>NC_053496.1:105737808-106337808 GCF_905171775.1 Rana temporaria | reverse complement strand
TTCCACCGGGTGCGTCCATTGTCTGACACAGACGTGCTGGACCAAAGTCCAGACTGACTCCAGACATGGTGACCAGTCTTATCCCACAGAACACCCCCCCAGCACTGAACGGAGAGGATGACTAGGGAAAGTGTAGCTGGCCCTTCATAGAGAGGTTTACACATCAGAGGTCATGTATGAGCACACTAAAGGGAATGTGATGACTCATGGGTGACACCATGAGAAGGAGATCACAGGAAGCCCCCCAAATCCCTCTATGGGGGGTCAGAGGGGCCCTGACAACAATAAGCTCTCATAGGAGGAAGTCACCCCACCCCCACACCTGTTTACTTCCCTCCAGAACAATGCACACAGCAATGACCGGACACCAGGAAGTGCCCAGAAAAATGAGGCACCCAGGAAGAGCGCCCACACCGGGCACTGCCAGGACAAAGGTGGGGATAAGACGGAGCCAATAGACATGCGCGCGGCGCCCCTCACTATCCCAGGTAGAAACTTCTTCCTATCCAGCACACAGGTGTATCAGACCTCCCGCATGTCTCCGGCTACGTTATAATATGTGACCCAATAAATCTTACCAGCTGCGAGCGCACACACCAACACTAATATCGTCTTCATGGTGAATCCTGCTAGACGCCAAACACCAGAATAATCAACCGACCTCACAACGTCCTGATAACAGCACTCCGGACACGCCCAGATACGCCCACAGTCAGCTGACCTCGGAGATCCCCTCGCAGGCGCCGCCACGCCCAGGAACGCCTCCAGTCAGCTGATTATTACTCAACAGCTTCTACAGGAAAGCGGAAAGGGGGTGGTGGTAAACAGGAAGTGGAGGAGAGGCCATGTTATTTTAGGGCAGCTTGTTGGATGAGGGAGGGAAAAACCATGTTTAGTAAGGGCAAATTATATATAGACGTCATGGGAAAGTTGTAGACTTTGGATGGCTTCCAAGCATGTGACTTTAGGTGTTCTATTACTTGGGGAGTGTATGACCGATGTATGCAGGCTCTGACCTAGAAGGCTTAGTAATACTTTTTTTATTATTAATAAAGCAAACCTGAAGTTCCGCTGTAAGAAAAAGTGAGCGGGCAGGCTTTTATAGCAGAAGAGAATGCAATGTCGGCAATAAAATGCCCCTATCTCGCTGCCTTCCCCAGCAATGTAAACTGAGCTGCGCATGCGTGGCTCAGCTTACAGCGCATGCCCAGGCTCTGTTTCCTGGAATGACAGCCTCCTACACAGGAGTGACATCATCCCGGATTAGCCAATGAAGACAGCCGAAGACCAGTACACAGAAGAACATGCTGGCGCCTCTATAATAGCTTGATCAGTTTCACTGTGACAATTGTTTTAGCTGATATACTTACTCCATGTATATTGTCTTACATGTGATATCGCTCTCATATATACCAATTTTTGGAGATAGGCCCCATTCACACAAGGCGGATTCCGTCGCTACGGAGTCCTCCTGCTCCCGCCAGCTCAGCGGCAGATCTGTCCGCAGATCTCCGCTGAGCCGACGGATGGCAAGCTCCTCTCTGCTCACTGAGTGGGGAAGGGCTTGTCGGGCACCACTGTCTCCTATGGAGCGATCTGATGAAAACGGACAGCATGTCCGTTTTCATCAGATCTCACCCGATCCGATCTATCATGGATGGATATGGACATATCGCCATACGTCTGATTTTGGCGGATCGGATTGGGTCGGATGTCAGCGGACATGTCTCCGCTGACATCCGACGCTCCATAGAACTGCATTGAGCGGCCGTTCAGGTCCGCCGTCAAAACTGACAGGTGACCTGAACGGTCCGTCCGTGTGAATGGGGCCTTAGGATAGGGTGACCAGACATCTTCGGTTTCAGGGGACAGTCCCGGATTGAGGACACTGTGCCTGGACCAAGTCTGTCCCTGGTTTTGTCCCCGGATTGGATTTGAACAGGGGCTGGGGCAATTTCAAAGACATTCAATGCAGAATTAAAAAAAAAAATTGAATTACACACCTCTACTCCGCCGCTCCTACTAGCTTAGGGGGGGGGGGGTGTATTTTTTTCCCCATTATCTGTGCCCTTTGTGATGATCATGTGCTGGTCGGAGTGGGGGGAATATTTCTTCAGTTTCGGGCACATGCCCATTCAGCTTCGCTCATGTTCTTCTGCCTTGGCTCAAGTCCCGACCAGCCGCCTGATAGTTTATCTCCTTGCCTTCCCTGGTGGAGGGATCTTCCTCTGCACCCCATCCAGTAGTAGCCGGGGCCCAGAGAGTAAGACTTGACAGGCTGTGAGGCGGGTGGCGGCGAGGGGCAGAGAGTCGCTGATTGCCACCATTACTAGTAAAAAAAAAAAAAATATGTCCCCAGATTTCTTTAAAAAAATCTGGTCACCTTACCTTAGAAACCAGGGACACCCTCGCCACGCCCTCTTAAAGGAAAATTATACAAAAACTAATTATTAGTTTAAACCCACAAGTGCTTTTTTTTTACCACTACAATTCTTTTATTATTGGCTTTAAAATTTACAAATGCAGCAATTTAGAATTTGGATGAAAGGACTAGCACTGGGAAACACTTTACATATGTAGCACCCACTACCTTTTGGTATGTGCAAAAATAGGGGTTTATTGTTTTTTAAACTTTTTAACTGTCAGTGCAGGCAAATCTAGTCAGGCCTGTGCATTAAGCTAGGCCTGGTTGTTTGATCTGGGACTGGGAGTGTCAGAGTAGCAATGGGTGTGGCCACCTGTGCTCAGGCTCTGGAACTCCTCCCCTGCTTTCAGGAAGAATGTTCTGGAAGCTCTAAGTGACAGGCAGCTTGTATGGCAGCTCTAACCAATCCCCAACTAGGATTTTTTAATGAGCTCTACACTTGATATCATTCACCAATGATCATTTAGACCATTATATGAGCCTATTACATCAACCTTAAGCCAAATATGTTCATTTCACATCATTTTATATCACAGTACACAAATATTGTGTGTGAATTTTGTGACATCTTATATGTCCATGTGTGTTTATACACATACCGATACACAATTTTTTCCTTTCTTCACATTCACATTCAATCATTTATTTATTTATTATTGTATTGTCAAATACTTTATTAACCACTTGCCCACCGGGTTAATTCTGGCACTTCTCTCCTTCATGTAAACATCACAATTTTTTTGCTAGAAAATTAATCAGAACCCCCAAACATTATATATTTTTTTTAAGCAGACACCCTACGGAATAAAATGACGGTCATTGCAACTTTTTTTCTCGCACGGTATTTGCACAATCATTTTTCAAACGCCTTTTTTTGGGGAAAAAACGGTTTCATGAATTAAAAAATAACAAAACAGTAAAATTAGCCCAATTTTTTTTTATAATGTGAAAGATTATGTTACGCCGAGTAAATAGATACCTAACATGTCATGCTTTAAAATTGCGCACATTCATGGAATGGCGCCAAACTTCGGTACATAAAAATCTCCATAGGTGACATTTTAACATTTTTTACAGGTTACTATTTTCGAGTTTCAGAGTAGGTCTAGTGCTAGAATTGTTGCACGCGCTCTAACGCACGCAAGGATACCTCACATGTGGGGTTTGAACGGTGTTTACATATGTGGGCGGGACCTGCATGCGTGTTCGCTTCTGCGCGCGAGATATCGAGGACAGGGGCGTTTTTAAATTTTTTTTTTTTTTTTTTTTTTTTTTTACTTAATTCTTTTTATTTTTACACTTTAAAAAAAGAATAAAAAATTGGATCCTTTTTATTCCTATTACAAGGAATGTAAACATCCCTTGTAATAGGAATCAGTGTGACAGGTCCTCTTTATGGAGAGATATGGGGTCAATAAGACCCCACATCTCTCCTCCAGGCTTACAAGCATGAAATCGGTGAAAAAAGAATCACCGATCACATGCCGACAGCCGCGATTGCGGCTTTGTTTACTTCCGGGTACCGGACGTGACGTCATAACGTTGCGCCTGGTCCTTCGACGGTAATAGAGATGACTGTGACCGTCTGGTCACCAGTCATCTCTATGGTTCTGCAGCGGACGCCGACCGATTCGCTCTCCGGGCCCGCCCGGAGAAGCACCAGATGGCGGCGGGAGGGGGGCGTGTCCCCTCCCGCTGCCTATAAGAACGATCAAGCGGCGGAACCGCCGCTTTGATCGTTCTTATGGTGCAGAGAATCAGTGGCTGAAGACGGGGATATCTGAATGATGCCTGTAGCTGCAGGCATCATTGAGATATCACCGCTCAAAGTGGAGGACGTCCCAGGGACGTCCTTGGTGGTAAAGAGGTTAATTTATGGTATACACACATCACATTTTCACCATATTTGTTATGATATATATTTGTTTCACACATGGGGATTTTTTATTTATTTTTTATCATCTTTTATCACCAGTATGAGATTTTTATTTAATCCCATACACAATAGTATTCCATGTGTGACACATCAGGGTTCATCAAAGTGTTCTATTGACTAACGATCACCTGTGGGCTATTTGGTGAAACACCCCGTTCCCCTTTATCCCCTCCTCTTTTTAAACACAGTTTTTGTCATTGTTCACTAGCTACGAGTAAGCATCACATGATGTGAAACATGTCAGCCATCTTTTTTCTGTTGTTCACTTCATTTTGACTGCATCGCTTTGGTTGTTTTTTGGATTTTATTTGTACAATAAAGACATCGTTTTAAGGCAAGGGTCTCAAACTGGTGGCCCTCCAGCTGTTGTAAAACTACAAGTCCCATCATGCCTCTGCCTGTGGGAGTCATGCTGGTAACTGTCATTCTTGCAATGCCTCATTGGACTTGTAGTTTTGCAACAGCTTGAGGGCCGCCAGTTTGAGACGCCTTTTAAGGAGTGCGGCAGTCCAGGATCTTCTTCTATAGGATTGGCAGGGGGCGGGCCTGCTATATAAGCTGAGGTAACATGCCACTGGGGGGGAGCCGTGAGAGGAAGGAAGATGGAGCAGTAGTGTTTTCTGTGTGAAGGCCCTAGGCTTGGGGCCTGGGGCCTACCTGGTGCTAAGGAGAAAGTCCTGGATGAGGACCACTTTTCTTCAAACACCACATAGGAGGAAATCAAGATTAAAAGCAGGAAGTTACAGTCAGTCCTACACAGCAGGATATTGCAAGGAGAGACTTTAAATTTAACGCAGATGGCTGTGGCTGGGGAACTCAGCCTCTGTATTACTGGACTATCTGGGCCTAGTAGTCCACCAGTTGCCTCATGCTATTATGTGTACTGGGACGGCGGGGCAGATGTGTGGCGACACCTCTGGCTCAGTGCCAGCACTGGAGTAACTGTTAGCATGTGGTAGAGTTATTCAGAGTGACTCTTCACAGTTAGAGCCCATTCACATCTAGGCGACAAAACGCCCGACGCCGGACGCTTGTGCCGCTAGAGGGGAGAATTCCCATTGCTGTCTATGGAGATGGTTCACATCTCATAGACGCCGTACGCCTGCCGCCTGAAAAAAAGTCCCGGACCCTTTTTTTCAGGCGGCATTGGCGTTCGGCCATACAAAGCAATGGCAAGGCTTTGTAAAAAAAAAAAAAAAAGTTACACACTCGCGGCAAAATACGTCGCGTACGCGGCGTATCCTGTCACGGAGGTGTGAATGAAGCCTAAGGCTTCATTTCCACTGGCGTTTTTACAGCCACTTGTGTTAGCCTTTTTTACAGCTTAAAAACGGCTGTCGATGTTTATTGTGTAAAAAAAAAAAAAAAAAAAAATTTTGTGTGAGCTGGAGCTTTAAAAATGCCGCGGTAGCGTTTTTGAGCGTTTTCGAGCGTTTTTGAGCGTTTTTTAACGTCTGGCGTTTTTACAGCTCTACTCTGGAGCTTCAGAACGCCCTGGTCCTGCGTTTTTTTTACAGCTCAAAAACGCCTATGCCATTTGCAGCTCAAAAACGCCTATGTGGGCATGATGCCATAGAATAACATGGACAGGCGTTTTTAAGCTGTAAAAAACGCTCAGAAAAGTGGCTGTAAAAACGTCAGTGGAAATGAAGCCTATAAAAGCTATCAATTCAGGAACAATTTGCAGCAAAGACTTTACTCAGGGATCTTGAGGTGATATTCTGCAGGAGTCAATGCAGCATTAAAGGAGCAATAGTCTGCAGTGATGCAGTTCAAATAGCTGTAACCATTGCTGTGCCTTATTCTTCAAATAGAAATCTCCTAAAACGTCAAGTGTTATGGGCATCCCATGTAGGGTGTCCCGGATTTCCCGGGACTGTCACGCAATTGACATGTCTGTCCTGGGTCCCGGGAACCTTCATTCTGGGACAATACAATGTCCCGGAATGAAATAGAGGACACAGCCACCCCTACTAACTAATAACTACATTTCCGGAACTGGTTGCTAGGGCCTGGCATCTTGCAACCAGTGACAATTTACTCTTAGACAGTGAGACCGGAAGCGAGGCCTGCGCCTAGTGCAGCACTGCTGTCCCCACCCATCTCGGCACTTCCTCCTTCTCCGGCACCCAGCGGCAAGCAGCAGGGACTGGTGTGATCTTCACTTTCCAGATAGTGACGCCACTCCTTTCCTTCTACACACGTGGCTCCTGCAGAGGGAGTGACAGCAGCACTGCATCCGGTCGCAGGCTATGGGTGGCAAGCGGCACTGCATCTGGTGGCAAGTGGAACATTCACCTGACAAATAACCCGCCGCCAAATTCCCCATCAACCCCCGAAACTACATTTGCCCCCGCACACCCCCCCCTGATCTTTTTTTGGGGAAGGTGAGAGAGGGGGTGTGTCCCTGAATGGCAGTTTGGAAATGTGGTCACCCTAATCCCATGTCATTCCTATTCCTTTATACTCTACCCAAGTTAACCCTTCAATAAAAATACCACAAGGTAAAGCAAGTGACTTTTCATTTTGTCAAGAGTGGATAAATGGATGGTCAGACAGTAGGGCGATGAGGATCTTTTGAATTTGTGCGCAAGTTCAACGCTACACATATGTAGCACTACCCCCGGAGGAGCTGCTGGTTGTTTTGGGTGGCACATTTACCTTGTGGCTCTTCCGAATTCCTAGGGGTGCATGATGCATTTAGTAGAAGTAAAGGAATGTCCGCAACAGGTGCTCTTTGCTGTGCTCTTTATTACCCAGCCGGCTAAAAACAATAAAACTTGTGGTGTTTAAAGTAAAGTTGAAGGAAGGAAGGAGAATAGCAAATTCAAGCGTAATGATAGGGAAACAGTCCTGCTCCCAAATGTAACACTTCTCTGCAGGGCTGTGGAGTCGGAGTCGAGGAGTCGGAGTCGGGGGAAATTTTGGGTACCTGGAGTCGGAGTCGGCAAACAATGCACCAACCCCGACTCCGACTCCTAATAAATCTAGATTGGAATTAAAAAAAAAAAAAGCAAGTTTAAATGTCCCAATTCACAAAAAGTTATAATTAATGACTTCTCTACTGTAAGAATAAAGACCAATGCATGCAGTGCCTCACGTAACCGCAAAACGAACACGTTAAGTGACCGTGAAGAAGCATGCTTTTCATGTGCTTCACTATATGGCACGCAACGCACAATTAGGAGCTGCAATACTTATACTTTCCATAGTGTTGTGTTCTGCTTTTACAGGGAACGCATGTTAGAGAACCAGTAAGTGTCCAAATAAAAAAATTCCAACAGGAGTTTTATAAAGCACTAAAAGAAGTTGAAAAGTATGATCGCTCATCAAAACTTACTGTTGAAGAAGCCATCCTTGTTTATCCAGAGATCGTTAGTGATGTGGCCAGAATAGTTACTGCAATGCCACCCACCCAAGTCAGTGTCGAAAGATTATTTTCAGCCCTAAAAATAATAAAGTCTGACTTAAGAGCCTCTATGAAAGAGGATCTGGCAGAGGCAATTCTCTTCCTTAGAACTCTACATTGAATTGATTTGCATTTGCTAAGCCTAGAACTACTTTTCAAGATTAATATAAACCATTTCTAGGTTTTGCAGATTTTGTTTTTGGTTCATTATAGATAAGCTTTGTTTTTGTTCTAAAACAACCAAATAATGTGGTTTGTATTTTTGAACTGGTAAAGATCCTGTTCCTGATGTTTATGCCTGCTGCTACTATCCAGTCACTTGATTGTTTTCATTGTGTTTGTCTTTTGCTTAAACTGTGCAATACAGTAGACTGTTGGCTTCCCAGCCAGTAGTCCTGTGGTAGGTTGCGTTTCTTTCCCTCAAGGAATGTATAAAATACATTCGCATATTAATACAGAGGAGTCGGGGAGTCAGAGTCGGAAGTACATAAAACTGAGGAGTCGGAGTCGGAACATTTATCTACCGACTCCACAGCCCTGCTTCTCTGCGCCACTCCTGCTTGAGTGGAATTAGCGTACCCGGACAGGCCTCTCTCACTGACCTGGCAGCCGGAGTATCATTTGAACATTTGTAGGATAAAGTCCCTGCCACAGACTCTCCTTAGTGAACTTGAACTTGAGGAAAAGTCCCTGGCACAGACCCTCTTTGGTGAACTTGAACTTGAGGAAAAGTCTCGGCCACAGACCCTCCTTGGTGAAGTCAGGGAGACACCTCTGCCACAGGCCCTCTCTGATTGTAGTTACCGAGGAAATCCTCCTTAGGTGAATTACGCCTGGATCTCCTTCTTTATGTCGCCCAGGTACCGACTGACAGGTGATCAATCCTTCAGTGTCCAGTTACCTTGATCCCTGGTGGTTTGTCAAGGCCCTTTTGGATCGCCAGCCTCTCATTGGCGCTCCTCAGACGGACTCCCCACCGAACAGCAATACCGCTTCGGATCCTCAAAGGTGTGAACCCAGTCGCTCACTGGGTCCCCGTTGCTGCTCAAATGTTCCAGGCCAACATGGCCCCGGAACCAGGAACACCACGTGGCACGCACGCCCTGGCCAGGTAGGCCATAACGCCCGGGCGCCGTGATGTGGCCACCCTAAAGGTGGGTGCCACACTGGACGAAGGAGAACCCAGAACCAATGGCGTCTGCCCTATAAATACCCTCCCCAGCATGCACAGTGAGGCTCAACCCTCCTGATTGGCTGCTGGGGAAGAGCACCCAAACCTTGACTTCACTGCTGCCATCTACTGCACAGGGGTGAGAAGGATGCCCCAGCACAACAGAACGAGCCCACAGCACAGCCAAGCTGAGACAGAGATCCTGTTTTAAACATAACAATTTGGATCAGAGTTTAACTACACTCTGATCTCCCTCTGAATTTAAATAGCACCGGTAC
Organism: Rana temporaria; assembly: GCF_905171775.1. Classification (NCBI taxonomy): domain Eukaryota; kingdom Metazoa; phylum Chordata; class Amphibia; order Anura; family Ranidae; genus Rana; species Rana temporaria. The sequence continues at coordinate 106,328,589 of NC_053496.1, read as the reverse complement.
TTAAAGTAACCAGGCGCTACACATACATTGCATATTTACCTACAACTATTTACACTCACCGGCCACTTTATTAGGTACCCCTTGCCAGGGCTGGACTGGGACAAAAATTTGGCCCTGGAGTTCATCCAGACTGGCCCACTTTGACAGGTCTCTCCCATGGCGGCTGGACAACTACCCCCCCCCCCCCTGGCCACCCAAGCCCCCTCTCCCCCTTCACTAGCTTTATTAGAGTAGAGCGGCTGGTACTGGAACTTTTATAGGCAGTACCAGTGGGGAAGCTAGACAATATTTCACCCGGGGAAAATAATCAGTTCGGTGCCCCCCCTTATGGGACAAGATTAGGCAGAAGTGAGAAAATCCCAGGCCATAGCTGTTGAGTCAGCTGTCTGTCCCCTTCCCCATACTCCTCTGTCGTCGTCTCTGCTCCTCTGGTCCTCCCCCTGCTTCTCTGTTCCCCCCAGGTGAGCACTGTGGGGAGGGAGAGGAGGTGAGCGCTGCAGGAAGGGAGAGACAGAGGAGCGGAGGGGGGTGACGGTCTGCTGTCACTGAAGCCGGCCCACTGAGCCATCGGCCCACCGGGAAACTTCCTGTAGTCCCAATGGCCAGTCCATCCCTGCCCCTTGCTAGTACCAGGTTGGGCCCCACATCTCCAATGCGAATCTCCACCACATCCCAAAGGTGCTCTATTGCATTGAGATCTGGTGAGTGTGGAGGCCATTGGAGTACAGCAGTGCTTCTCAAATAGTGGGGCGCGGCCCCCCAGGCTCCGTAAAGGGGGGCTCGTGTGACCTGGCAATTAAGAGCATCGCCGCCGCCGCCAGCATGTGTTGGCTCCGGAATTCGGCGAGAACGTACGATCCTCAGGCTCCTCCTAAGCCGAGCCTTCCTGCTACCTCTGCTAAGCCCAGCCCACCTGCCGCGCAACCAATGATGTGTTTGAGCAGGCGGATTTGAGGAGCATCGTGGTGGAGAGTAGACCGTGGAGTGGACAGAGCAGCAGACGCTGGCATGTGTGGGAGTCACTGCACGGGCTTGGACCAGACCGCACCGCACCCCCCCCCCCCCCGCTGCAAGTTAACGGACCCCTGCCTTGCTGAGGCTGACTGAGCCTGGTGGTGTGGTGAGTGCACAGGCAGCCCGATATGTCTGATGGTGGCAGGGGGTTGAGGTTGATGGTGGTGGCAGCAGCAGAGGGTTGATGGTGGTGGCAGCAGCAGAGGGTTGATGGTGGTGGCAGCAGCAGAGGGTTGATGGTGGTGGCAGCAGCAGATGGTTGATGGTGGTGATGGCAGGGGGTTGATGGTGGTAGTGGTAGGGGGTTGATGGTGGTGGAAGGGGGTTGATGGTGGTGGCAGGGGGTTGGTGGTGGTGGCAGGGGGTTGATGTTGATGGTGGTGGCAGAGGGTTGATGTTATACGTTAATAAGGATACGGTGTTATGCAGAGGTGTACTTATAACAATTTTATAGACAAAAGATACTATTTACAGTCACGCGGGGGGGGGCCGAAATGTTTTCTTCTTCCTAGGGGGGCATGACAGAAAATAATTGAGAAGCACTGGAGTACAGGGACCTCATTGTCCAGTGGTGAGATGATTTGAGCTTTGTGACACGGTGCATTGACTACAGTGTACCCATCTTCTGAAGGCTACTTCGCCTTCAGAAGATGGGTACACTGTAGTCATAAAGGGATAGACATGGTCAGTAACTATACTATACTAGGTAGGATGTGGCATTTATTCAATGCTCAATTGGTACTAAGGGGCCCAAAGTGTGCCAAGAAAATATCCCTCCACACCATTACACCACCACCACCAGCCTGAACCCGTGATACAAGGCAGGATGGATCCATGCTTTCATGTTGTTTACGTCAAATTCTAACCCCACCATCTGAATGTCGCAGCTAAAATTGAGACTCATCAGACCAGGGAACCTTTTTCCAATATTCTATTGTCCAATTTTTGTGAGCCTGTCTGAATTGTAGCCTCAGTTTCATGTTGGTAGCTGACAGGAGTGCCATCCGGTGTGATCTTCTGCTGCAGTAGCCCATCTGCTTCAAGGTTTGATGTGTTGGTGCATTCAGAGATGGTATTCTGCATACCTTGGTTGTAACAAGTGGTTATTTGAGTTACTGTTGTCTTTATATCATCTCAAACCAGTCTACCCATTCACCTCTGACATCAACAAGGAATTTTCATCCACACATCTGCCACTCCCTGGATATTTTCTCTTTTTCGGGTCATTCTCTGTAAACCCCAGAGATGGTTGTGTGTGAAAATCCCAGTAGATCAGCAGTTTTTGAAATGCTCAGACCAGCCCGCCTGGCACCAACAACCATGGCACAGCCAAAGTCACTTAAATCCCCTTTCTTCCCCATTTTGATGCTCGGCTTGAAATTCAGCAAGTTATCTTCACCCTGTCTAGATGCCTAAATGCATTGAGTTACTGCCATGTGATTGGCCGATTACTAATTTGTGTTACCAAGCAATTGAACAGGTCTACCTAATAAAATGGGGGACAGTTGGGAGCTATGTCTCTTGACTGTGAGGTATACCTGCGTTACTGTTAAGGGGATTTTTGTCATTTGTTTATGTTGAGCTGGGGAATGCCCAGAAGCTCTGTTTTGATTTTTTTTTTTTTTCATAACCCTTTAATAAACACAATTTATTATTAGAAAAAAAAAAGAAGTTGTTGGCATTGGCAAGGGACAGGACCGTTTGAGGAAATGTATCTTTTGACTTCCTTTAGTTTCACTATAAAGGGCATCTAAAACCACTTTTTTTTGTTTTGTTTTTTGAATAGCGCCCACTGGGCCAGATTCATGAACAATGGTGCAGATTTGCACCGGCGTGGTGCATCATTTTTAGACTACACCGGTCCAGCGCGGAGAGGCAGTTAGGTGATTCAAGAAACTTTTTTTGTCTACGATGCCCCAGCGGGGCGGATTTTAGACGGCGTAAGGCGGGGTAAGGCCAACTGGGAGTCACCCTATGCTAATGAAGTGCCGACCGTGGTGCAGGGGTCACGCCGGGGCGCATCTTAGACCGCACATGCTCAGTGACATCCAGGGGTAAATGCCCCAATCTGCACATGCTCAGAACTGCGCCCCGGCGTGATCCCTGAGCTACGCCGACCCACTACCAAAGCCCAGTCCATGAATCAGCCCAGACTTCCGCCCTGCAGGTGCAAATGTACTGAAGCTTTTTTTTTTCTAAGCTAGGTCGTTTGCATTGTGGTGGGGCAGTTATGGCTGATGAGGAATCCTCAGGTGGGCGGATGACCAATTTCAGCCCAGAGGAGAGGGCTGTAATTATTGAGGGCCTCTCCCAACATGGGGACCGCCTCTATGTGTTGTCCAGCAAGTGTTGTTGCTCAGTTCGTTTGTAACGCTGCTGCTTTAGCTGCTCTCCAGCTGACCTCTGCAAGTTTGGTGCAAAGTTACCCCTGCTTTTATGAGGTGTAACTTTGCACCGGAAATTTCAGCTCCGCTCACCGGGAGTAGCCTGCGCCGGTCAAGCTTAAGTTGATGAATCGGCCCAAAAACCTCATTTGCATATTTAAAACACAAAAACCATGGCCGCGCCAGATCCGACCAGCGTAAATCTGCGCCAACGCCGCGCCGGCGTGGAAAGGTTACAACGAGGCGATGAAGTCTATTTGGAGGCGTAATCTGGTTCTCTGGGTAAGGCGCAGCGATCCGCCGGCGCAAATCTGCACTTACGCCGTGCATCTACCAAAAAAACGGTGTAAGTGCTTCATGAATCTGGCCCACTGTCTTCAATGCTGAATGTGAGGGAAAAGCGATCCAATGGGGACAACTAAAAGAAGATTTCCCTCACTATGAAGCAAAGTTACCTTTCACTTCCTGTTGTGTATACAGCTTGGGTTCAAATATACTTTGAAGGCCTTCTCCAGAATAACAGTAACCCCCCCCCCCCCCCAAACTGACCACTGCATGGGGAAAAAAAACTAAAAGTCAGTTTTACTTAGACCCTTTTCACACTGGGGTGGCAGTAAAGCGCAGATAAAAATAGCGGCGCTTTACCGTTGTTTTTGCAGAGGTTTTCGCCCGCTAGCTTTTAACCCCTGCTAGCAGCCGAAAAAGGGGTAAAACCACCGGCAAAGCGCGGATGAAGCGGCGCTTTGCCGGTGGTTTAGCCGTGCTGCCCATTCATTTCAATGGGCAGGATCGGTGGAGGAGCGATGTATACACAGCTCCTTCACCGCTCCAAAGATGCTGCTTGCAGGAGTTTTTTTAACGTCCTGCTAGCGCATCGCCTCAGTGTAAAAGCACTCAGGCTTTCACACTGAAATTGCAGGGAGGCCATTTTTCAGGCACTTTACAGGCACAATTTTTAGCCCAAAAGCGCCTGAAAAACACCCCAGTGTGAAAGGGGTCTTACTGAAAGCTGCGGTCACGTGACAAGACACTCTTCCTTTTTTCTTCTGTTTACTTCCAGGAGGTCTTTCTTCAGGTGTCCTTGTCATTGCCTCCATGACATGAACACTTCCTATAGGCTGTCTAGTGTCAGGGAACTCTCAGGATGCTGAAGAGGACTGATGTCAGCTCAGGGACTGTAAGGGATTGGCGGTCTCACGCCCCAGTGTGAAAGGGGTCTTACCGAAAGCTGCGGTCACGTGACAAGACACTCTTCGTCTCTTCTTCTGTTTACTTCCAGGAGGTCTTTCTTCAGGTGTCCTTGTCATTGCCTCCATGACATGAACACTTCCTATAGGCTGTCTAGTATCAGGGAACTCTCAGGATGCTGAAGAGGACTGATGTCCGCTCAGGGACTGTAGGGGATTGTCAGTCTCACGCAGTTTTTAAGCACTAGATTAGCAATCCCCACATCTAGAAATGGGGAAGGTGAGGCGTCTCGATGCGGGACTTGGGTGAATACATCTTTATTCACTGTGTAAAAAATAAAAAGCCTATCGGGTGCGTTTGATGGCAGCATCTTTATGTAGCGCACTCCTGAGCAATTCATTCTTTATGTAGTGCACTCCTGAGCCCTTCATTCTTTATGTAGCACACTCCTGAGCCCTTCATTTTTTATGTAACGCACTCCTGAACTCTGCACTCAGTTTTTTTCTGTATCTTATCTTCATGGTGAGCAAAGTTCTTGAATTCTCTACTTGAAAATGATGTTGCAATGTCAGTCATCAATCTATAAGGAATTCCATGTGTGGCGAATATCCACTTTAAGGTCTTGATCACTGTGTTACTAGAAACGTTTGGGAGGACATCAAATTCCCACTAGCCAGAGTAGAAGTCTACCAAGACCAGGTAATCCTTGTTTGAGAACACAAATTTGTCAGCTGCTGTGATAGACCATGGTCTGTCAGATATTTGGTGAAGAGTTAAAGGTTCTCTCATCTGGTGCTGTCATAGAGCATTGCATGGGGCAGATCTGCAAACTTCAATTTCAATGTCAGTGTATATAGTAGGCCAAAACTAGTGTTGCTCACGAATATTCGCATTGCGAATATTCGACTCGAATATAGCATATTCGAGAAATCGCGCTATATTTCGAATTTCGTGGTGAATATTCGCAATTCCGAATATTCGATTTTTTACAATTTTTTTTTTAGAACAGATCACATCCTAGATATCTCCATCGACGTCTAAAAGCATTGCTGGTATGATTAGAGACCCTGGGCCGAGTAGCTGAAGCGTTCATTGAATTTTGCCGAAAAATCGCAATGCGATTATTCGGCAATCGCAATATCGCGCGATTATTTTCTTCGCCCCTATCTTCCGCATCAGAGCGATTTTTACAGTTTAATTTTTAAAACAGATCACATCCTAGTGATCTCAATAGACGTCTAAAAGCATTGCTGGTATGATTAGAGACCTTGGGCCGAATAGCTGAAGCGATCATTTTATATTGCCGAATATTCGCAATGCGAATATTCGGCAATAGGAATATTGCGCGATTATTTTCTCCGCCCTTTTGCATCAGAGCCAATCAGAGTTCTCCTTCCACACTCGTCAGAGGTTAGCAACCAATAGGAACCTGCCTGCACGGACATTATATAAGGTCACTCCCAGCACCATTTCATTGCAGATTCAGAAGCTGGCTAGAGAGTGTGGAGGCTGTTTCTGTGTTCCTGTGTCTTTGTTCCTGATTGATTGATATCATCATCAGCATAGTGCTGCATTGCTATTTAGTGATTCCAGTGCATCTTTTCCAGTTTATCAACTGCTTTTTTCAAAGCAATAGACCCAAGAGCTTTTTTCAAAGCTACGTTTTGTGCTGTTTTGTGCTGTTTTGTTCATCTTGTGTTACTGTTTGATCTTGCAGCTTCGCTGTTCAGTGATATTTGCTAGAGATTTCAGTGCACATTTTGCTGAGCTTTCTAAAAGAGCTTTTTTCAAAGCTAAGTTTTGTTCATCTTGTGTTACTGTTTGATCTTGCAGCTTCGCTGTTCAGTGATATTTGCTAGTGATTTCAGTGCACATTTTGCTTAGTTTTTCTTAAAGAGCTTTTCTAAAAGCTAAGTTTTGTGTTGTTCAGTTTAGTTAGATTTCTGTGTAGTAAGTGTACACACTGTTAGTGTACATTTATTTCATCTAGCTTAGCTTAGTGTGTGTTTAGTGTCTGTGTTTTGTGTTAAAAAAAAAAAAAAAAAAAAACTTTAGTTAGTGTTTGTTCAGTGCATTTTTTTTTTTTAAATTTTGTAGTCCTTGTCTTTGGTGTACTACTTTTATTATAGTTTAGTAGCTGTCTGTGTACGTCTTTGTCTGCGTGCCTGTCTTGTAAAAAAAACACATAAAAACACATTTTCCTCACATTTCCCCCCCCCAATAAAGTTTACCCCCCCCCCCACACACATCAGCAATCATGAGCGGCATCCGTGGCCGTGGCAGCAGGGGTAGGGGAGTTACTCCCAGTGCTGGGTCGCTGCCAGCACGGGGTACCTCTCGTGCCCCTACTAGTGGTAGAGGATCGGGTGCAAGGGGAGTCCGCCTGATCCGGGAGTTCTTCCCATCGGGCAGCCGCCCGATATTGCCATCTCAGGCTGAAGTAGTGGTGGACTACATGGGGCACAGCAGTGCCACTGAGTCGTCGGTCCCGACTCACAGTAGTACCACCATTACACCGGTGCCTGTAGTACCCCCCCCAGCCCCCAAGAGTCCAGCATCTTACTGTTCGACAGCGACAGTGAGAGGGATATCTTGGGGGAGGCCATGCATCAAGCAGACCTCCAGCTCTGTCCTGATGGTCAGGACCTTTTTGAAGGGATGGATGAGGAGGATGGGATACCTGCTGGCAGTATCCCAGAGACATCCCTTCAAACTGGTGCTGCTGTTTTGGTGCAGGAAACAGCAGCACCTAGTCAGACCCAGGCGTGGGTGAGGGGACAGCGGAGCCAGGCTAGAGGCTCCATGTCAGTTGGTTCCCTCAGACCAACACATCTCAGCCCTTGGTCTGACATCTCTGGGGGCGAAGAGGGTGACCCATCATGGTTGCCATCTGACGCGTCGGCTGACTACGTCAGTGACGACGGGGAAGGTAGGCACCCTGGTGAAACGGTGCGCCAGGTCACCACCAGGGAGACCATCGTCAGGGTCTCCACTGGTGATGGCAGCAGGAGGTGTCAGGAGGAGCAGCAGCAGCAGGCAGCTCCACCTGTGCGCACCGAGTCCCAGCAGGTGCAAGTAAGCGTCACCCCATCTGACAGGAGGGCGGTGCTGAAGTCACCTGTCTGGAACTACTTTACCCTGGTGGCAGACAACCCTACCGTGGCCATCTGCCGGATCTGTAAAGTGAGGGTGAAGAGAGGGAAGTGTTTGGCTCGGGTGGGTACCACAGCCCTGAACCAGCACCTGAGGATAAACCACTGGGGGGTGTTTGACGAGATGAAGCGTGGTGGTGGTAGCAGCACCACCACCACAAGTGAGCAGGGTACAGCAGCCCCTGCCACATCTTCATCTCTTTCCAGCAGGTCATGCCCCCCCGCTCCCTCTAGTAGAGGTACTGGTACCGGCAGCCAGACCTCTACTTCCACAGCACCCTCCGCGTCTGTGTCCCGCACTGCCGTCCGGCGCCAGGCGTCGATTTCAGACGCCTTTGACCGCACCACTCCCTTCCCCCCTGGAGACCGACGTGTGCGTTCCCTCAATGGGCTCCTGGCAAGGGTTATTGCCCAACATCTGCTGCCCTTCAACATAGTTGACAGCAACCCCTTCAGGCAGATTTTGGAGCAGGCCCAACCCCAATGGCGTGTCCCCAGCCGCCATTTCTTTGCCAGGACTGGTGTCCCTGCCCTACACCAGCACATTGTGCAGAATGTAACCCTGTCGCTGGATCACGCTGTCAGCGACAGGGTTCATCTGACAATGGATGGCTGGACCAGCAGGCATGGGCAGGGGCGCTACATCAGCTTCACGGCCCATTGGGTTTCCCTCCGAGGCGTCGGTGAGGGATCGGCGGCAACCGATCTTGTGGTGCCGCCCCGGGGTGTCCAGGGGAGAACTGCTGGTCTCCCTCAAGCCACTGTCTCCGCAGCTGCTGAGCCTCCCAGCAAGCGCCCCCGTAGCTACTCAAGTGTGGGGCACGTGCGCTGTCAGGCCGTGCTCCAGCTTGTTAGTTTAGGGGACCGGAGACACACTGGAGAAGAAGTGCTGAAAGCACTTCAGGCTCAGGTCCAGAAGTGGCTGACACCCCGAAGGCTCCAGGCAGGTATGGTTGTCTGCGATAACGGCAGCAACCTACTCGCCGCCCTCAGTGCTGGCAGTCTGACCCACGTGCCCTGTCTGGCACATGTCCTCAACCTGGTGGTGCAGAAGTTCCTGCGCACTTATCCCGGGTTGAGTGACATTGTGCCAAAGGCGCGTAGGATTGCCAGCCACTTCAGGCGCTCCCCAACCGCTACCGCGTCCCTGTCCGAGTTGCAGCGGAACTACAGGCTGCCCCTTCACAGGCTGATTGTGGACAGTGTGACGCGGTGGAACTCCACCCTCCACATGCTGAAGAGGTTGTGGGAGCAGCGAAGGGCGGTGAGGGAGTACCTGATGGACCTACGCACTGAGAGGGCTGCACCACAACTCCCTTTCATAGCCTGTGCGGAGTGGGGGCAGATACACCAGGTCTGCCAAGTGTTGTCCTCCTTCGAGCAGGCGACCAAGATGGTCAGCAGTGAGCATGTCGGCCTCAATAACGTGCTGCCAATAGTGTTCATGCTGGAGAGGACACTAGATCGCCTGCTCGAAGCTGGGGAGAGTGCCTTGGTGGAGCAGGAGGAGTCAGCAATGCTCCACCGAGACCAGGGCCAGGACGAGGAGGAGGAGGAGGATGATGATGATGAGGAGGAGGTGGTTGCTGGTGTCATCCCGGAGTCAGGGCCTGGTCAGGAGGGAGAGCCGGTGTTGGGGGCACCGATAGTCCGGGGGTTGGGCATCTCTGAGCGTGACCAGCAGCGCCTCAGGGATGAAGAGTCGGACCTCATTGACCTGGGCAGCAGTGAGGAGTCACAGCGGGCTGTGCTCTTCCCCATGGCTGCCCACATGCTGAGATGCCTCAGGAGGGACCCCCGGGTTAAGACCATCAAGGCGAGGGATGATTTCTGGATGGCCACCCTTTTGGATCCCAGGTGCAAGGGGAAACTGGAGCAGTTCATCCCAGCCAGCCGGAGGCAGCACCGGATGGAGGAACTGCAGGCAGGCATTGTCAGCCGGTTGGAGCAGGCAACTCCCCGGCCTCCAGTTGTCCCCCCTCATCTCACCCAGCAGGTGGCTGCACCCAGCAGCAGCCGAGCAGGGGACCTAATGGATAAGATGAGGATGTTCTTCCAAACCGAGCGACCCAGTACCAGCACCAGCAGCAGCAGTCACCACCAGCGGCTGGCCCACATGGTGGCAGACTACATGGCGTCCGTCGGTGCTTCTGACAGTATGAGCACCGACGACCCCATGGAGTACTGGGTTGCCAGATTGGACACCTGCCGCGAGCTCGCTCAGTATGCGCTGGAGTTATTGTCTTGCCCCCCCTCCAGCGTACTATCTGAGCGGACATTCAGCGCGGCAGGTGGGGTGGTCACGGACAAGAGGACCCGTCTGTCCACAGACTCCGTGGACAGACTCACATTCATAAAGATGAATGAGTCCTGGATCGGCGGTGACTTTCTGGCACCCGTCGTCGGTTCAGGGCGCTGAAGGGTCCCTTGTCATGCATTCCCTGATGGAGCCCCGGACCTGATGTATTTACAGTGCTGAATATAACTATTTTAACACCTGAGAAAATCAATGTTAATATTTGGTACAGTAGGCTTTCTTTGCAATTACAGCGGTCAAACCTTTCTTGTAGTTTTACACCAGCTTTGCACACACTGGAGGAGGGATTTTGGCCCACTCCTCCACACAGATCTTCTCTACATCAGTCAGGTTTCTGGGCTCTCGCTGAGAAACATGGAGTTTGAGCTCCCTCCAAAGATTCTCTATTGGGTTTAGGTCTGGAGACTGGCTAGGCCACGCCAGAACCTTGATATGCTCCTTACAGAGCCACCCCTTGGTTATCCTGGCTGTGTGCTTTGGGTCATTGTCATGTTGGAAGAACCAGCCTTGACCCATCTTCAAAGCTCTAACTCAGGGAAGGAGGTTGTTGCCCAAAATCTCGCAATACATGGCCCCGGTCATCCTCTCCTTAATACAGTGCAGTCACCCTGTCCCATGTGCAGAAAAACACCCCCAAAGCATGATGCTACCACCCCCATGCTTCACAGTAGGGATGGCGTTCTTGGCATGATAATCATCATTATTCTTCCTCCGAACACGGTTAGTGAAATTATGACCAAAAAGTTATATTATGGTCTCATCTGACCACATGACTTTCTCCCATGACTCCTCTGGATCAGTCAAGACTACTATGTCAAAAGTAATTTCCCACTCTATATACTCCTATTACCACTGCTGTTCATCATGGCACCTCCTGCACAAGTGATATGACTCTGTATCAACTACTACTGCTAATACTACTACTGCTGCTGCTGCTGCTGCTCAGTCAAGACACCTATGTCAGCAGTTATTTCCCACTCTATATACTCCTATTACCACTGCTGTTCATCATGGCACCTACTGCCCAAGTGATATGACTCTGTATCAACTACTACTGCTAATACTACTACTGCTGCTGCTCAGTCAAGACACCTATGTCAGCAGTTATTTCACACTCTATATACTCCTATTACCACTGCTGTTCATCATGGCACCTCCTGCCCAAGTGATATGACTCTGTATCAACTACTACTGCTAATACTACTACTGCTGCTGCTGCTGCTGCTCAGTCAAGACACCTATGTCAGCAGTTATTTCCCACTCTATATACTCCTATTACCACTGCTGTTCATCATGGCACCTCCTGCCCAAGTGATATGACTCTGTATCAACTACTACTGCTAATACTACTACCGCTGCTGCTCAGTCAAGACAACTATGTCAAAAGTAATTTCCCACTCTATATACTCCTATTACCACTGCTGTTCATCATGGCACCTCCTGCCCAAGTGATATGACTCTGTATCAACTACTACTGCTAATACTACTACTGCTGCTGCTCAGTCAAGACACCTATGTCAGCAGTTATTTCCCACTCTATATACTCCTATTACCACTGCTGTTCATCATGGCACCTCCTGCCCAAGTGATATGACTCTGTATCAACTACTACTGCTAATACAACTACCGCTGCTGCTCAGTCAAGACAACTATGTCAAAAGTAATTTCCCACTCTATATACTCCTATTACCACTGCTGTTCATCATGGCACCTCCTGCCCAAGTGATATGACTCTGTATCAACTACTACTGCTAATACTACTACTGCTGCTGCTCAGTCAAGACACCTATGTCAGCAGTTATTTCACACTCTATATACTCCTATTACCACTGCTGTTCATCATGGCACCTCCTGCCCAAGTGATATGACTCTGTATCTACTACTACTACTACTGCTGCTGCTGCTGCTCAGTCAAGACACCTATGTAAAAAGTTAATTCCCACTCTATATACTCCTATTACCACTGCTGCTCACTGATACCACTGATAGTTAATTTATCCCTTAACTACCCCCATTTGTGAGGGTCGGGGTTTTTCTTTAAAGTCCCATGCAAATCAATGGGAAATGTATGTTCCCACATAACTTCTGTACGCCTAGAGATATTTCAATAATACCTGCTATACATATTACTTATATGCCAAATAAAAATATATAACAGTTAAATTAACCCTTACCAACACCCTTATATAAAAGATGGGTATATTTATATTACTATGATTTTCCTCCCCAAAAGGTTAAGATAGGAAGACCGGGCATTCAGCTAGTAATAGTATAAAATGTTTTCGGTTATTATTAAGCTAGATGTGTTGATGTTGATGTTGATGTTGATGTGTTAGATGTGAAGTTAGATGTGTTTAAAAAACTAACAATTTCAATAAGAAATGAAACCTTTGCAAAATATAACATTTTTTATAAAAAAAAAAAAAAATTAAGACATGAACTTCTGAAGCTCTGCCACCTCATCTATGGTTTTCGCCATTTGTTGCACCAGCTGCTGATTTTGGCGCGTAAAAAAAAGAATCTGCTGCTCATTTGCCAGTACTCTCTGCGTCATATTTTTCAGGGCAGCTTGTTTCCCCTTGATCTTTTTTATAACTGTTAGGATATAAGAAAAAAACATTTGGATTTCAAAGACCGTTACGAAAGATTATTTTCAGCCCTAAAAATAATAAAGTCGGACTTAAGAGACTCTATGAAAGAGGATCTGGCAGAGGCAATTCTCTTCCTTAGAACTCTACATTGCATTTATTTGCATTTGCTAAGCCTAGAACTACATTTCAAGATTAATATAAACCATTTCTAGGTTTTTCAGATTTTTTTTTGGTTCATTATAGATAAGCTTTGTTTTTGTTCTAAAACAGCCAAATAATGTGGTCTGTATTTTTGAACTGGTAAAGATCATGTTCCTGATGTTTAAGCCTGCTGCTACTATCCAGTCACTTGATTGTTTTCATTGTGTTTGTCTTTTGCTTAAACTGTGCAATACAGTAGACTGTTGGCTTCCCAGCCAGTAGTCCTGTGGTAGGTTGCGTTTCTTTCCCTCAAGGAATCTATAAAAATACATTCGCATATTAATACAGAGGAGTCGGAGTCGGGGAGTCGGGGAGTCGGAGTCTGAAGTACATAAAACTGAGGAGTCGGAGTCGGAAAATTTATCTACCGACTCCACAGCCCTGCTTTAAATGCTGTCCATTTTTAGAGCTACATTTTATTGTTGAAATTTTATTAATCTCTGTGCACATATTTACCCTCCTGATTGATGGTAAAATTAACCGTCTCATCCTGCTCCTCTTCCTCGTCACCCACTACTCCACCAGAAGTTTCGGGGGGGGGGTGCAGCTCCTCCTCTTGCTCCTCCACAGGAGCTGGGGGTGGTGATGTGGATGGCCCTGGCTGCTCCTCCTCATCCCTCTCCTCCTCTTCCACATCCTCCTCCTGCTCCTCCTCTGCGGCCTGTCGCCTTGTGCGCTTGGGGCGCACAGTTGGTAGCGGAGCTCCTATAATAACACAATGTTCATATATTATAAAAATGTTTTCTAATGACGTATGCAAATTCTGTGTACTCTGCTGTATTGTATATGAATACAAATTAACCAATGACAGTTAACCAATGGGACAATGTTATATTAAAGGGTCTTGTGGGCACTACAGGGGACTGAGCGTGAGCTGGGCTGCCACCATGGTAAAATGAGCTGTTTTTGTCTCCTTTGTTTTGTTCAGACGATCTCATGTTAAAAAAAGGGCTTGATGGAGTACACGGGATTACTATAACAACCCCACGCCTAACACCGGAATTTAGTGGGAATCTATATATATAAAACTCAACGTGTGTGTGCATGTATGTATGTATGTTCCACCATCACGTCCAAACGGCTAAAGATATTTACATGAAACTTGGCACACAGGTTACTTATATGTCAGCCACAAACATAGGATAGGTGGTTTAACCCTTACCCACCCCCATTTGCCTTGGTCAGGGTTTTTCTTTAAAGTCCCATTCAACTCTATGGGAAATACATGTTACTTCATAACAGCTGTAGATATTTCGATAACACTTGGTCACATGTTATCTATACGTCCACTTAAAGTATAGGATCGTTAATTTATCCCTTAACTACCCCCATTGGTGAGGGTCGGGCTTTTTGTTTAAAGTCCCATGCAAAGCAATGGGAAAAGTATGTTCCCACATAACTTCTGTGTTCCTGTCTGCTGTCCCATGTTTTTTTCCAACAGTACTATGAATACCTTGGCTGGTGGTGATATATGTTACAACAACATGGCGTCTTGGTTAACAACATCTGACCTTACATTAATTACATATGACCTTACATAACTGTCCCCAAGGGACCCAGGCTGGCTCAACGCGATTGCCACTGCGCTGACAAGCCATTCACCTCTGCAGCTAGGGGTTCGGATCCCGCTCTCGGCTACATGTGAATTGAGTTTGGTGGTCTCAGCCCGGCCCCCGGTGGGTGTGCTATGCGAGGTAAGCCTGCGCTTAGTACGCCCACCTCCCTCCCACAAAAACCACCACACTTACACACGCACTCGCAATTGGGTTAACATGCACGCACTCTGACCACGCGGTCTCTAAAAAGAGAGGCGAAGGACTAACGGGGCTGGTTGAGCGGGCAAATCCTCTCACTCCCTTATAGGGAGTCCCTCTGCCCCGTTGGGCTTCGAAGCGGAGCAGGTAGGACGGTCTGTGTGGGAGGACCCCCTCACACCCGCCATTGTCACCCGGGGCATGGAGAAAGGTGGCAGATTACCTCTGGGGGAGGCCTGCCTACTCCCAACTCCTGCAGTCCGGCTCCTCTCTCGAGTACACGCACAAAATACACTTTAGGAAAAAAAAACATAACTGTGACCAATAACTTACCAGGATGATATTTATTCCGGATACGCCTGACCCGGTTCATCTGGCGCCTCTTCAGGTCGGACCACTTTTTGAGGATCGTCATGCGACTGGGTGCTTCGCCGTTTTGGGCGCGTAGTTCCTCAATTAGGGAGCTTACAACTGCCTGTTTTTCTTGCTGCCTCCGCAGCTCATCTTATCCTGTTTCCAGGAACTTCTGCAAGATGAAGAACAAAGTATATTGTAATACTTTTGTTGACAGCCTTATGGATATATGACGTAAATGTATGGTATTCAACAATTGGAAGCATTCTCGCCTTATTAATCAATGACAGGGGTAACATGACAGATTTTATATCCTGCCATTTCGGTCGCCACCTTTTTTGCATAAATATAGCAGCCATTATGATTTGCATAATTATGTATATATGATTAACAACACAGGATACACGTATAGGGGAGATATGCGTTGCTATTCATCTGACCGCTATAATTTTTTTGGGACACTGATAATGGGCCTGTACAATAGATTATTTTTTTTCATCCCTATCTTTATATAGGAACAAGAATATGTTTGTTTCTTTTGACTTTTTGATTAATTCATTTAGAATAAATAATGGAGTTGATGTTATTTAACAACTACAACTACCAGCATGCTCTGATACACCATGTAGCTCATCCGTCACCAGCTGTACAACAATTATACTTTAACTCCCAGCATGCCTGGACAGTTAATGGCTGTCCGGTAATAACGGGGAGGCATGGGGTTCACAGTAGTTTCCCGCTGAGGGTTTGAGCTGCAGCGCCGAATTTGCTTCAGCTAGAAGCACACTGTAAGCCACAGCCCATGTGAATGTACCCTGTAAATTCACATTGGGGGAGAGGGGGGGGGGTAATTGCAGCCAGTTGCATGCAGGGAGTTGTAGTTTTGCAACAGCTGGAGGCAGAATTATTTCACATTGGTCACTTTCCTCACTCTCCCATCTTCCTTTTCCCCACTTTCTTTTATTATTTTTCCCCGTGTTCTGTTTTGTTTGTCACTCTTTTTGTTTTGGTGCTTGCACTTTATGTGTGGCGAGTAGGGTGCTGGTCCTCGGGCCGGTCTCTGAAAGTCTTGGGAGTTGGTAGACTCAGCCTTCTGGTTAGGTTCACCGGCTCTCATGGGGTCTCCCTTAGGGGGAGCCTCACCGAGGAGGGTTCTGTTTCGGCAGTCCCTCCGAGGATGTTGGGTCCTTGTGGCTTCGGCTGCTTGGACCGAGATGGGTCCATATGGCTTCGGCTGTATGGACCACAGTAACTCGTTTCCCTGTCAGGAGCCTAACGCCCCGGTGGGTCAGAGACGGGACCTTTTCGGAGGACCACTGACGTATGCACCCGTCGCAGTTTTTTGTGATGTCACTCTTTAGGTGTGTGCACATTTTTCCCTGCACCGGGTGGAGTTTTTGGGTTGTGTTTTGCACGCCACAGGCTTTTCAACAGAAAAAAAACAGCTGGAGGCAGAATGGTTGCAAAACACTACGGGTTTGTTACCTAACTCAGGGTTTCAAGACCAGTCCACCTCCAGCTGTTGCAAAACTACTACTCCCATCAGCCACGGTCTGTCAGTGCATGCTAAGAATTTTACTTTTGCTGCATCTAGGGTGCCACAGTTTAGAGACCCGTGCATAAAGGCCTGAAAAATGTAGGCCTGCAGAACTTACAATACTAGAAGTGCCAGCATTCCCAGGCATGCTGGAAGTTGTAGTTCTGCAACATCTAAAGGGCAATATGTATTCGAACGTCCTTGGGCCTTGAGGACCCTGAAGTCAGGACGTTCGCATACGTCCTATGTCCAAAAAATGTTAAATTCATTATGCTAAATAACAAGGAAAAGTGCCTAAATACACATTTACCAACCAGGGTGTCTGCAGCTGTCCAGGCATGCTGGGACTTGTAGTTTTGTAAAAGCAGGAGACACATTGTTTGTGAAATACTAATATCTGATCATATTATATTCATATATACTAACTTTTAAACTAGACTAAAATGCAGTTGAAGATAATGAAATAACAGTGGTCAAAATACTTACACAAATCATCATCTTTTCCTCAGAGAGTGTGAAATTACTTCCAACCATCTTGCTCTTCGATTGCGATGCGATCATAAAGTTGGAAACTGGCAAGGGTCCAGAAAATGGTCGCGTGTTGGGCGCGTGTTGTTCGCGCGATTGCGCATGCGCGATCGAAAAATCGCAATATTTTTTGGCTAAAATATCACAAATATTCTATTTCAGAGTGCTCCTACAGCAGTTTTCGAAATATCTGCAAACAATTTCGCATTCGCATTTAGTGAAATTGCGCTAAAATATCTCGAATATTCGATTTCAGAATGAGCCAATCAGAGCGCTCCTACAGCATTTGGGGAAATTCCGCAATAATCATCGCAATCGCAATATTGCGAAATTTCGATAAAATATAACGAATATTCTAAGCCAATCAGAGTGCTCCTACAGCATTTGTCGAAATTGCGCAATAAATATCGCATTCGCATTTTGCGAAATTTCGATAAAATATCACGAATATTCTGAGCCAATCAGAGCGCTCCTCCAGCATTTCTCGAAATTGCGCAATAAATATCGCATTCGCATTTTGCGAAATTTCGACAAAATATCACGAATATTCTGAGCCAATCAGAGCGCTCCTCCAGCATTTCTCGAAATTGCGCAATAAATATAGCATTTGCATTTTGCGAAATTTCGACAAAATATCAAGAATATTATGAGCCAATCAGAGTGCTCCTACCGCAGTTATTAAAAATTTGCAATTATTTTCGCATTCGCAATAGCGAAAAATCGCAATCATTTAATTTCGATAAAATATCACGAATATTCGAATTTAGCGAATATATCTCGAATATTCGAATATATATTCGAGATATATCGCGAAATCGAATATGGCATATTCTGCTCAACACTAGCCAAAACATGGTTTCACGTGCCCTTCGCTTAGTGGAATGCATGCCAGGATGACCTTGATAGAGCTGTGTGTGTCAAGTAGTATTTTTGAAGAGAGTGAGGGATTACATATCTCTGACCACGCAGGATTAATCCATCATCCACTGTCAATTCATCTCTCATAGAGTAGAATGGTTGGATATCATGTGGGATTTTCTGAAAGGAACCAGGCCACCCATTAAGAATGATATCCATGAGGCGCTGACAGGTGGCATCTGCCTATGTTTCTTGCTTTTGTAGCGCCCTGCTTCCAATGACCAGGTGCTATGTCAAATTTAAAGAGTGTCTGAGCTGGTAGTTTAGCTCAGACTTGGGGCTAAATAAACCTCTGTTCCGGCTATGGCTGTGCCTGGAGGGATTTCCCTTTGTTTGCCTGTAGGTGGTGGTCCTGCGACAAGCCAATGTTGGAACTAAGGCAAGTCATGGTGTATTGTGTGTCTTTCCTCTGGAACAGCCCAGTGGGAGTGGTCTCCCCGCTGGGCATGCTGGGGAAGCATACAAAATCCTCCTGGCCACCCAATCATTAGCGGCATAGACTCCATTACAGCAAGAATTGGGAAATACATTGATGAATTTCTTCAAACTTTGGTAACTCATACCCCCTCCTACCTTAGGGACACCACACAGGTACTCAATCTCCTGGCTGATACTAATTGGAGGGAGGGTTACATCATGGCTACAGCCGATGTTAACTCACTCTACACAATTATCTCACATGAACAAGGCCTTAAAGCTGTACGCTTTTATCTTCAACGTGATTCTTCCCTAGGTATTCTACAAAAGGACTTTATTATCAATCTTATGATTTTTGCCACCACACATAACTACTTTTGGTTTGACGGCAACTTCTACCTACAAAAGTGCGGTGTGGCCATGGGGGTTAAATTTGCCCCAAGCCTGGCAAATTTATTTATGGCTTATTGGGAAAGGGAGGTCATCGATTATAACCCCCCAAAGGAACTACGCCTATGGAAGAGATATATAGACGATGTCTTGATTTTGTGGGAGGGAGACCTCCCATCGTTAGAATCTTTCATCTCTCTGCTTAACACCAATAACAGAGGTATATATCTCAAATCCGAGGCTAGTCATACTGAAATTCCCTTTCTTGACCTTAACATCTGTGTAAAAGATGGAGTTCTTTCTACTAACACTCACTTTAAGGAGACCGACAGAAATGGTTTCATTCCCCTTACCAGTTGTCACCATCCGACCTGGCTTAGTGCTGTTCCGAAAAGCCAATTTCAAAGGATTGGGCGTAACTGCACTAATGTTGTTGAGTACCACCAACAGACCCTGGTCCTTAAGTCTAGGTTTCTGGAAAAGGGGTATGGAGAATCTGAAATAGATGATACCATCCAAAAGGTTGGAAATATGGACAGAAAGGCTATGTTGACCAATCAAGGACGAACCAATCGTACTCTTGACAACCGTTTCGGCTGTTCCATGATTACGGGTTTCTCTAACCAATATTTTTCTGTTAAGAAAATCTTCAATAAGTATTGGAACATCCTAAAGAATGATAGAGTACTTGGCCCTGCCATTCCCTATAAACCTGTGGTCATGTTTAGGGGAGCACCGTCTTTACGCCATAAGTTGGCACCTAATGTTATTAATGCCCCTTGTACCGTGTCTTTTTTCCAAACCATGAAAGGTTTCTTCCCCTGCAGGAAGTGCAACATCTGCAAGGTAAACTAGTTTCAAGGACGTAAAATAGAGTCCTTTCAATCCACACAAACATTGAAATCCTATCCCATTGATTCCTTTATTACATGCTCTAGTGATCATGTCATTTATCTTATCCAGTGCCCCTGTTCAAAACAGTACATTGGACGAACCAAGAGAGAAGTACACGTGCGACTTGAAGAGCACGTTGGTAACATTAGGCGGGGTTTTCCCAAACATAACTTATCCAAGCACTATGCCCAATATCATAATAAAAACTTGGAGGGGACCCTGTTCATCCCAATCGTTAAATTACAACCACACTGGCAAAGCATTAACAAAGTTCGTTCCATCTCTAGAATTGAGACCCAGTGGATTTTTAACATGAAATGTTACATACCACACGGCCTCAACGTCGACTGGGATGTAAATAGTTTTATAAACAACTCCTAAGAACATAGGTTTGATTTATAATCAACCTTTTCTTTTCTCTTCATTTCACTCTATTTGTAATTTTCTTTTTTAAGTTTTAAGGTTTTTTGATCCATTCAAATGTTATATCAAACATCTTTTCCTTTTTTAAAGAAGCATCTGTTTCATATTCATAATGGGTACAATGCCCCTTAGTATATGTGCACTTAATATAGTCATTATTGTACATCTTGGCGTTTTTCCTCTTCTCCCTACGCAGCCAGTTTGACCATGAGCTTAATAACTTTTTTATTTTCTTGTCTTCTCCAACTCTGCCACTTGATGGCAGTGTTTTGTCCCCTTGTCTTATTGCTCAGTATTCGTTTACTTTGGGCAAAGTTTACCAAGCATTGTATAGCCCTTCCGCTCGTTTTCCCACTTCCAAAATGGAAGAACAGCGGCATTTAAGGGCAGCCCTTCCGCTCGTTTTCCCACTTCCAAAATGGAGAAACAGCGGTATTTAGGGCAGACGTGATGACGGTGACGCAGCAGCCAATCCCAGACGACGCCATCTTGTGACGAAACACGTAGGTGTGGCCTGCGTCCCGATGCTATCACGTCTCCTACACGGCAAGCAGAGACAGCGGGAGGACACGAGAAGACACCAAGATTACTCGCACATACAGGCGGATGTTCATTTCAACGCATGCAATGCTGACACTTCTGTAAGTGCATTACTTTTAAATAAATTCCTTTTTTTAGCAATTTTACACTATGGGGATCTTTTATTTTCTCTCCCTTCTGAGACGTATGTGAAAGCCATATCCAGGAATCAGGAACCGGATTCCCCCCAAGTCTTGCTGGGAGACTATAAACAAACCCTGTGTCCATATTGACCACTGTTGTGGTCATTTGTTCTGGTAAGAAGACTACAACACTATGTCACTCGGGTGTTTTATTTGGTGGACAGATCATATGGATTTCCTTTGATGTCACATTTTGAGTTTAACCATTAGTGATTCACCGATTTACACTGGAGAATCTATCCTTTGGACTTATAATATATTCACTGTTCTCTCACCCATTATGTTTGGACTTTGTTATCACTAATATCCATTCAGACCCATCCACATTTCAATACGGGTTTTGTTGCCTGTCCCTTCAGGCCACTTTTTATGTATTTTGTGTATTCATTTATTTATTTTATACCTTGTGTTCAAACATCAGGGTCTCACATTTGTTTACAGGTTTTTGCGCCGTACCTCTTCTGATATGAATTGTTCTACATATTTTTGGTAAAAAAACCGCAATTAACGTATATTGATTGGTTTGGTTTGCGCAAAAGTTATAGCGCCTACAAAATAGGTTATTGATAGTAATGGCGGCGATCTGCGATTCTTATCGTGACTGTGACATTGCGAACAGATCGGACACTTTTGACACTATTTTGGGACCAGTGACATTTATACAGCGATCAGTGCTATAAATATGCACTGTTCGCTGTATAAATGTCACTGGCAGGGAAAGATTTAACACTAGGGGACAATCAAAGTGTTACCTAGAGAGTGATTTTAACTGTGGGGGATGGGACTGACTAGGGGAGGAGACTGATCGTTGTTACTATATATTAGGAACACACGATCTGTCTCCTCTCCCCTGACAGGATGTGGATCTGTGTGTTTACACACACAGATCCAGGTTCCTGCTCTGTCACAAGCGATCGATGGTGCTCGAGGGAGCAGGTTGAGATGCTATGAAAGACACTAATACTTAAGTTAATTGGGACTGC
Organism: Rana temporaria; assembly: GCF_905171775.1. Classification (NCBI taxonomy): domain Eukaryota; kingdom Metazoa; phylum Chordata; class Amphibia; order Anura; family Ranidae; genus Rana; species Rana temporaria. Next base: position 106,306,822 of record NC_053496.1, on the reverse strand, counting down.
TTAACATGTGGAAAGCTATTGAAGGAGAGTTTACTACTGCTTTAAGTCCTGGGTTTTAGATAAAATGTTAAAAACCCTCACAAAGTGGCATATGAAATGTAAATCTTGATAAAACAGAGCAAGAGCCAACCTATACAGTAAAACTTTGGTTTGCGAGCATAATTCGTTCCAAACACATGCTTGTAATCCAAAGCACTTGTATATCAAAGCATTTTTTTTACAGGGTATAAAAGAGAAGAGAGGTACCTCTAAGTGTAGCAATAAGTTGCTAAATGTTGTACCTTCATTAAATGTAACCATATTGCTACTACAGAGGCTCCTCTCTACTTTTTTTATACTCGATTGTGACATGACGCTACTCTTATATCAAGACATTGCATTTATATTAAGGCAAAATGTATTCAAACATTTTGCTTGTCTTGCAAAACGCTCTCAAACCAAGGTTTTACTGTATAAGCTTTGTCTTTTTTTTTTGTTTTGCTGGAACTAACCTTTTGCAATTAGAACAGAATAAAAGTTAATGTATAAATGAGGTACTAAAAGGCTAATTGCCATTTAAATACTCCAGGCACCATTATGAATGAGGCATACTTACAACTGATCTGTGGAAAAAAAAGAGTCCCTAAAGATGAACTCATTTACATTCATTTGATGGTATCAGTTAGCATGTGACTGCACAGTCACATTCAGGCCAGAGTGTTTAACCCTTTAGCCTACTACATTCTTACAGCTTGTAAAACAGAAGCTATGTACAATAGTCAACAAAGTCACATACTTCTTGTGCAAGAAATTAACTTGATTCCTATAATTCTATTTTGTGGATAACAGAAATTAAAATATATGTTTGCCATAGGTGTGAGCAGCCTGTTGCATTAGGATGTGCACCCCAAAGCTCAAACACACGTGCATGCGAGTGTGTGTGTGTATGTATGTATGTATATAGAGAGATATATTGTAAATACTGTGTGTGTGTGTTTGTGTGTATGTATGTATGTGTATATATATATACAGTACAGACCAAAAGTTTGGACACACCTTCTCAATCAAAGAGTTTTCTTTATTTTCATGACTATAAAAATTGTAGATTCACACTGAAGGCATCAAAACTATAGCCCCATACACACCATCAGATTATCTGCAGATTTTTTTCTGCAGATTTACCAAAACCATCTAATAGGAGGTCAAACCTTAAGAGTTTCAATTTGTATGCAATCAGGCAGGCCCTTGTACTACATGGTTTTGGTAAATCTGAAGACAAAAATCTGCAGATAATCTGATGGTGTGTATGGGGCTTATGAATTAACACATGTGGAATTATACATAACAAAAAGTGTGAAACAACTAAAAATATATTTCATATTCTAGGTTCTTCAAAGTAGCCACCTTTTGCAGCAGACACATCTCTAGAACTGTTAAGAGGAGACTGTGTTAATCAGGCCTTCATGGTAGAATATCTGCTAGGAAACCACTGCTAAAGAAAGGCAACAAGCAGAAGAGACTTGTTTGGGCTAGAGAACACAAGGAATGGACATTAGACCAGTGGAAATCTGTGCTTTGGTCTGATGAGTCCAAACTTGAGATCTTTGGTTCCAACCCCCGTGTCTTTGTGCGACGCAGAAAAGGTGAACAGATGGACTCTACATGCCTGGTTCCCACCGTGAAGCATGGAGGAGGAGGTGTGATGGTGTGGGGGTGCTTTGCTGGTGACACTGTTGGGGATTTATTAAAAATTGAAGGCATACTGAACCAGCATGGCTACCACAGCATCTTGCAGCGGCATGCTATTCCATCCGGTTTGCGTTTAGTTGGACCATCATTTATTTTTCAACAGGACAATGACCCCAAACACACCTCCAGGCTGTGTAAGGGCTATTTGACCAAGAAGGAGAGTGATGGGGTGCTGCGCCAGGTGACTACCTCTTGAAGCTCATCAAGAGAATGCCAAGAGTGTGCCAAGCAGTAATCAAAGCAAAAGGTGGCTACTTTGAAGAACCTAGAATATGAAATATATTTTATTTATTTTTATATTTAGTTTTGATGCCTTCAGTGTGAATCTACAATTTTCATAGTCATGAAAACAAAGAAAACTCTTTGAATGAGAAGGTGTGTCCAAACTTTTGGTCTGTACAGTATATACTGTATATATATGTATATATAAAATGGCACTCCTGCGCAAATCGGCATAGCTGTACGGTGGGCGCTTTAAGGAGTATAGGGGTCACTGCGTCACTAAGGAGCCAATTCGCGTGCCCGGCGGCCGAGATGTCTGCTGAGCACCCGTGATTGCTCCTGACAGAGCGAAAACGGGGATTTGCGTGTGTAAACACACAAATCCACATTCTGTCAGGGTAGAGGAGACAGATTTTATGTTCCTAGTATAGGAACAGTGTTCGGCATCCTCACACAGTCAGTCCCATCCCCCCACAGTTAGAACACACACTGAGGGAACACATTTAACCCCTTGATCGCCCCCTAGTGTTAACCCCTACCTTGCCAGTGACATTTTTACAGTAATCAGTGCATTTTTTTTTAGCACTAATTGCTGTATAAATGTCAATGGTCCCAAAAATGTAAAGGATGCATTAAGGTGAAAAAACACAAAGGTTTAAAATACCTTTAACTGATCTGCATAATAAATTAGTGAGTTCCTGTGCCCACAGGGTCTGGAAGTAGGGAGTCTTTCTCAGCGCGGAGTACAGAATTCATTGTATCCTATACCAGGAAAAAGCCAGACACCTTGGCACAGACAATTTGGGGGAGGTCATGGTTGAATTCAAACTACTATGTGACAACATGTAACAGAGAAAAGTGTCAGAGTATTCAGAGTTTACGTCTGTGATGGATACAGAAGAGCTCAAAGCTGGAGGTCTACTTAGAAAATGATTAGAACTGCTGAGACAGAAAGTTTTGTATGACCTGTGCTTTGCTTTCTAGACACTGGACTGCTAGGACTTGTAGTTTCATATTGTCTGTGTTGCTTTCTGGATATTGGAACCCTTTCCCCTACTTTGTAGACTTTACTTTGTAGACCCTTTTCTGTGGGAGACACTTTCTTCAGCTGGTCCTCCAGAATCCTCCCCTCTGCCTGCCTTGACCAAGGAGCATCTTTCCCGTTACCATGTGGCTTTCCTCATTCTTTGCCCTGCTTTGTTTTACCCTGCTACTTGGTGAACCTGATGTTGTGACAAGGTCACCCCAGACCTTAACCTTTGCCTGGACCCAGAAACCTCCCCTGGCAAGACTCTTGCCCTTTGCTGCTCTTTGTCCTCTGCCCCTCATGCTGCCCCGCTGTCTGTTGTGTTTGTCAAGCTGTGGCTGGGTGCACAGGACCTGCCCTCTCTGCTTCTCTGAATTGAGGATTAGGGTGACCACATTTCCAAACTACCATTCAGGGACACCCTCCTTCCCAAAAATCAGCTTGTGTTGTAACGAATCACAGCACAGTGATTGGACACAAGAGACAGGATTTATGATTTCTCCAATCACAAGCAGGGCGAGGGGATTGTGCTCCTCCAGACATTCCCGGCCAGGACAAGTACTGTCGGTGAGTAAAGTGGTGATGTGGCAGCCTATTTTGGGGGCATCAGATCGGCCGGGGGTTGGTTGTGTCAGGTACCCGGGACAGACCTGCAAAATGCAGGACTGTCCCAGGCAATCCGGGACACGTGGTCACCCTATTGAGGATACTTCGGTGCATTCTGACCCTTCACCTGCTATGGATCGCTCCGCGATTATCGAAAGCCACCAATGTGTGTCTGACTCCCTGTGATCCCTGCCCTGTGAACCATATGCCTTGGATTGCTGCCTTCCTCTGCACTTTAGTAAACCAGGGGTAGATTGTCAGGCTTCCCTCCTTCCCTTCAAGCTCCTCAGACAGTTGAAGTCTGTACAGGAAGATTTAACAACCTGTTGGTCAGACAGGTGACAGACAGATACCTTCCAGTCCAGCCTTCTTGGGGAGATATCAACACATTTATAGTTAACTGGTTGTACTATCAGATACATGGCCACTAAAAGCCAAATCTAGAAATCTACATATAAAATATGGCTAGGAAAATGTGTCTAAAAAAGCATTTAAAACTGCGAGAGCCATGTCCAATACATTCAGGTAAACATACTGTAGGTGTGCCCACAGAGTGTGCCAGGTGGGCCTGGGCACACCCTAATCACCCTGTGTGGCACAGTTTACCCGTTTATTACCCCTGATATTTCACCAAAACCCCCTAATGGGGCTCCTATAAAAATTGTTAAGAATAAAGAGTATTAAGAGTAAATAAATAAATAAACAATAATACAAATAAAAACTACTGACAGCGTCCACTGCCCTACCGACACCAATCTCTGCCCTAATGACACCGTCCTCTGCTCTACTGACATACACATGAACCCACACATATGTGTCTGAGCTTTGGGGTGCACACCCTAATGCAATAGGCTGTGTACACCTAAATGTCACAATTCTAGTTGAAGTGTGCACACACAACAATATTCTGTAGTTTCCCTTTAAAGATGATTTATATTGAAAACGGATGTAAGTAAATATAAAACTGAAGTACAGGGAAGTCCCTCATTTATAAATAAAACAAAAAAATTGAATGCAAGTGAGTTTTCAAGACCAAACAACAGAGATTCATAGCAGCCAGTCTGTCAGCATCTTTCATTGTGGTGACTGCTCCAAACCATAATCTAAGGCCCCGTACACACGGTCGGACAAAACCGATGAGAATGGTCCGACAGAACGTTTTCATCGCTTCACCTCTGAAGTGGCATGACGGCCTGATGTGTGTACACACCATCAGTTCAAAATCTGATCGGGTCAGAACGCCGTGACGTAAAACACACGACGTGCTGAATAAAACAAAGTTCAATGCTTCCAATCATGTGTCGACTTGATTCTGAGCATGCGTGGGTTTTGAACCGATGCTTTTCTGTACTAACCATCGGTTTGGTCCGATGGGGCAGCGGTCCATCGGTTCCGTTTTGAAGCATGTTTAGAAATTTTGGACCAAAGGGAAACAGACCGATAGCCTATACACACGGTCGGTTTGGTCCGATGAAAATTAACTTTGGTTCATTCTCATCGGACCAAACCGACCGTGTGTACGGGGGCCTTATTGGTTGCTTTCAGATGCTACATGTTCAAAATATATGTGCACCAACTCATTAAAGTAAAGGATATGTGCTGTTTCATACTGATGCATATGAAGCAATGCGTGTCCCATAGCTTAATGCATTATTGTGTCCTTTGTTACATTTTTCTATGCACTAACATACAATTTTTGAGGACAAGCTTTTCGGGGTATGTCCCCTTCTTCAAGGTCCTAGCTACAATTACCTCAAGTGTGTCCTTTGTTGAAAAGGCATTAAAACTGAACATCATATTATTTTTTTGCTATGCAGCACCAGACATGAATGAATGAATGAATGAATGAAAAATTTATAGAGCGCAGCACATGCGAACTGAATCGCTTCTGGGCGCTAGTTGTTTATGACTCATGACCTCAAAAGAGCAGAGTTTTGATTCGTCTTCTGAAAGTCAGGTGGTCTTCCTCCAACCGAATGCTGGTTGGTAAAGCGTTCCATAGTCTAGGACCCTGGAAAGCAAACCTTCTTTCTCCTTTGGATTTGTACTTAGTTTTAGGTACTCTGACCAGATTTTGGTCGGTGGATCGCAGAACGCGATTCGAATTGTGGGGTTCTATCTTGTTGCAAAGATATTGCGGAGCCTTCCCATGGATGCACTTATGTGTCAGGCAGAGTGCTTTAAATGCAATTCTGTCTTTTACTGGCAGCCAGTGAAGGGTTCTCAACGAAGGTGAGATTGATTCCCATTTTTTTTTCCCAGTCACCAGTCTGGCGGCCGTATTCTGAACGACTTGCAGACGGGAGATTTGGTACTTTGGGAGTCCGAGGTACAGGGCGTTAGCATAGTCCAGTCTGGAATTCACGATTGTTCCCACCACGACTGCTACGTCTTCTTTGGGGATAAATGGAATAAGTCTGCGTAGTAGGCGCAACAGATGGTGCGCTTTGCTGACTACTGATCCTATTTGTGCGTCCATTGTCATGAAGGTGTCAAAAATGACCCCGAGACATAACCTACCTCCTAATAAAGTGTGTCTGGCTGGCTGCTACATAGGATAGAAATCTCTCCACTGCTGCTTACCGGTATGTTCCAATTCTGCTCGGGTTAACATCAGCCACTGTGAGTGTGAAAGAATTGCCAAGCTCGCCTGCCTCTTCCATTCATATAACTTGTAAAATTATTTCCCGGAATGCAAAGTGTTCTGTGATTGGAGGAGGCGGAACCTGTCATTAATTTGCCCACACCCCATTAGAGGTAAGTTATGTCCCTGGTGTTGCTTTAAGCTGCAGAACTTAGTAAAGGGATGTTTATTTAAAATGCATTTCCATGCAACCAAATGCAGGCACTTTGCTGCAGGAAAATGGACATAGATGAACTATGCTGCATATGGAGGAACATTGGGGCCAACCAAATGGTTAAACTATAATATCTGTACTTGTAATATTTCTTTAGATGAAATCCCCTGCCTATGCAAATGACCTGAGACTGCAAATAAGGATGAGGTGCTTCCCCTCCCCTCCTTCCAGAACCATACCAGGCCACAAACCTTCAACACTGGAAGAGTACCCCCCCCCCCTAAATTGCCTGGCTCCGTGTTCCACTTCACTTCCGGTTCGACGACGGCACGCTGCGCTCCGCACTGACACGCACGCCGTCTCGATCGGCGCATCTGGTATCCTGCTCCCCCGTGGCTCCCAGTAACACTGGACTTCCATCTCATCCAGCTATCCTGTCTGCCGAGGATTGTGGATCGGGACCAGGGATCTCTGACCATCCGTAGTGACACCGGGCCGGCACTACCACCTATATGCCCTGTACCTCTAATGTTTTGTGAGTAGCCATTTGGCTGTATGTGAAATACATCCCTATTAAATTTTCTATTTACTGCACTTAGATTGGCGCATCTCTCTCTTCTTTTTTTATAATACCCCCCCTAAAAGACATTGTGTTGTTGGGGACAGGGACCTCGTCCCCACATTCCTTGGACGGTGGATGTGGGGGGTCTGCAGGAGGGCTTATCAGAATCTGTAAGACACCTTTAAAACAGGGTGCCGTCAGATATCCGGGCCTCCCATCTATGTTTATTAATAAGGGGTACATAGGACTCTTATTACTCATGCCCCCCAAAAAAAGATAGTCAATAAAATACTTTTTGAAAAAGTTCTTTGTTAAAAAGAAATAGATAAACAATGTCCCCTGACTTCCCAACAACTCAGCAGAACAACCTGCCGACACGCACCAGGATAATCTTCTCCTACCACTACCCCATTGCAAATAACAGCTCCCTGGTTGACTGCTGACTGTCAACAAACCTGTCAGTGATCCTGGGTGACGTCATTGATCGAATATTGTCATTTTAATGACTGTACATAATATAACTGTGTAGCCATGCCCCCGTAGGGGATGCTGAGTATTGTGGTTACCCTGTCACCCTACCCATCCCTGAATTCATCTCTCAGCCACTGAGAGACACAGACCAGTCCATAAGCTTTGTTTTGTATTTTATTGAGTTGATTGAACTTGGATGGGAAATTATAGGATGCCCAGAAAGATTCAGCGCAAACTTGCATGGGACTACTATATGCATCCCTGTATATACACTTCAGTCTTCTCTCCAGCACAACTCTTGCTTAAAGCCTCGTACACACGACCGGTTTTCCTGCCAGGAAAACTGCCAAGAGAGCTTTTGGCCGGGAAAACCGGGCGTGCGTATGCTTCCTTGCAGTTTTCCCGACATGAAAATAGAGACTCTGCTCTCTATTTTCCCGCCGAGATTCCTGGCAGTTTTCCTATGGTGAAACACAACGAGGGAAAATACACACGGCCAAAACGGATTCCCGGCCAAAGTTCTCCTCGCAGTTTTCCCAACAGGAAACCCGGCCGTATGTACACAGTGAAAGTTACCAAGCAGGTTCTCTGTTTTCCCGTCTGGACTTTATACCGCCGGGAATCCCGGTCGTGTGTACAGGGCTTAAGACCTCTTTCCTTTCACTCCTCCAGCACTTTACTTGCTGCAGACCGTTACTCCTCCAGCACTTCACTTGCTGCAGACTGTTACTCCTCCAGACTAGCTAGCACCACATAGTTAGGCCTGACACTAACTCAGCTATGCCTCAGTGAATAGCCCTTCGCAGACAGGGACCACAGGCACCTATAATGTAGCACAATGTTCAGCAACCTCTGGATCGCAATCTAGGGGACTGGTAGATTGCTGTCTGGGCTTAATGACCTGCTATTCCATAGCATTAAACAAAGTGCAATGCAGTAAGCTACTTGTAAAGTTGGAGCTGTAGTAGAGAGCAAGAGTTGCATAAGCCAATGGCTCCTCTGTTGTGCTGGCTCCTGTCCCATGCAGACTGGTCCCATTTAATTGAATGGGTCGTGATTGGCAGGCAGTAGCATGCACCAAAACGCAACAGGGGGCTTAATTCCTGCTGAGGCATGTGTACCCCTTTGGCTGCTTCTTCAGCAGCTAAAGGGGGTAGGGATTGGGGTGGTAAAACCGCAACTTAACCGCAGGGTTTTACATGTAAACGAGCCCTAAGAGTGCTGCTGTCAAATGCAACTAATGCCCTGTACACACGATCGGAATTTTCGATGGCCTAAAATCCGATGGAATTTTTTGTCTGAATTCCGTTCAAGCTGGCTTGCATACACACTGTCAGACCAAATTCCGACCGTCCAAAACGCGGTGACGTAAAAAACTACGACGAGCCGAGAAAAATTAAGTTCAATGCTTCCGAGCATGCGTCGACTTGATTCTGAGCATGCATGGGTTTTTTCTCCGTTGGAGTTGCACACAGACAACAGGAATTTCCTACCGTTTTTTTCCATCGGAAAAAAATAAAACATGTTCTATTTCTAAGCACCGACAGACTTTTTTCATCGAAAATAAGGCCTCATTTGCAAGTGCAGCAAACACTGCTGCTCCTCTAAAAAGTGATCTGAGTGTGTTGCCACCTCACCACTTGATTTAAACCCATGATTGCCCTTTCCTGCACACAATTGTGACATGGTAGTAGAGCAATTACAGGTTTAAAACTGGTATGGGGAGGCGACACTATGCCCGGTGATCTTTCACGTCTCCCATGTTGTTCAGGTAGATCTCCACCTCTTTAAGGTTGCCTACCCCTGGTGTAGCAAATGGAAAGTTCTTGGTGCTAACTGTCCTCTTCCCAGCTACTCATCCCAGATAGCTTTCTTCAGGCCTTACCAGCCAGCCTGGCTGCAATGACCTCTCTCCACTACCCTTCCCACATTCCACTCCTCCGGTTCTGCACCCATCTTAAACAAACTCCCAGTTCTCTCAGTCGTTCCTCCCTAGTCCTCCCGATTGTGCTTCACTCAGCAGCCCTCCAGGCTGCAACCAGTTGTCCTTCCTGGAGTCTCTTAGTAGTGTTCTCTCCCACTGTCCCCTCCTTTGCTCCCTCATGTGCCTTCTTCCCAAGATCTGTTCTCTTCTGGATGCACCCGAGCCCCAGCCCAAGGTCACCCCCCCCCCCCAGACTCTGGAGCTTCCTGTGGGCCCTGACAGCCTCCACACACTCTCACTCCAGCTTTTCCACCTGACAACTCCTCCTCAGCTGGGCTGACCCTGGGTATTTAAGGAGGCCTGCCACCTGCCAATCCAAGTTGGGGGTTGGTCAAGGCTCCTCAGAATACCATAGGCAACTCCACTTCTCCTCTCCTCCTCTCTTTCTAGCACCTTCTAGAAAGAAGATGGAGGTGACAGTGATGCTACCTGTGAGTCACCCAGCCCTGCCCTGATCCACTCCCAGCCCAGAATGAAAACAAACAGGCCTAGCCACTAGCTAGGCCTGCCTAAATGTTCCTACCTATAAAAAAAATCCTCACTCTAGCACCTACCTAACTAGAGGGTGCTATAACTGGATACTAACATTTTATAGGAAAAGTTGATCCAGGGAAAATCCAATTGCCTCTTAGGGGATCAGGAAGGAATTTGTTCAAACTGAATAATGCTTTGCTGTTTTTTTTGCCTTCCTCTGGATCAACTGTGGGTATAGGATTGTGTATATAGGATTGTATGACCCCCCCCCTCTTTTATTGGTTGAACTTGTATTTTCTCAACCAGACTAACTATGTAAATATGAGTAGCAGTGAGAGAAGAGGCAGGGGTAGCAGCAGGTCATCATGTCGTCAGTGCTTTGTTCATCACGAATGAAAAAAAAGGCTTGTTCCCAACCCAAATCCACTTGGTTGGCCAGGAGAAGGGGCAGCGAGCAAGCACACCCACTAGTGAACTATACCAGGCCACATACCCTCAACATTGGGAATATACTCTTTAGAATAAGGGGGCCTTCAGATATAAATCCAACATCTATCATATCATTCAGTGAGGTAGAATCAACACTGTCATGATGAAAGATGCCCAAACAAGACAACAAAATGTGCCTTGATGATCTTCTCCCATCAAAAATGACAGATTCCTGGCCAGATGCTAAATGTCATGGTTCCCCTGCTCCATGCCTCCTCTCCTTTGGGCTAATCTCCTCTGTATTGCACATAATTATCAATCTGGAGTGCTTCACATAGTTTTGTATAATCTTTACTATCTTTTTTTTGCTCCTATGTGTTGCATTTGACACCGGATATTAACATGTTATTTACTAATTGTGATACATTTGCCTATATGTCTCAGTCTAATTCTCCCTGCTTGCCCTGTGTAATTCTGTCCTCGGCTAACAGGTTATTGACGTGCTAATGTCCCCTCACTATTTCTAAAGGTTAATTGATTTATTGTGTTGTGTGAAGGAGATCTGTGTTTAAGTGGCTTGTGTTAATTATTCTGATTGCTCCAGTGTGGTAATTATCTCTCTATATGCGGGGTCGAGCGGTCTAGTTAATGTATTCAGTACAACTAGTAATCAGCGTCCTTGATGTCATTGTCTAAAGAAAATGTGTTTTCAGCATCGGCTCCGTTGTGTCTGCCTAATCATCTGTATGGAAGCCCCAGTGTGAGGGGGGCGGAGATTTGTCATTGTAACAGTTTTGGAAATGACATATAAGCTGTGTGATATAACATTAAACTCTGTCTTGTTCTAGCAGTAAGCCAGGACTAATGTGTGGCTTAATGGGCGATCTCAGGAATATTCCTCCTAGTGGAATATTGGGGTGATGTTCTTATGGAAGAAGGGAATCTTTGACGGGGATATCATACCGATACCGTCACAATTGGTTGGTAGCAGTGGGATTTTCCCTTCTATTCCCCTTCACACCCGGATTCCAAGCAGACACTGGAAGAACTACTGGAAGTTCGTGGAAGGATTGCTAGCAACAAAACCAAGCGGGTCATCATAGCAGAATCAATGGAGATAGACCAGGAGGACGGGATTGCAGCAACGCCAGCAGTACAAGAGATGGAGACACCAGTGATTCAGGAGGAGGAATCGCCAGCCAACAAGCTAATGAGAGAGAAGCTAGCATGGTTCGGCCCGAACCCAACGCCGGATGTGGTGCTGAAAGTGATGGACCTGTTAGTAAACGCAGAGCTACAGAAGGCTAAAGAAATAAGAGACGCAGAACTACAGGAGGCTAAACACATAAGAGACGCAGAGCTACAGTTAAAACTGGCAGCAGTCCAACAAGCAGCCGCACATTCTCCAAACAGTGAGTACAGCACAGCGGACACAAGGAAGATTCCGTTTAGCGCTTTTAAAGCTTTTGATGAAAAGGACTGTGAGATTGATAACTACCTGGCAGACTTTGAGCGACAATGTAACCTGCACCGAATAGCTAGAGGAGACTGGGTTGCAATATTGTCAGGCAAACTGTCAGGCAAAGCTTCTGATGCTTTCCGGACCGTGCCAGATCAGGATATCCATAGCTACGCCCGGGTTAAAGAAGTGCTCCTAGCTCGTTATGCAGTAACCCCAGAGTCCCACCGACAGAAGTTCAGGGACTCACGCAAAACCACGAAAGACTCTTACGCGGAATGGGCATGCCAGTTGTCCCTGTCGGCCTCTAACTGGGTTAACAGCAGCCAGGCCACCACCGCTGAGGACATTTTGCAACTAATGCTTCTGGAGCAATTTTACAATCACATCCAGACGGATGTCAAAGATTGGGTGAGAGATCGCAGGCCCATGACTCTACCAGAGGCCGCGAAGTTGGCGGATGAATATGCGGATACTCGCAAGACGAACCAGATCACACCACGGGTACAACCTCCACGACCAACGGTGCTCTCACACCCACCAGCCGCTAGATACCAACCTCCTAACAGACCGATGACATCTAGCCCTCGCTATCCACGCCAGGAGGACAACGAACAACGCTGCTTCCGGTGCAAACAGCTGGGTCACTTCAAGCAGAATTGCCCCATGAATGACAACACCAGGTCAAATTGGTCTCAACCTGGGTACCGCCCTCCAGCAGCAGCCCATTGTGTAGACTCGGCTTGGGATCTCCAGGAGCTGGGTCAGGAAGAACCATTGGGCACCCCTTACGAAGCCCTCATGGTACAATCTGTTATTACGGACAACAGGGAACACCATTGTCAGCTGGTCATGGGCGACAGCCATGAGCCGGAGGGGCCCTGGAGGGAGCTGGGCAGAAAGAGGCACCGCCGGCTACCCCCCAAGAAGAAGAGGTCCTGGAACCGTATAACAAGCTGACCTGGGAGGATAAGAAGCGACTGGAGGAGAGGGAGTCGCAGCGGGCGTCCCAGATGCGGGCCGAGATGTTCGCCAAGGGCCCACCGGTGGCCCCTTACACCACCACCCAGTTCCTGATGATGAAGGACCACGTGGAGAGCCTGCAGGACATGAGCAAGCAGGATCTGATCCGTGAGTACATAGAGCTGGAGGAGTGCATAAGCCGCATGGAGGAGGAGAACAACCGCCTGAGGTCACAGCAGGCTGACCCCCCCAGGCTCCATGAACTGGAGATGGAGCTGGAGAAGCTCAAAGAGGAGAACTGGCGGCTGCGGAGGGAGCAGGGGGTGGCTGACCTTATGGGGCCCTGATTCCCCCCCCCCCCCGAACTCTGAGCACCGGTGCTACAGCATTTCAACAAATATAACTTTTTCTTTTTATGAATCTCCTGTGACTGTCACTTCAGAGCCATAACCTGCCCCTCCCATAGCGGGACACCTAGATGGCGGCGCACAGACCCATTCGCCGTCTTCACACTGACTTCTGGTGACTTTGCAGATCGCACAAAGACTTGGGGACTGACCGGCGTGTGATCTGACGACCCGGTGGCATACCTGAGTCTGAAGCAGTTGCCAAGGGAGGTCAGTCACGCCAAACGGAGTTAACCTCGGACTAAAAGCTCTGAACCCGTCAACCCTACTGGACCAGGGAAGGTCCAACCGGGTTTGCCGGAGCAGGGAGAAAAAGGGGGGCCATTGTGATACATTTGCCTATATGTCTCAGTCTAATTCTCCCTGCTTGCCCTGTGTAATTCTGTCCTCGGCTAACAGGTTATTGACGTGCTAATGTCCCCTCACTATTTCTAAAGGTTAATTGATCTATTGTGTTGTGTGAAGGAGATCTGTGTTTAAGTGGCTTGTGTTAATTATTCTGATTGCTCCAGTGTGGTAATTATCTCTCTATATGCGGGGTCGAGCGGTCTAGTTAATGTATTCAGTACAACTAGTAATCAGCGTCCTTGATGTCATTGTCTAAAGAAAATGTGTTTTCAGCATCTGCTCCGTCGTGTCTGCCTAATCATCTGTATGGAAGCCCCAGTGTGAGGGGGGCGGAGATTTGTCATTGTAACAGTTTTGGAAATGACATATAAGCTGTGTGATATAACATTAAACTCTGTCTTGTTCTAGCAGTAAGCCTGGACTAATGTGTGGCTTAATGGGCGATCTCAGGAATATTCCTCCTAGTGGAATATTGGGGTGATGTTCTTATGGAAGAAGGGAATCTTTGACGGGGATATCATACCGATACCGTCACACTACTGTACAATGGTGTTATTGTAATTCCTTGCTTTAATGCATGTATCGCTATTTGGAAAATACAACCAGATGTTTAGACTTTAAAAATGGCTTGATTGAAAGTCTTACTAAACCCACAACAGTAAAATCGGTCTGTATAAGCAGTAAAGCATGCTTATTAACTCCCGGTGGAACCTAAGGGGTTAATATTGTGTAAAAAGACTGTTTGATCTTGTATGCACAGATCCTCCTCTTCTTGCACTGTCACCCCTAACATGCCCGGATAAGACAGAATTACTGGGTTACATGCTCAGTTTGGTGTGTATTGCTAGTTGTTTTTTTTTCTTCTCTTAGGCGAGTGCATGTGATCAGCACAGGGCCAATCAGCACTGTCCAGACAGAGGGTCAGGAGCGCTGCAGTCTCATAGGACAGCTCAGTGCAGTATGAAAACTCCTCCTACAAGCTTCACTAGAAACTGATAAGAATCACAAGACTGCTATATACTGCTGATAAGAAAAGCTATTTAGCAGTTGATATCTACAGTACTAAAATAATTGCATTTCCGTGTTCTGTGTACTGTGGGAGCCAGCTATGACTAAGCACTGATTGTTTGTGCAAAACGTGTCAACTTTTTTACCCCACTGCTTGCTGTGCTGTGCTTTGTAGTGCTTTTTATCCTTTTTACACCAATATAGGCTACCTTTTTAGGTTTATTTTGGTGTGCGGCTGTCCATGAATTATTTTCATTGATTTTTGCTATGTGCATTGCCAGCACCCACGGTCTTTGAGGAGGACATTGATTGCTTATTGCATTTGCCTGGAGCGGCGGTCTCTTTTTCTTACTGTGGGAGATCAGGTATAGTGAATGCAGGGTTCTGGGTTTACTAACACTTTAAAAAGAGAATGAGATCTCTGGAAACAAGTGTAAAGTATATGTTTTTTTTGTTCAGTGGGGAAGATGCACACATAATGGTAAAAGCACACCAATTACAAAATTCTACAATGGTGTTATTTCACAAAGGATGGGGAAAATTCTCTTAAAGTGGATGTAAATCCAATTTATTTATTTTTATTAAGATTTATATCTGTTACAGCAGAGGATGTCATTTTATCTGTGCCCAGTATTGACACGAAGAGTTAATATAGCTCTGAGCAATCCTCTAATCTTTCTTCAGTATGATAAAAACAAACACACAGAGAAATAGGTGTCAGTTTTTCCCCCTTGCTGTGATTGACAGGTGATTTCCTTATCTCATGCACCAGCACGAGAGAGGCATTGCTTGTACTTCACATTCCCTCCTCCTTTCTTTTCCAGTTCTACCACGATTGGCTGCTCCACACCTCAGCATGATTGGGCATGCTGAAGTCTTGTGGTGACTTTCCTGGGTTTTGACTGGTTGTTAGTGATCATGGGGCATAATCCACGAGACCAGCAGAAGTTCAGTGTAAGAAATATTTATGCCTGGCTAAGGGGAGTGTAGAGGTGGGTGGGAAGTCTAATGAAATCACGACTCCACCCACCGAGCCCTGGACATCAGACCTGCCCACAGAATCTGGAGTATTGCAGGGCTCAAAACAGCTAAAGGGGAGATATTTGACAGGTAAAGATACATGTAGGAGGCATGTATATCCTTATAGATCAGCACTATGGAAGTAATTTAGAAATGATGAGCATGAGTTTACATCCACTTTAACTATCAAGACTACAAAAGATCATTCTTTAAACCAGGGCTTGACACAGAGGAGAGCAGATGTGTGTCCACTCTCCTCCCTCTCCTCTTCTCAGTGGCACATGCTATGCCGTCCTGGGCCCACAGATGGGCAAGTAGAGCCCAGGATACATAGCGGGGGGATTCGCACAGGGTGTGTGGAAGCATTTGTGCCGCAGCCCAGGCACCAGTATGCAATTTCTTGTCACCTTGACAACCTGGCTCCTGGGACTGGTTGTGCCCTGCTATAAACTTTGAAAGTTTGATGCAACAAGGTAAAAGCTGTATCAGGTATACAGACAAGTTTAAGAACTATGAACAGTTCCCAGCAGTGGTGTACAAACTGGGAAAACCAGTTCCAGAGTCGCAATGTAACAGTAAACAATCAAGTATGGGTATTACAGAGTCATGCATACTACGGGTCATAGCACAGAGCATAACAAACCTGTTTTTTTCTGGCAGAGGCGTTCACAGAAATAGCCTGCTGTTGTACACTGCTATATTTATATATATTAGGTAATTAATCCTAAAAACAAATAAACACTGTATTTATCGGCCTATAACACGCACGGTCGTATAACATGCATCTTCATTTTAAGAGGGAAGTTTCAGGAAAAACCTTAAATTTTAAATAAAGAACTTTGAAGCAAAATAAGGGTCAGTGCACATCAATGCAGCCTGATCAATGCTCATCTGCAGCTTCACCATTGCCCATCAATGCAGCTTAATCAATGCCAATCCACAACCTCGCCATTGCCCATCAATGCAAATCTGTAGCCTCACAATTGTCCATCAATGCAGCTTGATCAACGCCCATCTACAGCCTCCCCATTGCCATAAATGCAGCCTGATCAATGCACATCTCAGGGAGGGGGGGCGGGATGAGCGCTGTCAGACTACATACAGCGAGATTCTCCTGTTTACTCGGCGGCCTCTTTAATACAAAGTCCCGCCTCCTGGACCGGCTTCTATGATAGACATAACATTGGTCCAATGCTGGCCCAGGAGATGGGACTTCCTATTACAGAGGCCGCTGAGTAAACAGGAGATTCTCGCTGTATGTAATCTGACGGTGCCCGTCCCACCCCCCTCCTCGTTCTCTCCGAGGCAAGCTAAATGGCAGTATCGGCGTACAACATGCACACACTATTTGCAACCAATTTGCAGGGTGAAAAAGTGAGTGTTATACGCCAATAAATACAGTAATTTAATGTTCTTGCTGAATCTGCTATAAAAGATTGTTTTATCTGCAACATTAAGTGCACCTGTACCCAGACTATGAACAATAAGTGATTTACATAATCTTAGAACGTCATCCATAACAGTTTGATAACATTTAATGTTTTTTTTAACAAAGGAACATACATTTCACATCTGTAATTATGCTACCAAAATTTGTGTGTGCTGTAAATAGCTCTGTTTTTTTTTTGTTTGTTTTTTTGATGGAGGTTGCCACTTTGTTGAAGCCCAGAGCAGTCACTACTTTATTGGAAACGACTCCTCTCCTTGGTCTCAAAAACTGTCACGTTCTTCAATTAAAATATGTACATTTCCAGCCTTGATTAGATGTCTTGGCTTAGCTAGAGAGGGAGGCTGACAGAAGCTTTTACAGTGCTGAAATTCACAGATTGTCATCAGAGAGAAGGAAGAGAATATCAGGAAGATAAGACAAATCAATAAACAATTATTAATCTGTGTGTCACCGACAATTGTGACATATATGTGTTCAAAAATACATATTGGGGATAATATTGATCCATTGAGAGGCTTTCTATGTGGTAGTGGTCACATTAGCATGGCGAAATTACTAATATTCTTCACGTGGTGAGGGCATCTTTTGAGAAGCTATGCACTAGTGTCTCACCTGTTTTTGAACACATAAATGTGTAGCACCCTCTAGTGTGCTAGAAGAGTAGTACATTTTTTTTATGTAGCGCTACCCCCAGAGCCACTTAAAGGGTCACTAAAGGAATTTTTTTTAGCTAAATAGCTTCCTTTACCTTACTGCAGTCATGTTTTCATGTCCTCTTTGTTCGTTTTTGCTATGATGTTGCTGTAATCCTTCTCTGTTCTGAACAGTCTGTTTCCTGATGAAAAAAGTCATGGGAGCTTTCTCTCTGTGGCACTAATCAAGAAGGTGTGATTACTGTGTGTCTTAAACCCCTCAGAACCAATCACTTTCGTTTTACAAACCATCACTGCCCTCTATTGGCTCTGTGTCTCTGTACTTCACAGAAGCATGAAACTAGATGCATAAACAAAACTGAAACTACAGGTACATTATATGATTGATTTTTATCTATTTTTAATCATTTTTAAAAGTAATCAGTTAACTATTATGTCTCTATAAACAGTAATTTCCTTTAAGTATGTTTGGTTTCGTTCTCTGCCTCTCAGCCCCCTCTGGCACACCTGGCAATATTGAAGGTGCAAGGACCAATGAGAAACACATACGTTATGATAAAACACAGAAATTGTCTTTACTGCAATATTTCTGTGGGAAAGTAACAGTAACCGTATATATATATATATAAAAGTAATCACCTGGAGATCAATGACTGAGATTAAGAACAATATAGCTCAAAATTATATTTAGGCAGCTTTCAGGGTATTCAAAACCTAAAAATAACCCCAATAGCAAAGGCAAACGCTTCAATAACAATAAATCACAATATGGCAGATTGGTTACCTTTACTCAAATCTGGCTCTATGAGAGCAGAAGACTTGACCCTCTTTATGACAGACCTCTCTTCTGTCTCTTCTGTCACCACAGGCCCAACTACAAATACTGTATTAAAATCAATATTTAATGGCTTGGCCTCCCAGATAAACTGTCCCACACACCCACTGCATATACAGAGCCCAGAGTATGTGTGTGGGCCTGTATGGCACTAGAACTTCAGTCTCTTTAGAAGAAAGATGAGGCTTTGTCTCTTCAGCTAGCCACTCTCGGTGTACCTAAACTCCTGAATAGCAGGGCCAAACAACACAACTGGCCTAGAATATCGAGTAAAGAATGCAGGATCTTCCTCAGCAAAGTGAAAAGACAATGATGTCTGTATACAGTGTCTCTGTGACTGGATGGCCTTATTCTTTAGCCCTGTGGCACTACAAGTGTCAGCAAGATGACTAACAGCAATGATGTCTGTATACAGTGTCTATTTAAAGCGGGGGTTCACCCTAAAAACTATTTTCTAACATTACATTGACATGACTCTCCACAATGACAGTATGCCGTTTTTTTTTTTTTTTTTTTGCTGTACATACCTCGCACAGCTATTTTCTTCCCTGGCTTCTGGGTAGTGAATCCCGCGGGAGTGGGCGTTCCTATCCAGCAGGTGATTGACGTGATGACAAAAACTACCTCCCCCCGTCGCATAAGGAGCGTCACGAGTTGCCGAAAGAAGCCGAACGGCGAGTCGGCGCTATACGGCGCCTGCGCACCGCCGTTCGGCTTTTTTTGGGAAATCGTGAGGCGCTGTATGCGCCGGTGGGAGGCATGTCAATCAATTAGCATGTGAATAGGAACGCCCAGTCCCACAGGATTACATACCCGGAAGCCGTGGTAAAAATATAGATAAAAACGGTATGTACGGCAAGAAACTAAAAAAGGTCAGCATAATGTCATTCTCACAACTCGGCTCAATGTAATGTTAGATTTTTTTTTAGGGTGAACCCCCGCTTTAACTCTGTCTGTGTGCAGTGTCCTTGTTTCCTGCAAATGGGCAAACCCCTCTGACCCAATCCTGGTCAATGCCCAAACAAATGTCTTGGAACAGGCAGGCTCTTCTAGTGACCCGACTGGTCACCTCACACTGGAATGCTTCACACCGTCGGTACAGGTGCGTCTGGATATGCACCTGGGACCTTTCAGGCTTGATGTCCCAAATGGCTGGGGATGCCTGAAATCACGAGGTGGATGGACCTGGGAGTCAGCACCTCTCCCCTAGGTCTAATCTCTACCAACTGGGCAGGAGGCTTGGTGGAAACCTCTGGAATAGGAGGTTTGCGTGACTGGACTTGTGCTTCCTTTGTCGAATGCTGTGTCTGGTGATGTTTTAGAGGCTGATAGGCATTCCTCACTGAAACGGCATAGACTGCAGGTGTCCTCCATTGTTCTCTTGCAGAATCAGTTAAGGTTCTTCTTGAAGCCCCAGGCCTTCTCTTGATCCTTGGATCACTTCTCTGCGGTCCACGCCAGTCTTCTGTCTGCCTTGGCGGACTAGGACATTCTCGCTGTTAGTGACCTGCACCTCCATGCTTTAGACAGATGTCTGGATTCCTTGACCTCTTACCAGGTGCTGTGGACAAAACTAGATGCACTTTGAGCCCTTCAATCACCTCTCAACTTCGTAAGTTTGAGGAGTGCAGGGAGAAGAGTTTCTTTATATTGTTTGTCATTTTCAATCGGGAGATTGTCTTTTCCTGGAGCTTTACAGGTAGGAAAGCTTTCTACTGCTATTTCCAACTTCTGGAGGGTAAGAGGAGTGTTTAGGAGGGATCTATCTGCATTTGTTGGGATTTGGAGCACAGATATGCCCTAGGAATGCCTCTAGAGCAGAAGAACCATATTGGGTTTTGGAAGCATTCTGTATAATTCACGATAAAAAGCATGACATTTGGTATTAATTTCAGTAAATTGAATATGGATTTGCCTAGTACCATCTTGGATGGCACTATTATGGGCAGTAGGTTGGCAGAGATCTACTGATAAGAGTTAGTGGTCAACATGCCCCCCACCCTCTACCCAGGAGAGATGTTTTTGAAAGAATTATTTTTTGGTCGCTCTTTTAGTGAGTAACTGTTGCAGAGCAAATTGTGTCTCCACCCAGCTTGACAAATTTGTGCGGATAGGAGCACAAATGTACCTAGTTTCCTATACTAGCACCAACTTACCAGCCAACTCTTTTTTTTTTTTGTATATGGAGGCCTCGTAGGAAAGATTTCATTGTGTCCCATACTACACTCCAGGGGGCAGCGATGGCATTCATTTCAGGAAAGGTAGACAAAATTTAATTTAATATGAGAGTGGAACTGGAAGAATGATAACCATAAAATGCAAAACTGCCACACAGAACAGGTCCCTGACCTAACAGTGGCCAGCGTAACAACTAGGGCAGAATGGTCTGATATTTCCCTTGGTTGTATAGTGACAGAGTGGACATATGGGAGAAGTTTACATATACCAATCTATGTGAGACAAGGAGTTGTGGGCTTTGGAGTGGCATATGAATTCACAGGGTATCAGCAGGGTGCATGTGCCACCAGAGATCATACAAGCCCATTTCTAGGCAAAATTTACCAAAGTAGTTGTAGCACCCTCCTAGGTAGGTGCTAAAAAAAAGAATATTGTTTTTGATGTTTCTGCTTACCAGGAAGATGGTCATGTAAAATTTAGAGTGCTCTGCCTGTCAGGGAGCAGGGTTTGTTGGTTAGGTCTGCTGGTTAGGTGCAGCTCAGCCTGTTCTGACTATCCCCCACTGGTCCAATAAGGAGGGAAATTGCACAGTGGGAGGGGACCTGACAAATGAGTGCACAGGCTTTGTTACAGCCCTCGCAATTGGCCAAGGAAAATTGCTGCATTGCATGGTGGGATACTGTATAAAAAGCCAGAGTACATATGTTTAGAGCTGGTTGAGCGAGGGAACAGAGCCCTCGAGGGAGTGAAGTGGCTGTCGTCTCTTCCGCGGAGAAGGCCGTGTGGCCCTGGGTGGTCGACCTATGGGCCTAGAGAGATAGAGAAGCTGAACCCAGAGGTCCTGCATAGCTGACTGGAAGGGAGATGCCAGGAAGGTTTCAATTCTGCCTACTGTGAGTGTAGAGTTGTGTCTTTGGGCCTGTCGAATGAGGGCTGCCCCCTTCAGCTAGAAGAGTCAGTGAATGGGTGTGAGTAAAGGGGATACTAGAGAGTGTACTGAAGATAAAGTAGTTTATCCAGTCTGCTGCTAGTAAGATCAAGAAGACTTAATTCCTCCATCATGTGGCTGTATGGTTAAAGCAGTGTGTCTGCTATCGCAGATAATCTGGTGAGGTCAAGTGAGGGTTGTCCGCATCCATTGTGAATAGTTCCAGTTGGAGTATCCCACACATTTTCTTCTACCATCCAAGTTCTAAATAAAATACAAAAACCCAAATACCCTGGACTGCTCATTGAGTAAGAGCAAGCAGGAGTAAGGGTGAGACAGTGGAAGCCCCTAGCATCGGAAATGGTAAATCCTCAGTAACCAAGCGGAAACCCTCAGCAAATAAGTAGGAACCATTGACAACCAGCTGCAGGTAACCAGAGAGGTGCCTATGAAGTCAACACTCAGAAAGCCCTACAGGGACAGTGCTACATAAGTAATGGTAAAATCCCCCACTACTAACACAGGGAGCAGAGGGAGATTAGACATAAAACAGGCCAGGAGACGAAGGACCTCTACGGAATAAGGAGGGGGAAAGTAAATGCTGGCTATTACACACTCTAAGTCAAACAATCTACAATGCAAGAAAACAAATCTACCCTTGATGTCT
This sequence comes from Rana temporaria, assembly GCF_905171775.1. Lineage (NCBI taxonomy): Eukaryota > Metazoa > Chordata > Amphibia > Anura > Ranidae > Rana > Rana temporaria. The sequence continues at coordinate 106,284,605 of NC_053496.1, read as the reverse complement.
GTTTTGGTCTGCAAACAGGAGAATACAGCACCACAATTAACTAACACTGAGGTGCCACAAGCATATGATGAGTAGTGAGAGTAATACACTGCTTGAATAAATCTCCTCTCAAGTGTTGTAAGTCTTCTGCAAACAGATCAAAACTGGATGAAGAGACAATACATGGTCAAAACGCACTGACATTTAAGGGAGTCATTCAGTCCCTTAATATTCAACAAGACCATCTAGCCATTTGGGTGGTCATGAGAAATAGTCTGATATCTTGTTGACAGGAGATGTAGAAATGCTGTTGAGTAGTGATGTGAGGCCAGGTTGGGGTGTGTATGGAAAGATGACTCTTGTGGAGCTGTTTGGGCAAACAAAAGAAAAGAAACCAGAGAAAAAGAGAACCATAAAACTGTTTAGGCACAAAAGAACAAACCACATATGGGCCGAATGCACATGAAACCTCCAATGGCCCAAAAGAGCCCAGGACAAATGAAAAACAGGCTCCTCGCAGGATAAAACAGTAGGGAATGAGTTTCAGGCAGTCAGTGTTAGCTCATAACCCCTTGAGAAGACGTAGATTCATCTACTGGAGTGTTTAAGTGGAGATGGATTAGCCAAGAGAGAAATAAAAGGTATTCCAATCTCAGCACAACCTACCATGGATGTAAAGCAATTCAGCAAAAGTCCTTGAGAGAAGCAAACAAGAAATGTCTGCCCTTGAAGAACACACTGCCAACTTAGACATTGGGGGTACATGGTATAAATAATGGTATAAAACAGTTTCACCAATCCTAGTGGTCGGGCATTCTACTCCTCCACCTGACAATGCTGCAAGTTTGGTCACAGATATGTTGTGTACATAGTAAGTGTAGTCTGAGCACTCTGGGGGTCTTAAGAGGCTTGGGCAAAGGGCTCCCGGTGCGCTGCGTCTGCCTCCCCAGCTCTATCCCTGCGCTCAGCAATACCCGCTCCCTCTTTGGTCATGTTAAAAGGCAGGAAGGAGCCTAGTAATTCAGGCAGGGGAATGCTCTGTGAGAGTGCAGGAATCAAAGGCTCCTTGTCTGACACCAGCAGTGTGCGCTGTGACAGAATTTAGCAGAATTTCATGCAGGAGCTCACGAGTACACGTCCACTCACATGTAACAGCCAGCCAGGCCAATGACATAATTTTGGTCTAAGCAAGAAACCAGGAAGAAACTGAAGAAATAAAAAAAAAGAAAGTTAAAAAAACTATTAAATATAATAAACCTTCATATCTATTTACTAATGCTAGCAGCATAAGGAATTAACAATAGTTAATGTTGATTGAGAACGTTTGGTTCTGCTTTCATTAGCAGAACTTACAAACGAATAAAGGAACATAATTAGATGCATCTTTTTGGCAGACCAGAAAAAAATAAATAAAGAAGTAATACCATCAGGACTCTCTGTACCTGCTTCTCTGCTTGGTTTTTCCACTTCTGTCTGGCCTTTACCGCTTACATATAAACATACATTGCTAATAGGGATGAGCCCGATGTTCGAGTCAAACGTTAAGTCAGGGGTCTAAGTCCACGCACCACACTGTGTAAGGCTGCCTACATAGTGGCCATATTTAGTGTAAGGAATGAGAGCAGCAAAATGAAATTTCTAAAGGAAAAAATTGAATTTAAAATATTTATGCAATATACATAAGAATCATTGAAAAAAACGCTGTGAGTCCCCCCCAGTCCATTACCAGGCCCTTCAGGTCTGGTATAGATATTAAGGGGGACCCTGCCCCTAAAATCTGTACCATGCCTTTTAGGTCAGGAGACAGTATTGGACAATTCCTTTATTAAAAAAAAGTGTCCTCCGTTGTCCATCCATCTTCAATCAAGGCATCTGTCGATTCAGAAAAAAAAAGGAAAAACTCTGCCTCCCATTACTGCAGCCTTTTCGCGATGGCAGCTGTTGTATAGCTGAGGGCGGGGCCACTGGGTGACAGAAACGGTTGATACCGCTCCTCTGATACCACCCCCTCTGACGTCACATCCGCCTTAAGCCATATAATGGCTGTCATCGTGAAAAGACTGTAGTCTGCCTCCCATAGAGGCAGAGTTTTTCCGTTTTTTTTTTCAGTCCATCGGCACTGTGATTGAAGATGTAAGGACACTTTTTTTTTTTTTTTTTATAATAAAGGACTTGTCAAAAACTGTCTCATTTTTACTTTTTTCTTACAAATTTTTTGGTGAATGTGTAGGGGTACAATGTACCCGATACGCATTCACATGGGGGCTTCCAGATTCTGATAAGCCCCCCATCCGCAGACCCCCACAACCACTGGGCAAGGGTTGTGGGGAAGAGGCCCTTGTCTCCATCGGTCCAGGAGGGCACCCATTTTTCCTGCAGCCTGCCAGGTTGCATGTTTGAATAAGGGCCTGGAATTAATTTTGGGGGACCCCAAAGCCATTTTTTTAAGATTTTGGCGTGGGGTTCCGCTTAATATTCATACCAGACCCTAAATTCTAACATGATCACCTCTGTCCAAGAAATACCTTGTCACTTTTACACTCTCAGTTCCCACTGCTGCGACCAGATTGTGACATACTTAGCCTCAGTCTGTGCAGACATTTTCCTGCTGCAAGACAACAATATAAGCACCAACAGACTGGTGCAGGTTAACTGAGCATGTAACTCTAGCCACCACTATGTGTTTAAATGTAAATGTGCACCACTGACTCAATTCTGATTTTTAAACCACTTTAGGCTCCATTCACACCTAGGCGTAGGGCGTACAGGCGTTTTTACAGGCGATTTTTACCGACGTTTTTGTCGCGCGTATATGCGCGTATGCGCGCGTTTTCGCACAGTGGCGTTCGACGTTTTTGTACTTTGTCTTTTTCCATATTAGCCAATAAGAAAAATGATCATCCCTGACATCACTTGTTGCTCTCCTAGGAATTTTTTATTCCTCTTCCTGGGATTTCAGCAACACAGGCGTCAAAACGCTTGTACAAGCGCGTGTTTACGCGCAATACGCGCGTATCAGGCGTTTTACATTGACTTCAATGTAAAAAAAAACGCGCATATCGCGCGCTAGGAGCGACAAAAAAGGGTCCGGAACTTTTTTGAGCTACAGGCTACAGGCTACAGGCGTTTAGGCGTTCAGATGTGAACCATCCCCATTGCCTTTCATTACTTTTCGTCCCTCTGGCGTTTGTGCGCGTCGCGCTACAGGCGTAAAAACGCCTAGGTGTGAATGGAGCCTTAGTCCCAGTTGTTGCTTAAAATTGGCACCGAGATAGCAGCTAATTATTTCAAGATTTTTTTTTAAATGGTGCTAAAAATCAGTCACTCAGATCTATGTCCTGGTGCAGACTGGAACCACTGACTTTCAGTGACAACTGGAATCCAACACAGAGCCCACAACCTATAATGATCAACTTCTGGAGGTTCTGATCCTGCTAAACTGCATTCCATAGACGCTCTTGTAGAACAACTCTCAAAACACAATGCTTTGTGCTTATGTTAGCGGTGTAGTGACATCACGTCACTTTCTTTGAGTAGAGAGGCTTGGACAAAGTTGTTAAAGCTCTGTCTTGCATCTCCCTGCAGCAAGATGTGCTTTATCTGTAATTCATCATATTATGGTGTCCAGCAAGACACAAATCAATAAACTGCTATTGTTACTTTTCAGTAAAAACATCAGATACCCAGATAACTTGGTTTGTAAGCTCAGATAACTCTAATATGTGGGACTTTCCCACATTAAGCTTGCTAATGTACGTGCTTCAGAAGACAATACTTCCTGGTTTCACCTGCCTTTGGGTAAAATATTTATTTAAAATATCTTTAACGTACTATATCGGACAAAGTATACTGTAACGGAATGACCCGTGACAAACAGAGACTTTGGAAGGATGAGGGGTGCTCCTGTGCCAGCATCACTAATAAGTCTTGTGTCTAGGGTCACCCTGTGTCCCTTTTGGGCATAGGGTGACTGAGAAATATTAATTAGAAATTACATGAGATGGGACATTACTGATAGTTCATATTGCAGGATCTTGAGATATTGCAAGTGTTGGTTTATTCTGACCGTACCGGTCAATAGAATGACTCTTTCAATGCTTAGCCCAGGCTATTGAGTTGTTAAATGAGTCTGGCTCCTGAAAGACCTTTCATTGTGTGATAACACTGTTTAAAGCCTATTGATGATCAGGTGTGAATACCTTTCTGTCGGAGACAGACCGTCTGTCTAAAGATGTGGATTGAGGGGAACTCATTGTGTGATGGTGTTTTGTTTGAATTCTATTGATAAAGGAATGTGACTTCTCAGGTGTAGTAATTAGGTCATGTTAATTATAGACCGGTGCCAAAGTGTCTCTCTAAAATCTGTATGAAGCCCCAGTGTGTGATGAGGGGGGTGGAGAGTCTCTTTGTTCCTTTCATGCTTGAACTGTATAAAACCCTGAGAGTGTACCATTAAAGATGTCTTTCATTTGAAACCAGAACCCAGAGCTGTGTGTCTCGGTTATTCTGGGAAATGGGATGGATCGGGTCCTGTTGGTTGGAGTGTCAGATAAGCTGTCGTGGTTGATGGATTCGGATATCGTAAACGGTGGTGACCGTTACAGTATCAATAAACTGCTATTGTTACTTTTCAGTAAAAACATCAGATACCCAGATAACTTGGTTTGTAAGCTCAGATAACTCTAATATGTGGGACTTTCCCACATGAAGCTTGCTAATGTACATGCTTCAGAAGACAATATTTCCTGGTTTCACCTGCCTTTGGGTAAAATATTTATTTAAAATATCTTTAACGTACTATATCGGACAAAGTATACATTTCAAGAAATTTTTGCAAAGTGATTAAAACCCCCCCCCCCGCCCCCTATACAACTCAGTTAGATGGGAATTTACAGAGAATTAGTGTTCTGAAATAAAATCTTTGTAAATGTTTCATTGGTCTTTAAAATGCAGTGTCTATCGCTGCCCAACCCCCTCCTTAAATTTTCTTTTGGTTCAACATTATAGCAGGCTACTTTTTTATATCTCAACCAAATACTACCCTGCTGATATTGATGTCTGAATTACAGCGATTCGGTAGTCTCACCAATTTCTGAATCGACTTCACTAAGTCAAAAATCCTCTCAGTGACTATCCCACCTGACCTAGGTGTCCATTTATGAAACAGAGATCAGCTGTGATCCTCAGGATCACGGTTGATCTCTGGGGTGTACCTCTTTATGCAGCTGAGATAAGGAGCAGAGAACATGTTCTCCACTACTCATCACAGTACATGACCGTTCTGTCACAAACGGCCAGTTTAAAAAACTGAGATCTGAAGATCTCACAGCCGTTGCACTAAAATATCTCCCTTCCAGATTCACCAGCTCAGAGGTGGAGAATCTGGGAGAGAAGCTGGTGTGATAAGAGGAAGAAGGCTTCTTTCTCTGCCTCTGAGCTGGTGAATCTGAAAGGTTTCCCCTTCCTAAAAAACAGCACCCGTGGGTTAAAAATTAGTAGAGAAAGGAGCTAGAGAAAGTAGATGAGTAGAGAGGAGATAGAGAAAGGAGCTGTGTGTTATTGGGCGTCCTGACTCTCCGGTAGACAACTTACTTCCCCTTTCATATTTTGGATTTTTCTAATTCTTTTAATGTTTTTTCACAAGGATAGTCATAATACATCTCGCTACGGAGTCCGCCTGCTCCCGTCGGCTCAGCGGGAGATCAGTCCACAGATCTCCGCTGAGCCGATGGATGACAAGCTTCTCTCTGCTCACTGAGCGGGGAGGGGCTTGTCGGGCACCGCTGTGTCCTATGGAGCGATCTGATGAAAACGGACAGCATGTCCGTTTTCATCAGATCTTACCCGATCCGATCCGCATGGACGGATGGGGACGTGGCCCCCATACGTCTGTTTTTAGCGGATTGGATCGGGTCGGATGTCAGTGGACATGTCTCCACTGACATCCGACGCTCCATAGCAATGCATGGAGCGGCCGTTCAGGTCCGTGACAGACAGACCCGAACGGCCCATAGTGTGAATGAGGCCTTATGCATACATTCTGCATTATTTTACTCTTACAGCACATTTAGTTTCTCCTAACTCTTATTTCTACTTTATCTTTAAACTTATATATATATATATATATATATATATATATATATATATATATATATATATATTTTTGTTATTCTATCCTTAATTCTATCCGTATGATTTAGCTATCCTTCCAACCCTTCCATTACATCGTTCCCTCCCCCCCAAGAAATAAATAAACCGAGAGTATCGGTTTAATCTTAGAATAGTTAAAACAAAAAAAAACAGTCTCTCCACCTCCACTCCCATTTCCTTTCCTCCTCCTCCCCTCTCTCTCCTCCCTCCGCTCTCTTCTCTCTCCTACCCCATCCGCTCCCTGTATGAAACGTAGGGAGCCCAGATCTGCCGGTACTTGTCTCCCTGCTCTTTCATACTCATGGTAAGGTTTTCCATTACTTGGACTTCTGTTATTTTTTGCCATCCATTGTGCTTTACTTGGAGAGACATTGCTTTTCCAGAGAGTTGGGATACATGCTTTTGCCGTTGACAGTAAATGTCTCAGTAAAGAATTTTTATATTTTTCTGCTGACAAAGGAAAATCAAAGAGCAGGAAGGCTGCTGGATTATCTCCAAGTGACACATCAATCATTTCTTCTATTGTCTCTGAGACCATTTGCCAGAAATGTCTTATTTTTGCACATTCCTAGAAAATGTGTATCATAGTACCCACAGTCTCTTGACACCGCCAGCAGAGATTCGAGGTCTGTGGGTGTCATGGACCTTGGAGTACTGGAGTGTTTCGACTTCAAATCCTAATTCATGTATTACAGGATATACTGAGACATTTCATTGTCCATTATGTGATAACCGTGTTTTAAAGCCTTTTGATTATCAGGTGTAAATATCTTCTGTCAGAGACAGTCCGTCTGTCTAAAATTGTGGATTGAAGGTTAATTGAATCTATTATGTGTGTTTGAAGATGTATGTGTTTACGCTAAAAGACTTTGTATTGTTCTAAAGGTCAGAAGTCTCCTGTCAGGAGTATTGAATTAGCATGTTATTATCTAAAGGAATGTGACCTCTCAGAGGTAGCAATTAAGTCCTGTTAAATAGACCGGGCTATTGTGTACATTGATTACCCCCTGGGGCTTCTGTCTCAATACACATAACAGTCTTTCTATCCAAGCTATTGGACCAATCCCTGTTGACTATTCCAAGTCATCATTTGCATGGTTAAGGAGGACCTGAGTGAGGACTGCATATACTTTACAATTGACCAATAGGAAAGCGGTTGTTGGGGGTGGGATGTTCCAAATTCTGTATAAAAGTGTGCTGTGTACTTGAAAATAAAGAGTCCTGTTTGAACATATATACAGCCTGCCTGGTGTGTGTTCTTAATGGGTCCGAACGGCACATAGCTGTACTTCGGATCCCGGAACCTTGGATGACTGGACCATCAGACGTTGCAATCGGCAATCTGATTCAATAGAAGCAGAGGAGTGTCGGGAGAGCAGAACCGAGCGAGTAAAGGGTCTCGTCACAGTGGGTAAATCCGATTTAATACTTCTGGGGTTCTATACCACCTGCTCAGAATCTTATAGCTTCCTTCTTGATACCTAGTTGCTATTGACACCTTCATTGGGTTCAGTAAATTTGATATCTCAACTTTTCTTAGTATCCTTTTGACTACACTGAGTGTCGCTCCTACTGTCGGGTGTTGCTTCACTGCTTGCGGTATAGTCGTGTTTTTTAGCCAGATTGCCCCTTCCAGGGTTACCTTCACTATTGCTTGCTCCATGTGTACCCATCCAATACTCTTGCTAGGTGTATTGCCTCATAATACCCCTCTGGGTCCGGGAGCCTTACCCCACCTTTTTCTTTTGGTAAGATCAAAATATCTCTGCAAATTCTAGCAGGTTTTCTGGCACATACAAACCTTGCCAGTGTTAGTCAAACATGATTGTATAGACATAGAAGTTACTACAGTAAAACCTTGGTTTGAGAGTAACTTGGTTTGAGAGCGTTTTGCAAGACAAGCTAAATTTTTTAATACATTTTCACTTGCTATACAAGTGGTGTCAGGGCCGATCCTAGGCAGGGTGCTTTGCAGAGGTGGGGGCGCCGAAGTCTCAGAGTTCTCCCCTCCCTTCTTCTCTCCTTGTTTGTGTCTGTCCAGAACTAGTGTTCTGAGCATAGGTGTGTGTCCGTCCAGAACTGATGTGTCTCTGACCATCTCCTGTACTATGTCTGTAGTTTCTGACCATCTCCTGTACTATGTCTGCAGTCTCTGACCATCTCCTGTACTATGTCTGCAGTCTCTGACCATCTCCTGTACTATGTCTGCAGTCTCTGATCATCTACTGTACTGTGTCGGCAGTCTCTGTCCATCTCCTGTACTAAGTCTGCAGTCTCTGACCATCTCCTGTACCATGTCTGCAGTCTCTGACTGTCTCCTGTACTATGTCTGTGGTCTCTGACCATCTCCTGTATCATGTCTGCCGTCTCTGACCATCTCCTGTATCATGTCTGCCGTCTCTGACCATCTCCTGTATCATGTCTGTAGTATGTATGGGGGCTCTTTCTAACAGACTCTCTAACAGAAGCCCTCTCTGTGTCCATCAGAGAGGCCCCCCTCCAGGTCCCAATAAAGTACTCTGCTTCTCTTCCTGTATTTTGTTTATTGTTAAGAGATCATGTAAGGATGTCAAGGTAATGAATATTTTGTGGTGGAGCATCTCTGCGGTTGAGCCATTGCCATATAAACATTTGTAAAGGGGAGGAGTTAGTAAAATGACCACGCCCATGTGGGGGGCGCCAGAAATATTTATGCACCCAGGCACCTGTGACCCTAGGATCAGCCCTGAGTGGTGTCTTCATGTACGTCATGTCTTCAAGTAGCGTCATGTCACAACTATATAAAAGTATAAAAGAGTATAAAAGAGAAGTTTGGCTCCTCTAAGTGTAGCAATACAGTTACATTTATTGAAGGTACAACATTTAGAAACTTACATAGTTAATGATCAAAACAGGCACATCTAAGTATGCAGGCATCCAGGGTAAAGATAATTTTTTTTAAAGGTGTTTATTTTTAATTTATTTTAACAACAGAGAAGAAACAAAACATGACAAACAACCATTACATGTGTGTAAAGTGTACATCGAAGCACAATTCAGATGGTATATAAAATGGAACAATTGAGCATTCTTGCCAAAAATATAAGTACCCCAACAACAAACATGTCACCATTTACACACACATTCAAACTCACAGAGCATACGACCTCACATCAGCAGTATAAATCCAGGAACCCCAAAGACACTGGATGTTTCAAACAAGGCAATCTCTAAACATCATAGCTCCCAACTGTCCCTGATTTGGAGCAATGTCCCTCTGTCCCTCATTTCTCCTCATTTGTCCCTCATTTTGCTCTGATCTATATAGATGTATAAAAAATGCACCTTTTATCTATCAAAAAGTGTTTTCCACTGCTAAACCTTTCATCTGATTTCTAAATTGCTGCATTTATTAAGTCCAAAAGCCAATATAAAGGAATAGTAGCAGTAAAAAAGCACTTGTGGGTTTAACCAATCTTGTTTTTTTGTACAATTCTCCTTTAAGGGGGCATGGCTGGGGGTCCTATGCCTGCATACTTTTGCTGATTAGTGTCACTCATTCTCTTCTCAAAAAGTTGGGAGGTTTGGAACATTGATATTGACATTTATCAAGCAGTGAAGAGAGGACACCACCCCCCCCCCCCCCAGAAATCTTCCGAGACATCTAGCCATGGTTGCCATATTTTGGTGAACTTCTTAGACATGTCCTGCTCTTATATATCAATTTGAATTTGGGTAGGATATAGGATATTTTATGCACGTAAAACCATTTTACTACACTGGAAGGACGTGACTCCCTTTTGGCCCACGCTTTTTTCCGCATTGTACATGGGGTACAATGCGGAAAAAAGCGTGGGCCAAAAAGGAGTCACGTCCTTCCAGTGTAGTAAAATGGTTTTACGTGCATAAAATAATAATATACGTAACCACTGGTCCATAGACTCCCAGAATACGACCCCTCTCCTGAACTTAAGAATGCATTTAGACTCTGTTTCTTAGGCTCCTTTACTCACCAGCTCCCCCTGCTTAGTGGAGGTGCAATGTTACCAATTCAGGCTGATGATCCCAGGAGGACAGAGAGCAACTACAGCACAGTGTCCTATCCTCTAGCCAAGCACCTGACAACAAGGACGTAAGCTGAATAATATATAGTATGCCATCATTACAAACGCTATAACACATGAGAACTAAAAAAATCTTTTCAACCTTAAAAAGAAAACAGTGATAGATACAACTTCCACTTGTTTTAAGTATTCAGATAAGCTTTGACCACTATAATAGAGGGCACAGTATGAACTCTGGTGAATCACAGAGGCATTTGTCAGCTTTTGCAAATAGATTTCCTGGCATGTATACAATGTGTTTTATTTAGCAACATGGTCTAGTCACAGGTCATAAGTATTCTACAGACTGGTATACACAGCAGCACATTATATTCCCAAGAAGGCAAAGAATTGTATTTCTAACCACTGTGAGCAACAGACCAAGTGAGTGCTAAATTACAAAGAATCTCTTCAAAGTTCAGAACGTACGGCCCTTTGAAGACCAAATTCACATTTTGTATTATGGCATGCATTTTTGTGCCTATTTTGTCTAAAGCCTCGTACACACGGTCGGACATCCGACAAACTTTCCCTTGGATTTTTGTCCAAAGTGATTTGTCCGGTCACACCCATAGCATACACACGCTCGGACTTTTCTGCAAACTTTTCTAAAAATTTCTCAACATCACGTGGTTTTTCTGCTCTTTTCTGCTCTTTACCGCCACCCTTTGGTTAACTTCTGCTATTGTTGGTTCATTTTAACATTGGTTCTGGGCATGCGTGTTTGTACTTCGGACAAAGGTCCGATGGATTTGTTGTACACACGGTCGGACTAGGCACCATCGGACTTTTGTTGTCGTAAAGTTTGTCCGTTTGCAGACCAAACTTTTTGTCTGACGAAACCCGAAAAAGTTGGTCGGACAAATGTGAAAACTTGCAGATTTTGAAGTTTGTTGGACGAAAGCCTGACCGTGTGTACGGGCCTTAAGTTTTACTACCTTTTTATACATGGATTTTGCATGTCAGTGCCTGAAAAAAGTTAATCTAGTATTATAGCAGTAGCCCCAAACTCCACCCGCTACAAGATTTTATCCATGAAAATACCCTGGTTGACTTGCAGTTGATGCACCAGTCTGTGTATCATAATTCAGAGACTGGTGCTTCCACTGCCAGCCAGAGGGGACCCTCTCCTAGTCTCTAGTGCAGTCAATGAGGTTATGGGAGATTCTGTTGGGCATACATGGATGTAAGGGGGAATTTTGTTGGGCACATATGGAATCAAGGGGGATTCTCCTGGGCACACATTGATGTAAGAGGGACTCTCCTTGGCACATATGACAAGTTTGGAGACTCCTGTCATATAGTGTACTGAGTTATATATTTATTTTTATACACCCCAAAAGCACAGTGATGCAGTGAAAATAACACAGGTGGTGTTTTCCTTAAAGTAAAACTAAAGGCAAAACATGTGTTTGCACCCTGATGTTTAGGCAGGGTTGCTCCTAAATTTACCTGCCAGGTATAGTTGCCTTGGCCAATTGCTAGGAATCAATTGATTTCGCCCTAAGTTTGAAATTGCTGCACTTCTCTCTTCTGCCACTGGGTGGCCGGGTAGCGAAACTAGATAAGACAAGGGCAAAGCAAGGACAGATTGCCAATGAGCAGGGGTTTTCTTAAATCTCTTAAATGCCTTGGCCTGCTGGGAGAACCTACTGTATATACTCTAGTATAAGCCTACCCGAATATAAGCCGAGGCACCTAATTTTACCACAAAAAAATGAGAAAGCTTATTGACTAGATTATAAGCATAGGGTGGTAAATGCAGCAGCTACTGGTAAATTTCAAAAATAAAAATGGGCACCAATAAAATTACATTAATTGAGGCATCGGTAGGTTAAATGTTTTTGAATATTTATTTCAAAGAAAAACAGTAAACTAGCTCTGTAAGTGGAAAAGAGGGTCAACAATGCCCATCTGCAGCCTCACTGTGCCCATCTGCAGCCTCACTGTGCCCATCTGCAGCCTCAATGTGCCCATTTTCAGCCTCCCTGTGCCCATCTGCAGCCTCATGTACCTTTTATTACAAACAGCGGGTGTCTCCCGCTGTGTCATGCAACTGCAGTCTTAACTTTTCGGCTGCCATCCACTGTAACAAAGCCCCACCTCCTCCTCGTCCATGATAGACGGAACACTGATTCGGTTTCCCAGCATTGTATCAGTGTTCAGTGTTCAGTCAGTGTTCCGATGAGGAGAAGGCAGGGCTTTGTTACAGTGGAAGGCCGCTGAACAGTTACGATTGCATGACACAGCGGGAGACCCTCACTCGAGTATAAGCCGAGTGGGGCTTTTTCAGCATAAAAAATGTGCAGAAAAAGTTGGCTTATACATGAGTATATACGGTATATATTTGGGTGGAGTCAGGTGATCTAGTGTGTGTTCCACCTGGACGGCTGTCTGGGTGGACGTGTGTTGTACTGTACCGGGCTGCGAGTTTGAGCCAATCCCGGGGACATCTGGCTACTTGGCTGTCTGAGGGCCTATCCAGAAGCAAGAGAGCAGCATAGGGTTGGGATTGCAGCTTGCAGGCCAAGCAGAAGTGACGGTTCTGCCGGCAGGAGAACCCGTCATGGTCGGAGGTGGAGGGGAAGCTGTCGACACTAAGGGAACATCCACCTCATTACCAGGGACCACAGTGAGTAGCTGAAGCAAGTACCGGAGCAGTATTCTCACCAACCGGGGATGGTGAAGAGTTCGGAAACTTCAGCAGTTGTCAAGCCAGGGACCCAGCCAGCGGAGGTAATTCTTGCAGAACAGCTTTGTGTGCAAAGCCAAGGACCAAGCAGACCAGTGGGGTGACGCTTAAGAAGTATCTGGAGTGCCAAGCTAGGGACCCAGCAAGGAAGCGTGGGTGACACTTGAGGAAGATACTGAGAGTGAAGATTGGAAGAGCTCTGGAGATCCAGTGGCAGTGGATCAGCAGTTAGTCTAGTGAGAGAGACTGGGAGCTCAGTGGAGTGAAGAGCTACAAGGAGTGAATGTAAAGGAAGTAAATAAGTTCATTACAATTTGTGTTAGAAAATTTTATAATTAGGGTTGTCCCGATACCACTTTTTTAAGACCGAGTACAAGTACCGATACTTTTTTTCAAGTACTCGCCAACACCGATTACCGATACTTTTTTTTTTATGTCATGTGTCAGTATTTTTTTTTATTTTACAATTTAAATATTTCACAATTTTTTTGTTGTTTTTTTACAATGCTTTCTTGGGGGGGGGGGGGGGTGGATGTGTCTGTGTGTTTTTTAATTTAATATGTATTATTTTTTACAATTAATTAATTTTTATTATTTATTGCCATTTTTTTTTCTTCGCCCTGTTGGGGGGCTTTGGTGAGATATCAGCGGTCATAACAGACCCCTGATCTCACCTTTGAGACAGAGAAAGGGACTAAGGACACAGATTCCCCAGTCCCTTTCTCAGCTGCACTGGAAATGAATGGACAGGAGACAGAGGCTCCTATCATTCATAAACTGAAGCATCGTAAACACAGTTTACAATGCTCAGTCAAATGAATGGACAGAGTCAGTGATCACTCACTCTGTTCATTCAGAAAAGGGTAAGAGCCGGGTTTAGCGGCTCCTACCGCCGCTCTCCATCCTGACAGAGGTGGTGGAGGGGGACACGGAGGGGGGAAGCAGAGGCACGGAGGGGGGACACAGATCACGGAGGGGGGAAGCAGCGGCACGGAGGGGGAGAGCAGAACAGAGGACGGCAGTGGCACTGAGGCGGAGAACAGAGGACGGCAGCGGCACGGAGGGGGAGAGCAGAACAGAGGATGGCAGTGGCACTGAGGGGGAGAACAGAGGACGGCAGCGGCACGGAGGGGGAGAGCAGAACGGCAGCGGCACGGAGGGGGGACACAGGAGCATGGAGGGAGAGTCAGGTATCGGTAAAGTATCGGAGCATTTTCCCCAAGTACAAGTACTCAGGGAAATGCTTGGTATCGGTCCCGATACCGATACTAGTATCGGTATCGGGACAACCCTAGTTATAATATGTTATATATGTTGCCATAGGACACAGTGAGCCTACATGTGCAGGTGTGGTGCCTGGCTTGGTGCCTTTCCCTGCATGGCTGTCTAACTATTAAAGTTTTGGAGTCTGCTAATTAGCATTGCATCTACTAAAGGGTGTCCTGGCCCTAAACCCTCTCTCCTACAGTTCTGTTCAAGAAGCGTCTGGCTCCCATGAATCCACTTTGCATTACACCCACCATGCCCTGTGACCCACTCTACACCGAAGGATGTCATCTATCCCTAACTCTGGAGATTCTCATTAGACTAAAGGAGACCTGGGACCTTGCTACACATGTTTCTTTTATTTAAGATGGAGTAAGGGAGGGTTAATTTTTTTGTAATTTTTTTTGCCAACCGTCCCATTGCAGAGTTTTTCCTTCACTTCCTGTTCCATAAACACAACAGGATGTGAGGGGAAATCCCTTCAAAGTGGGGGAAATCCCTGGTTGTCACCAGAACTGTTGCCTTCATTGGAAGATTTCCCTAATATTCCTTTTCTGCTGACAACTCAAAATGTATGGTTTTATTTTACTTTCTCTACCAGGACAAATAGAGATGGTAACTCCTAGAGAGGGTTATCCCCGTAACAGGGACACAGACAGCAATAAAACCTGTCTGGTGTCCTAATCCCTCTCCTCTCCCCCTCTCCACTCCACCCCAAACCATAAAAAAACTGTTGGCTGATGTTGCAATTTTGCAAGACAGAGATATGGATAGGCCTGGTTGATCTGTATGACAAATCTGTGTTTGTTTCAGTTTACATGTGACAGTTTACTGTTTTAGACTGGAACTTGCTTGCAGTTTTACTCCTTTGTATTTCAGGTCTGCTTCACTGCTCTCCCCCCCCCCCCCCAGTCTTACTATACCTTGCATGTCCCTTTATTAATTTGATTTCAGTTCTAAAGCCTAGTACACACCACGTATATTTTTTTCTTTGTTCAACCCGAAAAATACTGACAGCTCTGGTCGGAGCTGCTGTACTAACAACCCAATGTCAGTATAGCGATCTCCCCTGTGTTCTAACAGGGTGACACTCCTTCCCATCCGCACCAAAACACTCCGGTCAGTGCTCTCAGACATTGGCTGAGGGTGCTGATCGGGAGCAGGTCGGCTGCTGGTTTTCCAGCATGTTCGTCCGACAGATGCCGGCTTCTGTCGGACTGGCTGCCATACACACGGGCCGAATGTTGGCCAGTTTTTATTGAACGCCTGATGCTGCCTGACATTCGGCCCGTGTGTACTAGGCTTTAGCCTCACATGTAAGTTTTATCTAGGGTAGTCTGCTTGCAAATACATTCTGATAGGGACCACCACCTTCTCCCGACTGACATTTACCCATCAAGACATTTTAATATTTGCTATATGTGCCATTCAGAGACACATCCCTGCCAACACCCCCGGATCATGATGTGCAGCACCTGGGAGTCATGTGATGCAGGGCGTAGCATGCAGATGATGGTCTCTGCGGACGTTCTGCTTTCACCTCTCTCTCTGACACACATTTATTTTTAGACAAACGTTCCAGCCACAGAGTTCCCACACACACACATGCAGGGCTGCTGATAAGGCAGTACAGCCAGCCCTCCTGTACTGGGGCCCCATCAGTTCAAAAGGTGGGCCCAGGTACCTGCCGAGCAGAAGGGCCAGCTTTACTGCCTTATTGCAGACTCTTGTGCCTCCCCCTTGCAGTGCTGCTGGCTTCTCCTCTTTTTTTCTCCACCATGCTGCATTTCAGGGGGGTCAGTATTAGTTTGTGTGTCCCCCTCCCCTGCACTGCTGCCAGCTCCCCTAATCTCCTTTTCCGCTGGCAGCTGCTGCAGGCACACAAAGGGGATGTTTTGGGATGGAGAGCAGGGAGCGAGGAGAGCGCTATCAGCTTCCCTCCTCTCCTGCTGGCAGATGCTGCGGGCATAAAAGGGGATGTTTTGAGATGGAGAGCAGGGAGCGGGGAGAGCGTTGCCAGCTTCCCTCCCCTCCTCCCCCCGCTGGCAGCTGCTGCGGGCACACAAGGAGATATTTCGGGATGGAGAGCAGGGAGTAGGGAGAGCACTGCCAGCTTCCCTCCTCTCCTCTCCCGCTGGCATCTTCTGCGGCCACACAAGGGGTTGTTTTGGGATGGAGAGCGGGGAAAGCGCTGCCAGCTTCCCTTCTATCCTCTCCCGCTGGCAGCTGCTGTGGGCACACAAGGGGTTGTTTTGGGATGGAGAGCATTGAGAAAGCTGCCAGCTTCCCTTCTCTCCTTTCCCACTGGAAGCTGCTGTGGGCACACAAGGGGTTGTGTGCCCGCAGCAGCTGCCAGCACACAAGGGGTTGTTTTGGGATGAAGAGCAGGGAGAGAGCTGTCAGCTTCCCTCCTCTTCTCTCCTGCTGGCAGCTGCTGCGGGCACACAAGGGAATGTTTCGGGATGGAGAGCAGGGAGAGCGCTGCCAGCTTCCCTCCTCTTCTCTCCTCTCCCGCTGGCAGCTGTTGAGGGCACACAAGGGGATGTTTCGGGATAGGGAGCAGGGAGAGTGTTGCCAGCTTCCTTCCTCTCCTCTCCCACTGGCAGCTGCTGCGAGCACACAAGGGGATTTTTCGGGATGAAGAGTGGGGGGCGTAAATATGTTCTATTTACCCCTTCCTTATCTGAAAAAACACAGTGAGTGATCGCTCCTATGTCCATTTATCACTGACGCATAGTCAACTTAAAAAAATCAAGATTTATTTAAATGTGCTGTGCTTTCTGAAGAGCAGTCAAAAATTAAATTGCTCTTCAAAGAGCTAGCCCTGCATTAGCGCACCACAGAGCAGCACTAATCACCTGAATGGGTCTTGTTCTATGATGATATGATTTCTGCTATGGCTACAAAGTATAGTATCGCATCCATGGCATTTTAGGAAAAATATAATTTTATATTTTTGGAGGGGGGGCCCCCATCAGGTAGGCTGTACGGGAGCCCTGTAATTTCTAACAGCAGCCCTGCACACATGTGGCTGAGGGCACAGCTCCCTGGGGGGCATCCCTGCAATATGAAGCTGCCAGAGGCCAGATAGAGGAGGAGGGGGCTGGGCAATTGATTATCAGTATGCTTTAGTGTCCCCCTCAGTTCTCTGTGTGTCTCCTTTGTTAGTGCCCCCTCAGTTCTCTCATCTTTATTAATTGCCCTTCAGTTCCCCGTGTCACCTTCATTAATGTCCCCTAGTTACCTGTGTCACCTTCATAATGAAGGGGACATTAATAAAGGTGACACAGGAAACTGAGGGGACAGTAATGAAGGGGACAAAGGGAACTGAGGGAATAGTAATGAAGGTTTCATTACTATTCCCTTAGTTCCCTGTGTAGCGCTACCCCTGAAGGAGCCGCTGATTAGATTTGGGATCGGCGTATTTAAGTTAGCTTCGTGATGTGTCCAGGGGTAGGATAGTGATTAGAGCAGTAACAGAATGTCCAGACTGTTGGTTGACGTTTTCAATGCTTTATTTCTGGTCCAACAGGACCAACAGTCAACTTGAGGTAGACAGTCGCCGGCCACCCAGATCCCCAATGGTTAGTCTGCGCCCTGTTGGATCACCTGCCTCCGGGTTCACCTCAGACCGACTCCCCATCGAACAGCACAACTCGCTTGAGATCTTCTTGGAGCATCAGTTGCTCTGGGCCATGAGAGCCCAGAGTCAGGAACTCCGTGTAGCACGTGCACCCCGGCCTGGTAGGCCATATCGCCGGGGCCCGTGATGTGCGCACACCCTAAAGTATCGGTATCGGGGACCGATACCAAGCATTTGCCCGAGTACTTGTACTTGTGCTCCCGATGCTTCACCCAATACTTGTACTGTCAAGGGTGATCAGTGCATGGGGAAGCTACAGGCACCAATCACCGCTATATAGTGTATTCCAACGTGTATTCCTTTGTGTATTCCCGCCGTGTATTCCTCCGTGTATTCCTCCGTGTATTCCTCCGTGTATTCCCGCCGTGTAATCGTCCGTGTATTCCTCCGTGTATCCCGCCGTGTTTCTCTCACCTTCCGTGCTCCTCCTCCACCCCCTGGAACTGTCAGGATGGAGAGCAGGGTAGGAGCCGGTAAATCCAGCTCCTTACTGCTCCGCTCACATAACTGAAACATCGTAAACTGATTACAATGTTTCAGTTTATGAATGAAAAGAAGACGCTGTCTTCACTCCATTCATTTTCAGCGCAGCTGATGCTGCTGAGAAA
Source organism: Rana temporaria (assembly GCF_905171775.1). Classification (NCBI taxonomy): domain Eukaryota; kingdom Metazoa; phylum Chordata; class Amphibia; order Anura; family Ranidae; genus Rana; species Rana temporaria. The sequence goes on along the minus strand of NC_053496.1, from coordinate 106,266,185 downwards.
GGGACAGGGGAACATGTGTCCCTAGTCCCTTTCTCTGTCTCAAAGGGTTAATGTCAAAGGTCTGTTAAGACCCCTGATATCTCACCAAAGCCCCCCAACAGGGCTACAAAAAAAGAAAAAGAAATAAAGAATAATAATAATAATAATAAAAAAAAAGAATCAAAAAATGATTGTAGAAAATAATAATAATAAAAAAGAAAAAACACAATGACACGGTCCACCCCCCCCCCCCCTAAAAAAAAGAAAGCATTATAAATAAAAAATATTGTAAAAAATTAAAAACAAATTGTTAAAGATAAAAAAAAAAACACTGACACATGTGCTGCTGTCACATGAGATTAAAAAAATGTATCGGTATTCGGTATCGGCGAGTACTTGAAAAAAAGTATCTGTACTTGTACTCGGTCCTAAAAAAGTGGTATCGGGACAACCCTACCCTAAAGGTGGGTGCCGCACCTGGAACCAGGAACCTGCGAAAAACCCAGAGTAATGGCCTCCGCCACAGAAATACCCCTCCCCAGCATGCTCTGCGAGGGAAAACTCCTCTAATTGGCTGCTGGGAAGAGGAGGCTCCGCCTGGACCCCTCTGGCGCCACCTGTCATCCAGAGATGAAACGGCCTCTCTGAACACAGAATGACCCACAGAATGGTTCAGGGTTGGCGACAGCCAAATTTGAATAAATCAACATGGATAAGAGCAAGTAAGTCTCTCATCCCACTAAATTTAACGATAGCACCTGTGTCACCTTCATTACTGTCCCCCCTGTTTCCTGTGTCACCTTCACTACTATTCCCTCAGTTCCCTGTGTCACCTGCTTCATTACTTTCCCCTTTGGTGGTGAGTGTCACCTGCTTCATTGCTATACCAGTGGGTGAGGTCCCTCAGACGGGTTGAAGGAGGAGAGAAGATGGGCAGCCAATCTGAGCAGTACAGCAGCAGTGAAGACGATCACACCAGCCAGTCCCTGCTGCAAGTCACTCCGTCCCTCTGCATGCTGCCAGGCGCTGGACTCTGACTGGAGAAGGAGGAGGTAAGTGGACCCTGGAGCCAAGCAGCACTAGACCTGGGCCTTGCTTAGCCTCACTCTTCATCTGTGTGACAACACTGGTTTCTAGACACCAGATGGGGGCTGGTCAGATTGGCAATGTAGCTGGTTGGGTGGCTATGTCCTCTCTTTCATTTTTGGACACTGTATTGTCCCTAAATGAAGGTGCCCAGGATCCAGGACAGACATGCCAATTGACAGTCTTGGGCAATCCGAGACATGTGGGCACCCTACTCCCAAGAGGCAGTCCACTACTTGCATCAGGGCTGAGGGCTCCTGAGAAGGGTACTTCGGCTTAGTCCTGTGATGTATTCAGGAAGCTAAGTACAGCTACCCTACTAGAAAGGCAGTATTCCAGGGCCAGATAGCACAGTACCCACCACAATGACTGGGGCTAGATGAAGTTGTGTGCTCTTGCACTGTAATCTGGTCACCCACACACCCTTAACAATCAGGTGCACCGGGTCTGGTTACCGGTCACCTGATTGGCTGAAGCGACAGGCGAGCAGAGATGACATCGAGGGAGAGTGGAAGAGGACGGCTGACCCGAGAAAGGTAAGTGCTGGGGGGCAAATTGTCTGTATTTGATGGGGCAAACTGGCGGTATTTGAGTGTGCAAACTAGCGGCATTTGAGGGGGCAAACTGGCGGCATTTGAGGGGGCAAACTGGCGGCATTTGAGGGGGCAAACTGGCAGCATTTGAGGGGGCAAACTGGCAGCATTTTAGGGGGAAAACTGGTGGTATTTGAGGGGGCAAACTGACTGTATTTGAGGGGGCAAACTGTCTGTATTTAAGGGGGCAAACTGGCTGTATTTAAGGGGGCAAACTGGCTGTATTTAAGGGGGCAAACTGGCTGTATTTGATGGGGCAAACTGGCTGTATTTGAGGGGGCAAACTGACTGTATTTGAGGGGGCAAACTGGCTGTATTTGAGGGGGCAAACTGGCTGTATTTGAGGGGGCAAACTGGCGGCATTTGAGGGGGCAAACTGGCTGTATTTGATGGGGCAAACTGGCGGCATTTGATGGGGCAAACTGGCAGCATTTGAGGGGGCAAACTGGCAGCATTTGAGGGGGCAAACTAGCAGCATTTTAGGGGGAAAACTGGCGGCATTTGAGGGGGCAAACTGGCTGTATTTGAGGGGGAAAACTGGCTGTATTTGAGGGGGCAAACTGGCTGTATTTGAGGGGGCAAACTGGCGGCATTTGAGGGGGCAAACTGGCTGTATTTGATGGGGCAAACTGGCGGCATTTGATGGGGCAAACTGGCAGCATTTGAGGGGGCAAACTGGCAGCATTTGAGGGGGCAAACTAGCAGCATTTTAGGGGGAAAACTGGCGGCATTTGAGGGGGCAAACTGGCTGTATTTGAGGGGGAAAACTGGCTGTATTTGATGGGGCAAACTGGCGGCAATTGATGGGCACAGTGGCTGCGTTTGATGGGCACAATGAGGCTGCAATTGATGTTTTTTTTTTTTTCAATTTGTTTGCGCCCCCCCAAAAATGTTGAGCACCAGCCGCCACTGACTACAGTACTATTGAGTAGGAGGGTGTTTGTCATTTTGGTTGCCATTGTTAGGTCGGAGAGTGTTTGTTTGCAGCTAAAAGTCTGATGAGTAGTGGAAAGGCTAGGAATATCCAGCCCAAAAAATCCAGCCGCTACTTTGGGGGTCAATGCTACAGAAATATCAAGCTAATCGAGTTGGAACCAAGATATGTGCTCACTAAAAATACACAAAACTTTTCACAGGTCAGACATGGCTGGCCTGTGTTCACTGCTTTGAAGGAACAAAAGAGTTCAGAGAGCACCAACTTTGAATCCCTCTACCATTTGGCTATCACAAATCATTTTCCTTTATTGTGACAGAAGCTGTAATATAACTGTAGCCTGTCCATCCACTATAACGGCGATTAGTAAATGAATAACTTGTAATAAAGGAAGTAAAGCTAGTTCCTCAAAATGAATGTTGAAAGTGAAGATCATGTGATTGTTGAAGTAAATTGTGCAAACGGAGAAGTGAAAGAGGAACTGAGACTTTGCGGGCTAAGGTTTACATAGAACATGTATAAAGCAGTTTAATGTTAGTTGCAATAAAATGAAGATAGAGGTCAATCTCATTTGTTAGTTTATAGAGGATTTTCACCACCAGCAGGAAATGTATGCCTATCTTGTACTTAAAGGGGTTGCAAAGGTCATTTCCCCCCCTAAATAGCTTCCTTTACCTTAGTGCAGTCCTCCTTCACTTACCTCATCCTTCCATTTTGCTTTTAAATGTCCTTATTTCTTCTGAGAAATCCTCACTTCCTGTTCTTCTGTCTGTAACTACACGCAGTAATGCGAGGCGTTCTCCCTGGTGTGGAGAAAGCCTCTTGAGGGGGAGGGGGCGAGCAGGAGTGTCAGGACACTCTCTACTTTGCAGATAGAGAAAGGAGCTGTGTGTTAGTGGGCGTCCTGACTAGGGTTGCCACCTGTCCAGGATTCACCCGGACAGTTCGGGTTTGGAATCATGCGCCTGGGTTTCAGACTACCTGAAACCCGGACACATTATTCAGACAGGACCAGGGGCAGCTCATGGGGCCCCCAGGCAATAAGAGATTATGGGGCCCCCAGGCAATAAGAGATTATGGGGCCCCCAGGCAATAGATTATGGGGCCACACAGTATACATACACACACACACACAAATTTACACACACAGTATACATACACACAGGTACTGGAGAGGCAGAGCAGCTATAGTCTTGGGAATTAAAAAAGATTTTTACATACTGTACCTGGTTTTACTGAAGCTGGCACCCCTGATGGGCCCCCCTAGTGGCATGGGGCCCTCAGGCAGTGCCCGAGTGCCCAAATGGTCAGTCCGACCCTGTAAAGGACTACGACTTACCAGTAGGGTTGCTAGCTGCAGTTGTCTAAACTGAGAGTGTTGCACTCTCTTTCACGCTTCCCAAAGCCAGCACTAACAAACCACGCCCCCCCCCCCCCCCGGCAACACAGATGGGAGAGGAGAGAGGGCTTGATCTGCTCCTCTTCCTTCCACCCCTACCCCTCTGTGTCTGCCCACACTCCTCAGAAAAGGAAGTGAGGGCCAGAAATGTGAAGGTCAGCAGGCTCATACATCTGAATGAGAGGTGCTGACTGCCAAGGGGCGAGTGAGCTCACCATTCATCATTAATCATTCTCTCTCCTGTCTCTGAGAGAGTACACATGGGTAAATCAGGGTTCTCAGAGCACCCCTCACTTTACAGTTCCCTTTTACATCAGAGGCCACAGTGTTCCCCTTATATCAGAGCCCTCTCCGTTCTCAATGTTCCCCCCTTAAATCAGGGTTACCAGAGTTCTCCCTTACATCAGAGTCTGCAGAGTCCCCCCTTAAAGTGAAAGGGAACTTTGCATATTCAGATGTAAAAGGGGAACTCTGTGGACTCTGATGTAAAGAGGGACTCTTGTGATTAACTTCATATGATTTGAAATGTTATTTAATTGCAAAATATATGTATAGTTTATACTGTAATAAAATAAATAAAAAATTGCTGTGCGTCACTAAGGTGTTCGGGTTTGACTTGAAGAAAGGGTGGCAACCCTAGTCCTGACACTCCTGCTCGCCCCCTCCCACCTCAAGAGCCTTTCTCCACACCAGGGAGAAAGCCTTGCATTACTGTGTGTAGTTACAGACAGAAGAACAGGAAGTGAGGATTTCTCAGAAGAAATAAGGACATTTAAAAGCAAAATGGAAGGATGAGGTAAGTGAAGAAGGACTGCACTAAGGTAAAGGAAGCTATTTAGGGATTTTTTTTTTTTACCTTTACAACCCCTTTAATATTAAACTCTAGATAAGGTTTAAAATGTTAAAAGTGTTACTACAGTCAATGCCTCACCTGCCATGAACATTAAAAAAAAAAAAAAAAAAAACAACAAGCTTTGAGGGTCGTAGCTCGGCGACCTGGGGTCACAGAGACCCCAAATATGGGGGGTATGTAGCCTGAGTCATACCCCATCACTGGAAATTTGGAGCTTCTTGCACAGCCTGTCTGAAGCTACATACAGAGCGCCCAGTTTAACCACTTAAGGACCTTGGCTGTTTTTCAGATTTGGCGTTTACAAGACTAAAACTGTATTTTTTTGCTAGAAAATTACTTAAAACCCCCAAACATTATATATATATATATATATATATATATATATATATATATATATTTTCTAACACCCTAGAGAATAAAATGGCGGTCATTGCAATACTTTTTGTCACACCGTATGTGCGCAGCCGTCTTACAAGCGCACTTTTTTTGGACAAAATTGACTTTTTAAAATTATTTTTATGTTAATTTTTTTGGTAAATAAGTACATTTTCTACTTCGATTACGGGCACCGATGAGGTGGCACTGATGGGCACCAATGAGGTGGCACTGATGGGCACCGGTGAGGCAAAACGAATGGGCACAGGTGAGGCGGCACTGTTGGACACTAATAGGCGGCACTGATGGGCACTGATAGGCAGCGCTGGTATGCGGCACTGATGAGCACTCATAGGCGGCACTGATGGGCACTCATAGGCAGCACTGATGGGCACTCATAGGCAGCACTGGGCATTCATAGGCGGCACAGATGGGCACTCATGGGCGGCACTTATGGGTGGCACTGATGGGTACTTATGGGTGGTACAAATAGGTGGGCACTGGGCATGGATGGGCACTGAGGGGTGGCACTGATGGACACTGTGGGGTGGCACTGATGGACACTGAGGGATCCATGTTGTCAGTCAGTGCCCATTTGTGGGCACTGATTGGCATCTATTCTTTTTTTTTTCCTGCCCTTTTTTTTCCTGCCCTTCCCTGGTGGTCCAGTGTGGGCTTCCCTGGTAGTCCAGTGTGGGCATCCGAGGGGGGGCTGCGCTGATAAACAATCAGCACGAACCCCCACTGTCAGGAGAGCTGCCGATCGGCTCTCCTCTACTTGTGTCTGTCAGACGCGAGTGAGGAAGAGCCATCAACGGCTCTTCCTGTTTACATCGTGATCAGCCGTGATTGGACATGGCTGATCACGTGGTAAAGAGCCTCCGCTGGAGGCTCTTTACCGAGTTCGGAGATGCAGGGTGTCAGACTGACACCCCGCATCACCGATCGCCGCGCTGCACACCCCCACGGACACGCGCCGGCATGAAATCCTGCAGGACGTCAATAGATGTCCAGTCAGGATTTCACAACCACTTCCCGGACGTCAATTGTCCATTGACCGGGCGGGAAGTGGTTAAAAAAAGTGTACTGCCCTCTACCCCCCTGATGGCAGCCCTGACGGCATAATGGGCGACTCACACGCTTTTTTTGAAGTATTTTACACATTTAACACAGCTGATCTCTGCTCGGTGTTTGAGATTAGCCCACCTCTTGCACAGCTGGTCCTTGGACTTTTCTACACTATACCATTGATTCAGCCTGTGCACCACCTTATCTACTGATACGCTGGCGTACTTTCAAATTACCCGAGTCGTATCTTTAGTTTGAATCCTCAAACCAAGATACGACGGCATCTGGGTTCGATCCGACAGGCGTACGGCTTCGTACGCCTTCGGATCGTAGATGCAATACTTCGGCGTCCGCTGGGTGGAGTTCGCGTCGTTTTCCGCGTCGGGTATGCAAATGAGCTTTTTCCGACGATCCACGAACGTACGCGCGGCCGTCGCATTCTCTTACATCGTCTCTAGTCGGCTTTTTCCGGCGTATAGTTAAAGCTGCTATTTTGCGGCGTATAGATAGACTTGCCATGTTAAAGTATGGCCGTCGTTCCCGTGTCGAAATTTTAATTTTTTTTTTTGCGTAAGTCGTCCGTGAATAGGGATGGACGTAAGTCACGTCTAAGTTAAAAAAAATGACGTCGTTGCAACGTCATTTCGCGCAAAGCACGGCGGGAAATTTCGAAACGGAGCATGCGCAGTTCAATCGGCGCGGGGACGCGCTTCATTTAAATGAATCACGCCCCCTAATCGGCGATTTGAATTCCGCCGCCAGAAATACACTACGCCGCCGTAACTTATGGCGCAAAATCTTCCTGGATTCGACTTAAAGCCAGGTAAGATACGGCGGCGTAGCGTATCTCTGATACGCTGCGCCGATCCATTTCTATGTGGATCTGTCCCATAGTCTGCTAATCTAGAATTGCAATGACACCACAGGGCAGAGGCTTTTATTTTGCTCCTGTGACAGTGCATACATGTAACAATGAACATTGTAAACAAGAGAAAAACATTGTAACTGTTGCCACAATGAATCTCAGCTACAAAAAACTGTAGTTTTAAACAGATACATATAAACCTAGAGCCAGATTCTCAAAGGCGTTACGACGGCGCAAAGCCATTTGCGCCGTCGTAAGTCCTAATCTGGCCCGGCCTATCTATGCAACTGATTCTTAGGCCCGGTACACACGGGCAAACATGTACGATGAAACCGGTCCGTCGGACCGTTTTCACCGTACATGCCTGCCAGAGGGCTTCTGTACTAACCATCGTACAGAAGTCCGCGCGTAAACAATACGCGGGGCGTGTCCGCGTCGTCGCCGCGACGATGACGCGGCGATGACACGTCGACGTGGGCGGGCATGCCATTTAAAGGATTCCACGCATGCGTCAAAGTCATTCGACGCATGCGAGGGACGGCGGGCGCTCGGACATGTACGGTAGGTCTGTACTGACGACCGTACATGTCCGAGCGGGCAGGATTCCAGCGGACGGTTTTAAAACACGTCCAGGAATATTTGTCTGCTGGGAAAAGGCCCGGCGGGCAAATGTTTGCTGGAATTCGGCCCGCTCGCGCCTACACACGACCGAACATGTATGCTGAAACTGGTCCGCGGACCAGTTTCAGCATACATGTTTGGTCGTGTGTACGGGGCCTTAGAATCAGTTACGCATAGATATCCCTTAGATCTGACAAGCGTAAGGCTCTTACGCTGTCAGATCTTAAATGCATTTTTTTTCCCGCCGCTAGGTGTCGCCGACGTCGTTTTCCCCGTCGCTTATGTAAATAAGCAATTTACGACGATTCCCGAACGTACGCGCGAACGACGCAGAGAATTTACGACGTTTACGTAAGCGTAAATTTGCCCCTGCTAATATGAGGGGAAAGTTTACGTAGGTCCGTCGTATGCCATGTTAAGTATGGCGTCGGGTCAGCGTCGGCTTGTTCCGTCGGTTACGTCGTTTTCCTAAGTCGTCCGCGAATACGACTTTACGTCAATGACGCCCATGTCGGCGTCATTGACGTTTTCCGTCGAGAACTGGAGCATGCGCACTGGGCTATTTTAAGCCCGGCGCATTGCGCAGTTCGATCGGCGCGGGGGCGCGCTTAATTTAAATACAAGCCGCCCCCTTTGAATTACGCGGCCTTACGCCGGGCCAATTACACTACGCCAACGCAAATTACGGAGCAAGTGCTTGGAGAATACGGCACTTTCTCCAGTAAGTTGCGGCGGCGTAGTGTAAATGGCTTACCCGATGCCGCCGCAGATTCTACAAGAATCTGGCCCCTAAACTTTTAATTACTCTAAATATGTTTGTTTATTCACCATGTTATGTTACTAAGGCCAAATTTTGGGAGATAGACTCAATCTATCCTCACCACTTTTATTTGGAGGGGAGGGGCAGTTTGGATTGCTAGGAATACCCTGCAGCTACCGGTTGTGGAGGGAGGTCTTGCTTTACCATGCCTACAGACCTATTACATTGCTTCACAATTAGCACATGCGCATTGGTGGTTTTACCCTGAAGCCAACAATGCGACCACTGCTCTGGAGGCAGCAATCCTTACCTCCTATGAGCCCCTCCAGAACCTGATACACAGAATGTCTACGGGGGAGGGTACTAGCGTCCTAGCGATGACCCTACAGATTTTCAGGCTCTCTAGGATGCTACTGTCCACCACGCTTAATACATATTCACCGAATACTCCACTATGGGGGAACCAGTAGAACTGATGGGGGATTCTGATCTAATAGGGGAGTAAAAATGATTATGCATCTATTTTCGGAAAATATGTTCTGCCCTTTCGTAGATTCCGTAGAGTTTATAACCTCCCACAGATGGCCTATTTCTTATACTTGCAGATTCGACACACCGCTGCAAGGCAGTTCGGTCTCTGTAACTTAGTGGTTCAGCTGTGTCCGCTAGATTGACTCTTGACTGATTCTTCTCATTCCAAGCTTGTCTATACTTACTACAGGACTCTCCTACACTCCACAACAAATAGGCTTAGCAACACGGCCAACAGATGGCGAGCTGACATACCTGAACTTACAGAGGATATTTGGCAGGAAGTTCTTCCTCTCCAGGTCCCCACTGTCATCTCCTCACGTGACAAGGTAAGCCAGACTACTATTGTTATGTCATGCTCTGAGGAAGCTTGGGAATAAGCGAAATGCGTAAGCATCAGTCCATCACGCTTACTGTGGTGAGGATATGGTTGTTACACCCATATAGCTAACCATCCTCTTACTTCCACTCCTATCGGCTCCACCTCCACACAGCGCTGGGAAGACGCCGCAGACCATGTTGGTCTACACAGCTGCAACATCCATACGGATCTGCAAGGACATTACCTTCCTGATCTAGCTACAAACCAGCATATCTCTAGCACTGCAAATATATTGACCGGTTTGGAACTGCCCTTTCATCTGAATGACTAAACGGACTGGATACTTAAACAATGGGCTGTGAGCAGAGAAGACGTCAAGCGGTAAACTGTATTTACCCCCACAAGCATTGAGGGGATGTATACCTGCATCTAGCCGCCTGTTTCTTTCAGTAGCCACATTGGCCCAGATTCAGGTACATTTGCGCTTTATTTGCGGAGGCACAGGGCAACGATTTTGCCCTGCGCCCCCGCAAATATTTTGCGCTGCCCTCGATTCACGGAGCAGTAGCTCCGTAAATTGCGAGGGCGCGCCGGCAAAATTGCCCGGCGTAAGCGCGCGCAATGTAAATGATCCCGCCGGGGGCGGGAATCATTTAAATTAGGCGCGCTCCTGCGCCGAGCGTAGAGCGCATGCTCCGTCGGGAAACTTTCCCGACGTGCATTGCGGCAAATGACGTCGCAAGGACGTCATTTGCTTCAAAGTGAACGTGAATGGCGTCCAGCGCCATTCACGATTCACTTACGCAAACAACGTAGATTTTAAATATCGCGACGCGGGAACGTGGGTATCCTATAGCATTGGCTGCGCCTGCTATTAGGATGTGTAACCTTACGCGAAACCCGACGTACGCAAACTACGTAATTTGCGTACGCAGGGCTCGCGCAACGTTGTGAATCGGTGTTAGTATGCAATTTGCATACTATACACAGATCACAATGGGAGCGCCCCCTAGCGACCAACGCAAGAATGCAGCCTAAAATCTGCGTGGCATAAGAGCCTTATGCCACGCAGATTTTAGGCTGCAGTCGGCGTAGCGATGTTCCTGAATCAGGAGCATTCGCTACGCCGGAGCAAGTAAGCAATTGCGCTGTGTAACCTATGGTTACACAGGCGCAATTGCTTCTTGAATCTGGCCCATTGTTTCCAACTGTATCCAAACGGACCAGGGACAAGAACCCCAAAGACTGAGTAACGAGTGGTGTAGTGTTTGTGAACAGCGGGCCAGATTCACATAAAAAGTATGCCGGAGTATCTGCTGATACTCCGGCGTACTTTCAAATTTGCCGCGTCGTATCTTTATTTGTAATTCACAAACAAAGATACGACGGCTTTTGGCTAAGATCCGACAGGCGTACGGCTTCGTACGCCTTCGGATCGTAGGTGTAATTCTCCGGCGGCTGCTGGGTGGAGTTTGCGTCGTTTTCCAGCGTCGGGTATGCAAATTAGCTGTTTACGGCGATCCACGAAGGTACGCGCGTTCGTCGCATTCTCTTACATCGTCGCTAGTCGGTTTTTCCCGTCGCAATCTTAAGCCTGCTATTTCATGGCTTAGATTTAGACCAGCCATGTTAAAGTATGGCCGTCGTTCCCGCGTCGAATTTCAATATTTTTTTTTTTGAGTAAGACGTCCGGGAATACGAAAGTACGTTACGCACGTCGCCGTTCAAAAAACACGCCGGGGCGCCTAATGGAGCATGCGCAGAACGTTCGGCCCACGTACACGCCCCATTTGAATTAGGCGGGCTTGCGCCGGACGGCTTTACGCTACGCCGCCGCAAGTTTACAGGCAAGTGCTTTGTGAATCAAGCACTTACGCCGAAAACTTGCTGCGGCGTAACGTAAAGGGGATACGTTACGCCGCCGTAATTATTCGTGAATCTGGCCCAGCATGTACTCTTATGAGCCCCTCCGCTGTATGTGAATATACTTCCACAACTGAACGGTGTAATTTTGGAGCCAACTATGAACTCCCATTGTCATGACCAGTCCTATCTGTTCCAATAAGGAGGAAAACCTTTAGGCCAGGTTCACACCTATGCGAATTGAGTGCGGCTTAAACCGCATCTAATTCGCAGGACATTTCAAAATACATTGTTTTAAATGAGGCTGGTTCACATATGTGCGATGCATCCGCACTGCGCATTGCCTCCAAACCGTGTGCGGTTTTTATGTCTTGCGGTGCGGCTCAGGTGCGAATTCAGTCCCATTATCTTCTATGGGTACGCAGCTGAATTTGCAGATGTGTTCATTTCTCTTCAGTATTTGTCTCATTCAGTTCAATACACTTCCCCCCTCCCCCTGCCCTCTCCCAGGTCTCCAAATTCGCACCTGATCTGCAGCTAAAACGCAGTTGATCTGCAGAACACCTTATAGAGAAATTCGCAAAGACAACGGAGCTCCAAAACGCAACACAATAGTGTGATTCAGGCCTAACACACATATATTATAAGACTTCCTTGATTGTCACGGGACAGAATAGTTATTTGGCCATCTGTGTCCTTATTTAGATTAATGTCTAATTTTAACTAATGTGGTGAAGGTGGGTGTTGTTTTTCATACAATTTGTATTTTTGTAATTGTTTACTTGCGGACGTTTAATAAATTATATAGTTCCACCAGCTGTTCCACATTGAAGAATGTATTTTGGAAATCCTCTATTTCATATGTTTTTGTTTATACTATTGGTATATACCGTATTTGCCGGCGTATAAGACAACTGGGCGTATAAGATGACCCCCTATTTTTCCAGGAAAAAGGTTGGTTTTGGGATATACTCGCCGTATAAGACTACCCCCTTCCTACTAGTCTGTCTGGAAGCTGAGGGGTAGCCAGAACAACCGCTGACAGGAACCACCACTGACAGAAACAGGCATTTTTCAAATCTCACTGTGCCATTACATATTACATGCCTCACTGTGCCATTCCATTACATGCCCCACTGTGCCATTCCATTACATGCCCCACTGTGCCATTCCATTACATGCCCCACTGTGCCGTGCCATTACATGCCCCACTGTGCCGTGCCATTACATGCCCCACTGTGCCGTGCCATTACATGCCCCACTGTGCCATTCCATGCCCCCACTGTGCCATTCCATGCCTCCACTGTACCATTCCATGCACCCACTGTGCCATTCCATGCCCCCACTGTGCCATTCCATGCCTCCACTGTGCCATTCCATGCCCCCACTGTGCCATTCCATGCCTCCACTGTCCATCACATGCCTCCACTGTCCATCACATGCCTCCACTATGCCGGCCAAGACGATCTCCCTACCTTATTTTTTTGCTGCGGACATCCATGTTTCAGGCTGTGGTCATCCATGATTCAAAAGCCGCGCCTCCTCCTCACACTCTTCCGTGATAGGCGGAACACTAATTTTCCCAGTGGGGCCTCTGTTCAGTGTTCCGCCTATTACGGACGTCCTCTCGTCCGAGGATGAGAAGGCATCCTTGATAGGTGGAACACTAAACAGAGGCCCTGCTGGGAAAATGAGTGTTCCGCCTATCACGGAACAGTCTGAGGAGGAGGCGCGGCTTTTAAATCATGGATGCCCGCAGCCTGAAACATGGATGTCCGCAGCCTGACGGAGACAGATCCGGCGTTTAAGACGACCCCCGACTTTGGATGCATTTTTTTGCATCCAAAAAGTCGTCTTATATGCCGGCAAATACGGTAGATCCTTCTTCACCCCATGCTTGCTATACAGATTAGGTAAATTGCCTTCTGCAGTGTGCACTCGATGCAGCATGGCTGATGGTACCTTCTTTCATCTAATGTGGGAGTGTACTCCGGTTAGAAAGTTCTGGTTGGAGATCACGGCCTTTATCAGCTCTATAGCTCAGATACCTAATATTTTCAATCCCTGAGAGTGCTTGTTGGGGCATATCGATGATGAAGGAATATCCAAAAATGTACAATCCTTTATACGTATTGTGCTGTTCTATGCAAAAAAGCAATAACAATGCACTGGAAATCTCAATCCACACCGACTATTGCATTTTGGCTCACCCTTATTAATCATGTTATACACTTATACAAGTTGACATTCTCTAAGATTTGGTATTCTTGGGTCAGTTCTGACCGTACCATGCCACCTGCTCCTTGACTGGAACTGGATTCCCTAATACAGATTGTACAGGAATATGCCCCTAAACTCTGATTGATATCACTTATGAGGAATGGAATAATGACTTCTGTGTTTCTCTGTTTATATTGAATGTACTGTATACCAGACCTATGTATTCTGTTCAGGATTGAGCGCTGTTCGCTCCACATGTGTATTTGCATGTTTTTTTTTTTCTGTTGTGCGAAGAAAAAAAATGTACCCTTGTTTATGATTTAACCCTTTGTTTTTGACATAGACAAGTACAGAGATCTTCATTGCTTTTGGGAAGTCAAATTCAAAGAATATGCAGACAGAAATAAGTAACAAGGCCTACAGCAAGTTGGCAAAGCTTTACAAAACTGTGTACGTGACAGCTGACATAAGGCTTAAAGTGATACTATAGGTTAGTTTTTTTTAAATAACAAACATGTCATACTTATCTCCACTGTGCAGCTCGTTTTGCACAGTGTGGCCCCGAATGCCATATTCTGGGGTCCCCCCAGCGGCTCTCTCGGCTCCTCCCTGCTTCAGATAACCCCTTATGGGAAGCGCTCTCCCAAGGGGGTTACCTTGCGGCCGCGTTCCTGAGTCCTGCATTCAGCATCCATAGTTGCCGAGTGCAGGACTCGGCCCCGCCCCCGGCGCTCGCGTCATTGGATTTGATTGACAGCAGCGAGAGCCAATGGCTGCACTGCTATCAATCTATCCAATGAAGAGCCGAGAACCCTGGGGAGACATCAAGCGCGTTTTCGACGCAGGACTTTCTAGGGCTCAGGTAAGTAAAATGGGGGGCTGGGGGTCCGGTAACTGTCAGATGTTTTTTCACCTTAAAACAGAGTTCCACCCAAAAATGGAACTTACACTTTAAGCACTCCTTTGGCATGTCATTTTTTTTTTTGGGGGGGGGTGAGTGGGGGCTTCGGAGGGAGTGGGACTTCCTGTCCCACTTCCTACTTCCGCCCAGGGACCGCCTTGGCGAAGCCGAAGGCTGTCACAGCCGGGTGCCCACAGAGTGAATGGAGGCTTTGGCAAAGAGGGGGGATAGAAACGGAGCTCCGGACGGCCGCGTCGCTGGACCGTGGAGCAGGTAAGTGTCTGTTTAGAGTCTCTGCCACAGACCATCTGAGAACACAGAATGGATATTCAGGAATTCCCTGCCACATAATTTAAAGTCCCCAATGTCCTGCCTTACAGCCAAAGAGCCTTTAAGCCAATATGGCGGACTGTAAGGTATTGTAGGTTACGGTGCATCCTTCAATAAGTTACCAGGCCTCTCCCAAAGTACCAGCTTTCCGCTCGGTCCTTTCCGGGACAGGTCCTCCCCTAGCTTCCTTCATCAGTGGCTTCTTCCCGCAGGACAGACAGCACAGGATCACCTTCAAAGTGTAGGCCCCAGCCAGGATAGCCGGGCCTACTTGACAGGAACACAGCCTCAGACCAACTTGGTCCTGAGACTGAAATCGCACACACCCACCTCATGCCAGGAGGGCACCGAAAAAGGGGGCGTCTGACCCTTAAGTATTCCCTCCCAGCATGCACAGTGGGGTCAACGCTGCCGAGGAGGGACACCCAATACACCATGGTACACCTGCGTTCCAACATGGACCTGAAGTGGTAACGCCACCCACAGGCAATAAGGGGAAATTCTACCAGTCAGTACCAAATGTGGCATGTAAGGGGGCAAGGAGTGGTTTAAGCGGAAGTTCCACTTTTGGGTGGAACTCCACTTTAAGGGTTGAACCAATAATTTTTTTTGTTGTACAATTCTCCTTTAAGGGGGCATGGCAGGGAGTGTGTCCTATACCTGCATACTATTGCTGATAGGTGTCCCTCGTTCCCCTCTCAGAAAGTTGGGAGGTATGGGTGAGTGCTGGCATGGGGTAGGGGGTGATAGAGGACAGGCTGCTAATAGATGTGGAAGTGAACTCCTCATCACTCACAATTCACCCAGCACACCACTACCTCCCCCTCTGCTATTTACTACAGCAGCAGCTGGAGGCCGGCAATGAACCACTGAGCTCAGCTATGCAGCAGTACTTGTAATGCCTCTAAAGCAAATGTACGGTAATGGCATCACAGGCTGGAGCACTGTGCATGGGAAGGATTTTGCCAACATTGCACATAGAAGTGACACTGGAGACTGGATGAGGGGGGATCGAGCAGCAGAGGAATTGGCACAGAATGTTGCCATTTAGGAGCTAATAGGCCACCATTCCTATAGGTTTTAGATTAGGGAAACCTGCTTCTAGAAGAAGTACTTTTTATAATATATAATCTCAATTTCTTTTACTTTACAGGTAACTTTTTTTTAATTACCATGCTTCATCAATAATTAACCCATCTTGCCAATTAAACCTTGTACATCATTATTTTGAGCTTGCAATCTCAGGCTAAAACTCCATATTACTTTCTAGATTCTTCTTTTATACAGTATATATAAAATATGTAGTATCCCTTTCATTTTTGTGTGTTAGCAGGAAACTGTTGGCAAGAAGGAGGGGGTTAGATAGGTGAGTTGTTGTGCATTTTCATTTGGTACTTTGTACTGTGTGATAACACAAGCCATTTGTGTTTGGTATCAGTCACTTAGGATTTATGGTAGTTATACATTATCAGGTGGCAGGACACTACTGAGGATCATGGTATATGTTCCAGTCCTTTGCACATCGCTTGTGTTATTTTATAAAAAGTTATAATGTTAAAAGATGCCAAAGGAATGCAAGGAACAAGGGTGAAAACCATTTTAAATCCTCCCTTGCCTCATGGGATTGCGGCAGCAGGGTTTCTAGTCTCCCCTCAGAGTTAAATATGCAGGAAGAGTTCTCATTGGCCCTTGGCCTCTGGAAAAGGTCAGGCTGTATCTGGGCAGTATTAGGGGTTGCTAGTGTATTATTGTATAACCTCCTCAAGTTTGAAAAAGTGCAGGAAGCCTTCCCATTGGTCCCTTTCTGCTCTGAACTGGTCAGGTCACCACTGCATCTGGGAAATTTAGAGGGTTTTCTGTAGAGAATTTTTTAAAAAAAGAGGGGTTCAGAGGCTCTGTCGCCTCAGTAGGATCAGCTGTGGTGTTCAGGAAGTTTCTCCTCGGAGCAAACAGCGCTACTAAGGTGGAAGAAAATGTCCCTCCTGAGGCACCTCATCGAAAGAGCCGGAGAAGAAGCAAGCAATCTCAGACACCATCACTGCCGCCGACACGGTCAACTCCGTGGCTGCTGCTCTCGGCACTTCCCTTCCCGTAAGGAGGCTGGCAAAGTAACGGCACTACAGGAGCCAGTGTTACTGCCCCTCACCACCCCGCACTGTCTCTTCCCGCAGCACCGGGGGTCCCCCTTGGCGTAAGGGTAACATGACTGAAAGCAGGGTTGGGGAGTGCAACGCAGAAAGTAGTAGCCCGGTGAGGATAGCGCTGCCTGTGTCGCAAGGGGCGCTGGAAGACAGCAGATCCCAGCCGGCGTGTGAAGCACCTCTGGAGATCGGTCAGCATTCCCAAGGGAGCAACACAGTGTTGCCAAACGCCAGTATTTTTACTGGCAACCAGTAAAAAATGGTCACTTTTCTCCTGCCTGTAAATGCCAGTAAAAGGAAAAGGTTGCCAGTAAAAAATATGGCTGTGACGCTTGGCCCGAGACCATCCGAGTGCCTGCTACAGTGTGTTGGGACTGTGCCGGCAGTGTGTCACGTAAAATCATGGTGCAAGGGAATGGAGCAGCCGGAGCCTCATGTGCAGGTCTGCAGGACAGGAGGAATGCAAGCCGATAACGGACTAAAGGGACCACCTGCCATAGAGAGAGAGGGTCACTGTGACCCAGGAGGGGTCATGTTGGTGAGGTGCCATCATCATCTGTTCTGCTGCACACTACTGTCAGTGTCACTGCGAGAGTCAATTTCACGTGTGTGTGTGCATTCTAATGTCTTGCCCTCTCGATTCCTGTCCTTGGGCTATTTACTATATTGAAAATAAAAAAAGAAATATATTTTTACCTTAATATCTACCTTAACCACTTCCATACAGGGCACTTACGCACCTTCCCGCCCAAGCCAATTTTCAGCTTTCACCACTGTCGCACTTTGAATGGCAATTGTGCGGTCATGCTACACTGTACCCAAACAAAATTGGCGTTCTTTTTTCCCCACAAATAGAGCTTTCTTTTGGTGGTATTTGATCACCTCTTTGGTTTTCGATGCCGCAATGATGTAACATGTTAGTGTGCTCTCCCCGATTCGCTTGCTCCCTGTCACATGTCCGTCCTGAGCACTATAAGTTTGGCCGGCAATGCTCTATGGACATTACCCATGAGTAAGTCACGTGGCAAGTAACGCAACGCATGGGGGAGGAGTCTGCTGTACGAGATCTGTCGGAAGTTCCCGAGTGAGGACCTCTACACTTTTCGGTACTGAGTGGCTTGTTTTCAAAGACGGGGAGAGCGTGAGTGGATCGGCACATAGCATTGGCAGCGGTATTGTCGTGTCTGGCTGTATTACACTATTGTGTTTCCCCTTTTCTTACATGTTCCACACCTGCTGTGGTGTTTTGAGGAGGGGGGCTGAAGCCTGTTTTTTGCACCATCACTAATGACCAAGGCTGTGTCGTTGGAGCTACTGAAGTGATTTGAAGCTGAGTATAAGGCACCTGTTTCACAGAGCTGTTGTATCCAGTGACACTCTCACGCTGCTGCTAATCACCATTGTCTAACCCTATATTTTACCATCTACTCTATAGGGACGGTATTCTGAGATTGAGTACTATTTGATGCTCTGAATTAATTAGCTTTGTATTAATTTATTAATTTTGATACACTAATTTTTTTCCTCATCTATATATATTTTGTGTGCTTCACCCCACTGTGGCAACACGACTAATCCCCTATTCAGGGTTTTGAATTATTATCACAATTGGATTGATCTTAGTAAGGTATCACATAAATTAGTTGTTTTTAGCGCATATGTTTATATTTTTCACATTTGATCACCTCTGCGATTTTTTTTTTGCGCAACAACTAAAAAAAGACTGAAAATGTTGAAAAAAAAACGTTTTTATTTTTTTCTGTTAATTTTTTTGTAAATAAGTACGTTTTCTCTTTCACTTACGGGCACTGATATGGCGGCACTGATGAGATGGCACTGATGGACATCGATGAGGTAGTACTGACGGGCACAGATAAGGTGGCACTGATTGGCGGCGCTGGTATGCAGCACTGATGGGCACACATAGGCGGCACTGATGGGCACACATAGGCGGCACTGATGGGCACACATGGGCGGCACTGATGGGCACTCATAGGCGGCACAGATGGGCACTCATGGGTGGCACTTATGGGTGGCACTGATGGATACTTATGGGTGGCACAGATGGGCACTGATAGGTGGGCACTGGGCATGGATGGGCATTGTGGGGTGGCACTGATGGAAACTGTGGGGTGGCACTGATGGACACTGTGGGGCGGCACTTATTTTTCCTATGTTGCCAGTCAGTGCCCATTTGTGTGCACTGATTGGCATCCTTTTTTATTTTTTAATGGTTGTGTTTTGGTTTTTTTTAGACATAAATGATAAACAATCAGCGCGAACCCCCCCTGACAGGAGAGCCGCCGATCGGCTCTCCTCTACTCGCGTCTGTCAGACGCGAGTGAGGAAGAGCCGTCAATGGCTCTTCCTGTTTACATCGTGATCAGCCGTGGTTGGACACGGCTGATCACGTGGTAAAGAGCCTCCGTGAGAGACTCTTTACCGAGATCGGTGTTGCGGGGTGTCAGACTGACACCCTGCAACAACGATCGCCGCGATGCCCGCCCCCGGGGGCGCGCAGCGGCTCAGAATCCTGAGGACGTCATATGACATCCGGTCAGGATTCTACAACCACTTTGCCGACGTCAATTTGTCATTGGCGGGCGGCAAGTGGTAAATCACTTTGCTAATTGCATATTGTAACTTGTTTGTAGCCTAAATACTGAAAATTGCACTTAAAACTGTAATTTGTCAGTAAAAACTTGGCGGTGCCAGTGCATTTTGGGTGTTGTGTCGGTAAATTATAATCTGGTAGGTTGGTAGGTTGGCAACACTGGAGCAACAGACAGGCACTGCTGCTGTACCTGGCACTGGTGAGTTTGCTCCACAATTACTTGATTTATTTCCTCTGTTTTAGTTAGGACTGTTATGCCTTGTACACACGGTTGGACTTTTGACCGCGCAAAAGTCCGCTGTCAGTCTGTCGGAAGTCCGACGGAAAGAAAGAGAACAGGTTCTCTATCTAAGGTCCGTCGGACTTCCAAAAAAAAAGGTCTGATGGAGGCTACACACAGCCGGATTTTCCTAAAAAAAAGCCTGGATAAGAGAATTGAATGCTGTTAGAGATATCTTTACCTGCTACTGTGTTGAATAACACTGCTCCTCTGGCTACAATATCCTCTGCTAGTGAAGGAAATGTGGCCTTAGTTTGGGCGCCATCTAGTGGAATTAATGCTAACTCTCAGGTTTTTTTCATTAACAAATTCTCAGCTTTCTTCTACAGCTGAGACTATTTCTTTACAACAAGCTAGTGTTCCTGAAACTTGCAGGAAGGAAGTATTGCCTTGTATATTGTCTCCTCTAGGTTTTCATTCATCCACTTGTATCAAAGAGAAAATTTGGCGAAGGGATTTATTATATTTACTCCCTTCGTCAAAAGAGTTTCTTCAGAGGTCAGGTGGAAAAGTTGATAACTCTGAAGAGGATAGAAGACGCCTGATTAACAAAACTTTTAATAATTGGTTACAAGCTTTTTTTTAATATTCGCCAGCGTGCTATGCGAAAGGCATTCGGAGAAAAAGCCCAGGTCTTTTCCAGCTTTTGGACATAATCTTAGAGGTACGGCTTGGTTTGTTTATGACAGTCTTCCGAGAGGCTTCCGACGGCCGCATCCATCGCGTCATGATTTTCCGAAAGAAGCCGAACGTCGGTGCGCAGGCGCAGTATAGAGCCGCACCGACATTCGGCTTCTTTCGGCTACGAGTGACGCGATGGATGCGACCGTCGGAAGCCTCTCGGAAGACTGTCAATCAAGAAGGAACGCCCGCTCCCGAAGACCCATACCCGGAAGCGACGGAAGAAGATGCATCTCGAAAACCGGTAAGTACGGATCATATTTTAATACAAATAGCCGATTCCCCTAGACCGAACGAGCAGGAAGCTAAGGAAGAAAAAAAAAAAAGAAATGGTTGAACTCCCGCTTTAAGGAGGTTTAGTCACCCTTGGGTCAATTGGCATTTGCCACCCGTATAATGCCTGTGGAGAGGATTTTTTCCCAGAGGCTTTATATGGTGATAGCCGGTCTCAAGTCCTCATCAGCTCATGTAATATTATCACAGGACATATGGGAGGATTTATTAGTTTTAGGGCTGGGGAAATTAAAGATTAATTCCTCGATTAATCTTTAATTTTTTTGATCGATCAAAATTCTTTTGATCGATCAAAATTCTTGACGTCACCGGACAGCCTGGACAGTGAGACTTACCCTGCTGTATGCGAGCAAACTGCACCCATTGGATTGAGGTACCTTTGCATCTGTTGAGCAGGAGGATGCATCAGGCTCCATCAGGGGAAGGGGGCAAAAATAACCATTGTTTTCCTGTCCTAAGCAGTTTTGTGCAGACAATTCTTTGTGTATCGGCAACATCTGTTCCGTGCGAAAGACTGTTCAGTTCTTCAGGGTATATTGTCAATAAAATGCGATCACGTCTGCTTCCATAAAATGTGAATACTCTGGTATGTCTGCGTGACTGGCTAAAGTGATGCCTACTTGCCTACTATAAAGTGACTGACAGTCAATATACTAGATACGTTTTATAATTAAAGTTACACTAACTTTCTAAATTTTTGTTAAAGTTTAATAAGAAACAAATACTTACGTCAGTGCTACATTTTGAATTTAAAACATATTTGTGTGAACTGTGAAGTTAAGTCATGGATTGTGGAAACTAACTAGTGTCGGGTGATTGTATATAGTGTATACCACATTTACCACTGACTAATGCAGAGTTGCAATGCAAGGAGATCAGCTAAAAGTAGTTGGATCTGTATGTGCGTTATAATTAATCGAAATTAGTCGATTAATCGATTAAAAAAAAAAACGATTAATCGAACACGAAAATTTTAATCCGTAACAGCCCTAATTAGTTTGGTTCAGGTTTTTGGAGGTGCTGGGTAGGCTTTGTAAGTCTGCAGAAATTGTTTGCTGGTCAGAGTTTGAAGTATCATTATTTAAAACTGTATTTTCTATAGCATTTGTTGCTACTCTGAGAATATCAGAGTTGGTCCCTACACCTAAGCATAAAAAAGGAGGACTACAATGGGAAGATGTTTTGGTAAGTGGGGCTTCAGTTAAAATCTGTATTAGGCAATAAAAAACAGATCAAACAGGTAAGGGAGCTTGGTTAGTTTTGCATGTTTGTAGCAATTCACTGCTTTGCCCAGTGGCATTGTTATAGGATTACGTTAGACATAGGCCAGCAGTTAAAGGGCAGTTTACACAATGACGGCTCTCCTTTGAGCAAATTTCAATATTTTAGGTCTGGACAATGGCCATCTGACATCCCATTCCTTTAGAATAGGAGCAGCCATAGAATCATCTAGACTAGGTCTCAGTGAAGGGTTGAGTTTAGGTAGATGGAAATCGGATAGTTTCTTGTTATATGTGCATCCTAACTCTTTAGTTTAAATACTTTCAGGTCCCCAGAAAATAGTCTAGATTATAGGACATTCATTCATACATTGGGCCAGCAAGAGAGTGGATAAGAGAGTATACTCTAATGCCGCGTACACACGATCATTTTTCGGCATGAAAAAAACGAAGTTTTTTCCAACTTCATCATTAAAACGACGTTGCCCACACACCATCGTTTAAAAAAAATGCTCTAGCAAAGCGCGGTGACGTACAACACGTACGACGGCACTATAAAGGGGAAGGTCCATGCGGATGATGGCACCCTTGGGGCTGCTTTAGCTGATTCCGTGTTAGTAAAAGACGATTTGCGCTTTTCTGTCTGTTACAGCGTGATGAATGTGCTTACTCCATTACGAATGGTAGTTTTACCAGAACGAGCGCTCCCGTCTCATAACTTGCTTCTGAGCATGCGCGGGTTTTTACTGTCATTTTAGCCCACACACGATCATTTTTTGCAACCCGAAAAACGACATAATTGAAAAGGTCGTTAAAAAATGCAGCATGTTCAAAAAAAAATTTGTTGTTTTTCAGAACCCGAAAAATGATGTGAAGCCCACACACCACCATTTTAAATTACATTTTTTTAAAACGTCGTTTTTTTCATGCCGAAAAATGATCGTGTGTATGCGGGCATAAAAACTTGGGTTTAGACTTGGGTTTAGACCAAAAAGATTAAAAAAAGTAATATGGCATGGAAAGTGTGGAATGGTTTGGTCAGATTTATTTAGTGAGTTAGGTATTTTATATTTAAAGTGGCCCGCTCCCGATATTTTAATCTTGCATTTAGGAGGCAATGACTTGGGGAAAGTGAAGACCCTTTATTTTTTTATTTTTTTTAAATCTTTTTTATTTTATTTGCAACAACACATAGACATACAAAATGTACAACAGCACAGCCAACATCAGGCATAAAACCCAGCAAAGACCAGCGCAGGGGTCAAAAGGTAGCAGTATAGATCCAAGACATATTAGCGAATTAGTGACCACCACAATAAACCAACATCAATAAGGCGGTCCAGCTCATGCTCCAGCGGCAGGATGCTAGTGGATAGGTTCACCTCAGTCGTTATGCCAACAGGGGACAGCTTAGCAAGGCCTCAAGCATCGCTACCAGAAATCATAGGAGCCACCTAATCTGCCGCCGCAGTGGAGGGCTCAGCCAACCATTTAGACCAGACTCTGTCATATTTTTTCAGACAACCTCTGTGTGCATAGGTATCTCTGTATAAAGGAATCACATTATTAACCAGTGTTTTCCATAGATCCAATGAGGGAGGGGCCCTACGCTTCCGGCACAGGACGATGGACTTCCTGGCATAGACCAGCAAGAGACCCAATAGGGTTCTCTCAGCCACCCTGGGCACCAGGTCCTCCACCAGCCCCAGCAGTCATATTTGTTGGGATGGAACAATAGAGATGCTTAACAATTCATTCACCTCCAGAACGATTTGTGACCAAAAGACTGTTATGACCGGGCAGGACCAGAAAATATGGATGTAGTCCTCTTGAGCATGGTCACAACGCCAGCACTCCGGGGAGAGGGAAGACCTCATCCAGTGCACCCGGGCGGGAGTGAGGTATGCTCTATGGACGATCTTGTATTGAATGAGGCGATCTCTCAGGGAGACCAGTATTTTAAATGGGAAGTCCCATATATCCACCCAGTCCTCAGAGTCTAACTCTGGGACATCCCGGCCCCACTGCTGACAGAGCCTGGACAACTCAGGGGAAGAGACCCGGAGGAGATGAGCATACAACACAGAGGCAGGTTTGTTAGCACAGTCGAAGCGTAAAATCCGCTCCAAGTCAGACTGCACCAACTGCTTCTCGCCTGGTGGAAACTGGGCCTTGAAAGCATGGGACAACTGAAGATATCTGAATGCATGTGAGGGCGGAGCATTGTTTTTAGCCATTATATGATCAAAAGAGAAAATCGAAAGGTCAGAGGTGATATCTGAGAGAATTTTAATATGGTACTTGGTCCACACCACCGGGTCTGGGATGTTAAGAAAATGGTGGGGCGTTCGGGGATACTGCCGTCGAGGGATACGCCTCACAGGCCAGGCCCTCCCTCCAGGCCCTAAGGGTGGTGCACATAGAGTCAGGTTGTACGGAGCCTTCGGACCCCACAATAGGAGGTTTGATAAGGCCTCCGTAGACCCCAACACCGCCGCCTCAGTGGCCCAGGCCGGGTTGGATTTATCTGGGACAAGTCACCAGAATGCAGTGACTAATTGAGTCACAAGAAAATATTTGTGGCAGCCCGGGAATGCTAGTCCCCTCTGCGAACAAGGTCGCATGAGAGTAGTTAACTTGAAGCGGGGAGGGCGTGGGCCCCATAAAAAGGAGGAGAAAAGTTGATTTAGGTGAGAAAAAAAACGACTTGGGGATCCATTGAGGGGAGTTACGAAACAGAAGACCCTTTATTTAATATTCACAATCAGGGATGACCTGCTAAAGTTTAATTTTTCATTCCCAGGGACGGTTCTTATTTTTTCAGAAATGATCCCTAGGTTGAGGTGGTTAAATTCTTACACCCATCCTGATTGCGTTCTTACACTTATTATTGCAATCCTTGTAGTGTTGGAATGCTGACAGTGACACATCCCCTTTTATAATGTTTCACTCCAATACCAGGCACTTTCGGCCACTCCTGCCCAGGACAATTCTCAGCTTTCAGTGCTGTCACACTTTGCATGGCATTTGTGCAGTCATACAACACTGTACCCAAACAACATTTTTATCATTTTCTTCCCACTAATAGAGCTTTCTTTTGGTGGTATTTGATCACCTCTGGGGTTTTTATTTTTTGCTAAAAAAACAAAAAAATGGGAAAAAAATTGTTTTTCTTAGTTTCTGTCATAAAATTTTGTTTTCCCCTTCACTGACAGGCACTGATGAGGCGGCACTGATGGGCACTAATGAGTTGGCACTGATGAGGAGGCACTGATATGTAGAATTGATGGGCACAAATAGGCGGCACTGATAGGTGGCACTGACAGGTGGCTGCGATGGGCACTGATGGGCAGTACTGATTGGCACTGACAGGTGGCACTGATGAGGTACTGATAGATTACTAACAGATGTTACTGCTCGGCTCTGGCACTGTGGTGAGCTCTGATTGGCACTGTGGGGGGCACTGGCAGACTTTATTGTTGGGGCTCTGATTGGCAGGTGATTAGCACAACTGAGGAGGCTGTACTGATAGTCAATGTGCTGATTATCAGCACAGACCCCCCTCTGACAGGGAGAGCTGCCGATCGTCTCTCCCTGTCAGTGTGAACCGAGGAATGCCATTTACTAGCACTTCCTGGTTCACGCGATGATCAGCTGTGATTGGTCACAGCTGATCAAGTGGTAAGAAGCCTCTAACAGAGGCTTCTTATCACGATCTGCGATGCGGCGTGTCAGACTGACATGCTGCACTCGCGTTTGCCGCACTGCGCACCCCCACGGGGGCGCGCCGGCATGTTATCCTGCTGGACATCATATGACACCCAGTCAGGATAACAGAAACACTTCCCGGCCGTCATTTTGCATATGGCAGGCGGGAAGTGGTTAATGAGGCTTTTTACATTATGGTTTAGCCACCCAGGTTTCACCTTCCCCCATCTATATTTATTGCCCATTGGAATGCACTTTGTGATGCGTTGGTTTAATATGCTCCAAAAGCATTCCAATTTTTTTTCCGTGTTCAATGCATTTAGGATTTGGTCCAAATTGATGTCATGTAGTAATGACCACAGTTCAGAAAAATTAGCTTGTTTGAAGTTTAGTGTTCTTGTGCTTCCCTCGTGACTCCTTTTTCTATGTTTTACGTTAAATGTGATCACCCTATGATAGCTAGATCCCAAGTTATCCCATATTTCCACATCTGAGATCAGACTTGGATCGTTCGAAATTAATAAATCTAGCAGGGCATTCTTCCTAGTTAGGGAATCCACCAATTGGGACGTGAAGTTGTCCTGTAAGACATTCATGAAATGACGGGCCTTTGATGAGTGAGCTGTCCCCTGCACTCAGCCAAATATCGGGATAATTGAAGCCCCCCATTATGATGACATTTCCCTGTCTTGCTGCCATTTCTAACTGTAAGGCCCCGTACACACGTCCGAGAAACTCGATGGGCGAAACACATCGTTTTGCTCGTCGAGTTCCTTGTGAAGCCCCCGAGGATCTCGGCGAGCCAAGTTTCCCCGTTGACTAACGAGGAAATAGAGAACATGTTCTCTACTTGGCCCGACGAGATCCTCGTCGGTTTCCTCGGCGGAAAGTGTACACACGGCCGGGTTTCTCGGCAGAATACGGCTCCGATCGAGTTTCTGGCTGAATTCTGCCGAGAAACTCGGTCGTGTGTACGGGGCCTAATAGTAGGGTCCTGCTCCTCCTCCTCCTTCAGGTTGGGTGGCCTATAACATACACCAACTATTAATTCCTCACTTACATCTTCTCTTTGAAGTTCTACCCATACTGATTGCCCCCTCATCCCATTTGCAATGTCAGTCCTCTCTACCACCCTTACATCATTTTTTACATAAAGATACACCCCTCCCCCTCTTCTGGATTTTTGCCATCCAATCGTGTGAGTTGTCAAACAAAGTTTCGGTTATTCCCACAAAGTCTAAGTACTCCTCATATAATAGCAACTCCAGTTCCTCAATTTTGTTAGCTAGGCTCCTAGCATTTGTGTATACTCCCCTCAGCATTGTATGGGTGCATATTAACTTCCCCTTAGTTTTCCTTGTCCTTTGTTTTCAAATTGTCCTTGCATTTACCCCAGGTTTAGAAGTTACATCTGTATTACCACTACTGACTCCACTATTACCCTCTGTTCTTTGCTCACTGACAGCCGTTGCTTCCTCTGACCCCCCAATACCTAGTATAAAAGCCCCTCCAACTTTTTGACCATCTTTCTTCCCAAAAGGATTTCCCAATCTGTATTTAGTTTAAAATGTTTAGCTGAATGAATTGTTTGGCTGGTTATCGTGTGGTAATTTATCAATTATTGTCAAACGATCACAAAGACACTGCGAAGAAATGTATTTATACAAATACTTTTTACTTTGCATTGTTTGATTGTATGGTTATATACCATTCATTTCAGTGGATCCCAATTTTTGGAGTTATATGGTTTTATTGTAATACAATTATATTTTTGCGTATACATGTTTGAGATATGATTTAGCAACATATGTTGATGTAAGAAGTTGGTTATCTAATTTTGGGTGTTTCCAACCTCATTGATAAGTAGTTGATTTGCATATTTCAGTATTTTTTGTTTTGTTTTGTATGTAAAATACCGATAACAGGATGGGGAGGTTTCCACCATTATTCACAAGTTGTTATTTATTGGTGTGAAGATGGGAGGGTACCACTACACTTTACCATATACACCAGGGGTCCTGAAACCCGGATACGGCCTGCCGCGGACTGCCCCTTTAATATCGCAGCAATCCCCCTCCACTCTGCTACCTTTTTATCACACAAGAAGAGAAACACGACAGGTCCGGACAAAGTCTTTTGAGTTAAGCAGCGAGGCGGTTTCAGCAATCAAACACCTGCCTTTCACTAGCAAAGTCCTGAGCTTTGTCCGGACCTGCCATGCTTTGCGTCTTGTGTGATTGAGGTAGCAGAGAGGCAGAGTGCTGGGATGTTATAGAAGGGGCGGCAGTGTAATATCGATGGGGGGATCTGTGATGGGGGCGATCTGTGAAGGGGAGTGTGTGATGGTGGGTCTGTTATGGGGGGCTATGTGAGGAGAGGAGTTTGTGTTGGGTGGGCTTTGTGATGGGGGAGTCTGTGATGGGGGATCTGCTATGGGGGGGACCTGATATGGGGGCTTTTTGATGGGGGGGAATTTGTGATGGAGAGGAGTCTGTGATGGGCGATCTGTTATGGGGGTCTGTGATGGGGGGGGGGGGTCTGTTATTCTGTGCTTTGTGATGGAGAGAAGTTTGTGTTGGGGGGCTTTATGATGGGGAGGATCTGTTATAGGGGCTTTTTGATGGAGAGGAGTTTGTGGTGGGGGGTCTGTTATTGGGCGCTTTGTGATATAGAGGAGTTTGTATTGGGGGGCTTTGTGATGGGGGTCAGTTATTGGGGGCTTTGTGATGGAGAGAAGTTTGTGTTAGGGGGGCTTTGTGATGGGGGCTTAATATGGTGGGAAACTTTGATAGGGGGATCTGTGATGGAGAGGAATCTGTGATGGAGGGGGTTCCGTGATGAGGGGGGTCTGTGTTGGGGAGGGGTTTTGTGATGAGTGGAGTCTGTGAAATACTAAGAAGTTTATGTTGATTAAAATGGTTCTTTATTTTAAATATTGTATTGGTTTTTCCTGTTTTTTTTGCACTTTAAATAAGATGTGTGCATAGGTTCATACTATAGTCCAGCCCCCCAACAGTCTGAGGGACCGTAAACTGGCCCCCTGTTTAAAAAGTTTGAGGGTCCCTGATATACACCATTTACCATACCATAGCATTTATTATAATTTACTTGGGTGTGGGACCACACATCAGTGGCTAGCTGCAACCCACAAGTACTTTTGAAATGTTTTTTTACAGTGAGATAGTAGCTCGGCTGTTTTTTCATCAACAATAAATTACTGTTGAAGGATCTGTAACTGAATGCTGACTCTTTTCGTTGTTACTTTTTTTCATCCTATACATTTGGGAAGAAAATGACAACATATCACATATAGCTATAACATTCTTCTGCCTACAGATGTGTATACTCTAAAACTGCAGGATACTTATTATGGTCAACAATGCTCTGATTTTCCCCTTTTCGTACCGTACTTCCATTTATAATTCCAAGAATAAAATCTGTTTTCTATTATCATTGTCAAAATTATGACTTTTCCTTTATTGGGTACGCAGTCATTAGCTAAACACAATTAAACAGTCACAGCGTGGCTTTTGGTTAAGTTGGACAGGAAACGTATTTGTATTTGAAATGTTTTCTGTGTTGGGGAGCAGATAGAAGGAAATTATCCCTTGTTTATTTTTGTGATACTGAAGACAAGGGAAAAGAGATGCCGGATGATTTACAGATGGCGCCGTTACCGCAAGCTTTACTGGATAGAAATTGCATCTATTAAATGTGCTGCTTGGCATGGTAAAAAAAAAAAGTATGGTTTTTCAACTGCCTTAATTTGCAGCTTGGATTTTATTTGTAATTACAACATATTTTACTGTCCTCTAGCAATGCATATTTAAATTGCATAAATACAAGAATGAATTCATGTTTAGCACTTTTTATGTTTTGCTGGAAAGCAATTTGTTTATTTAGTTGTTTTGTAGATATTACAGTTATAATCCCAAACAGTTGGATTTTTTTTCCTCAGTAGGAACTAACATTGGCCCCACTATGTAATAGTGATCTAGGCTGGGGGGTGGTCGAATGTCATTATTGCTTTTTCTGACTTGGACCATGTGCCAGTTTTTTAAACATTCAAATATCAGAGGCCTATTGTTCTAGTAACCACTCCTTGTCACAATGGAGGACATCCTAAGTACATACCGTATTTATCGGCGTATATCACGCACTTTTTTGCCCTGAAAATCAGGGCAAAATCGTGGGTGCGCGATATACGCCGATTCCCGCGCCGAGTTTTGAATACTGCGCCGACATATACCGAGCGCAGTACGCTCGGGTATAGTCGGCCAGTCTCGGCTTCTTCCGCGGTCACGTCCTGGACGTACAGGACGTGAGCGCGACAGTTGCCGAGCCTGCCCGAGCCTGCCCGAGTGTACTGCGCTCGGTATATGCTGGCGCAGTATTCAAAACTCGGCGCGGGAAATGAGAGGACGTGAGGATGCCGCGAGGACGCCGGACCCGCCAAAGAAGACGCCGGACCCGCCGAAGAGGACACCGGACCCGCCGCAGAAGGACTCCCGAAGCCGCAGAAGGACACCGGACCCGCCGAAGAGGACACCCGAAGCTGCAGAAGGACGCCGGCCCCGACGAGGCCGCCGATGGACGCCGCGCAAGACACCAAAACTGTAAGTACAAAAATAACTTTTTTTCCACAGGATTGGGGGTCACTTTGGGGGTGCGCGGTATACGCGGGAGCACGTTATACCGCGATAAATACGGTACATTATTAGATTAGCAAAGGGTCAACTACAAGTTGAATAATTCACACTGATTAGATTAAAAAGTGTTTGTTAACCTAAACAAAAGTAAAAAAAAAAGATCCTGTTCCTTTAGGGCCAGTTCACACCAGACGCAGTTCCGTACAGTTCATACATGTGCCTCCAATTCCACCCCCCTCCCCCCCAATCTATCATACAGTAAAATAGATTGGGGGAAGGGGGTGAATATGGAGGCATAGGTATGATGGATTGGGGGGAGGGATGGAATTTATTGCATAGGTATGATGGATTGAGGGAAGGGGGGTGGAATTTAATGCATAGGTATGATGGATTGGGGGGAGGGGGGTGGAATGTAATGCACAGGTATGATGGATTGGGGGGGAAATTGAAAGCATAGATGCACTGGATTGAAGGCCTAGGTGTGCTGGAGAAGGAAAGTTTGAAATACAATGTGTGCTGGGGGGTCGTTAAAAGCACAGGTGTGCTGGGAGGGGGTGTAAGAAGGCAGAGATATGCTGGAGGAGGAATTAGAGGTAGATGTGTGGTAGGGGAGGGATGATGCATAGGAGGTAGAGATGTATTGGGGGAGGTATTGGAGATAGATGTGTACTGGGGGAGGAGAAACAAAACCACAGAAATTACTTTCTCAACTTACTAACCAGCCTGCTAACCACTTACCCCCCGGACCATATTGCTGCCTAAAGACCAGAGTACTTTTTGCGATTCGGGACTCTGTCGCTTTAACAAACAATTGCGCGGTCGTGCGACGTGGCTCCCAAACAAAATTGGCGTCCTTTTTTTCCCACAAATAGAGCTTTCTTTTGGTGGTATTTGATCACCTCTGCGGTTTTTAGTTTTTGCGCTATAAACAAAAATAGAGCGACAATTTTGAAAAAAAATAATATTTTTTACATTTTGCTATAATAAATATCCCCCAAAAATGTCTAAAAAAACATTTTTTTTTCCTCAGTTTAGGCCGATACGTTTTCTTCTACATATTTTTCGTAAAAAAAATCGCAATAAGCGTTTATTGATTGGTTTGCGCAAAAGTTATAGCGTTTACAAAATAGGGGGTAGTTTTATGTCATTTTTATTATATTTTTTTTACTAGTAATGGCGGCGATCAGCGATTTTTTTTTTCGGTACTGCGACATTATGGCGGACACTTCGGACACTTTTAACACATTTTTGGGACCATTGGCATTTTTATAGCGATCAGTGCTATAAAAATGCATTGGATTACTATAAAAATGCCACTGGCAGTGAAGGGGTTAACACTAGGGGGCGGGGAAGGGGTTAAGTATGCCTGGGTGTGTTCTTACTGTGGGGGGGGGGGTGGCCTCACTAGGGGAAACACTGATCCTCGGTTCATACATTGTATGAACCGAAGATCAGCATTTCCCCTGCTGACAGGACCGGGAGCTGTGTGTTTACACACACAGCTCCCGTTCCCTGCTCTGTACCGAGCGATCGCGTGTGCCCGGCGGCAATCGCGCCCCCCAGGCACACGCACGGGAGTCGGGGGCGAGCGCGCGCGCGCGTGCCCCTAGTGGCGGCTGGGAGAGAGGACGTCATATTACGTGCTCTCGCCCAGCAGAGCCACCTTGTGGACGTATATCGACGGTGCGCGGTCGGCAAGTGGCTAAACAACCAAATTTTCCTGGCTGATGAGGCCGAGCTGATAGACTCTGATGAGCACTGGTGAGGTCACACTGATGGGCACTGATAGACTGCATACCTGTGCACTGATGAGCCCTGATAAAGTTGTTGTTAATATTCATGAGATATTTGAGGAGGTGTTTAGGGGCGGGGCAATGTAGGGGATGGGTGGAGCAACTGGCGGCGAGTAACCCCTAAGGTCTGGCTAGTAGCTCAGGCCTTGAAATGTTGAGCCCTGCAGTATACAACATTGAGCTTTTCTTAAAATAATTAAATAATTATAGATTCTCAAAGGAATTGCTTGCCAATAAGGGGCAGGGTGAAGACCCTTAGCACTGTGTTAGCTCTAACTAGGATCAACTTGGAGTTTCTTCTCGCTACTGGTGGTGGGGAACAAATGGAAGGTACAGCTGCCATGGAAGGGGGATTTATAAAGCACAGTCCAACTGTAAAGTGAGATTTGTCATGCTATTTTCTTTTCTTCTGTTGTTGCTAGTCTAGCCCCTTCATACAATAGCTAGATGAGAACCATACTCAGCCCCCATGGCATTTGTACAGTTGTAACAAAACTGGCACAAGGTTTGCATTGCTTTTTTATAATTGTGTAAAAGACTAATGCATGCAGGACTAGTAGGACTGAAGTTAGATTAATCAGGAAAATACCCCAACCCATCTCCCTTGCCCCTTCATAAGCAATGTAAAAAAAAACAATGCTTCTAAACCAGTTTTTTACTCGCTGCCAACTGATTTCCTCATCATGATGTCATACCACCACTGCAGTCCTCAAGACATGATAGGACCCTATCCCTGTATAATCAATAGGATGTGTCCACCCATACAGTGACAAAAGCGATGGTAAAAGTCCCCTCCAACTCTGCAGTGAGAGACTCGGGACCCCACAAGTCTGTGACTATGGATTTTTAAGCGGAGCTCCACCCAAAAGTGGAGTTTCTGCTTATATGCTCCCCTCCCCCTCCGATGTCACATTTTGCACCTTTCACGGGGGGAACAGAGACCCATTTATGACAGGTCCCCTTCCCCACTTCCAGGAGATGGGGCGCTCCTCCTTCTTCCCCCTGCCGCTGGGCCAATTAGAAAGCGATTTGCGCATGTGCAGTAGGGAACCAGCAGTGAAGCCGATAGACTTCACTGCCTGGTTCCCTTACCAGGAATGGCAGCGTCAGCACCCAGGAGTCGATCTGAAGATTGGCTGGGGTGCAAACATCACAGATCCCTGGACAGGTAAGTGCCCTAATATTAAAAGTCAGCAGCTAGGGTATTTGTAGCTGCTGACTTTTACTTTTTTTTTTTTTTGGCTGGACCTCCTCTTTAAGTAAGTAAAATGGACTTTAATAGCTGTACTTAGTTTGGGCGGCACATCTTTCAGGCGGAGTATCGTATTTACGCTACGCCGCCGTAAGTCAGAGAGGCAAGTGCTGTATTCACAAAGCACTTGCCTCCTAAGTTACGGCGGCGTAGCGTAAATGGGGCCGGCGTAAGCGCGCCTAATTCAAATGAGGATGAGGGGGGCGTGTTTTATGTAAATGATTGGTGACCCGACGTGATTGACGTTTTTACGAACGGCGCATGCGCCGTCCGTGTACATATCCCAGTGTGCATTGCTTCAAAGTACGCCGGAAGGACATATTGGTTTCGACGTGAACGTAAATTACGTCCAGCCCCATTCACTGACGACTTACGCAAACAACGTAAAAATTTCAAATTTCGACGCGGGAACGACGGCCATACTTAACATTGACTAGGCCAGCTATTTGTTCGACTAACTTTACGCCTGAAAAAGCCGTATGTAAACGACGTAAAAAAAATGCGCCGGGCGCACGTACGTTTCTGAATCGGCGTATCTAGTCATTTGCATATTCTACGCCAAACTCAACGGAAGCACCACCTAGCGGCCAGCGTAAATATTGCACCCTAAGATACGACGGCGTAGGAGACTTCCGCCGCTCGTATCTTAGCCTAATTTAAGCGTATCTGGTTTCCAGAATACGCTTAAATTTAGGACGGCGTAGATTCAGAGTTACGTCGGCGTAAAGCTATCTGAATCCAGCCATAAGATTTTTTTTTAAAGCAGAACTAAACCTATCTTTTTCAGCCAAGGAAGTTGCCATTGAGGCTTCTGTTTGATCTCCAACTGCAATGGGGGTGCACAGTTATGTCTCCAGCCATTTGATGGTTTGACAGTTTGGTGGAGAGCACAAACATGTCAGCATACCCAACATGCCAGGAATGTAACTGTTAAATGAATGGGTTTAGTTCTGCTTTAATTGCAGCAGCAATTAGTAGAGTATTATTATGTTTAATTGGTGCAGTGATTAGTTAGTTAGAACATATCTGTAGCTGGGACATGATGACGTTTGAGAACAGTTTGCCTTTTCATGAAATACTGTACTGTTACTATATTCTGAAATGAGTTATCTTAGAAACCACTCTGCCTATTTTACTGATGGTAATTCGTCCAAAGTAAAACATTTCACGCTGCCTGTAAACTGAGACACAAACCACTCAGCTCATTGACATTTACATGAAATTGAAATTCACAGATGTTCATCCACTTTGGGTCGATTCATCTGCAAATGACAGATAAGAATCATTTTTCTCTGCTGTAAACAAGCTGCAGCTGTGCCACCACGTCATGTATATTGTAGCTTCCCAGGCAAATTTCTAGCAGACAATGTACTCTGGATGCCAATCTTTGAAAATATATTTTTAAAGTGTCTCTGAAATAGTGATGAGCTGAATGTACCCAATGTTGGTTCAGGATATATTCAGCAAACTTTACAGAAGTTTGGGTACTGAATCTGAACCCCATTGAAATGAATGGTGCTGAATCTTGGAAATCAGAAAAGGCCATTTAGGCAATGGATAGTCAAACAAAGAGCATGGGGACTGAGCACTGCCCTAGGGGGCCATTTACTGTTTAGAGGGGAGCAGCCCTTATATCAGTGCCTAAAGGGAAACTTTAAAAATGCCGAATTCCTAAAACACCTGCTTGGGAATGCCATTAACCTGCTTGAGAAGTACTGCAAACAGTGCACCCACAGCTAACAGGTTGGTCAGGTCACCCACACCACCCCTGTCGGTTAGTTGGTACAGTGAGGTGGTGCTCTGGCTGTCCTGGCTCCTCATCTCTATACAGAGATCTGGCACATCACTCTGGGAGTTCAGCTCCACGCAAACCGGAAGACAAACTCTAGGACAACATGGACACCACCCACCATCCTTGGACAAACCATAACCCCAAGCACCAAAGTCAAAAGCCTCGGAAGTCATCTTTGACTCAGACATGACTATGGAGGCACAAATCGGATCAGTAGTTAGCGGATCTCACTACCTTATCCGCTTGCTGCTTAGACTCATCCCCTTCTTCCCGGAAGAGGACACAGCAGTAGTAGTTGGAACAATCATCAATTCCCGACTCGACTACGCAAACTCCCTCTACCTAGGACTACTTAAATACCAGATTTCTCGTCTACAAGTCATCCAGAACACAGCAGCCAGACTGGTAACGGGAAAAAAAACTGGGAATCAATCACCTCCATTGGCTAGCCGTAAAGGATCGGGTTAAACTCAAGACCCTCTGCCTCACCCACAAATGCACACAAGGAAACGCGCCTCAATACTTATGCAAGAAAATAAAACACTACACCACTAATCGCGCCCTCAGATCAACTAACCAAAACCTGCTCCACATCCCCAAGTCCCGCTACAAATCTAAAGGAGAACGAAGATTCACAGTCCAAGGACCACGGCTATGGAACGCTCTACCCACAAACATCAGCATGGAAGAAAACCATCGGGCCTTTAGGAAAAAACTTAAGACCCACCTCTTCTGAAGGATCTGGACGACATTGGACACTAATTGCCTTAAGGCGATTTAGTTTGCATTTGTAGCTCTATAAAAGTTACTCACTCACTCACTCAGCTGTGGAGGTCGGTAATGGGGACTCACCTTGGGGTGTCCAGTGTTTGCGATGCTACACCTCCATCCACTATCAGATCCGTGCCACCGCATACCGCCCAATAATTCCTCTGGGACAGTGGCAGTGCTCTGATCACATGCCCCGCACACCAGCTGATGTTCTCTGAGGACCGGACCAGGATGGGACTGGTGGTGTATCCGGAGTGAGATGTGTGCCACCTCCTCCTTCCCCCCCCTCTGCTAGGTATTTCCGGCTTCCATCCCTACACATGGGCTGAATGGAGCGGGGAGCTGAAGAGGTGCCGGAACTAGGATTGCTGCTGAAAGCGCTGTGGGGAGTCTGGGCCTGACGCAGGGTGGAGAGGGCAGCGGCAGCAGCGCGGCACCGAGCACCAGCCAGCTGACACCATGATCGGACACAGGATGACAGACGGTCACAGTGTCGGACCTTGGAGGGTGGAAGACTAATCTCTGTGCCCCCCTAAATGTTATGCCTGGGACAACCACCACAAGTGCCCCCCCTCATGCTACGCCACTGGATGGTCCCAGTGTACCAAACTGCAAAGTTGTAAACTATATTAACTAGAGTGGATTATAACTATCAACTTATCAAAGCTAGAGGAAACCTGTTAATGGAGAGTTTTGTAGGCTGCAATTATTGACATCACCTTCTGAGAATGGTAGTTGATTGCCTGTCATATAAAACCCATGACTAGACATGTGCAGAATAAAAAAATAAATTTTGATTTGTTATTTAACTAAATTCATTTAGTTAAATTCGTTGCATTCGTTTTTGGGATTAGTTTTGTTTCGAATTCCAAAAAATTCGACTTCATTCAAAAACATTCTACCGCGTTCGGGAAAAAAACTATCAAATTCGAAATAATTCTACCGCATTTGAACTAAACTATATAGAACCATTTTCATAAAAAAGGGCCAGATTCACAAAAGAGATATGACGGCGTATCTCCTGATACGCCGTCGTATCTCTGTTTCTATCTATGCGACTGATTCATAGAATCAGTTACGCATAGATATCCCTAAGATCCGACAGGTGTAATTGTTTTACACTGTCGGATCTTAGGATGCAGTACCGCGGCCGCCGCTGGGGGGAGTTCGCGTCGTAAACCAGCGTCGGGTATGCAAATTAGCAGTTACGGCGATCCACAACGGTTTTTCGCGTTCGCTACGTCGCCGCTAGTCTAGTTTCCCGTCGCAAAGTTAGTCGTCGTTTTTGGTGCCCTAACTTTAGTCAGCAAGCGTATTGCTGTCTAAAGTATGGCCATCGTTCCCGCGTCGAAATTCAAAATTTAACGTCATTTGCGTAAGCCGTCCGGGAATACGGAATTACGCTACGCGCGTCGCCGTTCGAAAAAATGACTTCACTTCGCGCAAAGCACGGCGGGAGTTAGGAAATTTAAATGTTACCCGCCCATTCGATTTGGCCCGCCTTGCGCCGGACGCATTTACGATACACCGCCGCAAGTTTCCAGGTAAGTGCTTTGTGGATCGGGCACTAAACCTGAAAACTTGCGGCTGTGTAACATAAATGGCTTACGTTACACCGGCGGGAATGTACGTGAATCTGGCCCTAAGTTCGTATAGAATGAAATAGAATTCCAATAGAAAAGATTAAAATAGAAAAGATTAAAATAGAATAGAAAATAATAGAAAAGAATAGCACAGAAAAACAATAGACCAGAATAGAAAACAAATATATAATATATTCTATTCTAATCTATACAAAATAAGAAATTAGAATTTTGTATAGAATGAATTTGAATGAATTTGAATTTGACTAGAAAAGATTAGAATATAAAATAGTAGTAAAGGTATAGACTAGAAATAGTCTATAGACTATAGTCTATAAACAATAGAACAGAACAGAATAGAATAAAATATAATATATAATATATTTTATTCTATTGTTTTTCTAGTCTATTATTTTCTATTTTATTTTCTATCTATTCTATTGTAATCTATTCAAATTCATTCTATACGAAATTTAAATTTCGGAAGATGGCTTCAGAAGTTCGAATTTCGTATTGAATGAATTTGAATAGAAAAGATTTGCATAGAAAAGAATAGACTAGAAAAACAATAGAACAAATTAGAATAAAATATCATATATATTCTATTCTGTTCTATTGTTTTCCTAGTTTATTCTTTTCTGTTTTCTATTCTAATTCGAAATTCGAATTTTGGAAAATGCTTATATATTGTCAACTTTTTCGAATTCGGTAAATTTTTTCGAATGCGGTAGATTTTTTTTTTGAATTTGATAGTTTTTTCGAATTTTGATCGAATTTTTCAAATTTGACCAACTTTTTTGGAATTTGGTCAAAATGTTTTTAAATTCTAATACAAAATTAATCTATTATAATCTTTTGTATTTAAATTAGATTTCATTCTATAAAAAATTAGAATTTCGTATAGAATGAATTCAAATTCGAATAAAAAAGATTAGAATAGAATAGAAAAGAAAAGAAAAACAATAGAACAGAATGGAATAAAATATAATATTTTATTCTATTCTGTTCTATTGTTTTTCTATTCTTTTCTATTTTAGTTTCCATTGTTTTGAAATATTTTCCAATCTATTCTCGAATTTGAATTTCATACTATCCGAATTTCCGAATTATCCGAAGCAGAGACCCTGTAGAATAAAATGATGGCATTAGAATTTTCTTTTATATACAATATCTTTGCTTATCGTTATCAAATCTATATTTTCAATTAAAAATAGACTGGAATTATTGTAGTGCTTACAAACACAACATAATCCTGTATTTTCTGATAATATAAGACATGTTTGTGTCAAGTCAATAGATACCGAATGTATTAAAGCATTTAACACAAAAAAAAAAAAAACAGATCCTGTTTCCTTAAAGCATGTTATACAGCACATTGCTGTGTCATTTGGCCCCATGTATCACCTAAAAAACCTGGCTGATCCTACCTGGCTATACCTCCCCCCCCCCCAGGAAACTGACCACGTTATATCATGGCTGCTGGGCCCTGACAACATTGTCAGTTTACGTGCCTCTGTCATCCGCAGCCCTGTTCTCCTGTGTGTCTGTCTCCTCTGTCCTTCTCCCCCTTCCCTCCCTGCCTGTCTGCTTTGTGTTGCATTATTTTGAATGGGCTGACAAGGTGCAGAAAAAGGACCTAAAGCATTTTTATGCAATTTAGCACACCAAACAACAGGGTAGTACATTGCATTGTAGTGCCATTAGGAAATCAACATATTGCCCCAACACAGGTTATGTACATTAACATATGTTACCACACCAGTGTTAATGTGTCCTTTTTTTTCTCAACTTCGCCTTTCTAAAGAAACAAATATGTTGAGTTTTATTTACTCTGATCTAAATTATTTTGGGCAAATAAACTGCCAGGAATCTCCACTGCACAAAATGGAAATAAAAGTGGTCTTTGGTTCAAAAAATAAACATGGTAGCCCTCATGAGACTTATCTTAGATTGGAATTTTGGGACGCAGAAACCTTGCTTCTTGTTATGACGGAAATACTTGACAGTCTCTGGTCTCTAAACTTAGTGAATAAATCCCTACCTAAAAATCTTAAAACACTCCTTCTGATCCAGTACTTAGAAGACCAAGAAAAATATTTAACTAGTATTCACCCATGTCTGTGTTTTCAGCATATAGAGGAAAATAGTTTTTTTTTTATGTTTTAATTTAAAAAAAAAATGATATTCTTGCAAATCTTAGGTTGCATTATAATCAGATAATTAAAAAAAAATTAATACATTTTAAAACAAACTTTAATAAATTCCCCCACCCCTGAGTGCAGGTAGCCTGGGATTATACTTATCTTCTGCCCCAATATAGGAAATTTACCTCAGTCACAGTCCCGGACAACTCCTTTCATTTTGAGTTTGCTTGCCACAGCTGTACTCATGGCAGCCTTCTGCAGAGAAGCACAGCTTTTCCCCAAAGAATGAATGGAGCCCCATATCTGCCTGACTTCAAGCTAAACTCCAGTCAGCATTCAAACTCTGCTATTCAGTTTCTCTCTAGTGTTGCTCACGAATATTCGTATTGCGAATATTCGGCTCGAATATGGCATATTCGAGTATTCGCGATATATTTCGAATTTCGCAATGAATATTCGCAATTCCGAATATTCGCATTTTTTCAATTTTATTTTTAAAACAGATCACATCCTATCGACGTCTAAAAGCATTGCTGGTATGATTAGAGACCCTGGGCCGAGTAGCTAAGCTGAGGCGATCCTTTTATGTTGCCGAATATAAAAAAAAAAAATTGCGAATTTTCGCTAATGCGAATGCGAAAATGATTGCGAATTTTCGATAACTGTGGTAGGAGAACTCTGATTGTCTCTGATGCAAAAGGGGGGGGGGGCTTTGTGTATGTTTCTGTTATGAATATTTGTATGTTTGATATTTTTTTTTTTTTGTAAGAAGGAAAAAATTGCGCATACCTTAAAAAAAGGGGAGAATACAGCAGCAACTCAAAAATGTTATACAACATAAATTAATACAAGACAGAAAATGGAGTCGCTCTACAAGAATAAAAAATATGTCTAGTGACAAGACATGTGGGCAAATTATAAAATAAGCAAGCGCAAATAACTTGTGAAATACACAGTGAAACAAATATATAAAGAAATATAGTCCCAATAGTAGAAAAATAATCTTTCATAAAAATGTCTTTGATATGTGAAGTGAAAAAAAGTCCAAAGCATGCAGCATGAACGTGTTCAATCTTCAAGGTGTTTGATTGACAAATGGCTGTGACAGATGGATAGAGTAAAGAATCACCACCAATGCAAAACACTTTTTATTTTCTATTGTAAAATATCAAGAATATTCTGAGCCAATCAGAGTGCTCCTTCCGCATTTGCCGAATATTCGTAATTATTTTGTATTGTAAAATATCAAGAATATTCTGAGCCAATCAGAGTGCTCCTTCCGCATTTGCCGAATATTCGCAATTATTTTGTATTGTAAAATATCAAGAATATTCTGAGCCAATCAGAGTGCTCCTTCCGCATTTGCCGAATATTCGCAATTATTTTGTATTGTAAAATATCAAGAATATTCTGAGCCAATCAGAGTGCTCCTTCCACATTTGCCGAATATTCGCAATTATTTTGTATTGTAAAATATCAAGAATATTCTGAGCCAATCAGAGTGCTCCTTCCGCATTTGCCGAATATTCGCAATTATTTTGTATTGTAAAATATCACGAATATTCTGAGCCAATCAGAGTGCTCCTACCGCAGTTATCGAAAATTCGCAATTATTTTCGCATTCGCAATAGCGAAAATTCGCAATTATTTCATTTCGATAAAATATCACGAATGTTCGAATTTAGCGAATATATCTCGAATATTCGACTATATATTCGAGATATATCGCGAAATCGAATATGGCGTATTCTGCTCAACACTATTTCTCTCTCCTGCACAGCAACATTTAACATTTTTTTTTAGTCTATGGGGTAAATAAGTAATAACAACGTCTTATCTTTTTCATCACCCCCAACCAGCTGGTGCACTCCTCCATTTTCCGTCATGAACGGCTGTCGAAATACCCGCATACAAGGCAGGACCTATGGTCCTGCCTTGTATTTGATGACATCAGGGATTCTGCAACTGTAGAAGAGGCAATAAGTAGTGATTTCAGGTCACCAGTCGCATGATGTGTGGAGAAGATCTACAGGAGCGAGGGAAAGGTAAGTACTTCTTTTTTCCTCACCCCACTGACTAAAGAAGCGGTTAACTTTTGCTGTACAAAAGGGGCAGAAACTGGATAGTAGGGTTTTACTAGAATAAATATTATACATGTTTTTTATTGTTTTTTTTTTTTTCAATTTTTTTTTATTTGTAAACAAGTGGAGGGGCCGGTCCGAGCCGGACCACAACATATACATACAGTCCAACAGAGTCAACAATATCAATACATGAGCATAGGGAGACAGTAAGACAACATAACGGTAAGGTGTCTCACTTGGCTCTTATCACTAGCTGGTCTCTGTAGGGTCCCTGCCTTCCAAGGATGGCAACAGGAGCCTAAGAGCCTGGGAGCCATAACTATTCCCCTGTATTCTACTCTGGGCAGTCCCGATAGGTCATCTCTGTTTACTTTTTACCCTTTTAGTGGGCGTAACCATCCATACGTATAGCAAGACTAAGGGCCCGGGAGAACCAGCCTCCTCCTCCATTTTACGAGTTTTCTTCAAGGGAATGGGGGTAAAGGCTAAGATGGGGGTGAAGGGGTAGAGAAGGGGAGAAGTAGAGGGAGGGGGAGGGAGGAGAGAGGGGGGGGGGTTTATTGTTTTAACCCTGGCTTTAATAAAAAACAAAACAAAAAACAAAACATAAATACACAACTACTATATATTCCTTTTCAATACAGGATGTTCTTGTGATGCTGGTCACAGAGAATTGTGAGTTTTCTAAAGAGAATAAGCTGTTTTCTCCCAGACTATCTCTCTGATTGAAACTTCATAGAGCCCTGTCTGAACAGAGCTGATAGGGTGGTCGGGGGAAAAGAAGAGGAGTCACAACT
This sequence comes from Rana temporaria, assembly GCF_905171775.1. Taxonomy (NCBI): domain Eukaryota; kingdom Metazoa; phylum Chordata; class Amphibia; order Anura; family Ranidae; genus Rana; species Rana temporaria. The sequence continues at coordinate 106,223,682 of NC_053496.1, read as the reverse complement.
GTGACACAATTCTTGGTAAATTTAAGCTTGAACTATTGAGCTTTGTGAAACTGGTATTTGATTAGCAGAAAAGCTACAAATAGACAGAAATGCAGTTTAAAAATTGCCTAGAACTCAACCTGCTGGCTAGAAAGGAAACATGAAATATTCACAATGTATATACCTATAAAAGGAAGCATATTCCTAGGGCCCAAAGTTCAAATCCCAACATGATATACCTGCATGAAGTTTCGCATGGTCTCCCTGTGCATGTCCAGTTTTGCCCTGCTCTGATATCTTCCCAAATTCTAATGCCGCGTACACACACTAGGAATTTCCAACAAATGTTCAATGGGAGCTTTTGGTCAGAAATTCCGACCCATCGGACTTTTGTTGTCGGAACTTCTGACAGCAAAAATTTGAGAGCTGGTTCTCAAATTTTCCAACAACAAAATCCGTTCTTGTAAATTCCGATCATGTGTGGACAATTTTGACAAAATTCCACACATGCTCTGAATCAAGTATGAGACGGAAGCGCTCGGTCTGGTAAAACTAGCGTTTGTAATGGAGCTCTCGTCTCTCACCAAACTTCTACTAACACGACTGGTATTGAACTTCCCTTTTCTAGTGCCGTATGTCACTGCATTATTGACGTTCGGAATTTCCATCATTTGTGTGACCGTGTGTATGCAAGGCAAGTTTGAGCCAACATCCGTCGGAAAAAAATCCATATGTTGTCCGGAATGTCCGATCGTCTGTACGCGGCATAAGACTGGGTTCATGCATATGTAAATTGGATGCGAGTTGAGCATCTGTGGGTCATCCTCAAATGGAAGGTGGAGGAGCGTAAGGTCTCTAACATCCATCAGCTCCACAATGTCCTCATGAAGGAGTGGAAGAGGACTCCAGTGGCAACTTGTGAAGCTCTGGTGAACTCCATGCCAAGAGGGTTAAGGCAGTGCTGGAAAATAATGATTGCCACACAAAATATTGACACTTTGGGCCCAATTTGGACATTTGCACTTAGGCCTAGTACACACGAGAGGATTTATCCGAGGATACGGTCCAGCGGACCGTTTCCGCAGATAAATCCTCTCGAGGATTTCAGCGGATTTGGATCCGATGGAGTGTACTCACCATAGGATCGAAATCCGCGCCGAAATCCCCTCGCGATGACGTGTCGCGCTGTCGCCGCGATGATGACGCGGCGACGAGCGCGACGCTGTCATATAAGGAATTCCACGCATGCGTCGAATCATTACGACGCATGCGGGGGATCCCTTCGGACGGATTGATCCGGTGAGTCTGTACAGACCAGCGGATCAATCCGTTGGGATCGATTCAAGCGGATAGATTTGTAGACATGTCTACAAATTTTTATCTGCTGGAATCGTGAAATTCCCGCGGATAAATATCCGCAGGAATGTACACACCATAGAATCTATCCGCTGAAACCGATCCGCTGAGATTTTTCAGCGGATGGATTCTATGGTGTGTACGGGGCCTTCGGGGTGTACTCAAATATGTTGCCAGCGGTTTACACATTCAGGCTCTGTTCACACCTTATCCCGATGCGGCTCCCAGCAGGGGTCCTGTGCATCCTGGTTCGGTGTTTCAGGTCCGATTTCAGCCCGAATTTTGGGCTGAATTCGGACCTAAAACAAACCAAAAGATGCACAGGGCTCCTGTGCAAATTCGCACCAGTGCCGCATCGGAGATATGTGAACCGGCGCCATTCACATTCTCCTGCTATTGCGAATTGGATGCAGGAAACCGCATCCAATTCGCAATAGTGTGAACCCAGCCTAATGGCTGTGTGTTGAGTTATTTTGAGGGGACAGCAAATTTACATGGTTATACAAGCTGTACACTCACTACTTTACATTGTAGCAAAGTGTTATCTCTTCAGTGTTGTCACATGAAAAGATATAATAAAATATTTACACAAATGTAAATGGTGTACTCACTTTTTTAAGATACTGTACATATACAACAATGCATTTCCTTTAAAGCAAGCTTGTGCTTTGCCCATGCCGAACAAAGCAGCATGTTTGACTTAAACCCCCCATCCCCAGCAACATATACTTTGCACACCCCTTCTCTCCATTCAGTGAGAATACTTTCGGATATCGAGGAGCATGTGACTCACTCCATGTGGCAGCGTGATTACCCAGGGAGTTCCTAGGTCTGTGTAAACTATGACGTCAGTTGCTCTTTGCATACACAGGGCTTTCCTTGTATTTGCAGCAGCTAAAAGGAGTGTCAGGAAAGTGAAAGAAAAGTATATTTGTGGATGTCTGCAAATTTTCCCCTTCATTGCAGTAAAAGACTTGATATACACTAGTTAAAGTAATTTGCATATGACAATACGTAATAGTTTTACTAAACTTCCTGCATAAAAGTCCTTTCATAATCGGGGCTTTATAATCTGGCCAATATTGGCCTAAGGTCCCCATGAACCTGACTGGATAACCCAAGGAACATTACCAATTTGTACACAACACTTACTCAATGGTTTGGTGGTGTGTCTTTGGCACGGCTGGGCAGATGTACGTACAGGTACGTCCTGTACATGTACCCAGCCGCGGGTCGCGGGCGCGCGCCCGCAGCACGCTCCCGCGACCCGGTCCGAAGCTCCGTGCCCGGGACCACGAGACCCGCGGGCCCAATCGCCGCGGGGGTCCTGCGATCAGTCACCGGAGCTGAAGAACGGGGAGAGCCGTATGTAAACACGGCTTCCCCGTTCTTCACTGTGGCGGCTACATCGATCGAGTGATCCCTTTTATAGGGAGACACAATCGCTGACGTCAATCCTACAGCCACACCCCCCTACAGTTGTAAACACACTTCAGGGAACACATAACCCCAACAGCGCCCCCTAGTGGTTAACTCCCAAACTGCAACTGTCATTTTCACAATAAACAATGCATTTTAAATGCATTTTTTGCTGTGAAAATGACAATGGTCCCAAAAATGTGTCAAAATTGTCCAAAGTGTCCGCCATAATGTCGCAGTCATGAAAAAAATGGATGATCGCCGCCATTAGTAGTAAAAAAACATTTTTTTATAAAAATGCAATAAAACTATCCCCTATTTTGTAAACGCTATAAATTTTGCGCAAACCAATCGATAAACGTTTATTAATAGGTAGAAGAATACGTATCAGCCTAAACTGAGGAAAAACATTTTTTTTATATATGTTTTTGGGGGATATTTATTATAGCAAAAAGTAAAAAATATTGCATTTTTTTCAAAATTGTCGCTCTATTTTTGTTTATAGCGCAAAAAATAAAAACCGCAGAGGTGATCAAATACCACCAAAATAAAGCTCTATTTGTGGGAAAAAAAGGACGCCAATTTTGTTTGGGAGCCATGTCGCACGACCGCGCAATTGTCAGTTAAAGCGACGCAGTGCCGAATCGCAAAAAGGGGCCTGGTCTTTTACCTATTAAATATTTAAATATTTTTATAGTTCTGAATCTTCATGTCCATTCCATGAAAGTTTATAGGCTCAATGCTCTAAATGGAGACACGGTCTATAAAGCTAAGAGGTGGAATCAGTAAAATCTTGTAAGTCAGAAAACTGTTTAGGGAGTAATAAATTCTCACTGCAGGACGTTCTTCAAATCTTAGAATCTTTGAGTGAAAATGCTTATCATGAGGAGGCACATTTTCTAAGTGCTGATTTACAGCTTGATCTAACCCTAGCAGGGGCACCAATAGTAAGCCAGTCCCATCTTCATAAGCAGTGAACATGCATGAATTAGAAGCAGTTTGTGTAATGGCGCGTACACACAATCGGGTTTCTCGGTGGTGAAAACACAGCCGAGAAGCCCAATGGGAAATCCGAGGACTGGCTTGGTCTCTTTTCCCCCGTTTACACACGTCAGGTTTCCTATTGGTCGAGAAAACCGGCCGTGTGTAGGCTCCCTAGCAGTTGTGTTTCCCTATGGGAAATCTGCCGAAAAATAAACCGCCGCCATTCGTGACGAGAACATTTAGAACAACCCTAATTCCCGTCGTGTGTACGCGGCATTAGGGTTGCCATATAAAACTAGGGCTAGGCCATGCTTGTTTTGATTTCTCTTATCTAGCCCCATGGCAGTCAGAAGAAATACATTTATTAGGCAAAATACAGGATTAATTAGAACGTGAGCAAATACTTGAGATTTTGACACAGCAACGTTTTTATAAATAGGACCGCTTGCTGTTGAGATGAAAATGCAAGACCAGGGAATATGAATACATGACAGTGATCGGGTTTTAGTGCCAAGACTACAATGTCACCACACACATCAATATCCAGTACATTCCTCCTCTTGCTGTACCCTTCATTTGCACTTCTCTGTTCAGTGTCTGTATTCTTAATTTCCACTATTTTTCACCCTTTTATGTGTTTCCTCTCCTCCCTGTGTTCTCACTGTTTCAACCTCACTGGTTTTGTACTCATTCTGTTGCCTTCATACTATCTAATCTCTAATATCTGCTTTCTCTGGTTTCCATACTTTCCGTACCTTTATACTAATCTGCCCTTTTCCTTTCTACCTTGAATAACATTCCTCTTTTTGGCTTGTTGATGAACTTGCCACTGTGGCTAGCGGCTAGTTTGGCTGAACTAGCCTCTATAGTTTAAAACAAAATTACTGCACAGTGGGGCAGATTCAGGTACCGCTGCGCACTTCTTACGGAGGGGGCGTGGATCATTTAAATTAGGCGCGTTCCCGCGCCGAACGTAGTGCGCATGCTCCGTCGGCAAGGACGTCATTTGCTTCAAAGTGAACGTGAATGGCGTCCACGATTCACTTACGTTAAATTTTAAATTCGCTACGCGGGAACGACGGGTATACGTAGCATTGGGGCAGCCTTACGCAAAAACCGATGTACGCAAACAACGTAAACTGCGTACGCAGGGCTCGCGTAGGGTTGTGAATCGGCGTTAGTATGCAATTTGCATACTATACGCTGACCACAACGGGAACGCCACCTAGCGGCCTGCGTAAGAATGCAGCCTAAGATATGACGGCATAAGGAGCCTTATGCCAGTCATTTCTTAGGCTGCAGTCGGCGTAACGAGGTTCCTGAATCAGGAGCATTCGTAACGCCGGCGCAAGTAAGCAATTGCGCTGCGTAACTATGGTTACGCAGGCGCAATTGCTACCTGAATCTGGGCCAGTGTTTTCCATGTATTTCAATGGCTCTAGTTGGCTCTAGTTCACACCATGCAGCCAGTGTTTCCGGTCAGTTTCTGCACCAGAAACTGACTGCATGGTGTGAACTAGAGCCAACTAGAGCCATTGGAATACATTGAAAACACTGTGCATGCATTTTTAGTGCAGAAAAAATGCACACAAAACTGTACGGAAAAACTGCGTCTGGTGTCAGTTTCCGCAATAGTAACTGCCATCATTGGTGTCAATTTCTGCAATAGTAACTGCCAGCATTGGTGCCAGTTTCTGCAATGATCCCCAGCATTGGAGCATTGGTGTCAGTCAGGGCAGTCATCACAAATTTTGGGGCCTCTTACACAGCTTTAGGCAGGGTCCCCCTGGAGCAGAGAACCGGGGGGGGGGGGGGGGTGCTGACGAAAAAAAAAAACAAGTGTAATCTCTTCTCTTCTTCTGTTATCTCTTCTAATGTAAAAAAAAATGGGGCCCAGGGGACCATTTGGGCCCCTTACAGGTGTAAGGCAAAAAATAAAAAACACGGGTGGGGGGCCAGGGGACCATTTGGGCCCCTTACAGGTGTAATGCAAAAAAAAAACACGGGTGGGGGGCCAGCCGGGCCTCTTACAGGTGTAATGCCTGTACCCTCTGATGGCGGCCCTGGTGTCAGTTTCCGCAATAGTAAACGCTAGCATTGGTGTCAATTTCTGCATTGGTGCCAGTTTCTGCAATGATCCCCAGCATTGGTGTCAGTTTTCGCAATAGTAACCACCAGCATCGGTGTCAGTTTCCACAACAGTAACCGCCGGCATTGGTGTAAGTTTCTGCAATAGTAACTGCCAGCATTGATGTAAGTTTTCACAATAGTAACCGCCAGCATTGGTGCCAGTTTCTGCAATAATAACTGCCAGCATTGATGCCAGTTTCTGCAATAATAACCACCAGCATTGGTGTCAGTTTCTGCAATGATCCCCAGCATTGATGTCAGTTCCTGCAATGATCCCCAGCATTGATGTCAGTTTCCACAATAATAACCACCAGCATTGGTGTAAGTTTCTGCAATGATCCCCAGCATAGATGGTCAGTGGCGATATGCTATTTTAAAACCCTGCAACATGAAGGAGCTAATTAACACTGACATTGGCCACTAATTCAGCACAAGGGGTAGCAGTTTTTTTTTTTTTATTAAAGGACTTTTTTTTTTACATTTTGACACTTTTTTTGTGAAATGGTAGGGGTACAATGTACCCCGTTACCAATTCACAATGGGGAGGGCGGAATCTGGGGGTCCCCTTTGTTAAAGGGGGCTTCCAGATTCCGATAAGCCCCCCACTTGCAGACCCTCACAACCACAGTGCAAGGGTTGTGGGGATGAGGACCTTGTTGAGGGCATGTGGCCTGGTACGGTTCAGGAGGGGGGGGCGCTCTCTTGTTACACCCCTCTTTTCCTGCGGCCTGCCAGTTTACGTGCTCGGATAAGGGTCTGGTATTGATTTTTGGGGGGAACCCCAAGCCATTTTTTTTATTTGGCGCAGAGTTCCCCTTAATATCCATACCAGACCTGAAGGGCCTGGTATTGAAATTTGGGGGGACCCCCACACATTATTATTTTTTTTTCAATTACTTTTATTTGTATTGCCGGGACCTGACAATTCATTATAGCCGGGAGTAGCTTTAAATTACTTTTTTTCCTTTTAGAAATGTCATTTTGTGCAGAGACTGTTATAAACACGGGAAACATGCGCTACTTTACAGGCATAATATAGACACCCCAGGTACGAAATTTAAAGGAATATTTCCCTTTTATTGTTTCACTTTAAACATTATTAAAAATGACTGCTCCCAAAAAAAACAGTAGTTCTTTTTTTTTTGCATTGATAAATGTTCCCTGGGGCAGGACCCGGGTCCCCAAACACGTTTTATGACAATAACTTAGCATATCAACCTTTAAAATTAACACTTTTGATTTTTCATGTTATTGTCCCATAGACTTTAACGGTGCTCGCGCGTTCGAACTCATTTTTTGCCTGTTCGCATATTCTGCTGCGAACCAAAACGGGGGGTGTTCGGCTTATCCCTAATGGTCAGTGGCGATATGCTATTTTAAAACCCTGCAGCATGAAGGAGATAATTAACATTGGCCACTAATTCAGCATATGGGGTTAATTAACACTGCTATTGATCACTAATGCAGAAGTGGCCAGTGGCGGCGTTAATTAACCCCCGTGTGCTGTATTATTTGTCAGTGTTAATTACCCCTTTGTATTGCAGCATGAATGGGTTAATTAACACTGACCACTAATACAGCACAAGGGAGATAATTAACTGTTACTGGCCACTACTGCATTAGAGCACAATGGTAGAGTTCATTAGTGGCCAGTGGCAGTACATTAACCCATTCATGCTGCATATTACTGGCTAATGGCAGTATTAGGTAACCTCCAATCACAAAACCAACTAGTTCCCAAGACATTAATTGATCCTGTGCACTTGAAAAGAGTCACTGCAACATTACACTGTTAAGCAACACATATTCTCATCTGTCTGCTATTGCAAATTTACCTTGACGAGCGTGGTGACGTCAGCGTGTACACAGGGAGTTATCCCAAACGTGGTGGTGCACATTGCGGTGGATTTTGGGTGCCTTTGCTTATCATCTGCCTAGGGCTTATTATTGCTCATTATAGGTCGTCTGGTAAGGAGACCCTGTATGCGGTGGTGGTACACTTGTTTAAGTTGTTATCACTGGGTGCAGTTATCCATTTTTACACTTTATAGCATTGGTCCTGTCATAGGGTCATCAGTTTTGGCAGGATTACGCTATGTTTTTTCCTTTTTCTTTTTTTTGGTTAATCATTTGCCTACGCTGTGGAGTCAACTCTCTATCTGTTGGAACTTGCCATTATTGGAGAAGTTAGTGCTATCTTACTAACCAAAGGCCTGGGCAGTCTTTGGTTAGTAAGCCACTTACCAGATAGTAAGCCACTTAAAACAGGTGGCTATAGCCTCCTGTTTTAAGTGGCTTACTATCTGGTAAGCATGCCTTTTATTAGGTTTTTGGTTTAATTCCAGGTTAGTCATTGTGCAGCTCAACCTTTGGACTGTATCGCTTTAGCACAATTGATTTTGGACTCATTAGCGCAATTTTTTCTTTTCTAAGTATTTAAAAGACTGCTGATCTACTGGGATTTTCATGCACAATCTTGGTTTTTCAGATAATAGACCGAAAAAGGAAAATATCCAGTGAGCGGCAGTGTGGATGAAAATGTCTTGTTGAGGTCAGAGGAGAATGGGCAAACTGGTTTGAGATCTCTGAATGCACAACATATCGAACCTTGAAGTATGTGGGATACAGCAGCAGAAGACCACACTGGGTGCCACTCCTCAAAGAATGGTCTGATGAGTCTCGATTTCAGCTGCAACATTCAGATGGTAGGATCAGAATTTGAAATATACAACATGAATGGATTCATCCTGCCTTGTATCAATGGTTCAGGCTGGTGGTGTAATGGTATGGGGGGATATTTTCTTGGCACACTTTCTACCCCTTAGTACTGAACATCGTTTTGGTTGCTAATCACACCTTTCACCATTATATACTTTAGCTGTTGGTGGGCTTTGCCCTGCATTCCAAGCCTGTCTTATGAAAGACACAGAAGTCTTTCCCCTCTATACCTTCTTATATTTCAACTCCATCTTATCAAAAATGTTTTTTTAACATCTCACAGCAAATAAAAAATAAAAAGGTTGTTCACTGTGTAATACTCGCCTCCTCTCTGCTAATGTCCCTTGCAGACCCATCACTCTATAATTCAGAAATAGCCCTCTTCTGGGTTGAATGATGCTGGGTGTTTTTCAGCTCACTTCCTGTTTGTACAATGTGTCATGGTCCCACCCCCCTGGGGGACATTGGTAATGGTCCCAACCCCCTTGGGACATTGGTCATGGTCCCACCCCCCTGGGGACATTGGTGATGATCCCAACCCCCTTGGGACATTGGTCATGGTCCCAACCCCCTGGGGACATTGGTCATGGTCCCACCCCCCTGGGGACATTGGTCATGGTCCCACCCCCCTGGGGACATTGCCATAATGCCCTGTACTGACATACAATGATGTTATCATGTGAGCACCACTCTCTGCATCATTGAGGGCCACCCAGGGGCAGAGAAGAGGACCCGAAAACAGGACATCTGAAAAAGAAAAAATATAAATGAAAAAATAATGTGGAGAAGGTGGTCACTCCAAGATTGGTGGTTGGGGGGGGGGGGGTGTAATTTGAGTTTTAATGCAGCCAAAAATAAAATAAATCCAAGTACTGGAATGCATAATTTCATGATAACACATGTACACTAGAATTTATTTAAAAATGCCAACCAAATCTCTGTTTTAACTGTTACAAATTCACAGAGCCAGTACCCCATGTTTATTATTCACGCTGAACATATACTGTATTTTAACAAAGTTTTACATGTCTCATAACGTTTCTCCGCACGTTCCTCCATAATGAATACAGTGAATTTTCCACGTTAAAGTGCATGCAAGTGGAATCCAAATCAGCATGTAAATTATTTTTTTTCTCACATTCTTTACCAGGATGCCAAAAGCTTTTATACAGCAACAAGAAAGCTTTATTGAATGGTAGCTTATCAGGAGCTCTTCATGCTGCACAAATATACAGAAGCTGAATGAGAAGTCTCACTTGCAGGTGGCACACAAAAGCAAAATCAACAGGCTGTGGAATCCCACTGATTACAAGCACAATGGGGGACATGTACTAACTAAACATTGCTATTCAAGGGGAGACTGCAAAGAAAGTTTAAAAAATATATACATTTAATGTCCTGAATTGTTTTACGTATTGGTATGGTTTGAAGGAATTTAATAGATGTTTTTGTAACAGTTGCCGTATGCCATTCTCTGATGTTTTGTCAAAAATAGAGAACTTATTTTAACAAAATAAATGTTTTTGTAACAGTTGTGTGCCCTTGTCCAAAGTTTTTTCTAAAATAAAGAACTTATTTTTAAAAAAAAATTGATGTTTTCTTGTATATAAATTCTCATTTATTAAGATATTCTGTACTAAATATTAAAATATTTTTTTGTAATTTCTTTTTAACAACTTGTTGACCAGGCCTTTTCTGGAACTTTTTGTTTAAAAGTTTAAATCAGTATTTTTTGCTAAAAAATTACTAAGAATGCCTAAACATTATTATTATTATTATATATTATTTTTTTTAGTAGAGACCCTAGAGAATAAAATGGTGATTGTTGCAAAAAATGTTCTATGTATTAAAGTAGAAATATGGGCAAAGCTTTTTTCTGTTTTTTTTTTTAGGTAGAGTAAGGGATACTTACTCAGGTTAGAACCCCTGTCAGATTTTTTTTCGTCATTTATATCACCTGTCCCAAAGCCAAATGGGAAGTGAGAGGAAATCCCTGCAAATTAAGGGAATTCCTTGGGGACCCCCAGGTCACCAGAACTAGTGTCCCCATTGGAAGATTTCTCCTTTATTACTTTTCTGGGGACAACCCAAAATTTAAGATTTTCTTTTACTTTCACTTTGAGGCCGGGTTCACACCTATGCGAATTGAATGCACGTTTCTCCGCATTCAATTTGCATAGCTGGAGAATGTGACTGGCTCTCTATGGAGCATACTACATCTTTTTACTTCTTATTTTACAGTGGGATCAAGTTAGAATTCCTGTTAAGGCTATGTTGAATACAGGCGCATGTGGTAATTTCATCGATTCAGGCCTTGTTTCTTCACAAAAAATTCCACACTTGAAGAAATCATCTCCTCTTTCTGTGAGCTTTATCGACGGAACAACTTCTACATCTGGGCCTATCTTATACCAAACTCAACCTCTATTGACAACTTGTGGAGATAATCATAGTGAAATTCTGACCTATGATGTTATTCCGTCTCCTCTCTTCCATGTTGTTTTGGGCTTACCATGGCTTAAACTGCATATGCCCACTTTTCTCTGGGATCAAGCTACCATCAGGGGCGGACTGACCATTGAGTCACTCGGGCACTGCCCGAGGGCCCCATGCCACTAGGGGGCCCCATCCGGGTTGCCAGGCTCAGTAAAACCAGGGACAGTATGTAAAAATCTGTGGTTTTTTTAGATCTGTCCCTGATATGTCCGAAAATGACATGCTTTTAATGTGAATATCCCAATATTTTAGCTGCCCGCCTCTGCACTACCTCCTGGCGTGGTGGCCATCTGTAAGCCAGAGGGGCCCCATACTCTTCTATTGCCCGGGGGCCCCATGAGTTGTCAGTCCACCCCTGGCTACCATACTTCTGCATTCATCTTACTGTAAAAAGACTTGTTATCAAGTTGCTCCACTACTCCACCTTGCCTCGCAACAGATACCATCTCAGTACCTTGAATTTTCTGATGTATTCAGTGAGAAGAATGCGGCGACATTGCCTCCTCATAGGATATATGACTGTCCCATTGAATTACTGCCAGGTACCCCTATACCTACGGGGAGGATTTATTCTCTTTGCCAACCTGAACTCCAACATTTAAAGAAATATTTACAGGATAATCTAAAAAAGGGTTTCATTAAACCTTCTACTTCTCCTGCCAGTGATGGTATGTTCTTTGTTACAAACAAAGATGGTAGCCTCAGACCTATCATAGACTATCGAGCCTTGAATAAAGTCACAGTGAAGAATCGTTATCCTCTTCCACTCATTCCTGAATTGATTGAAAGACTACAGGCTTCTACCATACTTACTAAACTTGATCTCAGAGGTGCTTATAATTTGATTTGTATTAAGTCAGGTGATGAATGGAAGACTGCCTTCCGCACACATTATGGACTCTTCGAATATATCGTTATGCCCTTTGGCTTGTGTAATGCTCCAGCAACCTTCCAAAGCTTTGTGAATTATATTTTCAGAGACCTCCTCGACATATGCGTAGTTGTATATTTGGATGACATACTCATTTACTCAGATGACTTGATACAACATCGGAAACATGTCGGATGGGTACTTGCAAGACTTAGAGCTCATGCCTTATACGCTAAACTTGAGAAATGTGTCTTTGAAAAAACTACTATTTCCTTCCTCGGCTTTGTCATTTCTCCAAAAGGAATACAGATGGATCAGTCCAAAGTGACTTGCATTTTGAATTGGCCTACACCTACTTGTAGAAAGGCTATACAGAGTTTTTTGGGCTTAGCTTACTTCTACAGAAAGTTCATAAAAAAATTTCCTTACTGGTGAAGCCACTTACCCAACTTACCAGTTTATTGGTAAAATTCACCTGGTCAAAAGCTGCCCAAAACGCCTTTCAACAATTAAAACATTGTTTTACTACAGCCCCAATTCTGCAACTTCCTAATTCCAATTTTCATTTTGTATTGGAAGTTGATGCTTCACAGTGCGCTTTAGGCGCAATACTTTCTCAGCGTTCTGCTCCTGATTCACCACTTCATCCTGTTGCTTTTCTCTCAAAGACTTTGAATCCAGCTGAATGTAACTACCCTATTGGTGAAAAAGAATTGCTTGCAATTAAATGCGCCTTAAAGAACTGGTGACACTTACTAGAAGGATCAACACATCCCATAATGATTTATACTGATCATCGTAATCTACAGTACCTCAAGTCTAACAATACCCTCTCCTCTAGACAGCTACGTTGGAGTCTCTTTTTTGATAGATTTGATTTTTGATCACCTACAGGCCAGGTGCAAAAAATGGGAAAGCGGATTCTCTTTCTAGACTTTCAGAACCTATTGAAGAATTTTCTCCTCCATCTCTTCTCATTCCTTCCCATAAATGTATGCTTGCTAATCTTATTCTAAAACAGTTACTTAAACAAAGTTTGAATAGGCTTAACGCAAGATGAAGACGTTTTTTTTTTTACAGGCATACTCAACTGTATATTCCTTCTTCTATGGTTACCCATATATTAAAAGTTCAACATAATGCTCCCCTAGCTGGCCATCCTGGAATAGAGAAACCACTGATCTCATCCAACATTATTTCTGGTGGCCTAATATGACAAACACCATAAAAGATTATGTATCGACCTGTGAGGTCTGTATAAGATCCAAGCATGAGAGAAGACCACCTTATGGCCTGCTGATGTCTTTACCTATCCCTACAAAACCTTGGGAAGCATTGTCCCTGGATTTCATTGTTGAACTACCTCCTTCCAATGCATATAACACCATTATGGTAACAGTTGATATGCTTACAAAAATGGCTCACTTTATCCCACTTAAGAAATGACCTTCTTCTGAAGAAACAGCACAAACCCTACTTGATCATGTTATTAAATTACATGGTGTTCCTTCATGTCTGGTTTCTGACAGAGGTTCCCAATTTGTTTCGAAATTCTGGAAGGCCCTATGTCATATTCTCCAAATAGACCATAGATACTCCAGTGCATATCATCCACAAACAAATGGACAAACAGAACGTGTGAACCAATGTCTTGAACAATATCTCAGATGTTATTGTACCCATCTTCAGGATAACTGGTCTACCCTTCTTCCTCTCGCTGAATTTTCTTACAATAGTTCAACAAGTTCTTCTACTCGCTACTCCCCTTTTTTCGCAAATTATGGGTTTCATCCCAATATGCTACTGGAGTCTCCATTACTTACAAATGTACCTTTAACTAATGATCTACCCTGTCATCTGTATTGCAAGTTTTGAAACAAAATCTCAAACGTGCACAAGATCGTCAAAAAATCTATTATGATCTTAGGCATAGACCTTCACCATCTTACAAATTTAGGGATCAAATATGGCTCTCTACAAAAAACGTACGTTTGCATTTAACGGCCAGGAAACTGGCCAAACTATTTTTTGGTCCATTCCCAATTTCTAAAGTTATTAATCAAAATACCGTGCAACTTTCCCTCCCTCCGGAACTGAGGATTCATTCCTCATTTCATGTGTCTCTTCTCAAACCCTACCGACCCAACCAATTTTCTGGTAGGAATACGGGATACGGGTCTGGTATGGATTGTGGGGGAACCCCATGCCGTTTTTTCGGCATAGGGGGGTTCTCCTTACAATCCATACCAGACCTAAGTGCCTGGTATGCTCCTGGAGGGGAACCCATGACGTTTTTTTATTTAAAATTTGGCGTGAAGTTCCCCTCATGATTCACACCAAACACGGCATCTAGAATTGGCGGGAATCCAAGTCAGATCCCCGTCGCTTCTATGTCAGCTTTTTCCCGTTGCGGCGCTGGCTCCCGCTACGGGGCTCGTAGGTGATCAATCTCACCGAGAAAAGGAGCGAGATTGACACAATATCACGGTCACCTACTGTAGTTATCATTTCAGATTTTCGAATTTTAAATTTTTTTGTGAATTTGCTAATTTTTTTAAATTTACCAATTTTCAAATATACAAATTTTCGAATATTCAAAGTTACGAATATTGGGAAAACATTTAACGAGTTTTCCTTAATTCGGATAGTTCCAAATGAACAAATTTGTCCAAATTTGTTAAACGAATTTGGAACGAAACAAATTGCATATGTCTAGGATTCAGTGTTTGACTTTTTTTCAGCTCCTCTGTCCCTAGGGAGGACCTGGATCCCAGACTGGAGCATGTGAAAATAAACACCGGGGAGAGGAATCCTGATTGTCATCAGATGTCAACCACTACATAGATAAAAGAACTGCACACATTTTGTAAAGTTAGCCCTAGAAGAGGAGGATCCAGGCTGCTCTGCGAAAAAACACTACACAGGACAGGCAATTATGACATGATTGTTATTTTTATACAAGAAAAAAACAAAACTTTAGTATTTTTTTTAAGCATTTGCACATGCAGCACAAATGATTACTTTATTGTTTGTAATGTGATTTTATCCTATGATCTTCAGCTCCATCTAGTGGTCATTATGCTGCATTTTCCTGAACTATCTCAATTAAAAAAAATACTGCATTATGGCCACTAGATGGAGTTGACAATTATTCATGGCTCTTGTGCGAATGCTTAAGGCATCTGCACGGTGAGTTTTTGTTGTACATAGACGCCATGGAAAAGTTTTTAGTCATTTCAGTCTTTCAATTATGGCAAAGGAAATTCCTATATCTATTTAATTCCTATTTATATAATGTTGACTTTTAAATGAATAGTCAAATGTTCAAAAGAGAATATTGTGGAATTGGCGTAAATATTTAGTTTGCATTGGATTGTGCGTTTCAGTTGTCTGATGTGCTGTGGGCAGGATTGTTTGGAGTAGCTGTTCCTAGTATTGTTTATGGTGTCTCAGAGTATATATACATGGCAGCTTCGGGGTCAGACAAGCTTTAGGTCATTGGCTCCCAATTATGGTTCACTGAGCTTTGAATGTAAATCATTGTGTGTAACTGTTGCGTCTTCTCCATTGGATTCCTGCAGCAAAGGAGCAGAAACAATGAAGCAATAGACTCTATTTAGCATTGATGTTTATTCATCGCACTCCCACTCATGACATTGGGGTTAACCCGTTCATTGCCAGTATGCTCGGCTATTGAATCTTAGCCAAAAGATGGGTTTGATATCTTTTATATATGAACTGGCAGCAGCTTCTGTACCTTTATTTAGTATTTAGGGTTTAAGGTATTCTGAAAAAGCAAATGTCCCTTGCTGATTACCGTATTTATCGGGGTATACCGCGCACCCCTAAAGTTGCCCGAATTCCTGTGGAAAAAAGATGTTTTGTACTTACAGTTTTGGTGTCTTGCGCGGCGTCCATCGCCGGCCTCGTTGGGTCCGGCGTCCGTCTGCGGCTTCGGGTGTCCTCTTCGTCGGGTCCGGCGTCCTTCTGCGGCGTCCTCGCGTCCTCCTCGCTCGTTTCCCGTGCCGAGTTTGAATACTGCGCCGACATATACCGAGCGCAGTACACTCGTGTATCGTCGGGCAGGCTCGGCAACTCTCGCGCTGACGTCCTGTACGCTCAGGACGTCAGTGGGAGAGGCGCCGAGACTGCCCGAAGATACACGAGTGTACTGCGCTCAGTATATGCCGGCGCAGTAATCAAACTCGTGGTGGGAAAGCGGGTATCGGCGCATACCGCGCACCCACGATTTTGCCCTGATTTTCAGGGCAAAATAGTGCGCGGTATACGCCGATAAATACGGTAAATAGCTCTAGTTCTGTTATTGGGGAACCCTACCTATACAGATGCATAACGTCATATATTGGATAGCACAGCCAGTTTGCTGATCAGACTTTTTCCTAGGAAATATGGCTTGGTCACCTCCCTGCCCCCCAGCCTGTGATTGGACAGTGAAAGAGCAGACCAGACTGAGGAGGTCATCTCTCTGCTACTGTTGGTATGTTTCTTGCCAGCACATGTGCATGCAGCAAATTCCGTGTTGTTCTTTTTTTAAATACAAGGGCCCAGATCCACGAAGAACTTACGGCGGCGTATCTATTGATATGCCGCGTAAGTTCTACAAAGCGCCGGCGTATCTTTGTTTTGTATTCACAAAACAAGATACGCCTGAATGTGGGCTAGATCCGACTGACGTACGTCTTAGTACGCCGTCGGATCATAGGTGCATATTTACGCTGGCCGCTAGGTGGCTCTTCCGTTGATTTCCGCGTAGAGTATGCAAATTAGCTAGATACGCCAATTCTCAGAGCGTACGTCCGCCCGGTGCATTTTTTTACGTCGTTTGCGTAAGGCTTTTTCCGGCATAACGTTACTCCTGCTATATGAGGCATAGCCAATGTTAAGTATGGACGTCGTTCCCGCGTCAAATTTTGAAAATTGTACGTCTAGTTACCCCTGCTCTTTGAGGCGTACGCAATGTTAAGTATGTCAAATTTTACGTCGTTTGCGTAAAACTTTCGCAAATAGGGCTTTGCGTAAATTACATTCACGTCGTCTAGGCATTGAGCGGACGTAATTTAATTTGAAAATTCGAAGTGATACTGAGCATGCGCCGTTCGAAAAAATCATCATTTACGTGGGGTCATGCTTAGTTTACATAAAACACGCCCCCCTTTTCCTCATTTGATTTAGGCGCGCTTACGCCGGAACATTTACGCTACGCCGTCATAACTTTAGACGCAAGTGCTTTGTGAATACAGCACTTGCCTCTCAAAGTTGCGGCCGCGTAGCGTAACTACAGTACGCTACGCCCGCTTAATTTTACGCCTATCTACGTGGATCTGGCCCAAGATTGCATTAAATTGTACATTATTGGGCAGTCTGGAGGAGGCTCAGTGGGATATTGCTTTAGAATGTAATACTTTAACTGACAATTGCACGGTCATGCGACACTGTATCCAAACAAATTGTTTTTCCCTTTTTCTCACAAATAGAGCTTTCTTTTAGTGGTATTTAATAACCTCTGCTTTTTTTTGCGCTATAAACAAAAACAATTTTGGAAAAAAAAACAATATTTTTTTACTTTCTACTATGAAACATACCCATCAATTTAGGCCAATATGTATTCTCCTACATATTTTTGGTAAAAGAAATCCCAGTAAGCGTATATTGAATGGTTTGCGCAAACGTTCTAGCATCTACAATCTCTATATAATTTTATTTTTTTACTAGTAATGGCGGCGATCAATGACTTATAGTGGGACTGAGATATTGCGGCAAAGAAATCAAACACTTAACTGACACTATTTGGGGACCAGTGACACTAATACAGTGATCAGTGCTAAAAATAGGCACTGTCACTGTACTAATGACACTGGCTGGGAAGCGGTTAACATCAGGGTCGATCAAAAAGGTTAACTGTGTACCTAGGTTGTGCTTACTCACTGTGGGGGAGGTGCTTTGACTAGGGGAAGGCAAAGATCCATGTTCCTGCTTAGCAGAAACCCAGAATCAATGCCTTCCCTTCTGACAAAACGACAATCTGCCTTGTTTACATAGACAGATTGTCGTTCTGCCTGTGTAATCGGTGGGTCCTGGCAGACATCGAGTCTGCAGTACCCTGCCGCTGACGGCTCCATTCACTTCCATTCATTTTCTCGACCGCGTGACTTGGGGCGACTTGAAGTCGGATCCCAGGTCACCCCAGTGTGAACCGGCTCTTACAATGTTTTAGCTCAGTGAGTCATGAGTAGCTCAGTGTCACCATATTAAGAATGGGGCATAGGCGTGCGCACATAGGGTGTAAGGTGTGCCTGGGCACACCCTAATCACCCTGTACTGTGCAGATTCCCCCTGCTGCCTGGCTGCAGAGAAAGGGACTAGGGAATCTCTGTCCTCAGTCCCTTTCTCTGTCTCAAAAGTTAGACATCAGGGGTCTGTTTAGACCACTGATATTTCACCAAAGCCCCCCAACAGGGCTCCTAAATTATATATATATATATATATATATATATATATATATATATATATATATATATAAAAAAATAATAATACAAATAAATACACTGACACCAATCTCTGCCCTGCTGACAAAGCCCTAGTGACTTGCCCATGGCCATATACGGTATTTTACACACGCATGTGTGTTTGAGCTTTGGTGTGCACACCCTAATGCCATAGGCTGCGCACACCTATGGAATGGGGTGAACATGTTTGTTTGTTTTTACACTGTGATTGCTTGCTACAGTGATGATCACTGTAACAGCAATTGTTTGAACTGTCATGAATAGATTTTATGCACGACTCATTGTTTACTATTGTGATGCTGTCATTGGCCCACAGCTATCACATGGTACAGGGTGCTGTGTTCACTGGTGACCAATCACAGATCACACACAATAGTAAAACAATGATGTCATGAATGGATTCCATTCATGACTATTGTTTACTATGTGACATACGGTAGTTGCTATCTGGACTGCTCACAGTGGCCCAATACCGAGCACCACAATCTGCTGTGACTACTGGATACAGTGTTTGCAGATCCTGCCGCAGTGTGCATCAGTGATGTACGGGTACGTCGTGGTGCAAGCGGTTCAGGCTCCATTCACATCTGAGAGTATAATTTTACTGGTGTTTTTCTGCGTTTTTTAAGCTTTTTTTGCAGCTTTTTACAAGCTTTTTTAAAGCATTTTAGAAGTGTATTACAAACGTTTTACAGCTTCGGGTGTTTTTGTTTAGTCAATAGAAAGCACTAGAGGGGAGGTAGAGGAAATTAGGGATAGAGAGCTGCTATTTGAGCATTTTACGAGTATTTTTTACAAGCGTTTTACGACCATTTGTCTGCTCAAGTCAGGCATTTCTATTGAAGTCTATGGGGCCAAACATTTTTGTAATCTGCCAAAAAGAAACTGATGTACTTTTTTGAGCTTCAGGCATTTTGCTTCAGGCGATAGAACGCTTATATGTAAAAAGGGACCATTAAAAATAATGGGATTTTGCTTGTTGGGTGTTTTGGAGCTTCAGAGCTGAGCATTTTACAAGCTGAAAAACGCTCAGTTGTTAGGAGCTGACTGGACATACTGGACCAAGGAGTTCCAGAGCATAGGATTGGACAAAATACTCACAAATAGAGCTTTCTTTTGGTGGTATTTGATCACCTTGTTTTTGCGCTATAATCAAAAATAGAGTGACAATATTTTTTTTTTACTTTTTGCTATAATAAATATCCATGTGTGTGTAACTAAACAGGTGAATGGAAACACTGACCAGGTGCAGTGAACAGTGAAAAGTTTAATGAACAAATGGAAACAGTTCATAGGTATGCTTCCCAGTGGAAGGATAAAACACTTCAAAAGTAATGCTGGCTTAGATAAGGAAAGTAGCAGTCATGACTTGTCTGTAGCAATCTTCAGAAAATCATATAAAGAGGATGGATACTCTTACCAGCTAAGGTGGACTTGCATGTTAGTAATAACATCAAGTCGGATACGGCATGGTGGTCACAGCGGATCCTGGGCTCTGTGCGGATGGATCTGTGGGATGGTCTCTCCAACTTGAATGATGGAACCGATCTATTCAGATACCTCTCTCAGAAACAGGAACCCAAATTGACAGGGCCGATGATAAAAAGGCCACACTCATGGATCACACAGCATGTGTGGAAAGGAAAAAAAAAATGCTCCAATGGTGCAGGTCAAAAAAAAACGTGAAGGCTTTATTTATAAAAAAAATATAACAATAAAATCATGTGAATAGTTATAAAAGGCAGTATGGGGTACTAGGCATGTTACCCGATGCGTTTTGGCTCAAAGCCATCAACAGGGGCATGTATCTGTACCCCCACACTGCAAGATTTATATGTACCAAACAATCCAAAGCTCCTCCCCAGGAAGGGAGGAGACAGGAAGTTAAACAATCATGGTAATGTATGGCATAAGCTGATGCGTATTTTACATATGCAGAACATGTCATACAAGTATACATCATAAAACCATTAAATAAAAACGCACATGTGTAGCACAAAAATATAAGTAATGACTTACAGAGGGTAAAATTTTACTTATACCAACTATATGTGTAGCAAACCGTTTATCACACTATGTATTAAAACATGTCAGTGCTGAGTGTCCAACTGAAAGCTGCAATCCGCCGCCAGCCATAACACATCACCCCTTCTGAAGGAAGCACACACTCTCCAGCACCAACATGTGTGGAAAAAACCACAGACAGAAGCCCGGAACTTGAGCTAACACAATACACAGCTCCAGGAAATCAATCCGGAGCGTGTATCAGTATACAGGGGACACCCTACGTGATTGGAGGACAACGGGGAGGGCTGGGGGGCGGGGCCAGTGACGCGAACGGATAAACATCCAATCGCTGTCATCAGCCACAGCCGCACCCCCAAGTCAGGTCCGTACACTGAAGACTAATGGAGGGGGAGGGCCCCAGATCCCGACCTATCAACGAAGAGGATCGTCGATGACTGACAAGCATCGACGATCCGACGTGAGGTGCAGAGAACGGGCGCGGTGACCACGAATCGTCAGCACGGCCGCCCACTGAGCAGAATGGGCGGGCGTAGTGACGAACAAACGTCGACACCACGTGCGCCCGTCATGTGACATAAACACCATCAGTCTGGGGAAGTAAACAAAGGATCCGGACGTACGGCGAATTACGTGGTGACGTCATACCCGGAGGGCCAATCGAACGAGTGTATCAACGGCCGAGGGCTAATAGAGACAATTCAGCCCCAGGGGACACTCGAAGGATAGGATGGCAAAATTGATGAAAAAAACAAAAAATAGTTTGAAAATAATTTGTGTCAGTGGGCATCCAAATAAACACAATGAGAGTGCCTTGATGGGATACATACAGTATTTGATGGTGAAACTTTATATTAGATATTCAGTGCACACCAGAATTAGACATAGACGTCACAACAGCCCAATAGATGGACGCACGTCAAAACCGGGGGGCACTGAAATCTGTGGCTTTTGAAATAACCTTTAAAAAATATATAGTAACAAAAAAAGGAGAAACGGAGGAAAATACATGTCCTTAAGAGCTCACGCCCGGTTGATGAAACAGTTGACATCCCAGTCAACGTTCATGCCGTGGGGCGTGTAGCTCTTAAGTTCATGTATCCAAAAGGTCTCTAAACGGGAGACCCCCCTCACACAAGGATCACCCCGCCAATGAGGCACAAATTTATCCATAACTTGGAAAGAGGTACCCCTAGGATCTTTCGCATGGCATTCCAAGTAGTGTCTGGAGACTGTGTGCTTGGGGCAGCCCTTCCTAATCTTACTCAAATGCTCATTCACTCGAATGGCAAAATTCCGAATGGTTCGGCCCACGTATTGCAACTTGCAGGGACATGTGATCAGGTACACTATATAACTAGTGAAACATGTAGTGAACTGTTTCATCTGATACGTGTGGTTGGTCACAGTAGAAACAAAAGTATCAGTCCTCCGTCGGCCCAAAACATTAACAATGCATGTGTTGCACTTCCGACAGGGATGGTAACCTTTAGTTTCTGGAAAAAATACAACTTTTTTTGGTGGATCTATTAGGTGCAATTTCACTTTGTACGGATTTTGCTCCCCTGAAAATTACACCTGCCCTCTCAGGTAGGGAGGGTCCTAGAATCTTGTCACTACGAAGAACCTTCCAATGTCTATTGAGTATTTTCTTTATGTCATTGTGTTGTACAGAGAAATCAGTGAAGAAGGACCATTTAAACCTATCGTCCCTATTTTTCTTGGGTTTGTCCATAAGCAAAGAAGACCTTTCTAGGTTAGAAACAGTGTTAATAGCCTCGTCCAAATCATGAGTTCTATATCCTTTATCCAAGAATCTCTCTTTTAATATCTGGCACTGAGAATCAAAATCCTCCCTCCTGGTACAATTTCTCTTCATACGAAGGAATTGACCCTGAGGGACGGATCGCAGCCATTGATGGTAATGGCAGCTATCGACCGGAATATAGCCATTCCGGTCGGTTGGCTTAAAGAAAGTCTTAAACTCGAAGTGACCATCAGTTGCCAAGATCTCTAGATCTAAAAAGTGGATCGAGGTGGAACTGGCTTCGTATGACAAAACGATACCACGATCGTTGTCATTGAGGAAGGACATGAAGGAGTCAAGAGACTCCCTCGTGCCCTTCCTAAGGAGGAGGATGTCGTCGATATAACGCGCCCAGAGAACCAGTTCGGGTCTCCGTGGGGTATCGACGACATCCTCCTCCCACTGGGCCATGAAAAGATTGGCGAGGTTGGGGGCATATTTAGCCCACATCGCCACGCCTTTGACTTGGGAGAAAAAAACTGGCCCTGAAACCAGAAGTAGTTGTGCTTTGTGGCGAAGTTCAGTAACTCCATAACAAAGTTCCTCTGGATCACAGAAAGAGAAGAGTTACGTGTAAGGAACAGTTCCACCGCGGCCAGGCCCAATTGATGGGAAATACATGTATATAAGGCGGAAACGTCAGCCGTCACCATCAATATTTCACCCTCATAATAAACAGCCTCAAGTAGTTTAATAGTGTGCTTAGTATCCCTCAGATATGAGGGAACCAATTTCACAAGAGGCTGGAGATAGAAATCTATATACCTGCCGATACGCGATGTCACGGAGTCAATCCCGCTGACGATCCCAGGGGGATTGACAACGTCCTTATGGACCTTCGGCAGGTAATAGATGACCGGAATACGCGGTGCCAGAGGGACTAGGTATTCCGCTTCCTTTTTGTTTAGGATGTTAAGGGCTGAACCTTCTTTAATTAAGGCTGTTAGGGCCTTTTTGTATTTGGAGGTGGGGTCTCCAGGAAGGATGATGTATGTGGTATTGTCACCCAGCAATCTATTCATCTCCTGGAGGTACGCTTCTTTGTCCAATATCACCATTCCCCCGCCTTTGTCGGCTGGGCGAATGATGATATTTTTGGGCTGTTGTGACGTCTATGTCTAATTCTGGTGTGCATTGAATATATAATATAAAGTTTCACCATCAAATATGTATTCCATCAAGGCACTCTCATTCAAGGGCGGATCCAGAGTCTAGTCTCGGGAGGGGCACTGACGGAAAATAAGGTGTTGCTTACAGAACTCAATTAGGTGTCCGGTGTGTCCGCTGCAATGTTGCAGTACCGCTAAAAAATCAATGATCGCCGCCATTACTAGTAAAAAATATTTAAATATAAATGCCATAAATCTATCCCATAGTTTGTAGACGATTGTCAGGGACTGCAGACATGGTACAAGAGATGGTCAGAGACTGCAGACGTGGTACAAGAGATGGTCAGAGAATGCAGACATGATACAGGAGATGGTCAGAGACTGCAGACGTGGTACAAGGGATGGTCAGAGACTGCAGACATGGTACAAGAGATGGTCAGAGACTGTAGACATGGTACAAGAGATGGTCAGAGACTGCAGACATGGTACAAGAGATGGTCAGAGACTGCAGACATGGTACAAGAGATGGTCAGAGACTGCAGACGTGGTACAAGGGATGGTCAGAGACTGCAGATGTGGTACAAGGGATGGTCATGGTACAAGGGATGGTCAGAGACTGGAGACATGGTACAAGAGATGGTCAGAGACTGAAGACATGGTACAAGAGATCAATGCAGCCTCATCAGTTCCCATCATTGCAGCCTCACTGTACATATGAATGTAGCCTTTTGTATATAAATGCAGTCCCACTTTTGTATATAAATTCAGTCCCACTTTTGGGACTATTTGGAAATATTTTTTTTTTTTTTTTTTTAGAAAGCCAATGTGACATGATTGTCTCGGGGGGGGGGCAATTTCCCTGTTGCCCCCCCCCCCCTGGATCCGCCGGTGCTCTCATTGTTTTTATTTGGATGCCTACTGACACAAATTATTTTTGACGTGCGTCCATCTATTGGGCTGTTGTGACATCTATGTCTAATTTTGGTGTGCACTGAATATCCAATATAAAGTTTCACCATCAAATATGTATCCCATCAAGGCACTCTCATTGTGTTTATTTGGATGCCCACTGACACAAATTATTTTCAAACTATTTTTTGTTTTTTTCATCAATTTTGCCATCCTATCCTTCGAGTGTCCCCTGGGGCTGAATTGTCTCTATTAGCCCTCGGCCGTTGATACACTCGTTCGATTGGCCCTCCGGGTATGACGTCACCGCGTAATTCGCCGTACGTCCGGATCCTTTGTTTACTTCCCCAGACTGATGGTGTTTACGTCACATGACGGGCGCACGTGGTGTCGACGTTTGTTCGTCACTACGCCCGCCCATTCTGCTCAGTGGGCAGCCGTGCTGACGATTCGTGGTCACCGTGCCCGTTCTCTGCACCTCACGTCGGATCGTCGATGCTTGTCAGTCATCGACGATCCTCTTCGTTGATAGGTCGGGATCTGGGGCCCTCCCCCTCCATTAGTCTTCAGTGTACGGACCTGACTTGGGGGTGCGGCTGTGGCTGATGACAGCGATTGGATGTTTATCCGTTCGCGTCACTGGCCCCGCCCCCCAGCCCTCCCCGTTGTCCTCCAATCACGTAGGGTGTCCCCTGTATACTGATACACGCTCCGGATTGATTTTCTGGAGCTGTGTATTGTGTTAGCTCAAGTTCCGGGCTTCTGTCTGTGGTTTTTTCCACACATGTTGGTGCTGGAGAGTGTGTGCTTCCTTCAGAAGGGGTGATGTGTTATGGCTGGCGGCGGATTGCAGCTTTCAGTTGGACACTCAGCACTGACATGTTTTAATACATACTGTGATAAACGGTTTGCTACACATATAGTTGGTATAAGTCAAATTTTACCCTCTGTAAGTCATTACTTATATTTTTGTGCTACACATGTGCATTTTTATTTAATGGTTTTATACTTGTATGACATGTTATGCATATGTAAAATACGCATCAGCTTATGCCATACATTACCATGATTGTTTAACTTCCTGTCTCCTTCCTTCCTTGTTTGGTACATATAAATCTTGCAGTGTGGGGGTACAGATACATGCCCCTGTTGATGGCTTTGAGCCGAAATGCGTCGGGTAACATGCCTAGTACCCCATACTGCCTTTTATAACTATTCACGCGATTTTATTGTTATATTTTTTATAAATAAAGCCTTCACGTTTTTTTTGACCTGCACCATTGGAGCATTTTTTTTTTCCTTTCCACACATGCTGTGTTGATCCATGAGTGTGGCCTTTTTAGTACTAACATGCAAGTCCACCATAGCTGGTAAGAGTATCGATCCTCTTTTTTTTCTTTTTTTTTTTTAAGTGTATTTTGTGCGTGTACTCGAGAGAGGAGCCGGACTGCAGGAGTTGGGAGTAGGCAGGCCTCCCCCAGAGGCAATCTGCCACCTTTCTCCATGCCCCGGGTGGCAATGGTGGGTGTGTGAGGGGGTCCTCCCACACAGCCCGCCCTACCTGCTCCGCTTTGAAGCCCAACGGGGCAGAGGGACTCCCTATAAGGGAGTGAGAGGATAGTCCTTTGCCTCTCTTTTTAGAGACCGCGTGGTCAAAGTGCGTGCATGTTAACCCAATTTCGAGTGCATGTAAGTGTGGTGGTTTTTGTGGGAGGGGGGTGGGCGTACTAAGCGCAAGCTTACCTCGCATAGCACACCCACCGGGAGCCGGGCTGAGACCACCAAACTCAATTCACATGTAGCTGAGACCGGGATCCGAACCTCTAGCTGCAGAGGTGAATGGCTTGTCAGCGCAGTGCCAATCGCGTTGAGCCACCGCAGCTCCCCAATTATCCATCCTCTTTATATGATTTTCTGAAGATTGCTACAGACAAGTCATGACTGCTACTTTCCTTATCTAAACCAGCATTACTTTTGAAGTGTTTTATCCTTCCACTGGGAAGCATACCTATGAACTGTTTCCATTTGTTCATTGAACTTTTCACTGTTCACTGCACCTGGTCAGTGTTTCCATTCACCTGTTTGGTTACACACACATGGACTCATTACAAGCATTGCCCCCATGCTGAGTGAATTCCTATTCACATCTCTCACAGTCCTCTGTTGTTCTCACTTCCAATGTTATGTGATTTTGGCAACATTTTTCACTCAATACTAATTCTAGCGCTGCACTTATTGTTTTCTGTTTATACTTGACTTTATTTGTTTGTGTGCTGGCTGCTACATGGTCTAATTTATTTAGCTAGCGCAATTTTTCCCCCACATTTTTTATAATAAATATCCCCCAAAAATATATAAAAAAACATTTTTTTTCCTCAGTTTAGGCCGATACGTATTCTTCTACATATTTTTCATAATAAAAATCACAATAATAAACGTTTATTGATTGGTTTGCGCAAAAGTTATAGCGTTTACAAAATAGGGGGTAGTTTTATGGCATTTTTATTAATATTTTTTTTACTAGTAATGGCGGCGATCAGCGTTTTTTTTTCCGGTACTGCGACATTATGGCGGACACTTCGGACAATTTTGACACATTTTTGGGACCATTGGCATTTTTATAGCGATCAGTGCTATAAAAATGCATTGGATTACTATAAAAATGCCACTGGCAGGGAAGGGGTTAACACTAGGGGGCGGCGAAGGGGTTAAGTATGTTCCCTGGGTGTGTTCTAACTGTAGGGGGGGTGGCCTCACTAGGGGAAATTACTGATCGCTGTTCATACATTGTATGAACAGACGGTCAGGCATTTCTCCCCTGACAGTACCGGGAGCTGGGTGTTTACACACACAGCTCCCGGTCCCGCTCTGTAACGAGCAATCGCGGGTGGCCGGCGGCGATCGCGCTCGCCGGGCACACACACGGGAGTCAGGGACGAGCGGGGGGCGTGAGCGCCCCTAGTGGCCGCATCGAGAGCCCGACGTATAGCTACGGGCTCTCGCGCAGGGGGGATGGAGATGAAACCATCAGAATCTCTGTATCATAACATAAAAAATTAATTTTGCATTCATTCGATATGTTATGATTCAGAGATTCTGAGGGATCAACCTCCATCCAACCCAAACACAATAAATAGGATTCATTAACGTTAACTACTTACGGACCACCCACCTTCGTTATAGGTCAGCTGTTTGAAGAGGAATACCGTTTTTATGGCAGCAGATAGCTTCTTCAGCGGGCGGTGTGCTCTCAGATAAAAGTGGTCTCTGCGGCAGATTCACTTTTATCGGGGGCGCCACGCTCCGGTAGTCTCCGCCCCTTACTAGACCCGCCGGTAGCGGCAGGGACAATCGCATCCTCTCCCCTGTTTGGCTGGCTGCTGAGTGAGGGGAAGATGGCCTCCACTCAGCTCCATAGCATTGACTGGCGGAAGCGACGTCAAACATCACTTTCGTCCAATGCTCTTAAAGGAGAATTTTTATTTTTATTTTTCAAATTACTTTTTTTTTTTATTGCATCTTAGTGTAAATATGAGATCTGAGGTCTTTTTGACCCCAGATCTCATATTTAAGATGCCCTGTCATGCAATTTTGGCTTTGTTTGGGTCTCTGCCCAGCTGGCGGACATGACGGCTGGTCGCTCAGGCCTCCCAGTAGGCCGGGAAAGCCCGGGCGAGCTGTGAAGGCGGCAGTCCCCTCCTGCTCCTTGGGATAACAGCCGAGTGGCTTTTAGCTGCATCGGTTGTTATCCCAAGAAAGCCAATCAGGGTTAAAATGTTCACGGGCTGGGTGCACGTGAATTTATCACATGCACTGACGAGCTGGACATTTAGCAGCGGCAGGTCAGGTACGGGTTGGGTACAGACCGTAGGTTGCCGACCCCTGACTTACAGGGAGAAGCGTTTTCTTTTTTGTGGTTTACTACTGCTATAAAGGGGTTGTAAAGGTAAAAAAAAAATCCCTAAATAGCTTCCTTTACCTTAGTGCAGTCCTCCTTCACTTACCTCATCCTTCGATTTTGCTTTTAAATGTCCTTATTTCTTCTGAGAAATCCTCTCTTCCTGTTCTTCTGTCTGTAACTATACACAGTAATACAAGGCTTTCTCCCTGGTGTGGAGAAAGCCTCCTGAGGGGGGAGGGGGCGAGCAGGAGTGTCAGGATGCCCACTAACACACAGCTCCTTTCTCTATCTGCAAAGTAGAGAGCATCCTGACCCTCCTGCTTGCCCCCTCCCCCCTCAAGAGGCTTTCCCCACACCAGGGAGAAAGCCTTGCATTACTGTGTGGAGTTACAGACAGAAGAACAGGAAGTGAGGATTCTTCAGAAGAAATAAGGACATTTAAATGCAAAATCGAAGGATGAGGTAAGTGGAGGACTGCACTAAGGTAAAGGAAGCTATTTAGGGAATTTTTTTTTATCTTTACAACCCCTTTAAGTGTATGATAATATTAACAATGATCTTCTCTTATTTGCTCCCTTTTTTGCTCTGTAACCAACAAGTATGGGTGCATGCAGGAAATAACAATTAAACTTCTTAGAAAACCTTGTTGATTCCTGCAAGGCAAACCAGCACTGTTGCCTCTGCACCCTCCCTGTAGACCAGGGATGCCCAACCTTTTGAAGAGCGAGGGCTACTTAAGCGACTTGGTTACCGGTCGTGGGCCACAATGAGCGGAGCGGGCGGGTGGTAGGTCCGTGTCTGCTCTGTATATGCAAAGCAGACACAGACACAGTCCACTATACTCTTTGGCTTTCTTGCACTTTGCAATAGACTTATATTGTATTCTGCAGGTTTGGTGCACTTTCAGAAAGCTCCCCAAACTTCGTAGGTAATAACAGAAGTCTATGGCTCAGTGCAGGTAACCCGTAGGTGCACTGCTCTGCAGCTGCGGATCAGTTTGAAAGCAGCCCAGTAACCACTGCAGAACAGATATGCCCATATATACACTGTGATTTTATTAATAAAACTGAACTTTAATAACAGTATTCTATTCTATTTTATCCCAGAGCAGGAGGTCGCGGGCCACATCAGAGGGCTCCGCGGGCCACATGTGGCCCCCGGGCCACTTGATGGGTACCCCTGCTGTAGACTAAACACAAATATTCATACATTGTTTGTGTTTATGCAAAAGGCTGTCTGCAACAAAAACACTGCCAAATTCTGTATAATATTGTATGTTTATTTCCTATGATTGTAAGCTCCATCTAGTGGCCATAATGCAGCATTTTCTTGATTAATGGTAGTTCAAGAAAAAATACTGCATTATGGCCACTAGATGGCACTTATGATCACAGGATTGAATCATATTACACAAAATTAATTAGGAACTGTCTGAAATTAGCTTAGTGTATGGCCAGCTTTAGACTTCTTCTTAGGTTGCCTGATGGATGAACAGGAAGTCAGATCACAGCAGAAAAAATGGAGTTTGGAGGAGGCTGAGAGCAGTAGAAGGTTTTTTTTTGTTAAGTAAACATACTTATTTTGAACCAAAGTTTGGTGCCACTTTAGGCAGCAATGGTCTTTTGAAGATCCCTGCTGTGTTAGTACTTGATAGACTGATAATTTACCATGATTGCTCTCAGATAAGTTTATCATGGGACAATCTCCTTCCACGTGTAGCCAGCTTGACGGGAAGAACACCTCCCCCACTGTTTTACTTGTGCTTGCAAAAATAACACCTCATGTCTTGTAGATATGCTACATTTTGCAGCTTTCCAGCTGCCTATATTTCAATGGGTTTCCTGCCACAAGTGCTTGGGATTGACAGGTACACTGCTTTACTTCATCAAGCCTGCAGTAATTAATACTGAGCAAAGTCTAATAAACGATTCCAAAGCTAATGATAAAAACCTGGTTATCTGACAGGTTCTCTTTATTCTAAACTGAAACCGATTGCTTGAAAAAAAAATTCAGTGCCAAACAGAAATTGCATAAATGCTGTATTCTTCTCTGTGCATTCCTGGAGCGCAGCGGGCTGTGCCTTGATAGGGTAATACTGGATGCCTGTTGTGAGAGTCAGCAAAAGTGCTTAGAAGGATATCTGTGTTACTGTAGGCCAGCCAGCCCCTCGTTTTCACCGGATAAATGTACGCACACGTGGCAAGCGTAGGCCACCCAGCTGACTTGGCTATGTACGGCCTGTAGAGGTTTGGCCATGCATACAAAATATCAAAACTGTTAGATATTAAACATTTTAGGAGCACAAGCCCATCTTCCTGATTACTGGTAGGCCAGTAGAATGAAGTGCACAATACTGCAGATGCTAGAATTGTTCTGTTCATTTTGCTAAACCACCTACTCAGTGTAGATAAGCACATAATAATCAGAGTGTCAAAATATTTCATGTACTTATGACCTGAGGTCCTACAGTCAGGGCCGCCATCAGGGGGGTACAGGCAGTACACCTGTAAGGGGCCCGGAGGTCCACAGGGGCCCAGATGGCAACCCCCTTTAAAAAAATTTATTTTTTTTTTAAATATATTTTAATTATATTTTTTATTAAAGGGACAATTTTTTTTATTTATTTTTTAGGGGTCCGCAGGTTCCCAGGGGCCCCGGATGGCAACCCCCCTTTTTTTATTTTTATTTAAAATATATATATTTTTTAATATATTTTTATTTTATTTTTTATTACCGGGCCAATTTTATTTTTTATTTTAGGTGTCCGTAGGTCCCCCAGGGGCCCAGAGATCCCCAGGGCCCCGGATGTCAACCCCCCTTTTTTTTATAAAAAATATATTTGTTTTATATATATTTGTTTTATATATATATATATATATATATATATATATATATATATATATATATATTGTTTTATAAATGTTTATTTTTTTAATATTTATTTTTTATTTTTATTTTTTATCAAAGGGCCCAGAGGTCCCCAGGGCCCCAGATGGCAACCCCCCTTTTTAAAAAAAATATATATATTTTATATATATTTTTTATTTCTTTTTATTAAAGGGCCCAGAGGTCCCCAGGGCCCCAGGATGGCTACCCCCTTTTTTAAATATATATTTTTCTTAATTTCTTCTTTTTTTGTAAAGGCCCCCCCCCGCTTCTCAATTCGCGGCAGCACCCCCCCCCCCCCCCGTTCTCTGCTCCAGGAGGGCCCAAGCCTGACGCTGTGTAAGGGGCCCCATAATTCCTGATGTCGGCCCTGCCTACAGTGTTCATGCTGGCTCTGCTCCCTGAATTATAATTATGGGGGATTTTTTTTTAGCTGTTCTTCTTTCTTAACCACCTCCTGATGGCCGTACGACTTTATACGGCCGCAGTGTGGATCTTAATTTCCGGGAGGCCGTCTATATACGGCCTCCAGCCACTGGGGGGCGCGCGCGTTCCCGCCGCATCACTGAGATGCCGATGCGCGTGCCTGGCAGCCACGATGCCCGCCAGGCACCCGCGATCGGCGGTTACAGAGACAAGGACGTGGATCTGTGTGTGTCCCCTGTCAGGGAGAGAGGAGACCGATCTGTGTCCCTTGTACATAGGGACACAGATCGGTCACCTCCTCCAGTCACCCCCCTCCCCCCACAGTTAGAAACACTATGCAGGGCACACATTTAACCCCTTTCTCACCCCCTAGTGTTAACCCCTTCAATGCCAGTCACATTTATACAGTAATCAGTGCATATTTATAGCACTGATCGCAGTATAAATGTGAATGGTGCCAAAAATGTGTCAAAAGTGTCCGATGTGTCTGCCATAATGTCGCAGTGCCGATAAAAAACGAAGATCGACGCCATTTCTAGTAAAAAAAATAAAAAATAATAATTCTGTCCCCTATTTTGTAGGTGCTATAACTTTGGCGCAAACCATTCGCTTATTGCGAATTTTTTTTTTACCAAAAATATGTAGAAGAATACGTATCGGCCTAGACTAAAAAATGGGCTATTTATTATAGCAACAAGTAAAACATTTTTTTTTTAATTTACGCTTTTTTTTGTTTATAGCGCAAAAAATAAAAACCGCAGAGGTGATCAAATACCACCAGAAGAAATCTCTACTTGTGTGGAAAAAAGGATGTCAATTTTGTTTGGGAGCCACGTCGCACAACTGCGCAATTGTCAGTTAAAGCGACGCAGTGTCGGAAGCTGAAATTTCACCTGGGCAGGAGGGGGGTATATGTGCCCAGTAAGCAAGTGGTTAAAGGGGTTGTAAAGTAGGGTGACCAGACATCCTCGGTTTCTGGGGACAGTCCCCGGATTGAGGACAAGTCTGTCCCCAGTTTTGTCCCAGGATTGGATTTGAACAGGGGCTGAAGCAATTTCAAAGACAGTCGGTGCAGAATAAAATAAAAAAAAATTGAATTACACTCCCCCCGCTCCGCCGCTCCTACTAGCTTAGGGGGTGTATTTTTTCCATTATCTGAGCGGAGGAAATATTTCTTCAGTTTCGGGTGCATGCCCATTCAGCTCCGCTCACATGTTCTTCTGCCTTGGCTCAAGTCATGGCCAGCCGCCTGCCTGCTTATCTATCTCCTTGCCTTCCCTGGCGGTGTGATCTTCCTCCACTCCCCACCCAGTAGTAGCCGGGGGCCCTAAGAGTGAAGCCCTGTACATACGGGCCAGAATCTCGTCAGGAAAAAAACTTTGTTTTTCCTGTCAATATTCTTGGCAAGATTCTCTTGCCGGCCGAATGTACACACACTCAATTCAAAAGAACTGCCGTTCTTTTGAATGGCACGAACGCGGTGATGTCATCGAGTACGAGGAGACTGCACTCGTCACATTCGATGCCGTCGCCGCCATCTTGCTTCACCCTACCTACAGTTGTATTCAAAATTATTCAACCCCCACTGAAATTTATTGTTTTGGCCAGTTTGACATTGATTTTGATCATTCAGTCATCCTGCTTACAATTAAATCAAAGAGGCACGTGTAGGTCAGACAAATATAACATAACATAACATTTATAATGAAATAACCACAAATGTCTTTTATGTGCTCACATCATTATCAGTTTTATTCAACCCCCAATTGACATTCAGTCTTAGTACTTAGTACAACATCCTTTTACAGTTATAACAGCTTTTAAACGTGAAGCATAGCTTGACACAAGTGTCTTGCAGCGATCTACGGGTATCTTCGCCCATTCGTCATGGGCAAAAGCCTCCAGTTCAGTCACATTCTTAGGCTTGCGCACTGCAACTGCTTTCTTTAAGTCCCACCAGAGGTTCTCAATCGGATTTAAGTCTGGTGACTGCGATGGCCACTCCAAAATGTTCTAGCCTTTAATCTGCAACCATGCTCTAGTAGACTTGGAGGTATGCTTGGGATCATTGTCCTGTTGAAAGGTCCAACGTCTCCCAAGCCTCAGGTTTGTGACGGACTGCATCACATTGTTATCCACTATGTCCTTGGTGCTGAAGAGAATTCATGGTAACTTGCACACGCTGAAGCTTCCCTGTACCTGCAGAAGCAAAACAGCACTAAAGCATGATTGACCCCCCGCCATGCTTCACAGTAGGCAAGGTGTTCTTTTCATCATAGGCCTTGTTCTTCCTCCTCCAAACATAGCGTTGATCCATGGGCCCAAACACTTCTAATTTTGTTTCATCAGTCTTCAGAACACAATCCCAAAACTTCTGTGGTTTGTCCACATGATTTTTGCATACTGCAGTCGACTATTCTTATTCTTTGGAGACAGCAAGGGGGTGTGCCTGGGAGTTCTGGCATGGAGGCCTTCATTATGCAGTGTGCGCTGTATTGTCTGAGCAGAAACTTCAGTACCCACATCTGACAAATCCTTTCTCAGTTCCTCAGCAGTCACAAGGGGACTTTTCTCCACTCTACGCTTCAGGTAACGCACAGCAGTCGAAGTCAGCATCTTCTTTCTGCCACGACCAGTTAGCGTTTCAACAGTGCCCTTTGCCTTGAATTTGCGAATGATGCTTCCTATGGTGTCTCTTGGTATGTTTAACATCTTTGCAATCTTCTTATAGCCATTGCCCTTCCTGTGAAGAGTAATCACCTCTTCTCTTGTCTTCCTGGACCATTCTCTTGACGTCCACATGTTTGTAACCACACCAGTAAATGTCTAGAAGGAGCTGAGTATAACAGTCATTTTAAAGCTGCCTAATTGGTGCTTATTAGGCTTTATTGCTGCTCCCTGACATCCACAATTGTTTTCAATACCTGATTGAAAACACTTCAACAAACCTCTGTTCTTCAGAGTGGTAGTCTTTAAGGGGTTGAATAATTGTGTAAATGAAGAATTCACAAAAGAAACATTTACTACTGTATTACAAAACCAATTGATGTCATTTTAGTTGCATATGGTTCTTTAAGAAGTCCTTGTAGGATTTCATTCTGAATACAATTACAAATGTACACTAAATTCCCTAAAACCCTTTACAGCATTGGGGGGTTGAATAATTTTGAACACAACTGTATTCCTTGGAAGCTACCGCGCATGCTTCAAAGTCATTTCGAGCATGCACGGGTTTCCACGGCGACAGGTAAGTATAAAGACGCTCGGGTTTCTCGGCAGGAAAACACTGCCAAGAATCACAATGAGAAAGCAGGTTCTCTGTTTTTCTCGTCGAGATTGTGGGCAGTTTTCTTGACGAAAAACCTCAAAGCCTCGTACACACACACGGTTTTCTCGCTCGCCTCACAGCCTGTCAAGTCTCAAGCCTTGTACACACGCACGATTTTCTCGGCAAGAACGAGCAAAAGAAAACTGCTGGCAGAGCTTTCTTGCCGAGAAAATCGTGCGTGTGTACGAGGCTTGAGACTTGACAGGCTGTGTCTGTAACTCCACACAGTAATGAGAGGCTTTCTCCCTGGTGTGGAGTGTGGTGCTCCCTTGGACTACAGGAGAGTCAGGATGCTCTCTACATTTCAGATAGAGCAAGGAGCTGTGTGTTAGTGGGCGTCCTGACTCTCCTGTAGTCCAAGGGAGGGGGCGAGCACGATACTCCACACCAGGGAGAAAGCCTTGCATTACTGTGTGACAGACAGAAGAACAGGAAGTGAGGATTTCTCAGAAGAAATAAGGACATTTAAAAGCAAAATCAAAGGATGAGGTAAGTGAAGGAGGACTGCACTAAGGTAAAGGAAGTTATTTAGAGAAAAAAAATTACCTTTACAACCCCTTTAAGGCTGGGTTTACACTGCTGCCTGATGCAGCTCGCAGCACTGGTCGCTGTTCTTTTTTAGGGATTTATCCGGGTCTTATTTTTGCTTGAATTCAGCCCTGAAACTGAGCCAAAGACGCACAGG
This sequence comes from Rana temporaria, assembly GCF_905171775.1. NCBI lineage: Eukaryota > Metazoa > Chordata > Amphibia > Anura > Ranidae > Rana > Rana temporaria. The sequence continues at coordinate 106,188,126 of NC_053496.1, read as the reverse complement.
ATCCCTGTGTAAGCCGCTCCGCAGCTGCCACTGAGATATGTGTCCATGTGTCCATAGAGAGCCGGTCACAATCTCCTGTCATGCGAATTGGATGCAGAGAAACCCACATCCAATTCACACTAGTGTGAACCCAGCCTTAAATAATGCTTTGAATCTTTATTTATTTTTTATTGCTTTACAAATATGTAGACTTCTATATAAAAAAAAAACGAAATTACCTTGGACTTAGTGTAAAAGGTGTACATATAAATGATTCCAAATAAGTATATTCGAAATGTGTAATAGGGGATGCTGCACACTATAAGGTGTCAGTATAACATGTGTGTTATTTTAAAGAAAAAAAAAATTCCTTTAGTAACCCTTGGGGCCCCTGGGGACCTCCGGACCTCTAAAAACAAAAAAAACTAAAATCTAAAGAAAAAAAAATTGTCCCTTTAATAAAAAATAAAATAAAAATATATTACAAAAATAATATATTATAATAATAAAAAAAATAATAAAATAAAAAGGGGGGTTGCCATCTGGGGCCCTGGGGGCCTCCGGGCCCCTGGGGACATCCGGCCTCTAAAAAATAAATACAAATATTGGCCCTTTAATAAAATATGTATATATATTTTTTTTTAAAGGGGGTTGCCATCTGGGCCCCTGGGGACCTCCGGGCCCCTTACAGGTGTACTGCCTGTACCCCCCTGATGGCGGCCCTGGGTGTCAGCATACCAAACACAAAACTGTAATAAAAAATAGATGTACTGTCCCTTTAAATCATGACTATAAAATTACAGTAAATATAGTGACACTAGTGTGGTGACATTACGCGCTCAAACATAAAGTGTAACAATAATCAACTTATATTATTACTGTCATAAACAGTCTTTGTGATTTGTGAACTACAAATGTGAACGATTACTAGTGCAGATTCAATTCTCCAACATCACAGACACACTCCACCTGCTTACCAAAAGGTATGACTCCATAAAAAAGAGGTCAGTAGCTCTTGTGTACAGGACAATGCCTGACAACCACTGGGTAGCCTTAAATTTGAAACTACTCGCTCCTTGATTCTCCAGCTTCAAGCACAGCCACGGAAGCTTCAGTTGTTAAATGCCCTAGGGCAGTGACCAACTCACAAACTATGACAGCCTCAATTAAATCCTGATCACAATAAGGAAGAATAGAGAGACTCTAGTGCATTAACTTTAAAACACCTCCTTTATTAGAATAAATATGTACATACAAGAGATAATAGATACACAGCATATAAGAAGCACACGTCTATGTTGACGAAACACGTAGGGTTGGAGATTTGGTACTGACATCATTGCGCATGTTTGCTTCATTGAGCGGGGTGCTTTTTATTATATGCTGTATATCTGATTTCTTGCAAAGTACATTTTTAATCTAATACAGGAGGTGTTTTAAAGTTAATACACCAGAGTCTGTCGCGTACCTTACAGCGGAGTCCGAGAGGGTGAGGGTGGCCTCTTGCACAGTTCCAGTCCAAACACCCCTGGTGGTGGATACAGGGAGTGTAGGGACACGAAAGGGTGCAGGTGCCTGCAGGTTAAGATTGAAGCTTGGAGACACAGGAACTTCTGTAGAGAAGATGTAGAAGCCAGACACCAGATCCGTTCAGGGAGAACCAGGTTGGATAAACAGGAACAAGTAGAAGTTGGCAACAGTCTGGCAGCGGGGTACACAATCAGAAGGCAGGGCCGTAGTCAAAAGCCCAAGCCAAGGTCGGTTCAGTAAGCAGAGGCAGGTAGACAGACAAGGAGAATCCAGACGAATGGTCAGAGGGAAGCCAGGTATTTCAGGAGCAGGTTTAATCAAGCAAGGAGTAACAGGAACACAGGAACAAGCTGTGATATTGTGATCCAGCACTAATATTGGGCAGATTCTCAGTTTATATAGGGAGCTGTGAGTCAGGATTCATGGAAGCGTGCGCATGCGCACTAGCGCGCACATGTTTGCATGGATGCGCCATTGCGCATGCCCATTCTGAACCCTTCTCTTCTCACTTTATGGTTCCGCGCATGCGTATTGGCATTAGCGGAACAGATATCAGCTGCTGCATGAGGATGAGCATTTGCTGTGTGAGTTCTCTGACAGAGTCTCTCTATTCTTCCTTATGGTTTCCAGAACTTAAAGTGGTTGTATACCGCTGGAATTTTAATTTTTTTCTTTCTGCAAGGTAAAGTCATAATTTGCTAGTATGCAGCCGCTTCCATTTTCACCCATCTTGCTTCCGGATTCGCGGGCTCTGGCTCTGTGCCTGGCCAGAGCAACAATGACATTACTCCCGCGCATACACATGGGATGATGTTCTCGACACAGGGCTTGGAAGGAATGCCACTGGTGGCCATTCCTTCACATCGCATGTGCCAGTGATTTCACTGGCTGCATTTAAAAATATTCCCTAAACTGTGCATGTTTAGGAGATATTTACACAACCTATAGGTAAACCTATTTATAGGCATACCTGTAGGTAAATGTCAGCAGAGAAGGTTTATTTGCTCTTCAATTGAGGCCATTATTGGTGCGAGTTTGTCATTGCCCTAAGACCAGGGCCGTCTTTACCATAGGCCAAACAGGGGCAGCTGCCCAGGGCCCTGTCACTATTGGGGGCCCAAAGCAGAGCCGCCCGTTAAGCCCCTGTGCTGCCCACAAATCAGGGCTGAAAATCATCAGCGGCACGCTACTGCTTCCCTTCCCAATGTTTTAAAATGTAGAGCACCCCTGGCTTCCCTTTAGACGTGCACTTCTCCCTTCCTGCCACTGGGTGCTGCTTGTATATAAAAGTGAACTAGAATGTGATTTTATAACATCCCCAGTTTGCTCTTCCCGAGGCTGACTCCTTTATGTCCTGCTCCTCGAGGTATGCCACTGTTTGCTAATCTATATTATAAATAGAGGTTTTCTGTACAGTGTGCCAAAAGTCATTATAATATTTGATGATTCACTGCAGGTCTGTTCAGTGTTTTAAAAATTTCCTCTATTTTACACATGGCATGGCATGGGGTCACAGCACCGTCTGTCCATTCTGCTTTAGCACCATAGGACCCCATGCCATGCCATATGTAAAATAGAGGAACTCTTTAAATCACAGACCAGACCTGCAGTCCAGGCTGAGTAAGGCCTCAGAGCACATGGCATTACTGTCTGTATTTAACTGCTTGATGGGCTTATTTTGGGCCTGGCTGGTTCACATATATGTGTTTTGGCGGCCCACATTTGCGCAGGCACAGCAGCCCATTCATTTGAATGGGCGATCATGACTGCGTTTCCTGAAAAGAAAAGCGCATGCCTCATGTAATAGGCTGCGCACACGGCACACCTATGCCCATCAAGCACTGAAATACAGCACTGTCTGTCCATTTTGCTGTGTGCTGTGACTTATCTGCAGTTCCCGCACTGTCAAACTTGCTGCATTTTTAGACGTTTAGGTCACGCTTTTAAAAACACAGTGCGTTTGTGTGTGCAAGAACTGCAGGTAAGTAGCATGGTGCAAAAGCAGAATGGATTTCAAGGCAACTGTATTTTTAAAATGCTGAACGCACCTTTTTTCTGCAGGAAACAAAGGCATGGCAGCCCATTCAAATCAATGGGCTGCTGTGCCTGCACAAATGAGGGCCGCCAAAACACATACATGTGAACCAGCCAGGCCCAAAATAAGCTGGAGGGGGGCCCAAAATAAGCTGGAGGGGGGCCCAAAAAAAATGTTTGCCCAGGGCCCAAACCATATTAAAGACGGCCCTGCCTAAGATATTTGACATCTGAGGCTGCTGTAGCTGGGCTTAACGGTGGTATCAGGCATTGCCTTTTACACAAATGCTATTGACCTCCTATTTTTGGGGTCATAGCTTTTGGTAAGCAGGCGGAGTGTATCTGTGGTGTTGGAGCACTGAATCTGCACTATGAATAACTGACATTTGTAATTCATACATCACAAGGGCCGTTAATGACTTTTTTTTAAATAACAATATAGGTTAATTAACACTTTATGACACTATACTGGTGTCACCATATTTACATTTGATGGTTATGATTCAAGTTTTTTTTTTTTTTTACAGATATGTAAATTTGGGGGTTTATTTATAAAAAAAATGCTTTGCATGAATGAGACAACATTCAGACAGATGCAAAAAAAACCCCCACAGTATTTTGTGTAATATGATTATCTCCTATGATTGTAAGCACCATCTAGTGGTCACAATGCTGTATTTTCCTGATTGAGGTATTTTAGGAAAACTACTGCATTATGACCACTGGATGGTACATATGATAATAGGAAATAAGCATATCACACAAAATACAGCAATTTTTCATGCAGCTCTGGGAATTTTTTTCACATTTATACAGCAAACGTTTATTAAAAATTAACCTCTTAAAGTTGAAGGTCGCCACTGCATGCGCTCAACGCTTCAATGAATCCTCCGGTCTACAGTCTATCAGGTGCTATCCTGGTTCAACGCTGTGCAGTAAACAAGCAGAAAAGGGCCAGACACTGATGCCCTCACTCCATTTGTGTTTGTTGTGCCTGGCTGGCGAGGTGACAGTTCCCTTCTGTGGCCATGCCACTCTAAGGCCCCGTACACACGACCGGATCTGTCCGTTGGGATTTATCCGCGGATCAGTTCCAGCAGACAAATCCGGTCGTGTGTACGGCCTAGCGGACATTTTTCGGCGGACATTTGTCCAGCCGACCGGTTTTCAAGCGGATAAAAATTTCTTAGCATGCTAAGAAATCTATCCGCTGGAAACCTGTCCGTCGGACTGATCCGGTCGTCTGTACAGACTCACCGGATAAGTCCAAGCGATCCCCATCCCTCACATGCGTCTAAGTGATTCGACGCATGCGTGGAAGTATTTACCTTCCAGGGTCGCGCACGTCGCCGTGTCATCGTCGCGGCCACGTCACCGCGTATGTTTTCCGCGGGGATTTTGATCTGATGGTGTGTACAGCCCATCAGATCAAAATCCGGAGCAGAAATGTCCGCTGGAAACGGTCCGGCGGACCGTTTTCATCGGATATCTGCTCGTGTGTACAGGGCCTAACATATTTTACCTCTATAGGGCTTAAATGTAGATGACCCCTTAAAGGAACACTAAAGAGTTTTTTTTTTTAAATAACAAACATGTTATACTTACCTCCACTGTGCAGCTCTTTTTGCACAGAGTGGCCCCGAACCTCGTCTTCTGGGGTCCCTCGGCTGCTGTCTCGGCTCCCCCCCCGCAAGAACTTTCCACCTATATGCAAGCTCTCTCGCATGGTGGTAAGTTCTTGTGGGCATGCTCCCGTGATACAGCCAGTATAGCTCCTGGCGCGCCACGGCATTGGATATGATTGACAGCAGTGCGAGCCAATGGCTGCGCTGCTTTTAATCAACCAATGAATGAGCTGAGAAGCCAACCGAGAAGCTAGCGCGTTCACGGCGCGGGACTCTCGAAGGGGTCAGGTAAGCAGTGGCGGCAGGTGCTTAAAATTTTTGGGGGGGGCGCAAACGAAAAAAAAAAAACAATTGCAGCCTCACTGTGCCCATCAAATGCAGCCACTGTGCCCATCAAATTCAGCCACTGGGCCCATCAAATGCAGCCACTGGGCCCATCAATTGTCACCACTGTGCCATGCCATCAAACGCAGCCACTGTGCCATGCCATCAAACGCAGCCACTGTGCCATCAATTGTCACCACTGTGCCATGCCATCAAATGCAGTCACTGTGCCATGCCATCAAACGCAGCCACTGTGCCATCAATTGTCACCACTGTGCCATGCCATCAAACGCAGCCACTGTGCCATGTCATCAAACGCAGCCACTGTGCCATCAATTGTCACCACTGTGCCATGCCATAAAATGCAGTCACTGTGCCATGCCATTAAACACAGCCACTGTGCCATCAATTGTCACCATTGTGCCATGCCATCAAACGCAGCCACTGTGCCATCAATTGACACCACTGTGCCATGCCATCAAACGCAGCCACTGTGCCATCAGTTGTCACCACTTTGCCATGCCATCAGACGCCTGTTAGTCTTATCTAAGGAACGCACCACCCGTATGTCCCTTAGATAAGTTTTCGGGAGCTGAGGGCTGTACTCGGAAAGCCTATCAGAGCCGCTCCACAGCCTGGCACTCCAGTAAGCCCTAGAGGGGCAGAGCACAAAGCGGCGACTGACAGTTCTTAGTTGTGCTGTGCTTTCAAGGCTCTGGGTGCTAACCTAGTTCATGGTAATGCTTTGCCCATTGGCATATGTACGTCACTGCAGGGTGCACACAGGCAGATCTTTGTGTACGACCATGAACTCCATTTTCTTAACACTTCATAATATTTATATAAAATATAATTATTAACAATTTTATATTTTTTAGTCCTGACCATGAAAAATAAAATAAATAAACCGCTATACATTTCTTGTAACCATGTCTAAGCTGTGTCCAGCCTCACCTATTAATCACCCATCACGTCTTAGGCTGGGCACACACACAGGCAAATAGCTAAGTGATAACAGATGACAGATGAGCCCAATTTATCACTGATATAGCCAACAGTTACTCTTCTCACCCGCTCAGAAATGTTTTTATTTTGGTGCCCATATAGGTGAATGTTTCATTTTTTACAGAGGGTGATATGATGCATGGGTTGCTGAGATTTTCCAATATGCTGATAAATGTCTGCATGCTACAATGAGCCCTTTCAAAACTTGCAAATGCTTGTTTTTGCCTACATGGGCATCATTGCAAGCACTTCTCGGAGGTATGGCATCATTTATGAACATTGTCCTGCTTATGAGAAGCTTATGGTAAATATGGCTATGGTGGAGCCCTGGCAGAATTGTCAAAAATGATTAAGTTGCCCATCCAGAAACTGGATTGATTGACACTCTTATGTCTGTTGGAGACCCCTGACCTGCTGGACGCTGCTAGGAGAACAGTTGTCAAGCAGATTAGAACTTTGTACTAATCCCTATTGTTCTTCATACACTGTCTGCCAAAGGTCTATGGCTGTTGGTTGGGAGGGGGATTGGTGACAGAAATATATAAATCTGGGGCACATGGTGGGGGGGTCAAATAGGGGACGAGGCGGCAACACCTGTACATGTAGAAGTGATCAAGCGGCTGTAAATCTTCTACAGGAAATTCAACAGCTGGTACTAAAAAAAATAAAACATCAGCTGCTATAGAAAAGAGGTAGAGTGTAACTAAAGGCAAACATTTTTTTGTTGTTTTGGACAAAGTGGAGATGGATTAGAACACATGCTATTTTTTTTATGGCTACCTTTGCCCCCTTTAGAGAGATTCATCCTCTCTATTTGTCCTGTTTAACATTATTGTCCAAAGAGAAAGTAAAAGAAAATCCCCAGTTTTGGGTGGACATCAGAACAGGTGTAGAGGAGAAATCTTCCAATGGGGACACTAATTCTGGTGACACCCCAAAAGTTCCCTCACTTTGAAGGGATTTCCTCCCAACTCCTATATTGGCTATGGGACAGAAAGTGAATGGAAATCTCCCCAATGGGACATAGATGGCAGAAAAAAAATGATGGGGGTTATAACCATATATCCATAATGGGAAAAAAAAATAAGTTTGCTTTTAGTTACACTAGTGGAAAAAAAGCGGCTGCCAATTCGTATTTATTGGGTGTCAGAAATCTCAGAGTGAGGTCAAAGCAACTGATCTTCATTACTGTCCTGGATTAGTGACACTAAAATACTGAGGTCATTCGAGCAGCCTGATAGCCAGGGAGCTGGCATTCTCAGAATGAGAGGTAAGTAATGGCAGCCTCCATATTCACACTTATGCATCTTTAGTGTTTTTTGCATTTTGCAGATTTGCACTACAGTCCATCTAACATGGTTTCCTATGGAACAAGTTCTGTTGAGCAAATCTGCAAAATGCAAAAAGCACTAAAAATGCATAAGTGTGAATCAGGCCTTAGTAAATGTTTCCTATAGGGATCCATTCACATTAATGTGTTACTGCAGCCCATCCATTTTGAATGCACCCCGACAAAGGAGGATTTTTACTGTTCTTGCAGCAGACCTGTACGTTTGCATTCTGTAGATGTGTTGGACTTGCTGTGTTACGGTATCATGCAGGATCGTTTGAACAGGCGCTATGTGTAAACACAAATTTTTAGCTCTTTATGCTGTTTTGTGCTTGTGGTGTTAAAGTACAGCTAAATTAAATGAAGCACTACCAGGGCTGGACTGGGACAACAATTTGGCCCTGGAATTCATCCAGACTGGCCCACTTTGACAGGTCTCTCCCACGGTGGCCGGGCAACTCCTGCACCCCCCCGGCTACCCAAGCCCCCTCTCCCCCTTCACTAGCCACTAGCGGTTCTACTTTATTAGAGTAGAAAGACTGGTACTGGTACTCTTATAGGCAGTACCAGTGGGGAAGCTAGACATTATTTCACCCGGGGCAAAGAATCAGTTTGGTGCCCCCCCTTATGGGACCAGATTAGGAAGAAGAGGATTTTTACTGTTCTTGCAGCAGACCTGTACGTTTGCATTCTGTAGATGTGTTGGACTTGCTGTGTTACGGTATCATGCAGGATCGTTTGAACAGGCGCTATGTGTAAACACAAATTTTTAGCTCTTTATGCTGTTTTGTGCTTGTGGTGTTAAAGTACAGCTAAATTAAATGAAGCACTACCAGGGCTGGACTGGGACAACAATTTGGCCCTGGAATTCATCCAGACTGGCCCACTTTGACAGGTCTCTCCCACGGTGGCCGGGCAACTCCTGCACCCCCCCGGCTACCCAAGCCCCCTCTCCCCCTTCACTAGCCACTAGCGGTTCTACTTTATTAGAGTAGAAAGACTGGTACTGGTACTCTTATAGGCAGTACCAGTGGGGAAGCTAGACATTATTTCACCCGGGGCAAAGAATCAGTTTGGTGCCCCCCCTTATGGGACCAGATTAGGAAGAAGAGGATTTTTACTGTTCTTGCAGCAGACCTGTACGTTTGCATTCTGTAGATGTGTTGGACTTGCTGTGTTACGGTATCATGCAGGATCGTTTGAACAGGCGCTATGTGTAAACACAAATTTTTAGCTCTTTATGCTGTTTTGTGCTTGTGGTGTTAAAGTACAGCTAAATTAAATGAAGCACTACCAGGGCTGGACTGGGACAACAATTTGGCCCTGGAATTCATCCAGACTGGCCCACTTTGACAGGTCTCTCCCACGGTGGCCGGGCAACTCCTGCACCCCCCCGGCTACCCAAGCCCCCTCTCCCCCTTCACTAGCCACTAGCGGTTCTACTTTATTAGAGTAGAAAGACTGGTACTGGTACTCTTATAGGCAGTACCAGTGGGGAAGCTAGACATTATTTCACCCGGGGCAAAGAATCAGTTTGGTGCCCCCCCTTATGGGACCAGATTAGGAAGAAGAGGATTTTTACTGTTCTTGCAGCAGACCTGTACGTTTGCATTCTGTAGATGTGTTGGACTTGCTGTGTTACGGTATCATGCAGGATCGTTTGAACAGGCGCTATGTGTAAACACAAATTTTTAGCTCTTTATGCTGTTTTGTGCTTGTGGTGTTAAAGTACAGCTAAATTAAATGAAGCACTACCAGGGCTGGACTGGGACAACAATTTGGCCCTGGAATTCATCCAGACTGGCCCACTTTGACAGGTCTCTCCCACGGTGGCCGGGCAACTCCTGCACCCCCCCGGCTACCCAAGCCCCCTCTCCCCCTTCACTAGCTACTAGCGGTTCTACTTTATTAGAGTAGAAAGACTGGTACTGGTACTCTTATAGGCAGTACCAGTGGGGAAGCTAGACATTATTTCACCCGGGGCAAAGAATCAGTTTGGTGCCCCCCCTTATGGGACCAGATTAGGAAGAAGAGAGAAACTCCCAGGCCATAGCTGTTGAGTCAGCTGTCTGTCCCCACCCCCATGCTCCTCTGTCATCCCCCTGCTCGTCTGGTCCTCCCCCCTGCTTCTTTGTTCCCCCCAGGTGAGCGCTGTGGGCAGGGAGAGGAGGTGAGCGCTGCGGGAAGGGAGAGACAGAGGAGTGGAGGGGGGCGGCGGTCCTCTGTCACTTAAGCCGGCCCACCAGGAAACTCCCTGTAGTCACAATGGCCAGTCTATCCCCGAGCACTACCCCAGTAGGGGTTACAGATACCTGTGATGAACACCTTACGCTCTCCAGCCTCTCTCCTTCCCAACCACCATGCATTCAGGCAAAGTTTGCTTGAGTTCTGATGATTAAGATTCAATTGTGACAGCACAGCCAGAAGGGTCAGGAGAGGGACTGGGGCTTGAGTGCAAAGTAGACGAGCAAGGGGAAACCAGACTCTGCATGACCAATATGGCAGGACTGCTATTATTAAAACCTCCTCCATCATCAGCCTCAGCAAGAATCTCATGGAGGGAATGTAGGGAAGGTGTAGGCCAGACTGAAATTCCATTGTGAGGAGAGCACATCGGACTCCTTCGCCTTGGGGTGAGGAAGATTAGCTAGGGACCTCACATGTTTGTGGTTGTTCCAGTAAGCAAATAAACCCACTTGGGTTAATTGAAGCAAGACTTGCGGGTGAAGCTTTCATTTGTTTGGATCCGGAAAATTGTTAGAGAGATCTGCTTCTGTGCAGGTAGACCTGCTTCAAGTGCCCCTTGCCTCTGAATTTAGGCAACTGCTGCTCTGTTGTCCATCTGTAGTAGGACTGACCTTCCCTTTATTCTCGTGGTAATTAATTTAAGAGCCAGATGGGCGGTCCAGATCTCCAGAATATTGGAGGCTAGTCCCCCTTTGCCTGAAATTCCATCTTTCTTGAGTGCGGATACCCTCGCAGTGGGCCCCCCAGTCCCTTTAGCTGGCATCTGTCATAATCGTGTTCCAACTCAATGGACCTAAGGGTCTTGAGGCTGTCAGTAAATACTTCCTCAGCCACCACCACAGACCCTTCCTTATACAAATTGTGCCCTCTTCACCGGGTAAGGAATCCTGTATAGAATTGCCCCAAGTGCCAGTGGGCCCAAAGAACCTTTGGGATGCGAGCTAACATCATGCCCAACAGGCTCAACCATTGAGAAGCTGACAGTAGAGGAGATTACATTGCCCTACATACCTTCTACCTGATGTACTTTATCTTCTGCAGAGGCAAGGCAATAGAAGCATTGGCCATGTTAAAGAGGGCACCCAGGTATACTAACTGCTGGGTCAGGAAGAGTTGTTGAAGTTTATTATTCACCCCAAGGACTACAAGGCGGCTATTAAGATCTTCCTGTGACTGAGCAGCTGTTCCTTGCTGCAAGCCAGGAGGAGTACATTGTCCAGGTAGTGATTGACCCAGAGGGATTGACCCATTCTCTGAGAGGTGCTAGGGCCGCTATCAAGACCTTGGTGAATGTCCTCGGGAGACGCAGAGGTCCAACAAAAGGCAGCGGAATTGAAGGTGGACCTGGCCTGCTGCAAATCTGAGATATTGCTGGAAGGAGGGTAGTATAGGTTAGTGCAAGTAAACATCCTGCAGATCTAATGAAAGCATCCAGTCTCCTGTCTGTACTATCTGGGCTATAGTCTGCAGAGACTCCATTTTTAATATTTCCAAGAAGATTTACCAGTTCAGTTTCTTGAGGTCCATGACTGACCACCAATAGTTGTTCTTTTTCTGAACCAGAAAAAAAGTTGAGTAGAAGTTGGTGTATCTTTTAGAGGATGGAACTGGTATCACTGATTTTTGGTCTAATAACGCACAAATGTACTGTCACAGAATCTCTGCCCTTTGTGATGCCTGCTCACCTTCAAAAAATGACCCTACCCTGCCCAGACCCCTTTAAGGTGGGACAACCTGGCCCCCACCGCAAGAGCCAGATGCTCTGATTGTCGAAACGATTTTGCGGTATCCTGGGGACAGTCAGAGTCTTCTGCCTATGGGATCTTAGAAAACAAAGCCTGGTGCCTTTCTAAGCTTTCCTTGTATGCCTTCACTGGCAGAAGACTAGTGATGAACGAACATCTGACGGGACTGTTCGAGAACGCTAACCGCGAATGATCGCAAATGTCCGCGAACCACAATTTTGCGGCGGGCCCCATTGACTTTAATGGCAGGCGAATATTAAAAAGCTTCAGGTCATATTTGCAGCCACAAAATACTTACTAGCTGTGCACAAATAGTCCCACAACATGGACACTGACCTACCAGAAGTATTAAGTGAAAAACCGGATACAGAAGTAAGTGCCGGCCATTACAAGCCCCAAAAATTAGCCGACAGGAAACAACTTTGTATTCTGTGGCTGGAGGTACATTAAGCCAGCCCTCAAAATGTCCACTCGCCTACTAGCATTTGGCGAGTGTATTTAAGCTGGGGGCGAGTGATGACAGGGCTGCATGACCAATCTCCCTCCAATCTGTGCCTACACTTAGAGTCCCGATGAGATTGGCGGCCGAAGAGGAAAGGTGCATGCTCGGGAAAAGTAGTCTGTTGAGCCGCGCACATGCAGAGCAGTACACAGGTGCTCTCCTTACAATTCTCATTAAGCCATGGGACCTAACAGTATGACCTCTCTGAGCCTGCCCCCCTCCCCCGGGCCCCGACCAATGTAGCTGGAGAGCAGAAAGTAATGAGTGAGGTGGAGGATTGCAAAAATTACCACTCCGGTGCAGCGCTCACTGAAAGTTGCCCTGACATGAGAGCGGCAGCCTTCTAGTTTGTGCAGTTTTCTTCTCCTTGTGCTCTATGTAAGTGTCCAGCAGTTCAGCCTGCGCACTGTGAGCAGACTGGTCTCAATGTGTGCTGTGCGGTGTCAGTGTGCGCTGTGCTATGGTGTCAATGGCTGTGCAGTTGTGTGGATCTCAGCGCTGGATTGTACTCCCTCCCGCTGTGCTGCAGCTCCTCTCCTCTCTGCCAGCCTGAATACAAGGGGGAAGTGGGGAAATGCAAGCGTGGAGCCGCACACACAGGCTCCTGATGATGAGATGAAAGGGAGAGAGAGAGAGGATGGATGGAAGTTGCAGAGGAGACAGCAAGAGAATGGGGAACCAGTTCTAGTGCCCTGTCCCTCTGGTCTGCCCCCAGTGCCCTGTCCCTCTGGTCTGCCCCCAGTGCCCTGTCCCTCTGGTCTGCCCCCAGTGCCCTGTCCCATTTTGTTAAAGTTGTTGTATTTAATTGGTAATATTTAATTTTGTAACTTGATTCTGCATAAAACATTGTCATTCCATGAGATAATCTACGAGGGCGTGTTTACGGGTGCAATTAGGCGCAGGGCAGTGTATGAATTAGGTGGGGCAACTGGTGGCGAGTAACTCTTGAGGCCTGGCTAGTGGCTCAGGACTTGAAATTTTGAGCCCTGCATTAAGCCATTCACCGGATACAGAAGTAAGTGTCGGCCATTACAGGCCCTAAAAATTAGCCCACAGGCGTTCACCTGACAGCAAACAACCTTGTATTCTGTGGCTGGTGGTACATTAGGCATTCACCGGATACAGAAGTAAGTGTCGGCCATTACAGGCCCCAAAAATTAGCCCACGGCCACAGGCATTCACCGAGCAGCAAACAACTTTGTATTCTGTGGCTGGTGGTATATTAGGCATTCACTGGATACAGAATAAAGTGTCGGCCAGTACAGGTCCAAAAAATTAGCCCACAGGCGTTCACCAGAATTTGAATGAGATCCATGTTTCATTCATTTTTATAAATGTGAGGTAGTCAACACTGTTGTGAGCTAGGCGAGTGCGCTTATTGGTCACGACCCCCCCTGCTGCGCTGAACGTCCTTTCGGACAGGACACTGGATGAGGGGCAAGCCAACAGTTCCATTGCAAATTGTGCAAGCTCTGGCCAGAGATCAAGCCTGCCCACCCAGTAGTCCAGGGGTTCATCACTTCTCAGTGCGTCCACATCGGCCGTTAACACGATGTAGTCAAACACCTGTCGGTCTAGTGCAGGTGAAAAATCCCTCTCTAGAGATGAGGATCATGTGCAGTCTGAGGACTCAGAGGATGAGAGGATTCCTGCGACTTCTCAGTCACTAAAGATGCAGGTGCATATTATGCAGAGATGGTGCGTGCCACTTACAAATTGCTTCCTGTTGAAGCTTCTAGGCCCTCTGTTTCCTCTTTGGGATCTCGGAAATCCCTGCAGGCTGCATGCGCCTTTCCAGTTTATCCCTTGCTGGATAAACTGATGTATGATGACTGGGTTCACCCAGATAAACTGTTTTCTCCTCCTAGGCAGTTTTCCCTCCTTTATCCTATGGAGGAAGGTTTCACTAAGATATGGGGGGTACCTGCTATTGATGTTGCTTTTTCTTATGCAAACAAAAACCTGACCTGTCCTATAAATAACGCGCAGGGTTTTTAAGGATCCAACTGATAAAAAGCTAGAGTCCCTATTAAAAGCCTCCACTGCCATGGCTGGGGCTGTAGTACAACCTGCAGTTGCAGCCATTGGTGTATGTCAGTTCCTCAAGGAACAAATGAAGCAGATGATTAACCTCCTCCCTACAGAGATGCACAGCCTATAGCATTAGGGTGTGCACCCAAAGCTCAAACACACGTTCGTGTGTGTGTGTGTGTGTGTGTGTATATATATATATATATATGTGTGTGTGTGTGTGTGTGTGTGTGTAAGTATGTGTGTGTGTGGGCGTATATATATATATATATATATATATATATAAATATACTGTATTTGCTGGCGTATAAGACTACCTTTTACACTTAAAAAAACTGGCCAAAAAGCAGGGGTCGTCTTATATGCCGGGTCAGCTGCTCGGATGCCTGCTGCATGTGCAGTAATACTGTATGTAGCTTCGGCTACATACAGTAAATACCGCTTAGCCAATCCCGGTGAGCGATGTATTCAAATGAATACAGAGCCTGCTCGGATTGGAATAACAACCTCTGCCAATCCGAGCAGGCTACATACAGTAGCCTGCTCAGATTGGCTTTGAGAGTCAGAGAGGTGTGGGCTGATGATGTTACAGCCTCTGCCAATCCAAGCAGGCTTTGTATTCATCAATATAATACATCGCTCGTCGTGATTGGCTCCAGCTCCAGCAAAAAGGAAGAAGAATATGGTTCCAGAAGGTAGAAATATGAAGCATCGGAAGCCTCGGAAGGGGGGTCGTCTATATGGTGAGTACAGGAAAAAAAATCGCAAAAAACTGTATAATTAGGGGGTCGTCTTATACGGCCAGTCGCCTTATACACCGACAAATACGGTATATATATATATATATATATATATATATATATACATACATACACACACACTATTGTCCAAAGTGTAGGGACACCTGCCTTTACACACATATGAACTTTAATGGCATCCCAGTCTTAGTCCGTAGAGTTCAATACTGAGTTGGCCCACCCTTTGCAGCTATAACAGCTTCAACTCTTCTGGGAAGGCTGTCCACAAGGTTTAGGAGTGTGTCTATGGGAATGTTTGACCCATAGGCATGTGGACAGGGTGTGTTGGGTGTGCCTGGAACACCCTAATCACCCGTGGTGTTTTTGTAGCCCCATGCCGGCTGTCTCCCGATTTCTGCCCGCTGGATTGCTGTGAAATGCTGCATCCAGATTGAAGAAATGTGTAGCCCACATTGAGAGGGTATTGGGGCTTTTAAGATCCGCTCAGTGTGTGACACTGTCATGTATTGTAAATGCATGCAGGGAGAGAGAGGAGCTGTCAGAAATCAGCAGTGATTTCGGGGGTGGGCAGGACCGAGCAGCTATTGAACAATAACCAATAGGATGGGGTCTGGGTGGGCTGCTACATGTAAGAGGCCCCGCCCCCTTTCTTAAACAGCCCAATAATTGGCTGGTGTTCGATAGCTGCTCAGTCCCACCCCCAACATCACTGCAGAATTATGACAGCTCTTCTTCCTGCAGGCAGTTACAATAGATGACAGTGTCACACACTGAGCGGATCTTACAAGCACCAATTTCTGGTTAATGTGATATCCCCCTCTTCTCTGTCAGTGGTGCCAATCAGTGCCAGTGCCGATTGTCAGTGCCAGTCAGTGCCACCTGTCAGTGCCAGTCAGTACCGTCTTTTAGTGCTTCCAATCAGTGCCAACTGTCAATGCCACATGTCAGTGCCAATCAGTGCTACCTGTCAGTACCAGTCTGTGCTACCTGTGAGTACCAGTCAGTGCCAATCAGTGCCACCTGTCAGTGCTAATCAATGCCGCCTTTTAGTGCCAACCAATGCCACCTATCAGTGCCCATCATTGCTGCCTATCAGTGCCAATCAGTGCCATCTATCAGTGCCAATCAGTACCACCTGTCAGTGCTGCCTATCAGTGCTTCCAATCGGCGCCACCAGTCAGTGCCCATCAGTGCTGCCAATCGGTGCCACCTATCAGTGCTCATCAGTGCTGTCTATCAATGCCCATCAGTGCTCATCAGTGTTGACTATCAGTGCTGCCTTCCAGTGCCCATCAGTGCAACGAAATGCTACCTATCAGTGTTAATCAGTGCTGCCTATCAGTGTTAATCAGTGCTGCCTATTAGTGCCACTCAGTGCAGCCTATCAGTGCCATTGGTGTTGCCAATCAGTGCCGCCTATCAGTGCCAATCAGGGCCCTTCAGTGCTGCCTGTCAGTGCCCATCAGTGCACTGAGTACAGGGATGGGGAGATGAACTCAGCCGACAGTAAAAATTGTCCATGGGGTGCCGGCCTGGTGGGGCACAACTGAAATCTGTTGATGCCAATATTTAGTATAATAGGTATTCATCACACTACTATTTACAATAAACCAATGGAGGTAAAATAAAATAGTGTCAGTAAAAGGCCTGCCACTAAGCACTGTTTTGTGTTTCCATACCACAAAAAAAAAAGTTAATCGCTAACATACTAATTAATAACTTAACAATAATGGTGGAACCCTCTAATGTATGAAAATCTCAATAAACTTCAATATTACCACTATACCGGTCTCTGTCATATGTAACAACACATATAATGCACATCACACTGAAAATAAGACATACTGTATAAAATGAAACTTGGCAGGGATGGTGGAAACCCCTCCTATAGATATTTGTTATCAGGGCTTTTTTTCAGCGGGAACGCGGGGGAACGCAGTTCCGGCACCTTCTGAACTGACTGTATGTAATGGCAAGGGATGCTGGGGTGTGCTGCAGGGTATTGATGCTCACTGCTGTGGATATATTTTTGCAAGGAGGTCTATTGTTGCTGGTGGGGGGTCAGTGGGGTCTTATGTTGCTGGGGAGGTCAGTTGTTGCTGAAAGAGATCTACTGTTGGGGGAGGGTCTATTGTTGATGGCAGCCAGAGAGTCTATTAATGCTGGCTGTACAGAGATCTGTTGATGCTGCCGTGAGTCTATTGTTGCTGGCGGGGACATTTTGTTGTGGGTGGTCCATTGTTGTTAGGGGGATCTATTGTTGCTGACTGCAGGGGATCTATTTTATTGCTTTTCTTGATATCATTACCAAATTTAATATAAATTACTTAGCACCACAAAATGATACTTGGTTCTATATTGTCTAAAAGGGGCGGTACTGGGAGGTGGGTAGGGGGTGGAGAAAAGGGGTGACTCGGAAATGGGGAGTTCCTGCACCTATTGTCTGAGAAAAAAAGCCCTGTTATACAGATTAACTTCAAGTGCAACAACTTTTTAGTTGGGAGGTTCCCACCATTAAACCACTTTGGAATTTTAATCTTTTAGATTGCTGCACTTACTTTTATGTTTGTTACTATTATAATGTGAATTTTTGCAATTGAAGGTCATTTTTCTACCACCCTTGTTAAGTCCATGTCTTTATGGACCTTTCTTTGTGCACTGGTGCGCAGTCATGTTGGAACAGGAAGGGGCCGTCCCCAAACTGTTCCCACAAAGTAAGGTGCATGAAATTGTCTAAAATATGTTGGTATGCTGATGCCTTAAGAGTTCCCTTCTCTGGAACTAAGGGGCCAAGCCCAATGCCTGAAAAACAACCCCACACCATAACCCCCCTCCACCAAATGATTTGGACCAGTGCTCATAGCAAGGTCCATAAAGACATGGGTGAGCGAGTTTGTAACTGTGTGCAGGGAGAGAGAGAGGAACTGTCAGAATTCAGCATTGATGTGGTGGGCGGGACTGATCGGCTATCGAACACCAGACAATTATTGGGCTGCTTAAGAAAGTGGGCGAAGCTACGTACACATAGCAGCCCGCCCACTCCCCATCCTATTGGCTGATGTTCAATAGCTGCACGGCCCCGCCCACCCCCGACATCAATGCTGAATTCTGACAGCTCCTCTCTCTCCCTGCACACAGATACATTACAAGACAGTGTCACACACTGAGCAGATCTTACAAAGCCCCAATATCTGCTCAATATGATACCGTTTCAAGGCATGGGCGTCCGCAGATTTTTTTTCAGGGGGGGAATCATTTTAGGGTCACCCATGCACCGCCCCTTGTCGACAATGTCATTATCACATTATCATGGTTACTGCAGACGTAGTACAGTCCCTAGGGTAAGTAAAAGTGAAGTACAGTCCCTCCAGCTGGACGATCGCTCACTCTGGGTTCCCCCGGGGGTGACTCTGGTCAGTAGTGTAGCATGTCTGTACCCCGGCAGTGGCTCAGTCTTTTTCTGGTGGCACTGGGCAGCATGTCTCTCTGGCGGCGCTGGGCAGTATGGCTCTCTCTGGTGACGCTGGGCAGAGTGGCTCTCTCTCTGGTGGCGCTGGGCAGCGTGGCTCACTCTGGTGGCGCTGGGCAGCGTGGCTCTCTCTCTGGTGGCGCTGGGCAGTATGGCTCTCTCTGGTGACGCTGGGCAGAGTGGCTCTCTCTCTGGTGGCGCTGGGCAGCGTGGCTCACTCTGGTGGCGCTGGGCAGCGTGGCTCACTCTGGTGGCGCTGGGCAGCGTGGCTCACTCTGGTGGCGCTGGGCAGCGTGGCTCTCTCTCTGGTGGTGCTGGGCACTGTGACTCTTTCTCTGGCTTCTGCCCAGCACACTCCTCTTTCTTTGTCCTGTAGCACTCACTCCCTCAGCTTTTTTGCAGGCTGCAGTCTCTCAATCTCTCTCGAGCTGTAGCTCTATCGAGCTGTAGCCTTCTCTCTGTGGAAAATGGGGCCACCAATCTTCGGGACTACATGTCCCATGATGCTCTCTTTTCCTAGTCTCATTTGATTGGCCCTCAGTTATGGCCAATAGGGAAGGAACGGAGCATGCAGGAAGCTGGGCGGGGAATCTAGTGGGAGCCGCCGTCTCTTCTCCCTGACAGGAGAAAGGGGGGCGAGTGGGGGAAACCGCTGACTGTCACATCGCCACCAAGTTCTCTGCTGGACTGAGCAGGGAAAAGAGCCTGCAGTCACACTACACTGATGGGGGGGGGGCTTGACAGCACCTTGATGGTGTCAATCCACTGGTGGGTGGCACCTGGGCGAGGGATGCCTGCACCCACATAGCGACGCCACTGTGCTGAATTTAACAGTGCCAATCCGATCCCTGATTCCAGGGGGGGCACTTGACCCCCCCTTGCCCCTACCTGCGGATGCCCATCTCTCAAGGTGTACACATTTCTTGGATCTGGATCATGCAGCATTTCACAGCAGCCCAGGCAGATCTCGGGAGACAGGTGGCATGGGGCTACAGTACACAAACACTGCATGGGTGATTAGGGTGTGCCCAGGCATGGTGGAGAGTATATAGTGCCATCAGTGTAGTAAATATAATACACTGAAAAGTATATAGTGCAGTCAGTGTAGTATATATAATGCAGTGGACAATATATAGTGCCGTCAGTGTAGTATATAGAATACAGTGCAGGGTATATAGTGCAGAGTATATAATACAGTGTACTGAAGTGGTTAAGGGGAACCCTATGACAGAATTGAGAAAACAAACGGCGTGGGATCCCCCCAAAATTCATATCAGGCCCTTCGGGTCTGGTATAGATTTTAAGGGGGAACTCCACGCCATATTTAAAAAAAAAACAGAGTCGGGTCCCCCCCTAAAATCCATACCAGGCCCTTTGGGTCTGGCATACATTTTAAGGGGAACACCACGCCAAAATGTAAAAAAAAATTGTCCCCCCCAAAATCTGGTAGGCTAGGAAAGGGGGGGGGGGTGAGCAAGCACCCCCTAAACCGTACCAGGCCACTTGCCCTCAACATGGGGAGGGTGCTTGATGGGGACAAGAGCCTCTTCCCGACAACCCTGGCTATTGGTTGTTGGGGTCTGCGGGTGGGGGACTTATCGAAATCTGGATGCCCCTTTTAACAAGGGGGCCCCCAGATCCCGGCCCCCCCTATGTGAATGGGTATCAGGTACTTGGACCCCTACCCATTTAGCAAAAAAGTGTCAAAATGTAAAAACCATAACAGCCAATTTTTGACAATTCCTTTATTAAAATATAAATATAAATCCAGCGATGTCACCAAGTGACCCTGCTTTCTTCTGACATAATGTGATGTCAAAGGGGGGCGGGGTCATCCGGTTACCTCATTAGGTGGCGCGCCCTTGCCTTTATAAAAGCTGTCGAAGCCAGCAGTCGCCGGGAGGCCTCTCATCGAGGCAGAGCTTTTTCTATATTTCGGGACCATCGGGCGGCGTGATTGATGATGGATGGACATCGCAGGACACTTTGTTTTAATAAAGGAATTGTCAAAAACTGTCTGTTGTGGTTTTTACTTTTTGATACATTTTTTGGTAAATAGTTACATAGTTAGTCAGGTTGAAAAAAGACACAAGTCCATCCAGTTCAACCATAAAAAAATAAAATAAAAAAATATCGTACAATATCATATACCCAATTCTATACCCAAAATTTACCCGATACCCATTCACATGGGGGGTGGGTTCTGGGGAACCCCTTGTTAAAGGGGGCTTCCATATTCCGATAAGCCCCCCGCCCGACAACCAATGGCCAGGGTTGTCAGGAAGTGACTCTTGTCCCCATCAACAAGGTAAGGCTGCATTGATGGGCACTGGTGAGGCTGCATTGATGGGCACTGGTGAGGCTGCACTGCACAGTGAGGCTTCATTGATAGGCACCGGTGAGGCTGAACTGATGGGAAATGTTGAGCCTGCATTAATAGACACTTGTGAGGCTGCATTGGTGGACACCAGTGAGGCTGCATTGATGGGCACTGATCAGGCTGCATTGAGGGATACTGGTGAGGCTGAATTGATGGGCACTGATCAGGCTGCATTGATGGGCACTGATTAGGCTGCATTGATGGACACTGGTGCGACTGCACTGATGGGCACTGGTGCGGCTGCACTGAAGGGCACTGGTGTTGCTGCATAGATGGGCACTTGTTAGGCTGCAATGAGGGGCACTGGTGAGGCTGCAATGATGGGCACTGGTGTTGCTGCATAGATGGGCACTGGTGAGGCTACATTGATGGGCATCGGTGAGGCTGCATTTTTGGGCACTAGTGAGGCTGCATTTATGGGCACTGGTAAGACTGCATTGATGGGCATTGGTGAGGCTGAGCTGATGGGCACCCGTGAGGCTGCATTGATGGGCACCCGTGAGGCTGCATTGATGGGCAGTGGTAAGGCTGCATTGATAGACACTTGTGAGGCTGCATTGATGGACACAGGTGAGGCTGCATTGACGGATACTGATCAGGCTGCATTGATGGGCACTGGTGAGGCTACATTGATGGGCACTTGTGAGGCTGAGCTGATGTGCATTGATCAGGCTGCACTGATAAGGTTGTATTGATGGGAACTAGTGAGGCTGCATTGATGGCCACTGGTGAGGCTGCATAGATGGGCACTGGTGAGGCTGCATTGATGGGCACTGGTGAGGCTGAGCTGATGGGCACTGGCAAGGCTGCATTGATGGGCACTGGTAAGCTGGGCTGATGGGCACTGGTGAGACAGACTGCATTGATGGGCACCGGAGAGACTCCACTGATGAGCACCGGTGAGACCGCACTGATAGGGCAGGACTTAGGGTGGTGGGGGCCCCTGGGCTTGAGTGTTGAAGGGGCCCCCTGGAGCCGAGAATTGGGGGGGATCATAGTTGTTGAGCAGGGGGGGGGGGGTGCGCATTAAAGTTGTTGAGCGGGGGGGGGTGCCTCCTCTCACCTGTGCACGGAATGTGTCGGCTTTCTTCCCTTCAGCAGTCCTCCACACACCGCTCCGGTTCCTCCTGCTTCTGTGCTGCCTCCTCTTGCAGTGCGGGAAAATTAACCCTTTTGCGGGACTGCGGGAAGAAGCTGTCTGTGCGGGAAAGTCCTGCAGAATCTGTGTGTGTTGGGAGGTATGCGCAGGGCCGCCATCAGGAATTTTGAGGCCCCTTACACAGCTTAAGGCATGGGCCCTCTGGAGCAAAGAGCAGGGGGGGGGGGGTGCTGCCGCCTGAAATTGAGAAGCGGGGGGGCTCCCGCAAATTGAGAAGCAGGGGGGGGGGGGCCTTTACAAAAAAAGAAGAAATAAAGAAAATATATATACTGTATATATATATATATATATATATATATAAAAGGGGGTAGCCATCCGGGGCCCTGGGTACCTCTGGGCACTTTAATAAAAAGATAAAAGAAACCTCTGGGCCCTTTAATAAAAAATAAAATAAACATTTATAAAAAATACATAAACAAAGGGAGGTTGCCATCCGGGGCCCTGGGGATCTCTGGGCCTTTTAATAAAAAATATAAACAAAAATAAACATTTATAAAAAATAAATAAAAAAAGAGGGGGTTGCCACATGGGGCCCTGGGGACCTCTGAGCCCTTTAATAATAATTATATATATA
Organism: Rana temporaria; assembly: GCF_905171775.1. Classification (NCBI taxonomy): domain Eukaryota; kingdom Metazoa; phylum Chordata; class Amphibia; order Anura; family Ranidae; genus Rana; species Rana temporaria. The sequence continues at coordinate 106,165,434 of NC_053496.1, read as the reverse complement.
TATATATATATATAAAACTTTTTTTTTTAATAAAAAATAAATAAAAAAGGGGGGGGGGGGGTTGCCGTCTGGCCCCCTAAAAAAAAGGGGGTTGCCATCCGGGGCCCCCTATTGGGAGGGGCCCATGGGCTTGAGCCCAGTCAAGCCCAATGGTAAGTCCGGCCCTGCTGATGGGCACCGGTGAGGCTGTACTGATGGGCACCGGTGACGCTGTACTGATGGGCACCGGTGAGGCTGTACTGATGGGCACCGGTGAGGCTGCACTGATGGACGAAATCTCAAACCCATCAGACCTTTCTGAATATGATGGAGGACCGGAGCTGACACTTGTTTATAAACAGAAGGATATTTTCGATATTTGTATATAAATAATGTGTAACACAAATATCCGACCATCATTGCTCTTCTCTGACCATCCAATCCTCCCGGACAGTCCTTCCCCATAATCCCGGGACGGATAGACGCCATTGTCCGCAGGCAGCCCGTACTGTCCCGGGGCTGTAAGGACAGGAGAGAACACATCAGTGCCGGGCAGACCCGCGGAGCGGACATGGTGCTGCAGAGACAAAGCCAACAGAAGGCTCGTTGTTCCCCGGGCTCCCTGGAGAAGAGGAGGGGGGTGTGGAGGATGGGGGGGACAGGCGGGGAAGGGGGTCTAGGCTCCTCCCCGATCACACTGATGATGTACTCCAGGCTGAACACTCAGCAAGTTCTCCGCACAACTTCATACACGGGGAGGTGAGGGGCTGCACTGGGGACAGCAGTTCAAAGGCGACAAGCAAGGCTTTGAAGTGGAGGTGTCTGATGAAAAGCCCCCCTGTGCCCCGGAAACCCCCTCCCTGCACAGCACTCCACCGTGTACAGGACCTCTGCCTGGCATCTGGATTCCTCCTCTCCCAGGGAAGGGGCTTCGGAGGGTTTAGCAGCAGCTGCTGACATGCTGTGGCCAGGAGGGAGGACTGAGGACCACTGAGGAGGTCCAGGGACTGGCTAAGGACAAGTTAAAAGAGGAGATCCAGAGACTGAATGACTGAGAACCATAAGGAGGTCCAGGGACTGGATGACCGAGAACCATAAGGAGGTCCAGGGACTGGATGACCGAGAACCATAAGGAGGTCCAGGGACTGGATGACCGAGAACCATAAGGAGGTCCTGGGACTGGATGACCGAGAACCATAAGGAGGTCCTGGGACTGGATGACCGAGAACCATAAGGAGGTCCTGGGACTGGATGACCGAGAACCATAAGGAGGTCCTGGGACTGGATGACCGAGAACCATAAGGAGGTCCAGGGACTGGATGACCGAGAACCATAAGGAGGTCCAGGGACATTAATGACTGAGAACCATAAGGAGGTCCAGGGACTGGATGACTGAGAACCATAAGGAGGTCCAGGGACTGGATGACTGAGAACCATAAGGAGGTCCAGGGACTGGATGACCGTGAACCATAAGGAGGTCCAGGGACTGGATGACTGAGAACCATAAGGAGGTCCAGGGACTGGATGACCGAGAACCATAAGGAGGTCCAGGGACTGGATGACCGTGAGTCAGTAAGCAGGTCCAGGGACTGGATGACTATGAACCATAAGGAGGTCCAGGGACTGGATGACTAAGAACCATAAGGAGGTCCAGGGACATTAATGACCGAGAACCATAAGGAGGTCCAGGGACATTAATGACTGAGAACCAGGGACTGGAAGCTACCTATCCACACTGAGGAGTTCCAGGTACTGGACAACTAGGAGCCAGCGAGAAGATTCAGGGACTGGAAAACTAAGAACTAAATAAAAGATCCAGGGACTGGATGACTGAGAACTTGTGAAGAAGTCTAGAGACTGGATGACTAAGGACCAATAAGGTGATCCAGTGACTTGATGGCTGAGGACCAGTGAGAAGATCCAGGGACGTTTAAGGGACTGGCTGACAGAGAGCCAGTCAGGAGGTACAAGGACTGGATGTTGCCTGTCCACAGTTAGGAGGTCTAGGGACTGGATGATTAAACTCCAGGGATTGGATAACTAAGGACCAGTGAGCAGGTCCAGGGACTGGATGCTGCCCATCCACAGTGAGAAGGATCCAGGGACTGGATGCTGCCCATCCACAGCTAGGTCCAGGGACTGGATGCCGCCTGTGCACAGTGAGTACACGTTTCACTTCTAGCAGGAAGGGGCGAGCTCGGCTGCCTCCCATCACAACTTCACACGCTGCTTCCTCCCTGTAATTTGTTCCCAATTGTACTCTAATCCCAGACAGGAGACGTATAGCTGCCACGAGCCAGAAATCCATGCCCTCCCTTAGGGGCCACTCCTGGAGGGGAAATCTCTATAGAGTAGACTAACATCTCATCTCAAGCTTTACATGCTAGTGTCATTTCAATAGGCATCTTTTATTAATGATCCTGCAATGAAGGTTCAGATATGGGGTGGCACCTTTCTCCCAGTTGTACCCCTGGGTTGCCACTTTGTCCCATTTCCTTGGTGGAGACTACAGGCAGTCGCCCTGGCACATTGCAGAGGCATGGTCCATCATGTCACTGTGGGGAAGCCGGTCCAGAGCCAAGGCTAGAGCAAGTGCATGTTGATAGGAAGTGGCTGAAGTAGGCTGGAGGAGATCAGCAGCACTGACATGCAAAAACAAATAAAAGTTAATATATTTTTATATATTTTATAGTTTTATTGTAGGGCCCCTATTTACAGAACACGTTTCTGCAAGTGTCAGCCTCCCAGCTGGCTGTGCCAGGTGATAGATGGGCATTAGATGTGACATGGTGCTGGTCTGACAGCTACTCAAGCCTGCCATCCATTGCCACCGGCAGCTTGCTACATGTGACTCCATTACACGTGTGAAAGTCCTGCGTGGCTGGCAACCCCTGGGACCAGCCATGAGAGATCTGTTACGGTGTATCCTATACACACAATACTCAGAGATGGAATTTGGGCAATTCCTGCTGGATACGTGGAACTTTGGCATTGCGGCTCAATAAATTCCATTTACAAAGCTGAGCCGGATTGAAAATCATTGCATCCTATCAGATACAGCCAATGCTTGGTAGTGCCACTGTATTCAGGCAGCCGCGGGCGGCGAGGGTGCTGAAAGCATAAGCTGGCAGTGGAGATTTCTCCATCATTGCTGCTCAACATAGATGGGGGATACAGATTGAATTGGGTGTTTAGGTTCACCCCTAGCTGCTTAACGTGGATGGGGGAAACAGATTGCATTGGGTGTTTAGGTTCACCCCTAGCTGCTTAACGTGGATGGGGGATACAGATTGCATTGGGTGTTTAGGTTCACCCCTATCTGCATAACATGGAATGAGAATACAGATTGAATTGGGTGTTTAGGTTCACCCCTAGCTGCTTAACATGGATGGAGAATACAGATTAAATTGGGTGTTTAGGTTCCCCCCCCCCCTAGCTGCATAACATGGATGGGGGATACAGATTGAATTGAGTGTTTAGGTTCACCCCTAGCTGCTTAACATGGATGGGGGATACAGATAGAATTGGGTGTTTAGGTTCACCCCTAGCTGCTTAACATGGAAGAAGAATACAGATTGAATTGGGTGTTTAGGTTCACCCCTAGCTGCTTAACATGGATGGGGGATACAGATTGAATTGAGTGTTTAGGTTCACCCCTAGCTGCATAACATGGATGGAGAATACAGATTGAATTGGGTGTTTAGGTTCACCCCTAGCTGCTTAACATGGATGGGGGATACAGATTGAATTGAGTGTTTAGGTTCACCCCTAGCTGCATAACATGGATGGAGAATACAGATTGAATTGGGTGTTTAGGTTCACCCCTAGCTGCTTACCGTGGATGGGGGATACAGATTGAATCCGGTGTTTAGGTTCACCCCTAGCTGCTTAACATGGAAGGAGAATACAGATTGAATTGGGTGTTTAGGTTCACCCCCAAACTACATTGCTCTGGTAAATCCAGGGCTCCATTCAAACCAACGCGACTTGTCATGCAACTTTATTTTTTTTTTTGTATAAATCTTTTTATTTATTTTCCTCAACAAACAAACAGACAAAACAGAAAACAAAACATTATACACATTGAACCTAAAATATATTAATACAACTTTGAAGTCGCAGCCATTCTTTTCAATGGTACCCATTCTGATCACTGTGACTTGAAGTCGCAGTGATTTTGAAAAGGTTGCCGCACTACTTGGGTGCGACTTGTGATGCGACTTGGATCCATTTAGGCTCAGTTCACACTACTGCGACCTGAAAGTTGTGAAACTTGGCGTACTACTTTAATGCGACTTGATGCAACTTTGAAGCGACACTGCAGGGAATGGCTTTGTAATGTCGGATCCAAATCACATCAATATAGATGAGGCTCTGACTTGGAGGCGACTTCCATTAGGGTCTTTATGTCCATACATTGCTTTAGGTCTTATCTTTCCACTAGAAAGTTCATGATGCCTAACCTGCAGCTGGAAACATAGTGACATTGTGCTGTACACTGACTCTGTCCCCCGAAGCATTAATGTGTCATTGTGGAATGTCTCCTCTAATGGCTGATCAGGAGTGATGACAGATGTCACTTAGCTCTTAAAGGGTCAGCCCACCCCAAACTGATATTTCACTTTCTGTAAGATGCTGGAGTTTAATTGGTTACGGTCAGCCTATGATCTGCTAGTTCTCAACTCTTGCTACCTCCTTATACAGGATTTCAGTGCCTTTTCTTTAACTTATATATTCTGCCCATTGCTATAACAAAAAGTGAAAACACCCGTGATGCTCCATCGCAGTTTTTCCCATAGGAAAACTGCCAAAAAACGCCGGGCAAAAAGAGAGCTGGTTCACTTTTTTTGTCCGGCGTTTTTTCGTCAGTTTTCCCGTCGGAAAAACTGAGAATCCCGAGGGGAAAGCCGAGAACCTGCTCGGTCAGTCTTTCCCCATACACACGGCCGGTTTTCCTGACAGGAAAACTGCGATGGAGCTTTGGTCGGAAATCCCGGCCGTGTGTATGCTCCATCGCAGTTTTTCCCATAGGAAAACTGCCATAAAACGCTGGACAAAAGTCTGCCGGTTTTTCTGACGGGAAAAAAGAGAGCTGGTTCTCTTTTTTTGTCCGGCGTTTTTTCGGCAGTTTTCCCGTCGGAAAAACTGAGAATCTCGAGGGGAAAGCCGAGAACCTGGTCGATCAGTCTTTCCCATTACACACGGCCGGTTTTCCCGACAGGAAAACTGCGATGGAGCTTTGGTCGGAAATCCCGGCCGTGTGTATGCTCCATCGCAGTTTTTCCCATAGGAAAACTGCCAAAAAACGCCGGGCAAAAGTCTGCCGGTTTTCCCGGCGGGAAAAAAATAGAGCTGGTTCTCTTTTTTTGTCCGGCGTTTTTTCGGGAGTTTTCCCATCGGAAAAACTGAGAATCCCGAGGGGAACACCGAGAACCAGCTCGGTCAGACTTTCCCCATACACACAGCCGGTTTCCCCGACAGAAAAACTGCGATGGACCTTTGGTCGGAAATCCCGGCCGTGTGTATGTTCCATCGCAGTTTTTCCCATAGGAAAACTGCCATAAAACGCCGGGCAAAAGTCCGCCGGTTTTCCCGGCGGGAAAAAAGAGAGCTGGTTCTCTTTTTTTGTCTGGCGTTTTTTCATTCGAAAAAACTGCAAGGAGCATACACACGGCCGGGATTCCCGGCCAAAAGCTCTCCTTGCAGTTTTCCCGTCGGGAAAACCAGCCGTGTGTATGAGGCATAAGACTTCAAATTGGGTGTGTGAGTCTTGTCATTAACAGGAGAGAGGCATATGGAAAATCCACAGTACATGCGGCGCTCCTAGGAGAAGTGCAAAGTCTCTTAGTCCATTGGGACTTTCATCTGTTTCTGTAGACAATTATCAGGGTAGAGGAATGGATGAGGAAACTGGATGGAACAGGAGAAGGGACAGAGACTGGAACCTCTGCAGCTCCCACAGAAGATCTGGGTAGGATCACCTCAATGTAGAAGAAAACAAACAGCAGGGTGCTGAGGTCAGTATCAAATAAAAAAAATATATAATAAAATTAGCAGCACACTTACATTGAAGTTTGCATAAAACAGCATGGATAGGGAACACCTGAGACCAAGCAGCTGTGATCAGTGTGAGGCTGTAGGCATCACTGAGCAAACAGAGCCCGGGGGTGACAGGGAGCCAGCCAGCTCAAAGTATTGATATTACTGGATGCATGCGTTTCCAGGGACTTTGCCATCTATACCCTCTTTTTCAAATGCCTGCTTTTGAAAAAGAGGGCAAAGTCTCTGGAAATGCATCATGCACACCCCCTCTCCTGACATCCACCAGACATTTTGATAGATGTCATCCCTGTGTGCAGCCTAGAACGCCGCCATACTTTGAGATGGCTGGCTCCCTGTCATCCCTGGTCTCTGTTTGCTCAGTGATGCCTACAGCCTCACACTGATCACAGCTGCTTGGTCTCAGGTGTTCCCTATCCATGTTGTTTTTATGCTAACTTCAATATAAGTTTGCTGCTTATTTTAATAAAGTGTTTTTTTTTTTTGGTACTGACCTCAGCGCCCTGCTGCTCATTTTTTTCTACATTGAGAGAAATATGGAGACTGCCATCAATGACATTCTCCTAAAAATGCTATCCATAAATTCCCCCATCCAAGTAAACTGCATGGATAGGTGAAACTCCCACTCCTGACTATTGTATTGTGACAGCCAGCACCCACCGCCATCGGAATTCTCCACTGGATCTGATTGGCTGCCAGGGCAAGTTTTTTTTACACCCTAGGCGAAACCTAATTTTGCCCCCCCCCCCCATTGACTCCACCCCTGACTCCACTCCCTTTGCCCTGTCCTTTATACCCCACCTTTTGAAATAAAGTGCCCATCCAATGCAGCCTCACCAGCACCCATCAATGCAGCCTCACCAGCACCCATCAATGAAGCCTCACCAGCGCCCATCAAATGCAGCTTTACCAGCGTCCATTAATGAATGTTTGCTTGCTTCTATTCATTTGGGAGTGGGGAACAGACACAGTCCTTCCTCACCCATGCGCCTCTAACACTATGTGCGAACGGATTGGCGACTGCCTGCTGCTGCTGAGACTTAGTTGCTTGCTGCAGAGAGAAGAGAGTAGAAACATCAGTGGCCGGGCACCCTAGGCAGCAGTGTGCCCTAGGCGGCTGCCTAGTTTGCCTAGTGGTAGCACCGGCCCTGTTGGCTGCAGTCACTGTTCAGCCACCCTTTTTCTGCCCAGCTACTTTGATTTCTTAGTCAATGTTTGTGGAGCTGAGTGGGGTTGTCAGGGTCACTCACAACTCGAATTAAGACCAAGTGAAAGAGATCACTTGAAATATGAGTCGTGTCCCAAAATACGAGCCGCTTATAGCCGGTTATTGGGTGACTCAGCACTGACTGTTTAGAATTTAGTTATTGCAGTCTCTTCCTAGTTCTTGCAATGCTGTTTTTTTTTTTTTTACAATAAGGTTTAGATTCACTTGCAGTAGGGGGTGGCAAAAATAAGTGGCTGAGCTGTGATTTTACCCCACCCCCCCTTTATTAAGCAGCATAGGCATGTACATTATTATTATTACAGGTACTTATGTAGCGCCGTCAATTCAGACAGCACTTTACATGTATATTGTACATGTACATGCCCCTTAAGCTGCATAGGCGTGTAGGCATGTACCATCCCCTATAACAGTGATGGCGAACCTTGGCACTCCAGATGTTTTGGAACTACATTTCCCATGATGCTCATGTACTCTGCAGTGTAGATTAGCATCATGGGAAATGTAGTTCCAAAACATCTGGAGTGCCAAGGATCGCCATCACTGCCCTATAAGCTGCTTTGCTTCGTGGCCACTGCAAAAATAGTGCCGCCTGTCAGGTTCAGTGGGCAGTACTGCTACCAAACTTGACCCATTCAGGTGAACGGGGCTGTGCTACTGTCCTGCAACAGTGAGTATTACATGATGTTACAAATTAAAGCGGATCTTTCCTGCATCTGAGCACCACAAACCAAAAACTCTATTTAATTTGTTTTTAATATTCAAAACAAACTCACCCATCCATCCATCCATCCATGTCTCCATGCTTTATTTTGTTGAGAAATAACTTATTTCTGCCAGTGGCCGAAATTGAGTAATGGAAAGTGATTTATGTAGCATTTACTTCCTGGAATCCATCTGCCCTTAACTCAAGCATGCATGCAGGAGGGTGTTCTTAGCTGAGAAAGCCCCTCCTCCCCCCTACCCTCCTGGAGACTCTTGGGGTATTTGACATCCTTTGCCTAGGCAAGAAACCAGGAAGAAAGACCCCATACACACTATACAACCTTTGTTGTCTGATTTCCTTCAGATTTACCAAAACCATGCAATGCAAGAGCCTGCTTAAAGTGGAGGTTCACCCTAAAAAAAAATTCTAACAATAGATTGAGAAGACTGATTACACTTCGGGTATGCTGGGGTTTTTTTTTTTTTTTTGTACATACCTCGTTATTGCCGTTTCATCCCTCGGCTTCCGGGTATGATTCTTGCTGGACTGGGCGTTTCTAGTTGATTGACGTTCCTCCGACCGGCGCATACTGCGCGTCACGACTTTCCAACAGAAGCCGGACATCATTGCGCAGGCGCCGTATAGAGTCTGCTCTATACGGCGCCTGCGCAGCGACGTTCGGCTTCTTTCGGAAAGTCGTGACGCGCAGTATGCGCCGGTCGGAGGAACGTCAATCAACTAGAAACGCCCAGTCCAGCAAGAATCATACCCGGAAGCCGAGGGATGAAACGGCGATAACGAGGTATGTACGAAAAAAAAAAAAAAAACAGCATACCCGAAGTGTAATCAGTCTTCTCAATGTATTGTTAGAAACATTTTTTAGGGTGAACCTCCACTTGAATTGCATACAAATTTAAACTCTTAAAGCGGAGGTCCGCATAAAAAAAAAAAATATTAAAAGCCAGCAGCAACAAATACTGCAGCTGTTGACTTTTAATAAATGGACACTTACCTGTCCAGGGTGCCCGCGATGTCGGCAGCTGAAGCCGAGCAATCGCTCGTCTCTCGGCTGCCCCCGCCACCAGCCTCGGTGAGGAAATCAGGAAGTGAAGCGCTGCGGCTTCACTTCTCGGTTCCTTACTGCACACGTGCGGCGCACTGGTCACACTGGGACCAGTGTATTTCCCCGAAGACAGCAGGGGCAGGGGCAGGATGGGGCGTGACTCCCGTGGGAGTCTAGGCTTTGAAGTGGGTGCAAATACCTGTATTACACAGGTATCTGCACCCCCCTCCCCCCTGAAAGGTGCCAAATGTGACACCGGAGGGGGGGGGAGGGTTCCGAAAAGGGGAGGTTCACTTTTTGTGTGGCCCTCCGCTTTTAAGTTTGAGAATAAAACCGTATTTATCGGGGGATATTGCACGCTCCGGCGTATAGCGCGCACCCCTAAAGTGGACCCGCATTCCTGTAAAAAAATAATTTTAGTACTTACAGTTTTGGTGTCTTGCGCGGCGTCCATCAGCGGTCTCGTCAGGTCCGGCGTCCGTCTGCGGCTTCGGTGGTGTCCTCCTCATCGGGTCCGGCGTCTTTCTGCGGTGTCCTCCCCGCTCGATCCCCGCTGAGTTTGAACCACTGCGCCGGCATATACCGAGAGCAGTACACTCGGGTATAGTCGGGCAGGCTCGGCTCCTCTCGCGCTCACGTCCTGTGCGTCCTGTGCGTCCAGGACGTGACCGCGAGAGGAGCCGAGCCTGCCCGACTATACCCGAGTGTACTGCGCTCGGTTTTTTCCCGGCGCAGTGGTTCAAACTCGGAGTGGGAAGCGGGTATCGGCGTATATCGCGCACCTACGATTTTGCCCTTATTTTCTGGGCAAAAAAGTGCGCGTATACGTCGATAAATACGGTATATGGTTTTGGTAAATCTGAAGGAAAAAATCTCCAGAAAATTGTATAGTGTGTATCCAGCTTAACTGAAGAAATATGTGAAATACAGTTTAAAACAAGTAAATATGATATATTTTCCTATCAATTTACTAATGTTAACAGCATCAGGACTAAAAATAGTCAATGTTGTTTGGGAAAGTGAAGTTCTACTGTACATTTCTGGCTGGTAGAACCAGAAAGGCACTGGTAAGGGCAAATGATTTGTGTGTAGCATTTACTTCATGGAATCCATCTGCCCTTAGATCAGTCATGCATGCAGGAGAATGTGCTTAGGTGAGAAAGTCTCTCCTCCCCTCCTGAAGACTCCTGGAATATATGAAATAATTTGCCTAGGCATGAAACAGGAAATAACTGAAGAAATAGATAGGAAAGTATATCATATTTACTTTTTTTTATTTTATTTTTTTATTTCCTAATCCTAGCACCATAAGGATTAAAAATAGTCAATGTTGATTGGGAAAATGAAGTTCTACTTGAGAGTAAAAAGAGGCAGTGAGGTGGTAACAAATCACCTCCCAACTGCCTGTCAAACGCCCTCTGAAAAGTGATCCACCACTGATAGCTTTTCAGAGTGGCGACAAGGGCTGCCATATGTGTAAAGGAACCCATAGAATTAATTTTTTTTGCTTAGTATTTGTGCATTGTGATTTCTGGATCGCTGTGCGGTATGTGCGAGTAGTTAAATGGTTACGTTGTATCAGAGCCAGGCTGTAGCTATAAGAATAAAGGTTGCAGATTAGCGGGACGTGGCTCTGCATGTTTTACACGTCTCATTTAATTAAAGGGAATGTTACTGAGTAATGGTTTATTCTTCAACCCATACCACTGATACTCTACATCCTGTCCTTTGTCCTTCCTCACAGGAGACAGCAGCTTCCATCCATCTAGTGCAGTCCATCATAACTGTACTTCTTATCATTAGACAGTCATATTGCCATGACTCATAAGCCATCTTGCATAATTTATCCAAGTATCATAGCAGTCATTTGGGAAGTTTATACAGCATTTTAGAGCCTGTCTCAATAATGGAAATGGGGGGGGGGGGGGGGGATAATTGCGGAGTAATTGACTCCACACGCTAAGCTAAGAAGAGATCTTCTCAATGTACCACGGAGCAGTCTGGGCATGAATGGAGCTCAGGGGCTCGAGGATGTTTGTTGAGCATTAAAGCCCTATGTGAACTCTTTGCATTCACTTCAAACATGCCAAAAGGAAAAAAACAACTTCAAAGCAACAAGAAGCAAAGTCGTGATGGCTTATGGTTCCTTTGTGAGCGCATCCGTGTGTCTGCAAGATTCACGGAAGAGCAGAAGCTCAACTGAAATAACCCAAGACTGCTGTTTGTAACCACAGAAAACATATATTATTGCACAGCATGTGTTAAGTTGCTATGAAAGTTAATGTCATTAAACAAATGGCAGATAAATGCTCTAATAACTGCTGTGATGATGTGAAAAACATCTAGAAAGTGAAATATGAAACAGAGTGTGTTAGATTGAGCAGATAAAAACATCTTTTAATGAAGCAGAAGAATAACATTGCACTTAACAATAAAGTAGGTGGAGTCTGATGAAGGGGCATGGGTCCTGAAACTTGTTAGTGGAGGATCTCTGTTTACCCAGGGTACAAGGTCAGTCCTCTGTAGCGATACTTAGGGAACATTCTTGTATATGGTTCCTGCAGTTTTCATTCGAGATCAGCCTTTCTCAACCTTTTTTTTACCATGGAGGAACCCTTAAACCCTTTCGGGCTCAAGGAACCCCTGCTAATAATTACTTTGGCCCAGATTCTCAAAGGAGATACAACGGCGTATCTCCAGATACGCCGTCGTATCTCTGAGTCTGAGCCGTCGTATCCATGCGCCTGATTTTTAGAATCAGTTACGCAAAGATTTGTATTAGATCCGACCGGCGTAAGTCTCTTACACCGTCGGATCATAACTGCATATTTACGCTGGCCGCTAGGGGCGTGTACGCTGATTTACTCCTAGAAATATGTAAATCAGCTAGATACGCGAATTCAAGAATGTACGCCCGGCCGACGCAGTACAGATACTCCGTTTACGTTAGGCTTTTCCCGGCGTAAAGCTACCCATGCTATATGAGGCGTACATGCGGCGTACCAATGTTAAGTATGGACGTCGTTCCCGCGTCGAATTTTGAAAATTTTACGTTGTTTGCGTAAGTCGTCTGTGAATGGGGCTGGACGTAATTTACGTTCACGATGAAACCAATACATCCTTGCGGCGTACTTTGGAGCAATGCACACTGGGATATGTCCACGACGGCGCATGCGCCGTTCGTAAAAAACGTCATTTACGTGGGGTCACATAACATTTACATAACACACGCCCACATCTTCCACATTTGAATTAGGCAGGCTTACGCCTAATAAAAGTAAGTGAAAAATATAAATAAATAGTTAAAGAAGATGTACATTGCTAATTTATCAGATTTTGATGAAGAATGGGTTTTTGGGATTAATTTATCAAAGAAACTAAGAATGTTGGCTGATAATAATCAGTAGACACCCAACCAAATAAAAAAAAAAGGATTTCTTTTATTTTGAAAATTGGATATTTGAAGTGGATTTACATTAGGTAAATCCACTTCCTCGACTTGTTCATTCCCTGTCTTAATGGGATAGGCGGTACACTTTGGTGGGGGTGGGTCAGCCACGACCGTGACCTTTAACCTCTGGGAACCCACCTTCTGACCTTTGACCTCTGGGGGAGGTCCCTGTTCCAATTTCTCAGTCCTAGTCTTGTTCTTAAAGGGAAAACCCTAACCCTAAACCCTAACCCTAAACACTATCCCTACCCCTAAACCCAAACCCTAAACCCTAACCCTAAACACTAACACTAACCCTAAACCCTAAACCCTAACCCTAAACCCTAACCCTAAACACTAACACTAACCCTAAACCCAAACCCTAAACCCTAACCCTAAACACTAACACTAACCCTAAACCCTAACCCTAAACCCTAAACCCTAAACACTAACACTAACCCTAAACCCTAAACCCTAACCCTAAACCCTAACCCTAACCCTAAACCCTAAACACTAACCCTAACCCTAAACCCTAAACCCTAACCCTAAACACTAACACTAACCCTAAACCCTAACCCTAACCCTAAACCCTAAACACTAACCCTAAACCCTAACCCTAACCTTTACATTTTTCACTAAGCTCTTATTACATAGTACAATTTTTCTGCTATTCTGTAAATTCTTTGCTAGGTGCACAACACACAGTGTTGGTATTTACAGCTTGACAGTTCCACGTTAGCACCTGTCTGTCCATTACGAGTGGAAAAAAAAGCTAATTTTCTATATTTGCCTATGAAGCAATCTTTAGGCTGTTTAAACAGAGTCTGCATTTTCTTATATGCCACATGATATCCTAAATCTGTAATAGCTGGTTGTTTTTTTTTTTTTGGCTGATTTTCTATAGATCTCTAGCCAATGTACTGCCGCAGCCTGTACAGCTTATTTATAGTACTGGCAGATTTACTTAAACTTTCATTAGATTTAGAAGATAAAGGGTTACACAGATTTAGCACATCGGCAGCTCTCCAATGTGGAATCACACTGTGTATCTATCTTGGCAATGTAACACATAGGTGTGAGATAACACCGTCCTATGTGTGCTAATATTCATTATCACTTGGCTGTGATGGATAGGGTGACGTCTTTACAGCTGGAAGTAATTCAGCAATGTATTTCAAAATTCAATATATAGAGGTGCATCAAGTCTTCAGGTGCTCTTCCAACTGAGGCCTCATGCACACAATGCGTGTAGCCCCTGTGCATGCGATCCTGGCGTTTGGAGTGGGTTATCCAGCCCTACTACTGGCAGCCTGTACAAATCTATGAGAGGCTGAAAGCTGCTGCAGCCGGACGGTGCACCGAGTGGTACTTACATTTTGGGGAGTATGCGTCCAGTGACAAATCCCTGCAATGCAAGTAGTCTTCATCCACAGAGGATTGCTTTTCAGAGGACGGTAAAGTAGCAGTTGCCAGATTAAGAGGCAATACTTTTTTTGACAGCTGAATTGGTATTTTGTGTATAGATAGTGTAATATTTAAACCCTATGCACCGGCAGCTCCCGGCCCCTTAGGGGGTTTATGACACTGGGAGTCAGGGCGGGGCTTAAGATCACGTGACCGCAGTGATTGGTTGTCACGGCAGTCACGTTATCCGAAAACGTCCGATCCCAAGCAGCGGTCGGGAGCTTTCGGTTAGGTGCCGTTAAGGATTCATGTACACGGGACGTTTTTACAACCTCTCCTGAAAGATTTAACTTGACAGATAGTAACCAATGTTTTAAATATCAGTTTTGCCGCATTTACATTCCGCGTTTAGCAGCAGCAGTGTACATGAGGCCTAACTATGCCAGAAGCGTGCAGCACGCTCGCTCTCGGCACAGCACCAGTGACAGCAATTAAAGGATCACTAAAGTTAAAAATAGTTTTTTTTTTAAAATAACAAACATGTTATACTTACCTCCACTGTGCAGCTCGTTTTGCACAGATTGGCCCCGAACCTGGTCTTCTGGGGTCCCTCGGCGGCTGTCTCGGCTTCCCCCCTGCAAGGATTCAAAACCTTCATGCGAGCGAGTGTTGAGTTCTTGCGGGCGCGCTCCCGTGATACAGCCGGCGGCCATATCACTCGGGCCCAGCCAATGGCTGCGCTGCTTTCAATCAACCAGTGAATAAGCCGGGAAGACGGCCTGAGAAGCTTGCGCATTCACGGCACGGGACTTTCGGGCAGGTAAGTAAAGGGGGGGAGGGTTCGGGGGGCCTCTAATCCGCAGATGTTTTTTCACCTTAATGCATAGAATGCATTAAGGTGAATTTTTTTTCCCTTTACAACCCCTTTAATGCAAATATGCAGCCTCTTAGCACCAAGCATCAGGTGCCGAGAGGCCACATATTTGCGTGTGGACAGCGCCAAGGGGTTAATGCAGTAAATAATGTATAAATGTAGTAATTTCCATTTGGGATTAATACAGTACTCTGAATCTGTATCTGGTATGTAAGTGCGATTGAGCCTCACTTGCTTTGGTCGCATTTGTCCGATAATGGCAGGGGTTATCATTTTTGACACGAAGCAAAGCATCACAACCATGCCATGTATGGCTGCTTGCTGTCTTATAGCTGGACAATTGGCGGGTGGTTAAAAAACGGTTCAGTGGCTTGTTTTTACCCCCTCCGACTGCCTGTGTGAATGTGAAATGAGGATCCCTGTGCACCTATGGTGAGAGAGTGACAACATAAACAGAAGGGGGGGGGGGGGGTGTCGAGCAGAATGAAGAAGCATGAAGGATAAAATAGATGAGTGTTTTTCTAGCTGAGGGGTTCCTTGGGATATGAACATTGCCCCAAGGGGGGAAAAGTCCGGGAAACAAATGATTTTGTAATGATGCTTTTAACACTTAATTTGTAAACCTAAATATTTGCATTCATTGATACATTCCATGAAACTGGATACATACAGCTTGTCAGTAATTTGATGAATGAAGCAGAAAAAGGCATGAGACGCGGGGAGTAGGGTTGCTTGATATAATGCATTTGTATACATGGAAGTGGGTGGCACTGGATTGTGTGTAAAGCCATTCATTATGCAGCCTGGGGTGGTACATGAACTTGCACTGCCTGTTTAATCCCTGAACATTTGATTGGTATTCTCCTGATGATTGCAGGAGCGAGCACTGTATAGCAATGATTACCTATTCTTTCTTCAGTATTGGAGGAATGCCTACTGGAGCTTCTTCTTCTTCTTCTTCTTCTTCTTCTTCTTCTTCTTCTTCTTCTTCTTCTTCTTCTTCTTCTTCTTCTTCTTCTTCTTCTTCTTCTTCTTCTTCTTCTTCTTCTTCTTCTTCTTCTTCTTCTTCTTCTTCTTCTTCTTCTTCTTCTTCTTCTTCTTCTTCTTCTTCTTCTTCTTCTTCTTCCAATGGGAGCCATGCCTGGTGGAGTTTGTAGTTCAAGCAGCTTGGTAGGTAGGCTTGATGTGACTTTGATCAGTTTTAAAGGAGAACTATGGGATTAAAAAAAGCAAACAAACATACATACTCACCGTTAAGGCTGCAGCATCAATCCAATCCTCTGAGGGATCACATGACTGCTGATTGCTCGGTTCTTGGTCTTCACTGAGCAGAGAAAGGACAGTGTGACTATCAGTCCTCGGCTCTCTGCTCAGCTCCTCCAGGGCTCACTTGAGTGCCAGGCTGGGGAGGGGGTCGGAGCGGCCGTCTCAGGCTCTCGGTGGCGCAATGAGAGGCGGAGGCAGCTGCTGGTCAGGCACAGGAGTGGCCCATAAGAGAAGTATGGCCAAACAAGCTTTGGCCATACTTCTTTAATGAGAAACTGGCCACCAGTTAACAGCATATATTAGGGTTGTGAAAAAAGACATGTCCACCAGTATTTTAGGTGATCATGTCTTAAAGATATTAGGCTCAATTCCTAAAGCTTTAGCACAAGGCTAAGGCAGGCCATAGATGATGTGCTTTTCTTTCCTGCAACTATGGGTTGCAGGAAAGAAAATCACTAAATTTCCCCATCAATGCAGTAAGTGTTGATGGGGGACTTCCTCCCGCAAAGCTTTTGTGTTCTCCTGGGTGGGGGCAGCAAGGAGCCGTCCCTGCCGGGAGAACACACAGTGATCATTGCTAGCAGCTATAGCCACTGGCAATAATCACATACTAGAAATCCGACATGCTGGTTGTACCCAAGTCAATTGATGGATCAACTTGGGTACAATCAGTCTGCCCATACATAGATCGAATCTTGCCCAGCCTTTGCCGAACATGCCAAGATTCGAACCATCTATGACCGGTTTAAGGATCTTTATTTTAGTCACATGACTACAATTTACAAATCTTGTTGAGGTAAGCTTAAAAATATCTCCAATTGTAAAAAAGGGGATACTGTATGTACACTGAGGGCTTAGCTGGGTAAATTAAGCCTATTGTAGGCTATTATTGGATGGGTAAAAAATATATAGGGGAAAATTGGGGGAAAGGGAAGGCAAGTTAACCACTAATATATATGTGATCAGTATAGATACCTATAATTGATCATATACCCTGTTAGGTTTTGTTGCTGTAACCAATATGCATAGATATGAAAAAAGGAAAATGGGGGAAGGGAATAGCCAAAAAAGGGGTTACATTTAGCAACAAGTGATGACCTAAACAAAGGTATGATATAAATTATTTTATTCCAGTATCAAAAATAGTATAAAAAGTGCAGATATTATAGAAAACATTTAATCATTTAAAAGAAATTAGATTGCCATGCACATAAATAACGGACAAAACTCACATGTTACAAAACATAGACACAGCACTAGTCCGGACGTGATTGATTCAGCCACAGTTTATTTGCACACCATCCAATTGGATTCATAAATTTAAATGTCAACAAAATATAAGGGGGGGGGGGGGAGAAGTTTAAGAAAATCAAGTGATATTACTTGATATCCCCTCCTTTAACAGAGCCAATGGGTGCTTTCACTTGTGGCTGGACCCAGTGTGTGAGAGAGGGGGGAGGGAAGAGAAGGAGCAGTAATGATTTGGCTAAGGGATATCCTGAGTTGCCTTATCTTGATAATAAGAGTAGAGGCCGTGTGTATACACTAGTTAAGCCATGTTGTTAGTTGTTAGTCCTAGTTGTCATAAAGCGGAAGGACGAGTAAGCTGGAAGTAAATCAAGCAGTTCTATATGGAGTTCGTTAGTGTTATTCATTGGACAGTCCCTGTTAGAGGTTCCAGTTGAATCAGTTAAACTCCTCTATTTGGTAATGGATCTAGTTCATCAATTTTGTTTGCCTTGGCCATGCAATAACAGTTCTATTGCAAGTGGCTGGGAAAGAAATGCTTTTACCCAGGTGTGGTTTAGACAAACAAGGTGGAAATGGCACTGGAAATGATGATGGTTATGCGAGATGCCAAGATTTATTGATATTCAGTAACGATGGTAAGTAATGGAGTTAATACGTTACCGACATTTTGCTGGTTGTCACTCTTATACTTGCCGGTTCGCTACTAGAGTAGCTATTCATAGTAGAGAAACGTAAATAATCCACAGTAGTGATGAATTTGTCAGGCAGATGAGTGAAGAAATGACAAAGTATTTCACGCAGGGTGATGACGTCAACGCGTTTCACCATGCTTAGTGGCGTAGCTTCATCTCGGACCCTGCGCAGTCACGTGACCCCCCCCCCCCCGTGAGTGAGACGGACAGGAGTCAGTGAAGGAGCCACAGATTGCGGGAGTTATAATTAGCTACTCTAGTAGCGAACCGGCAAGTATAAGAGTGACAACCAGCAAAATGTCGGTAACGTATTAACTCCATTACTTACCATTGTTACTGATTATAAACCTAATCTTGGCATCTCGCATAACCATCATCATTTCCAGTGCCATTTCCACCATGTTTGTCTAAACCATACCTGGGTAAAAGCATTTCTTTACCAGCCACTTGAGATAGAACTGTTATTGCATGGCTAAGGCAAACAAAATCGATGAACTAGATCCATTACCAAATAGAGGATATTAACTGATTCAACGGGAACCTCTAACAGGGACTGTCCAATGAATAACACTAACGAACTCCATATAGAACTGCTTGATTTACTTCCAGCTTACTCTTCCACTTTATGACAACTAGGACTAACAACTAACAACATGGCTTAACTAGTGTATACACACGGCCTCTACTCTTATTATCAAGATAAGGCAACTCAGGATATCCCTTAGCCAAATCATTACTGCTCCTTCTCTTCCCTCCCCCCTCTCTCACACACTGGGTCCAGCCACAAGTGAAAGCACCCATTGGCTCTGTTAAAGGAGGGGATATCAAGTAATATCACTTGATTTTTTTAAACTTCTCCCCCCCCCCCCCCTTATATTTTGTTGACATTTAAATTTATGAATACAATTGGATGGTGTGCATATAAACTGCGGCTGAATGAATCACGTCCGGACTAGTGCTATGTCTATGTTTTGTAACATGGGAGTCTTGTCCGTTATCTATGTTCATGGCAATCTAATTATTTTTAAATGATTTAATTTTTTCTATAATATCTGCACTTTTTATACTATTTTTGATACTGGAATAAAATGTATTTGTATCATACCTTTGTTTAGATAATCACTTGTTGCTAAAAGTAACCCCATTTTTTTTTTAGCCTTCTTTTGGCTATTCCCTTCCCCCATTTCCCTTTTTTCATATCTTTTATTAGATGGGCACCAATGGTAAGTGCCAAACAAAAAGGTCACAGGCCAACAAATTGGTAAGCGCCATCCGAATTTGGCCAGGGACTCCCTGTTATCTGTAGTTACGCTTCTGTATTCAACTGTTGTTTTTAGTCTAGAAAGCATGACAATTGTCACATCTTGTATAGAACCACCTGTTCCTTTAGTTCACCATGTGATAAAATTTGTCTTAAAAATACAATGATCTGCATTGAATTTCCAGAAATGACAGCCGAAGATTTAGGTCTTTGTATTTCTGATGAGAACAGAAGACAGAAAGCTGCGTTGACAGTTATCATTTACAAAAGAATACTAAGAACATCGCCCTGAGCACAGAATTCATCTTGACAAATGTCCCTGCTCTAATCTAAGGGGTAGATGGTAATCAAATCTATTTTCTGTGAAGTCTGGAGAAAAATAAATGAATGTAATTTTACCTCCTTATAAGGCTGCAGACCTGCGGTTTTTATCAGCACATTTTGCCGGTCGTTTGTCATTGCCATACAGAATTTCCTCTTACTATCTAGAATACCAGGAAATACAGCCTTTCTTTGGTTTAGACAATCTGGAAATTCCGATTGTCGGTGTGGAACTCCGACAGAGAAAAAAACATGCATGCTCAGAATCAAGTCAACGCATACTCGGAAGCATTGAATTAAATTTTTCTCGGCTCGTCATAGTGTTTTACGTCACCGCGTTTTGGACGATCGGAATTTGGTCTGACAGTGTGTATGCAAGACAGTTTGAACGGAATTCCAACAGAAAATTCCATTGGATTTTATCCCATCCGAAATTCTGATTGTGTGTACAGAGCATTACAGTCAGTTCACACCTGACATGCAGTCCATGTTTCTGTGAGATTCAATGCGGTGCAATTTTTAGCCCATTAATTTGAATGGGCTGAAATCCCACTGATCGCATCAAAAGTAATGTATGCACTACTTTTTAAAAATGCAGTGCGCCAGATTGCATTGTACTGCGGCACCATGCGATCCGCTGCAGGTAAACGCATGCATTTGTGATCTTTGTTTGGGGTGTCGTTAGGAATACATTGACACCTGCAGCAGACCACACACCCAGTGAATTTTGAATGCAGTGCAGGAAATGTGCAAAGAACAGGGGTTTTCCGAACTGCGTTCTGGTGTACACGAGCCCTAAAAGTAAGTGTAAACCCTAAGGTTTTTCTCCCATGGGCAGCAAAAGCTCAGTAAAAACAAGTGGTCGATTTCCGATTTTACCACACCGCAGTCACCTACCTAAAAAAAAACATGGTAGTCACTCCTGTCTGTTAACATTGCCACGGTTGTGATGTTTTGCAGTGTGGTCAATAAAACTTAGCATGTCACGTGTGGCAGACAGTGCCAAATGCACCCATTGAAGTTGTTTCCCTTTTAGGCTCACCTCATTCATAATAAATGTGCAAAGGCTGTACTGGACCACTAAGCTAGCTGCAGACTATTGTATGTCTTTGTGGTCAGCCTGAGGGTTTTAGTTGAACGGAACAGGGGGTGGATAGTGAGACAAGCCTAGTATGGTGACCTTATTCACCTTATTTGCCTCTGATCCTTTCTTTATAGTCTCAAGACTCTTTTCTCTAGTGATGGGCTCAAAAATGTCTGTGGGAAATCTCTAAACCAAGTCACAAAATCTGTAAGAAGACAGGACCTGGAAGTACACAATTGAGGAATTTTACAAAATTGTAGAGTGGAGTTCTAATGTACCAAGCTTAGAAATATATGGTTTATTTATGTGACCTCTCAGTGTATAGAGAAGAGAGGGTCTTGTTTGCACTTCAGTAAAAGTTAAATAGTCTCGAAGTAAAGTAGGAAACTGATTATAAAAAACCTTATGTTCCATACCAGTGGGGTCTATAAAGATTGCTCATGATTCCAAAAAGTCAGGCTACTTGAACAGTCCCTGCCACTGAATGGAGCCAGCTAAATTTGGCCAAAATACGAGGAGAGTATGACCAGATTAAGACAGCATGCACCCAGACATAAAAAGGGGTGGTCTGTTTAATGCAGACATGCTACAGGTTCAGGTGCTGAGGTTAGTGAGTATAGTGGTGAGATCATAAGTCTCTTTTGGGTGGGTGGGGTTGGAGGATCTATCTTTATTGCCTAAAAGTTAAGTTCACCTTTTCTAGAAAATAGCCCATGCAGTCAAGGGGGCCCAGTATTTGGTAAACAAACTTCGAAAAATGTTCATTCATTTTATGGCCATAGTTGGAGGCCCTTTGGGCCTCACTGGAAGACTATCTGAAAACTCCCAGTTAGCAATCCTAACGTCCTGCCTTTTTGCTAAGATTTGGAAGTCTAGCCAAAAAACTCCCAGTGAACAATTTTAACGTCTTGCTTGCTGCTAGGATGTAAAAAACTGCTAGGAGTGGACATTCAATGTTTTTTACATCCTAGCAGCAAGCAAGACGTTGAAATTGTTCACTGGGAGTTTTTTGGCTAGACTTCCAAATGGCCTACAGGTATAATAAACAAAAAAGATTGAACATTTTACAAAGCTGCCCAGTTTTTAAATATCTACATGGACCCCTTGACTGCATAGGCTATTTTTTGGAAAAGGTGAACTTAGCTTTTAATGGCAGTAGAGAAATGTTGGGGATGGTGCCATCTGGCCGGGCTGTGTAAATCTCAGGACTACCTAAACAGAATTACTAATACTCGGCAGATAAAGTAGGTCCAATGTACATATTTCTGCAGTTTTTTTGGCCAATATATAAAGATCTGACTTTCAGGTAGTCAAATATACTTGAGGTAAATAAAAACTATTAAGCTATTTGGTGCCAGAAAACTAAACCATACTGAAGAGAATGAACACTAGTTATGCTAGAAAATTGGACTTTAAACGGCACATGGATATTTCATGTAAAAAATCTAAGGGTTTTATTGTAGAAATATATAAAAAACAATACAGTCAAAAGCTGTTTATAAAATAATTATCAATACATGGCCAAAATAGTGCTCTATTATCACTTCCAACAACTACAATTACTATAGTAAACTCAAAGGAGTAAAATACACATCCAATAAATAGTGATAATTGAACAGTATACATGTGGAGTAGATAGCCTTAAAATGGGTCCATATACAGAAGAATTGTCTTGCTCTGCTCTACATGTTTCGCGTATCACTACGCTTCTTCAGGAGCATGATAGTAAACAGGTTGTGTTGAATAGTGTAACACAGACCAAGATACCAAGGCACTGGCAGTTTATCTAGATTAGATAGCCAGTCACGATTGTAGGGATCATAGTAATAAACAGCTACGTGGTAAACAAAGCACAGTTTACTCAAGAGAAGTCAAACCCATGAAGAATTTACACATATGAAGAAAGCTGTGTTCATCCTGTCCACTTAGTATCTAATCTTTGGCTAGGCATCAAGTATCTTAATTTTTTGACACACTCGCCCATATAGTATGTAAAAATGTGGACATCTGGAGATAAGAATGACTGCAGCAACAGTCTAGGAGATCCGATGGCTGCACATTGCCCTTTCAGTATGGAAACACAAGTCAAAGAGCTGAATAATTGTCTGTGAATGAAGGCGTACATTCGGTCACAAGCTGTTTTAGACACCTATTGCTTGTGTTACATCCTGCTAGTCTTTACACGGTATTCACATACAGCTTGTGTTTAAAAGCACTCTGCGTAACAAGGAAAAAACAGTTTAAAGCTATTAAGTTACTTTTTCATGTCAAAAAGAATGAAGTTTTTATGTCTCGAGTTTCCAGATGCGAGGAGAACTGTTTCCTTTCTCACATCAGATTTCACATCCCAGATGTAGATGATTTCCTCCTTTACATATTCATTCACTACAGATCCAAGCAGTGTTTTTGGGTAGTAAAGCGGTAATGTTAACTTCAGCCATCTCCAGGCTATGATTTGCAATGCCAAGAGTGATGTACTACGGATGTTGTTGGCAGCACGAAACTCTGGCAATGGAGCTGCAGTACATCTCTGAAACATCTGAATCTGAAGTATGTAGGCCAAGTTATGCTGAAAATTAGCCATACTTAATTACATATTAATAACACACCCAAAGCAATTTATTTAAGGTAATTTTCTACGACTCTGAGCGGTATGTTGTAGATTGCTTTGTGTTGTTTCATAATTGCTCCATTAAACAGCGAAGAAGTGACTGTCATAGCATTACACTCCATTGTTTGTTCTGTATGCAAAAGACATAATCAAGCTTTAAAACAAATTTCCAATATGACATGTTCCCATATCTGAGCCAAATATGTGTATGGGGAACAATAGACTGGCTGAGGCTTGTGCCTTTTAATCAGTTACAACAAACATTTCAAGCTGATTTTTCGTATTGTTTTAATAAATATAAAACCATATGAATACAAAAAAAAAAGTCAGTTTTGTTAAGTATTGTATTTTGTATTGAATTTTTGGGTGACATATTGAAAGGGGTAAGCAAAATTAGACAAAAGACACCAATAAATCAAAACTGTATATACAGGGTCATTGAATGCATTTTTTATGTCATGTGGTGTATCTGGATTTTGCAAAAGCATTTGACGCAGTTCCCCATAAATGTTTACTGTACACAATAAGGCCCGTTCGCATGGACCATAGGGTGAGTACATGGATTGAAAACTGGCTACAGGGGCGAGTTCAGAGGGTGGTGATAAATGGGGAGTATTCGGAATGGTTAGGGGTGGGTAGTGGGGTCCCACAGGGTTCTGTGCTGGGACCAATCCTGTTTAATTTGTTCATAAACGTCCTGGAGGTTTAAACAGTTCAATCTCTATTTGCAGACAATACTAAGCTAAGCAGGGTAATAACTTCTCCACAGGATGTGGAAACCTTGCAAGAAAATCTGAACAAATTAATGGGGTGGGCAACTACATGGAAAATGAGATTTATTGTAGTTAAATATTGCATTTGGGTGGTAAAAATATGAATGTAATCATTCTGTAGTTACAAAATATTGGGATAGTAAAACAGGGCAACACTGATTCACATCTTAATAAAACAGGTTCATTGATAAATACAGTATATACCAGATCAAAAGGAAGTAAAGAGAAGTTCATTATTATGGTTTACATGGAAAATTAAGGGTATGAAAAAAAAAACATGGTGACCATTTACAGTGAAAATAGAGTTTCTTTCTCCTTAAGATTCTGCTCATGATTCTCATGATTCCAAACCGCTAGATATGAATGGGGCCTTAGAACTGGTTCACACCCGTGCCAGTAGTGTAACGAACAGTGAGCTCCAAGGAGCGGATTACAGTGCATCATACTGTTTGTTGTCTTCCTCTAATTTTGTTGAAATGTTACGAAGTGACATTTCGTTCGCTTCTATTAATCAAAGTACATTGTGCGTCACAACACACTGCACAGAAAAAAAATTGCATTGCAAATCGCCTTGTCTATGTTGTGCGCTGCATTTTGGTGTGTGAAACTGACCCTTTGAGACTGGCAAAATACCACTGGTAGATCTGTCCATTTTGATATACAGTGCCTTGCGAAAGTATTCGGCCCCCTTGAACTTTGCGACCTTTTGCCACATTTCAGGCTTCAAACATAAAGATATAAAACTGTAATTTTTTTTGAAGAATCAACAACAAGTGGGACACAATCGTGAAGTGGAACCAAATTTTTTTGGATATTTCAAACTTTTTTAACAAATAAAAAACTGAGAAATTGGGCGTGCAAAATTATTCAGCCCCCTTAAGTTAATATTTTGTAGCGCCACTTTTTGCTGCTATTACAGCTGTAAGTCGATTGGGGTATGTCTCTATCAGTTTTGCACATCAAGAGACTGAGATTTTTGCCCATTCCTCCTTGCAAAACAGCTCAAGCTCAGTGAGGTTGGATGGAGAGTGTTTGTGAACAGCAGTTTTCAGTTCTTTCCACAGATTCTCGATTGGATTCAGGTCTGGACTTTGACTTGGCCATTCTAACACCTGTATATGTTTATTTGTGAACCATTCCATTGTAGATTTTGCTTTATGTTTTGGATCATTGTCTTGTTGGAAGACAAATCTCCGTCCCAGTCTCAGGTCTTTTGCAGACTCCATCAGGTTTTCTTCCAGAATGGTCCTGTATTTGGCTCCATCCATCTTCCCATTAATTGTAACCATCTTCCCTGTCCCTGCTGAAGAAAAGCAGGCCCAAACCATGATGCTGCCACCACCATGTTTCACAGTGGGGATGGTGTGTTCAGGGTGATAAGCTGTGTTGCTTTTACGCCAAACATATTGCCAAAAAGTTGGATTTTGGTTTCATCTGACCAGAGCACCTTCTTCCACATGTTTGGTGTGTCTCCCAGGTGGCTTGTGACAAACTTTAAATGACACTTGTTATGGATATCTTTAAGAAATGGCTTTCTTCTTGCCACTCTTCCATAAAGGCCAGATTTGTGCAGTATACGACTCATTGTTGTCCTATGGACAGAGTCTCCCACCTCAGCTGTAGATCTCTGCAGTTCATCCAGAGTGATCATGGGCCTCTTGGCTGCATCTCTGATCAGTCTTCTCCTTGTATGAGCTGAAAGTTTAGAGGGACGGCCAGGTCTTCGTAGATTTGTAGTGGTCTGATACTCCTTCCATTTCAATATTATCGCTTGCACAGTGCTCCTTGAGATGTTTAAATCTTGGGAAATCTTTTTGTATCCAAATCCGGCTTTAAACTTCTTCACAACGGTATCTCGGACCTGCCTGGTGTGTTCCTTGTTCTTCATGATGCTCTCTGCGCTTTAAACGGACCTCTGAGACTATCACAGTGCAGGTGCATTTATACGGAGACTTGATTACACACAGGTGGATTCTATTTATCATCATTAGTCATTTAGGTCAACATTGGATCATTCAGAGATGCTCACTGAACTTCTGGAGAGAGTTTGCTGCACTGAAAGTAAAGGGGCTGAATAATTTTGCACGCCCAATTTTTCAGTTTTTGATTTGTTAAAAAAGTTTGAAATATCCAATAAATTTCGTTCCACTTCATGATTGTGTCCCACTGTTGTTGTTGATTCTTCAAAAAAAAATACAGTTTTATATCTTTATGTTGGAAGCCTGAAATGTGGCAAAAGGTCGCAAAGTTCAAGGGGGGCAAATACTTTCGCAAGGCACTGTGTGTGTGAACAAACAAAATGATGTCTTGTTTTCTTGGCCCAACCAAAGTTATGGTGTTATTTAAGAAAGCAATCAGCAGTGCAAAGCTGTGAATCCTATCTAGCTCTGTATTTTCACACCCCAGGGACACTAAATTTTACTACCTAACATACAATGAATCTTTTTCTACTTTAGTAGATTTTATTCTCCCGCTGTGCTTCTCCGGGGGAAAAGGGTTCAAAGGTACTAGAGCAGGTCAGAGCAATGTTCACTTATTTTTCTACCCCATTAAAGTGTAGCTAAAGCTATGATTAATATATTACTGGACAGTCTAATAATTAAATAAATGGGTTTAGTTTACCTGCCTGAGCAGTCAATTTGTTATTTCTACTACAAGATCACATATTACTAATATCACAGGCAAAACATCATTTAGGTAGTTTTAAAAGCCTTTTACCAGCGTACTATGTAGAAGTCATCATTTAGTTATCACTGCCTCAGGCCTCGTACACACGACCGAGGAACTCGACGGGCGAAACACATCGTTTTCCTCGTCGAGTTCCTTGTTAGGCTGTCGAGGAACTCGACAAGGCAAGTTTCTCCATTCCCGTCGAGGAAATAGAGAACTTGCTCTCTTTTTGGCTCGTCGAGTTTCTCGACAGTTTCCTTGACGAAAATGTACACACGACCGGTTTCTTCGGCAAAAAATATCTCCCAGCAAGAAACTTGGTCGTGTGTACGAGGCTTCAGCCTTTTCGTGGCTGATTTAAACATCTGGTGCCCATAGCAAACTCCTGATTTTGTAGTTTTAGTATGTGCCCTAGAGCACAATTGCAAATAGATATTGTTGCCTCCGAAACTCCACAGTTGCATTTGATCCAGACATAACCCATGCATAGAAAACATTTTCCTATTCGAAAATTAAAATTTTCCTTGAATTGTAACCTGTGCAAAGACCCTAATAAGCCCCTCTTAAATAAACCAATCCAAGGCATCCCGACATTTTTTTGGGTGCCACCAAACAAACCATAGCCCAACCATAGAAATCTTCCATACTAAGCTTCCAAGAGGACAAAACATGACACAATTAACAGCTTTCTTATTAGATAAACATGGGAATTTCCTAGAAATTTGGTCTTCATGGGTAGCCTTTTCCCATCTCAATCTGAGAGTCCTGATTACAGTATATGACAGTGACCAGAAGGTTGGCTGACCCTCACTTGGCTCCCCTCCCCAGTCTTACTGGGCCCTCCATGTTTTCCCTACAAGCTTTCTAAATCTTTTCAAAATTGTTTTAATAACGTTTTTCAAGTATTTGAAAGAGAAATCAAGTGTACGGTAGACAGAAGAATTCAAGTGTAGAGAACATTTACATACATTCAAAGTACAATGTACACCTATTGTGCACCAAGAGTGTAGATTACCAGACTAATGTATAAATAAATATTTGCATCAATATTTATTAAAGTCAAATAGCATAGTTAAAATGTAGTCATATATTCCACATTTGCATTGGGGAACACATCTATGTTTGCATTATTCACGTTACACTCATTTAGCATAAGCATTTGCAAATAAATATAACAGGGGGAAAAAGGGGGGGGGGTATAAGGATAGAACAGAGGGGGGGAGTGGAAAATAGCAGGAACACTCCATCATGGTTAAGAGGAAACAGTAACATTCTGTTGAATCAGCTAATACTGCCCAACATTCAGCCTGTGTGTTTGGTCCTTAAAGGGTCACTAAAGGAAAAACATTTTTTGCCTAAAATTAATGTCTGCAAGGTAGACAGACAGAATAGTGTAATGATTCTGTTAAAAAATTAGTAAATACCTATTAAATTCCTTTATCTATATCACCTCCGGCATTCTAGTTTCTGTTCTCTCATTCACTTTCTGGTTTGCATCGCTCGTTCATGTAAGAACTACATTTCCCAGTATGCATTGCGGCACGCCCAGTAATTCACACCTCCTTGAAGTCTCTAACATGTAGAGAGCGTCCTGATGTAGTTCCCAGGAGGGGGCGAGCACGTTACTGACCACCGCAGTAAAGCCTCCCATCACGGTGGTCAGTAAAATCAGACAAGCAGGAAGTGAACAGAACAGAGAAGAAATAGAGCAACTTCTGAGCAAAAACGAACAATGAGGAAGTGAAAAGAGGAATGTCTGCAGGTAAAGAATGCTTATTATGAAAAAAAAAAAATTCCTTTACAACCCCTTTAAGACTGAACTGCTTCTAATCCGACTTGTTTGTTTGCATTTCGTGGCCGCATGTATTTTTTAGAGACTTTAGGTTTAGTAGTTTCCTCCCAATTCACCATTTCTATATTTGTATATTGTAATCATAGCCTCTTTTCTCCAGGAAGAATATGTTTAATGTTTGTTGTTGTCCCTCATAATTGGGGTCCTCCAGCCCTGTTATTAGCTTGGTTACCCTTCTCGGGACTCTCTAAAGAGAGACAAATAATTGTCATACTGCAGCCCCTTATGGTCCCTCTGAGGCCCCGTACACACGACCGAGTTTCTCGGCAGAATTCAGCCAGAAACTCGATCGGAGCTGTATTCTGCCAAGAAACCCGACCGTGTGTACTATTTCGGCCGAGGAAACCGACGAGGATCTCGTCGGGCCAAATAGAGAACATATTCTCTATTTCCTCGTTAGTCAACTGGGAAACTTGGCTTGCCGAGATCCTTGGCGGCTTCACAAGGAACTCGACGAGCAAAACGATGTGTTTTACTCGTCGAGTTTCTCAGCCGTGTGTACGGGGCCTTAGTTGTACATTGCTAAATATGTAAAGCAGTGTGGAATTCCAGATTTGTGTTGGTTATAGCTGTAAGGTGTGAAACGCGTCAGTATTTATCTGTGATTCCGTATACTGTTAGTACTACTTTCCATTTAATAAAGACATCACTTGGAGTGTGGCTATCTGGATCTTTTTCGTTTGCAGGTCTCCTTACCTGTCCAGTCATCCAGATGGTGTTCCATCTCAAAGCGTTTTCTCCCTGATCTCCAGATTACTGTGAGCGGGACCCATTAGGATTCCAGTTCTTTAACTGGCAGGGTTGTGATTTTTAAGAGGTCTACTGCCCACTGTGACATAATTTCCCTAACACAGAAGTACTTTATTGTACATTGTACAGTTGGGCATGCATAAACTAGCAGGGTATCTAGAAAGAAATGGTCAGGGAGTCTGTTACCTGTCACCTGATTGGTTGAAACGACAGGCGCTATGATTGGACGCCTATCAGGCATCCAATCATAGGACAGGACGGGAGTGGAGGAGGACGTGAGAAGACATCGAGGACATGAAGCACACCGCTCACCGCTGTCACCCGCTGCCCCACCGAGACAGGGTAAATGCCAGGCAGACGGTGGACGGGCGGGGGGCACAGTGGCAGCATTCGATGGGCACAGTGGGAGCATTTGATGGGGCACAGTGGCGGAGTTTGATGGGCACAGTGGCTGCATTTGATGGACACAGTGGCTGCGTTTGATAGCACAGTGGTTGCGTTTGATGGCACAGTGGTTGCGTTTGATGGCACAGTGGCTGCGTTTGATGGGGGTTTCTTTCAGAATTTTTCAGTTTGTTTGCCCCCCCCCCCCCAAAAAATTTTTGACAGGGAACATTGGGGTTTTAAAGCCACAATAAGTTCACAGAAACTAACAGATAATCACAGATGTCATGCATTATTTTTTCTGAGATGTCTGCTTGGAGGGGTGAGATATAGTGATGTCTCCCGGACCGGTATCTTGTGAAATTCTGCCATCATCTGTTAATTCCCATCATAATCTATGATATTTTATAAGACTGCTGAAATTATGGAATGTTTCCATCAGTATGAAACAGGAAACATATTTTTAAAGAGTGCTTCTGGAATCAAATTGCTGGCACTGTGGCATTGATCCTTTAGTATCTGCATATGATTCCATGGTGGTCAAAGGTACCAAAAAGCTTTGGTGACCCAAATTTGGCAGTTGAAAGGTCTTTTAACTCATAATATTTGCATACGCTTATTTCTAAAGTACTTATCCAATGTTGTAAGATAATAGAAGACATTAAAGTGTATGTCCAGACATTCCCCTCACGTCCTGTCCTGCTGACATGGGTAATCTTCAAGGTCAATACAGACAAGCAAATAGGCTTTTTTTAGTATGTGGGCTGGAATCCCTATCAATCAGTCTTTCACTATTGCTATATCCCTGTTGCCGATTTTCCTTCACTTCTTGTCTGGTAGAACCAATGTTACCGGTACAGAAAGCGAATGGAAATCTCTGTAAAAGTGAATCCGAAAAATATGTGAGTCCTTGAGTAAGAGAACTTTGCAGCCCCTTAACACCCCTCTTCTTACCCTAAAGGGGTTGTAAAGGCAAAAAAAATTTCACCTTAATGCATTCTATGCACATCTGCAGATTAGAGGCCCCCGGAACCCCCCTTTATGTACCTGACCCCTCGAAAGTCCTGCGCCGTGAACGCACAGGCTTCTCGGCCGTCTTCCCGGCTTATTCATTGGTTGATTGAAAGCAGCGCAGCAATTGGCTCGCGCTGCTGTCAATCACATCCAATGACCAGGCACGCCGGGGGGCAGGGCTAAGTGATACAGTTGGTGGCTATAGCCGGCTGTATCGCGGGAGCGCGCCCGCAAAGACTCAACACAATGCAAGCTCTCATGAAGGTGTTGAGTCCTTGCGGGGGGAGGGGGGAGCCGAGACAGCTGCCGAGGGACCCCAGAAGACCAGGTTCGAGGCCACCCTGTGCAAAACAAGCTGCACATTGGAGGTAAGTATAACACATGTTTGTTATTTAAAAAAAAATATTAACTTTAGTGATCCTTTAACATACATACATACCCTGTGATCCAAAGGTGTTCTCCAGGGAGGTGGTGTAACACACCTGTTCCTGCACTTTAATCTTCTTCTGACACCATTAGGGGGGTCGGCTCCAGGCTCTTGAAGCCAGCCCTGTGTTGACGTGCATGAACCATATTAACAGGGGGACGACTGCAATAACCACAGAGACAGCCAGCTCCCCGATGATAGGACACAGTGAATGCACTGTAGAGTACCCTGCGTCCTTCTGGAATGTGTGATGTTGGTGTCCCAGGAGGTTGCGGTCAACTGTATCCATAATTCTCGCCTAGGCGAGAAACCAGAAAGTGCGGGTCCCTGAGACCCCATGTTTTCCATAATAAATACAAACGGGGAATGAGAAAACGTGTATGGGGAGGATGAGGGTCTGCTTTAAGGTCTAGGCAGCACACTGAAATATCTGAAAACACGTTACTTAATGTCAACAATCTGCTTAGAAGCTTCACAAATACATGTGTTAAAGCACTCAGAGCTGCACAGAAAATGAGCTATTTGACATGTCTCAGATTATGACAGCTGGAATTATTCCTCTGTGCTATTCCAGGGCAAGAAGTTTGCTGTGTGATGGAAAAAATGACTTCACACTTAGACCGCCCTATACTAAAATGTATGTTCAGTGCTAGTATGTTTTTGAAACTTACAGTATTTATCGGCGTATACCGCGCACTTTTTTGCCCTGAAAATCAGGGCAAAATCGTGGGTGCGTGGTATACGCCGATACCCGATTTACCACGCCGAGTTTGAACACTGCGCCGGCATATACCGAGCGCAGTACACTCGTGTATAGTCGGGCAGGCTCGGCTACTCTCGCACTCACGTCCTGTACGTCCAGGACGTGAGTGCGAGAGGAGCCGAGCCTGCCCGACTATACACAAGTGTACTTTGCTCGGTATATGCCGGCGCAGTGTTCAAACTCGGCCGGGAAAGCGGGGATCGAGCGGGGAGGACACCGCAGAAGGACGCCGGGCCCGACGAAGAGGACACCCGAAGCCGCAGACGGACGCCGGACCCGATGAGGCCGCCGATGGACGCCGCGCAAGACATCAAAACTGTAAGTACTAAAATGTGTTTTTTTTTTACAGGAATGCGGGTCCACTTTAGGGGTGCGCGCTATACCCCGATAAATACGGTACATATTTGTTCACAAATATCGTTAAACTACTTTGACATAAGCCAGTTTGTAAATGTAGCATTTTCAATAAGTTTAAATGCTTAGTGAGAAAAAGTCCTACTTATTTCTATGCATAGTCAGTCATTGGCATAGTGTATGTCTGCCAGCAGCCGTGCACATTACACTCTCATCAGCACCCTTGACACAACAAGAAGGTGATGAAAGTGGAAGAATCGTATTCTACTCATATCCTTCCTCCTCACACCTACTGTCAGCAGACAGCTGCTACCGTCTCCCGTCAGCCCACACGAGCCCTGTCTACATACTTCTCACACACTTCATCTATCTTAACTGTCATTTTATATATTAACCCCTTTGTGCCAATTGGTAAATCAAATCTTAATGCATAAGCACATATGTACGTATGTACATAGGAGTTATATTGTTCTGGCACCCACAGCATGCCAAGATAGTAAACTAAATTGCCTATGTACATAGGAGTTATATTGTTCTAGCATCCACAACATGCCAAGATAGTAAACTAAATTGCGTATGCACATAGGACTTACCTTGTTCTGGCACCCACAGCATGCCAAGATAGTAAACTAAATTGCCTATGTACATAGGAGTTATATTGTTCTAGCATCCACAACATGCCAAGATAGTAAACTAAATTGTGTATACACATAGGACTTACCTTGTTCTGGCACCCACAGCATGCCAAGATAGTAAACAAAATTGCGTATGTACATAGGAGTTATATTGTCCTGGCACCCACAGCATGCCAAGATATACTAACCTGCACATGCACAGATTAGTGTAAAATTGGAAGAAAATTGCAGGCAGGCACAAAAGAAGCTTTTATTGCCGAAAATACATCCAGATTCATTTCTGCAATAAAAGCCCACCTGCTGCCAATTAAAAAGAGCCTTTAATTCAGCAAGCCATGGGCAAAGCACAGGTTCACTTTAAAGAGTTCTACATTTAAATGTTCAGCTGATGCAATGTTCCCCAGAATGCCACCCTGCAGAGCTGCTAGCAAAGCCTTTTAGTACTTCAAATCAACATGCTGTCATTTTATCTGAAGAAATACTTTTAAAAATAGATGTAAACAGTGGCTTTAAAGAGAAATGCCTGCAAAGCTTTAAACTCTTTTCCATACAATTGAGAACTGTCAACCAGCATCAGGGTGTCACCTTCTACAGCCATTTCTGTGATGGCTCTGTGTTTTGAAAAACGTGGTTAATGGAAATTCAAGGCGGTAAGGAAATGGAAAATGTCACCACCTCTGTGAAGTTTTCAAAAGCATGCGAATTCTGAAATAAATTGAAAGTGATGGAAAAACGCGCTCATCAATATTACCAAATGATGACCTTTTATTAAAAATAATTGCCTTTTTGCTGTATTTTTCCAAATGGGTTTGCAATTTAGGAGTATTTTGCAGTCTTGCAAGTAGATGGGGAAGGTGAAATATGGAGAATAAGATGTAGCAATCAGCATGATCATCCAGGCTCCTCTTTATTTTGTATTGGGCCTTAGAGCTTATGAAATAGCTTGTAGAAAATATTACCAACATCAAAAATGTCATTTACCTTCATGGACATAACAAAATATATTAACGTAAACTATAAGCAATAGTTTTCTTTTCAATTTGGATAGAGTAAGGGAGGGTTATAACCCCTGTCAGATTTGTTACTGCCATCTCTGTCCCATTGGGGAGATTTCTCTTCACTTCCTGTCAAATAGCCAAATCAGGAAGTGAGAGGAAATCCCTGCAAATTTAAGGAGTCCCTTGGGGTCATCAGAACTAGTGTCCCCCATTGGAAGATTTCCCCACAAACGAATGCCTTTACAACCACTTTAAGCCAAATGCCTGGTTCACACAAGAAATAATATCAATCATGAAATTACACTGCATTCTGACTTTCAGCCTGTTACTATTGATTTGGAGTTTATGTCATAGTTATTGGTAGAATAAGGTTAAATGGCCTAATCTTCCAACAAACCCACCATGTGTATAGGTTTAAAGCGGGAGTTCAACCATTTCTTTTTTTTTCCCTCAGCTTCCTGCTCGTTCGGTCTAGGGGAATCAGCTATTTGTATTAAAATATGATCCGTACTTACCCGTTTTCGAGCTGCATCTTCTTCCGTCGCTTCCGAGTATGGGTCTTCGGGAGCGGGCGTTCCTTCTTGATTGACAGTCTTCCGAGAGGTTTCCGACGGTCGCATCCATCGCGTCACTCGTACCTGAAAAAAGCCGAACGTCGGTGCGGCTCTATACTGCGCCTGCGCACCGACGTTCGGCTTCTTTCGGAAAATCGTGACGAGATGGATGCGACCGTCGGAAGCCTCTCGGAAGACTGTCAATCAAGAAGAAACGCCCATTCCCGCAGCCCATACCCGGAAGTGGCGGAAGAAGATGCATCTCGAAAACGGGTAAGTACTGCTCATATTTTAATACAAATAGCCGATTCCCCTAGACCGAACGAGCAGGAAGCTAAGGGAAAAATGTGTAGGGTATGGATGAACCTCCGCTTTAAGTACTTTCTGTGATCATATCAAGAAGGTGGAGGAAATTGCATGACTAGTTTGATGTCTTCTCTGTTTCAAATATCTTATTGAATTTTATAATTATCAACAAAATTCCATTAACAGAACATGTACAATAATATAATAGAAATAGATATTACATTAACAGAACATGTACAATAGTATAGTAGAAAAAGGCGTAATCATTCTTATAAATGTAAATGAAAATAGATAACCCAGCGGATTGTAGGATAAGATTATGTAACACAAAGTGTCATAATCATAGCTTCATGGCAGCTATTTGACAACAAGTAATTGAGAAAATAAGTTGATTGAAATAATATAATATAATTATGTCATCTATGAAGAGAATGGAATTGAATGGACCTATAAAGAAATATAAAGTTAATGTGTTGTAGAATAGCCGTGGGAATAAATTAGACTAAACCATGGCCAAGTTACTTCTCTTGGATTGGCTTTATCTGGTGCAAAGGTCAAAAATCCCAACCGTTCAAAGCATCTTCTATTACAGTTGGTAAATCAGATAATTAACAAGAATAAACTTAGTAGAGGGGATAGGGCACAGAGGGGAGAGAAAAAGAAATGCCCATGGGGACCAATGGTTAGAGATTTAGGTGAAAGTAATCATAGTAGCGGGGTGAATATTATAATCTCTCAGTTTGATGTCTCCTCACCAGGTGATCATGACCTTTAATGGTGGGGTGGATTTACTGAATGTGCAAAATCTAGTGCAGCTCTGCATAGAAACCAATCAGCTTCTAGATTATTTTTTTTTGTCAAAGCTTAATAGAAAAGCTGAAGTTAGAAGTTGATTGGCTACCATGCACAGCTGCACCAGATTTTGCACTCTCCAGTTTTAGTAAATCAACCTCATAGTGCTTTGCTGTAGACTAGAAGCCACTGCAGGTATTGCATGAATGCTGCACATTTTTTTTATTTAAATCTGTTTTTTTTTTATTTAAATAGATTTTGGGGGGAATTTTATCTAATTTATTTGATTTAAATGCTTTTGGGGTAAAAATCTATCTAAAGATAGTTTTCTATTTAAGATATCTTAATAATTTAGTTTATTGAGCATGAAATGGAGCTTATTTCTGTAGCATGAGGCTGTATATTCTGCAATAATTACATTTTTGCTAAACTCATTCAATAAATCCAAGCTCTGCAAACTGAGATAACATGCACTGCATTGATGCATTCACACAATGTCACAGTAACTATGAGATAAAACAAAGTTCGGGAATATTTCTTTATCTCATTGTTTTGCAAATCTATGTACACTTCAAACTGTATGATTGAAACGGTTCTGATGCCGCTGTTTTACTAACCTGACAGCTTATTACTCTAAATAAGATTTTGTTTTCAAATATTAAAGATTCTAACTACCAGCAAGAATGAGTCCTTACATTTAATGAGCACCTGTCATTTCAGATCAATCATGGCAGTGCCTGTTAGCGGGCATCCACTCACCTACTGCCGCCATGTCCCTCACCTTGTTGCGTCACTGCCACATCACCAACCGTCCCATTAAAGTGAATGGGACTGTCGGTGAGTCAACAGCAGGTCAGAGGAGGAGCCGCTGCGGGACAGAGATGACAGTTGCTCTTTAAAGATTATGATTTAAGTCGAGTTGATTTAAATCAAGCCTTTTTACTAGTGATTTAAATCATGATTTAAATCGACTTGATTTACCGTATTTGCCGGCGTATAAGACGACTGGGCGTATAAGACGACCCCCTCATTTTCCAGCTAAAATGCTGGTTTTGGGATATACTCACAGTATAAGATGACCCCTCACTGTGCCATTATACATGCCTCACTGTGCCATTATACATGCCTCACTGTGTGATTATACATGCCTCACTGTGCCAGTATGCCTGCCTCACTGTGCCAGTATGCCTGCCTCACTGTGCCAGTATGCCTGCCTCACTGTGCCTATATGCCTGCCTCACTGTGCCATTATGCCTGCCTCACTGTGCCATTATGCCTGCCTCACTGTGCCATTATGCCTGCCTCACTGTGCCAGTATGCCTGCCTCACTGTGCCTATATGCCTGCCTCACTGTGCCATTATGCCTGCCTCACTCTGCCAGTATGCCTGCCTCACTGTGCCAGTATGCCTGCCACGACGATCTTCCTACCTTCTCCTGTTTGCAGAGTTTCTCAGGCCGCGGGCGTCCATTATTCAAAAGCCGCGCCTCCTCCTCAGGCTGTTCCGTGATCGGCGGAACACTAATTTTTCCAGCAGAGCCTCTGTTCAGTGTTCCGCCTATCACGGATGTCCTCTCGTCCGAGGCCGAGGATGAGAAGGCATCTGTGATAGGCGGAACACTAAACAGAGGCTCTGCTGGGAAAATGAGTGTTCCGCCTATCATGGAACAGCCTGAGGAGGAGGCGCGGCTTTTGAATAATGGATGGCCATGGTCTGACAGACAGGTACCCTGCGTATAAGACGACCCCCGACTTTTGGGGCATGATTTTAGATTCAAAAAGTCATCTTATACGCCGGAAAATACAGTAAATTTAAATCTACCCTGATGCTTCATCATTTTTTTCCTGCATCTATCATTGGCTCTATGAAGTAATCCAGGCACCATTCCTTGGACAGCACAGATGTTGCATCCAGATATAGCAACTCTTGAACTCTGCACCTTTTCCAGTACAGGGTACTGTTAAAAGAACTGGAAATAATTGAGTATTACGAGCTCTTCCTGTATAGAGGAGTGGAAGTTCATACAGAGGGCTTTAACCTTCAGCTTCATACACATGGGCTGAATGTTGGGCGGCTATGGGCGGTTCAATAAAAACCAGCCGACATTCAGCCCGTGTGTACTGCAGCCAGTCTGACGGAAGCCGGCCAATTGACTGGCTTCTATCAAAGGAGTATGACCGTAAAAGGTCTGTTGGCTGACTCCTGATCAGCACTTTTAGCCAGTGGCTGAGATCAATGACTGGAGTGTTCTGGTGGTGGGGGGGGGGGGAGGGGCTGTCCCCCTGTCAGAACAAAATAGAACACTAGGGGAGATCGCTGTACTAACGTCGGATTGCTAGTACAGCGGCTCCGACATGAACTTTCCGTTTTTCTTTTTCTTTCAGCTGGCTGGGTTGAACGGAACAAAAACCAAAAACCTAGCAGTGTGTACTAGGCTTAAAGCATTCCGCCTGAGAAAAAAAAATGTAAAGTCAACAGCTACAAATACTAGTAATAATATTAACACGTGCTTCTCCCCTTGCCTCTGATCAACATTATTATCTGCTACCCTGTTTTATTCAATACCCTAGGTAGGAGAGCTTGGACCACTGTTGTGAGCCTCCCCTCTTTCCTGTCTAGTTACTTACCTCTAACTAGAAATGTACTACCATTTATCTTTTACCATAGGTATCCCTAGCTCCTACCTGCTCCTGATGAGTGGAATATGTCCACGAAACGCGTCGAGCCTACCCCATAGAGGCCTTGTCACTTTAATCTTGGATACTACCATGGGCATTTGAATGTTCGAATCATGTATTTCTATGCAATATATTATTAATATTTTATGTCATTTTTGGATACACTATTGATCACAGTACTTACCATACTCTATATAGTCTACCAGGCTACTACTTGAACCTCCCATGTTCGATCAGTCATGTCTCTATCATGCACTTTATATATACTTATTGATCTACCTTGTACACCTATTATGCATTATTGCTGGCTACATCGTTATTGTATGTTACATTGCTTATCACCTCTATCATCTGCCATGTTTGACCGATCATGTGTCTAATGTGTATTTTTTATATTATCATTCATTGCTGTTGATCACAGTGCCCATCATGTGCTACTCTGTTTATCGTGTCATTTAGAACTCTCTAGGATTGATCAGTCGTGCTTCTACCATGCACTTTAACATATCTATTGATCTACCATGTATACCTTTTATGCATAATTGCTGGTTACATCGTTTTTCACGTGTTACTGTGTCTATTTTGTTACTATTAGAATTATCTATGACTGATCGACCATGTTTCTATATGCATTTTAAACACGTTATCTATTACCATGTCCATTTTTGTCATTAATAAACAGTCTATTTTATTTTATTTACTGATTCGTTCTGCCCTTATTGTTTTGTTTCATTTAAAGTCCCAACCTTTCCCCCAGTCCCCACGAGCCCCCCTTTGCTCATAGTAATAATATTAGGACACTTATCTGTCCAGGAATTCCACAATGTCGGCACCCCAGCCGATCTTCAGATCAAGTCCCGGGTGCTGCCACCGCCATTCCTGATAAAGGAACCAGGCAGTGAAGACTTTTGGCTTCACTCCTGGTTCCCTACTGTGCATGCGTGTGTCGTGCTCGTGTTCTGACTGGTCCCTGCTGTCATTTTGGACCTGTGAG
The DNA here is from genome assembly GCF_905171775.1 of Rana temporaria. Classification (NCBI taxonomy): domain Eukaryota; kingdom Metazoa; phylum Chordata; class Amphibia; order Anura; family Ranidae; genus Rana; species Rana temporaria. Next base: position 106,126,263 of record NC_053496.1, on the reverse strand, counting down.
TCTCGTAGAAGACAGCAGGGGGAAGGAGGTGAGGTCGGACATTGCGTAGTTCATCGCACAAAGTGCATCGATCTTTCCCCGGAAGTGGGAGCAGATACCTGGATTTGACAGGTATCTGCTCCCCCTCCCTCTGAAAGGTGCCAAATGTGACACTGGAAGGGGCGAAGAATCCGATCAGCAGAAGTTCCATTTCTGAGTGGAACTCCACTTTAAGGAAACCATCTAATCCACCCTCCAAATGTCCACATGTGTGGCCTGCTAGATCTGTTCACACTATGTGATGTACAATGTGTTTTTCTGCTTGGGGTAAGTACACATTGAGAAAACAGGATTAGCAGTCACACATCGTACTATCCTATTGTCATTTGTAGCTGGGAAAACAGACTGGACGACATGTGTGTGAACACAATGGCTTGGGAAACAGCTGTGTGTTGTTATCCCAGCATTGGCTAATTCAGGGCTACTGTTTGCTGGTTTATTTCTCATGATGCTCTTTTTCCCATTTACACCAATGGAAAGAGTAATGTTTATATTACAGAAAGGTGCAAGAGCGCTCTATTTAGCTTAATGGATGCAGAGAAGACATTGGTTTCCAGCAGCATCATTTGTTTCGTTTTTGAGCTCCATTCTCTTTGAGAAGTTCTCAATCAGCTGTTCAGCGGATCCACTGCGTTTTTGCTGCAAATTTGATGACCTTGGAGAGGGGAGGGAAGTCTCACCGCTGTTATCATTAGGGGGAACTCCACGCCAGATTTCAAATAAAAAACCGGCATTGGTTCCCCTCCATGAGTATGGATTTTAACAGGAACCCTCTACGCTAAAAAACTGGCACGGGGGTCCCCCCCCAATCCATACCAGACCCTTATCTGAGCACACAGCCTGGCCGATCATGAAAGGGGGTGGGGACGAGCGAGCGCCCCCCTCCTGAACCGTACCAGGCCACATGCCCTCAACATGAGGGGTGGGTGCTTTGGGGCAGGGGGGCGCCTAGAAACAAATAGGTGCAGGAACTCCGACCTTCACCCTTCGTTTCTGCTCCCTACCCACCCCTGAGCACAGTTCCTTGGTTCCACCTCCTACCAGCCTCCCTGTACAGCTAATTTTAGAGAATACAGAACCAAGTATCATTTTTGCTACTTAGGCCCCTTTCACATTGAGGCGTTTTTCATGCGGTACAGCGCTAAAAATAGCGCTGCTATACAGCATGAAAAATCATGCCCTGCAGGCTTCAATGTGAAAGCCCGAAGGTTTTCACACTGAAGCGGTGCGGTAGCAGGAACGCTCCAAAAGTCCTGCTAGCCGCATCTTTGGAGCGGTATAGGAGTGGTGTGTTTACCGCTCCTATACCGCGCCTTCCCATTGAAATCAATGGTAAACCGCGGCTATATCGTCACCGCGGCTCCACGCCTCAATGTGAAAGAGGTCTAAGTGATTTGCACAAAATTTGTTTATGATAACAAAGAAAGACAGTAAAATAGATCCCTTGCAGTGAGCAACAATAGACCCTACCCTAGCAACAGTAGACCCCCCCCCCCCCAGCAATGATAGACCTCACCCCAGCAAAAATCTAGCCCTCACAACAAATATCACCCCAGCAACAATAGACCCCCGGCAGCAACAACAGATGTCCCAGCAGACTGCATCAATAGACCCTCCAGGAGGCAGCAAAAATAGACCTCTCCCTCAACAGTAGATGCCTCCCAGCAACAATTGCTCCCTCCTAGAAACATAGGACCCCCCACTAGCAACAAAAGATCTACCCAGCAACAAGAGACCTCCACACAAAAATAGATCCCCACTAGTGAAAATAGATCCCCCAGCAGCAAGCATCAATAGACCCTCCAGCACAGCCCAGCACTCCTTGCCATTGCATACATTCATTGCTGGAGGTGCCGGAACGGCGTTCCCTCGCATTCCTACTGATATAAAAAAAAAAATGTATATTAATATATATATATAACATCAGCAACAAACCGGGGCTAAATAAGGGTGCCAATACTTGGGTTGATTATATGTTATATTGTAAATACGGTAAGTATTTTTAGACTTATTTTTCCAGCTTTTTATTGGACCTTTTTCATCTACAATTGGCATTCCAGGACAATAGATATCTACAGGGAACTGTACCGGTGTTGTTGTATAAGGGATCCATCTTTACATCTGTTGAACCTCTACCATGTCACATATTCAACCTGACCTTTCAACGTATGGCCAGTGTAGTGTTTGACCAAATATTCTACATGTTACCTCCTTATAGATCTATTTCCGTCTAAGCTGTATACAGTAGTGATGGGTCTTTTTAGAGTGAACGTACTTTTACCAGCACAGTTTACTCAATGAATTCTGTGACAGTAAGAATCTGCACCACCATTGTTTATCTACCCATTCAGAGCTTTTCCGCTGTCACCTCTCAAATACATTTCCTTTACTAGACAGAAAAAGCAAATGTCCTGACGAGTAAACACAAAGGGTAAAACACAGCTGGAGGCAAATCCCAAATCAGTTTACATGGCAAAGCCTCAATAAGAAAAATCCCACGGCCTAAGCAGAGCAAGTAGAGGTCATGTCATCTTCTAGCATCCTCTGCCCAACATCTGTCATGGAAAGCAAGGACCACATTTGGTATTACATAACCCTGTACAGGTCTTGGCAACTTTATACTATTGGCCCCATTATAATGCCAGATGTTTGGCAGATTTCTCCCGGTATTTGTTATTTTATGGTGCTCAGCTGCTGGCCCTGTAGTACATCTTTAATAGCCCCTCCTGGCCCTATGATAAGAAGTACTATAGTTTAAAAAAAACAGCTACCTTACAGAGTGTGCCGGGAATGTAACTGTCCTATTGGCTATGCTCTCATCCAAACTGCCAAACCATCAAATGGCTGGTCTAAGAACAATCACATGTGCAGCCCTGGGGCTGTTGGAGATCAAACCGCCCACCGTGGATATACGTCGCTAGTTTGACGTTAAATACTGTTGCTATGGCAACAGAAAACTGCCATAATATTATATACTGTTGCTATGGCAGCAGAAAACTGCCATATTTCTATTCACGGCGGGCGGTCCACTTTGAGATAAAAGTGGTCTCCGTTGCGGATCTTTTATCAGTGATGGGAGAGGTGCCCCCCCTCCCGCCGCATCCTCCACTGCTTACTGGAGCTGTCGGTATCGGCGGAGACGATCCGATCCTTTCCCCTGATGGTCAGGAAGTCGAGTGAGGGAATGATGGCTCCCACTCGATCCCACTGTGCCATTGAATGATAGAAGCAACGTCACTTCCGCCCAACGGCCTTAAAGTGATAAAAACAATTATTTTCTTTTTTTTTAGCTTTTAAGTGTAAATGTAAGATCTGAGGTCTTTTTTCACCACAGATCTTACATTAAAGAGGTCCTGTCATACTTGTTTTACTTTTACAAAGGATGTTTACAATAGGAATAAAACTGAATTTTTTTTTTTTTATAAGGGACAGTGTAAAAATAAAAAGTAAAATAAATAAGAACAAAAACCCAAAAGATTTAAAGCTTTCCGTTCCTCTGTGCTCGCACGCAGAAGCGAGGGCTTACGTAGGTCGTGCCCGCATATGTAAACGGTGTCAAACCACACATGTGAGGTATCACCACGATCGTTATAGTGAGAGCAATAATTCTAGCAAAAGATCTCCTATACTCGTAGGCCTAGATTCACGTAGGGTGGCATAACGTTGTGCGGGCGTAGCGTATCTTATTTACGCTACGCCACCGCTACTTAGAGAGGCAAGTGCTGTATTCACAAAGCACTTGCGTCCTAAGTTATGGCGGCGTATCGTAAATCGGCCGGCGTAAGCGTGCGTAATTCAAAGTAGGCAGGTCGTGGGCGTGTTGTATTTAAATTAAGCGTGACCCCATGTAGATGCATGGCCGAACGAACGGCGCATGCGCGTGCATGCTCAGTATCACGTCGTATTTACGCCCAAAGATACGCCAGCTCAATGCCTGTGACGTGAACGTAACCTACGCACAGCCCCATTCACGTGCGACTTACGTAAACAACGTGAAAAGATACGCTTGTTCCGACGTCCATACCTTGCATGGCCTGCGCCACCTAGAGACCAGCTTTATCTTTACGCCGGCGTATGTCTTACGTAAACGGCGTAACTAATTGCGACGGGCATACGTACGTTCGAGAATCGGCGTATCTTCCACATTTACATATTCAACGCGGAAATCAACAGAAGTGCCACCTTGCGGCCAGCGTAAATATGCACCCCAAGATACGACGGCGTAGGAGTCTCCTACGCCGCTCGTATCTTGGCCAAATCTATGCGTAACTGATTCTATGATTCAGGCGCATAGATACGACGGCGGCCATTCGGACTTACGACGGCGTATCTGGAGATACGCCATCGTAAGTCTTTGAGAATCTGGGCCGTAACCTGTAGACATTTTTAAACGTAGAGATTTTGTAAGGGTCAAAGTTTGTCACCATTCCATGAGTGGGCGCAATTTTTGAAGCATGACAGGTTAGGTATCAATTTACTCAGCTTAACATTATCTTTCACAATATAGAAAAAAATTGGGCTAAATTTATTGTTTTCTTATCCAGTGTATCACCGACTGTGTGTATGCGGCATTAGTGTAAAAAATAGGCTTGGTCCTTAACCACTTGCCGACCGCCGCATGCACTTATACGTCGACAGAATGGCACTCCTGGGCACAGGGATGTATATATACGTCCCCTTTAAGGAAGTGGCATTGCGGACGCGCGCACCAGCCGCAAGGTCCGTGAGCCCCACTGCGGGTCCTGCGGGCTTGATCACTGCAGGGATACCCGTGATCGTCTCACGGTGAGAAAGAACGGGGAGATGCTGATATAAACAAGCATCTCCCTGCTCTGCCTAGTGACAATGACACTAATCACCGCTTCCTGTAATCGGAAGCGGTGATCACTGGCTTGTCACACACAGCCCATCCCCCCTACAGTAAGAATCACTCACTAGGGCACACTTAACCCCTACAGCGCCACCTGGTGGTTAACCCCTTCACTGCCAGTGGCATTTTCACAGTAATCAGTGCATTTTATAGCACTGATTGCTGTAAAAATGACAATGGTCCTCAAAAATGTGTCAAAAGTGTCCGCCATAATGTCGCAGTCACGATAAAAATCGCGGATCGCCGCCATTACTAGTAAAAAAAAAAAATATTAATAATAATGCCATAAACTTTACCCTATTTTGTAGATGCTATAACTTTTGCGCAAACCGATCAATAAATGCTTTTTTATATATTTTTTGGTGATATTTATTATAGCAAAAAGTAAAAAATATTGATTTTTTTTCAAAATTGTCGCTCTATTTTTGTTTATAGCGCAAAAAATAAAAACCGCAGAGGTGATCAAATACCTCCAAAAGAAAGCTCTATTTGTGGAGAAAAAAAGGACATCAATGTTGTTTGGGAGCCATGTCACACGACCGCGCAATTGTCAGTTAAAGGGACGCAGTGCTGGATCGCAAAAAGTGGCCTGGTCTTTGACCAGCGAAATGGTCCGGAGCTGAAGTGGTTAAGCTGCCAAAAGTTAACTTTTTGGGAAAGAGGTTTATTGTTTAAAAACAGCAAACAATATAGAAAAGCACTAGAAAAATGAAAGGAATAGTAATTTTGTCCACCACTTTTATAAGGATTAATTAATGCAAAATAATTGAAGGATGAACAGCCATCTGCAATAAGAACTGATTCTCCTTTGTTCATGGAAACCTGGTCAACACATTTTTTTTTTGGATAGGTTAAAAAAATACTGGAAAAAGACAAACATATGCCGAAAACAGTTTTCCAATACCCCTTCCACCCCCAACACACACTCACCATTCAAGCACATTGGAAATAGAATCTCGGACCCCACACATTTATATGTTCAGTTGTAACTGGCCATCACCAAGAGTATGAATGCCTACAAAGAAGTGACAGCACAGAGAATGTCTGCGTGGTCACAGCCCCTATCTATCTAAGCCAGCCCAAGTCCAAATGAGGATATGTCCCCAGATCTCGGGGTCACCTCTCTGAAACATTATACTTGTGCTTCCTCTGCATCCCTAAAGTGCCACTAAACAATATTCTGATTCTTCAAAAATAATCCATAAACATACAGGGCCAGATCCACATAGCGGATCGCATTTCTATTCTGGTGTAGCGTATCATAATAACGCTACGCCGCCGCAACTTTGAGAGGCAAGTGCTGTATTCACAAAGCACTTGCCTCTAAAGTTACGGCGGCGTAGCGTAATTCTGCCGGCGTAAGGGCGCGGAATTCAAATGTTAAAGATGTGGGCGTGTTTTATGTTAATTTTACTTGACCCGACGTAAATGAAGTTTTTTCTGAACGGAGCATGCGCCGTCTGTGGGGGTATCCCAGTGCGCATGCTCGAAATTAACCCGCAACAAGCCAATGCTTATGACGTGAACGTCATTCTGCGCAAAGCCCTATTCACGAACGACGTAAAAAATTCAAAATTCGACGTGGGAACGACGTCCATACTTAACATAGGATACGCCTCATATAGCAGGGGTAACTATACGCCGAAAAAAGCCTTACGCAAACAACATAAAACAATTTGACGGCCGGACGTACGTTCGTGGATCGCCGTATCTAGCTAATTTGCATACTCGACGTGAAAATCGACGGAAACGCCACCTAGCGGCCAGCGTAAATATGCACCTTAGATCCGACGGCGTACTAAGACGTACGTCAGTCGGATCTAGCCCAGTTCAGGCGTATCTTGTTTTGTGGATACTTTTTGCGGTCCACTTTGAGATAATTGCCGCTTTATAAATCCTGTATAATAATAATATAATAATTGCTATGTATTATCCACAGTAGAGCACTCATATGAGCTTCTATGAAGCATCTGGTCTCAGTGTAATACAATAGTATCATACAGGCCGGTGCTGAAGTCTGGAACAATGAGTTTGTGTGTTTGCATTCCAACAAACACCCATGGCATTCCACTATGGAGCCACCATGAGTTCACTATGGGCGCTCAGCGGCATCAGCTGACTGAGAAGCAATAATAAAAGTAACGTCATTTACTACTGTATTCATGCTCTAATGCATCTTTTGCTAATACAATTTTCTCCAAATTTAAAGCTGAACTCCAGACACTAATTATATAAATCCATTTTGTGCCCACCAATGCCTTTACAAACCTGGTTATTACCTTGTAAAAGTAGCAGTGACATCATCACTATGCAGTACATAGCCTGTGCCGAGAGTAGAGCTGTGGGAGGGACCCAGTAGGCACCACCCACTGCGTTTTTTCAGGCAGACCTGAACAGACGCTTTATGTACAGTATCTCTATGGAGCGACGGATGTCAGCAGTGACATGTCTGTTTTCATCCAATCTGATCCGCCAGACGGATGCAAAAAAGGGTTTCCATCCTTATGGATTTTGCAGATCGGAGCGGTTTGGATGGCAGCGGACATGTCACCGCTGACATCTGTCGCTCCATAGAGGTCAGGGTCATCTTTAAGTCAGGGTAAAAGGGGCAGCTGCCCTGGGTCCTGTCATTGCTGTGGGGCCCAAAGCAGCTGCCTCATACTTGCCAACTATCCCAGTTTAAATTCCCTTGAAGATTTAGTCCTGTGCTGTGTCCTGATATCTCAGTGTAAAGTGCTGCTACTAATGCTGCCCAGCTCTACCCTATTGTTGTGTACAGATGACTCACCTCCAGACCCCGTTTTTACATGTAAATATCCGCCCATTCATATGTAAATCACATGAACATTCATATGTAAATATAGGCAACATTCATATGTAAATAGAGGCAACATTCATATGTAAATAGAGGCAACAATCATATGTAAATTATGAGTCTGACATCATTCATATGTAAATTATGAGTCTGACATCATTCATATGTAAATTATGAATCTGGCATCATTCATATGTAAATTATGAATCTGGCATCATTCATATGTAAATTATAAATCTGGCATCATTCATATGTAAATAAAGGCGGCATTCATATGTATATCATGCCCCTCTGCAGTGAAGAGATGATGTGCTGTAACCTCTAGCAACCAATCAGTGAGCAGTAATACTGTACAGTAATCTCTAGCAACCAATCAACAAGAAGAACTCGTGTGCTGTAACCTCTAACAACTAATCAGTGAGCCGTAATGTGTGCTGTAAACTCTAGCAACTAATTAGTGAGCCTTAATGTGTACTGTAACCTCTAGAAACTAATCAGTGAGCTGTAATGTGTGCTATAACCTCTAGCAACTGGTCAGTAAGTGGTAATGATATGCTGTAACCTCTGGCAACCAATCCCAATCACTGCCTGATCTGATTCATTAAACTCCTTTTAAGTCTAGCTGATATTTATTGTATGTCTCAGAGCAGGTTGGGAACAAAATTGCATGAAAAAGATTATTTTTGCCCAGGGTTCAGTCAACATTAAAGACGGCCCTGATAGAGGTACATGGAGCGTCTGTTCAGGTCCGCCTGAATAACTGACAGGAGGACCTGAATGGTCCACGTGTGAAAGGGGCCCCTAGTTCTACTTTATTTACGTCTGGACTAGGGATGAGCTTCGAGTTCGAGTCGAACTCATGTTCGACTCGAACATTGCCTGTTCGCCTGTTCGGCGAACAAAGAACAATTAGGGGTGTTCGCGGCAAATTCGAAAAGCACCCTGTTAAAGTCTATGGGAGAAATCTAAAGTGCTAATTTTAAAGGCTAATATGCAATTCATTGTCCCAAAAAGTGTTTGGGGACCTGGGTCCTATCCCAGGGGACATGTATCAATGCAACAAAAAAGTTTTAAAAATGGCCGTTTTTTCGGGAGCAGTGAATTTAATAATGCTAAAAGTGAAACAATAAAAGTGAAATATTACTTTAAATTTTGTACCTAGGGGGGGGGGGGGGTATGTGAAATAGCGCATGTTTCCCGTACTTAGAACTGTCCTGCACTAAGTGTCATTTCTGAAAGGAAAAAAAGTATTTTAAAACCGGACTTGCGGCTCTAATGAATTGTCGGCTCTGGCAATTCAGAGCGAATTCATTCATAAAAAAAAAAAAAATAGCGTGGGGGTCCCCCCAAATTCCATTACCAGGCCCTTCAGGTCTGGAATGGATATTAACCACTTGACCACCAGGCACGTAAACCCCCTTAATAACCAGACCAATTTTCAGCTTTCGGTGCTCTCACAATTTGAATGACAATTACTCAGTCATACAACATTGTACCCAAATGAAATTTTCGTCCTTTTTTTCACACAAATAGAGCTTTCTTTTGGTGGTATTTAATCACCGTTGGGTTTTTTATTTTTTGCGCTATAAAAGAAAAAAGACTGAAAATTCTGTAAAAAAAAAATTTTTTCTTTGTTTCTGTTATAAAATTTGGCAAATTTAGTATTTTTTCTTCATTCTTTTGCATAAATGTGAAAGATGAAGTTACGCCGAGTAAATAGATACCCAACATGTCACCCTTCAAAATTGCACACGCTCGTGGAATGGCGCCAAACTTCGCTACTTAAAAATCCCCATAGACGACGTTGCAGGGTATTGCGGAGTATTGTGGGGTATTGCGGAGTATTGTGGGGTATTGCGGAGTATTGTGGGGTATTGCGGAGTATTGTGGGGTATTACAGGGTATTGCGGAGTATTGCGGGGTATTGCGGGGTATTGCGGGGTATTGCGGAGTATTGCGGGGTATTGTGGGGTATTGCGGAGTATTGCGGGGTATTGCGGGGTATTGCAGAGTATTGCGGGGTATTGCGGAGTATTGCGGGGTATTGCGGAGTATTGCGGGGCATTGCGGAGTATTGCGGGGCATTGCGGAGTATTGCGGGCATTGCAGAGTATTTTGGGGTATTGCACAGTGTGGGGGCATTGCAGAGTGTGGGGGCATTGCAGAGTATTTTGGGGTATTGCAGAGTGTGGGGGCATTGCAGAGTGTGGGGGCATTGCAGAGTGTGGGGGCATTGCAGAGTATGGCTGGTACCCAGCAGTAGAACAATCTGTTTTAACGAGTGTAAAGGGAAGGATCGATGGCTGGATCTGTGACTGCATGTGTCACAGATCCAGCCCGAAGCAGCAGCAGCAGCTGCTGCTGCTTCCGCTCTCTCCCCTCTCCTCTCTCACACTGTACCGTTCGGTACAGAGAGGAGAGGGAGGAACCGGCGTCATCACATGACGCCGGTTTGTTTACTAGTGATCGCTCCGTCATTGGACGGAGCGATCACGTGGTAAATCGCCGCTGTCAGCGGCGATTTACCGTGATACGTGATCAGCCGGGTCCGGAGGACCCGGCGGTCACGGAGACTCCCGTGTGCGCGCCCCATAGGGCGCGCGGGAGCGCGACTCTGGGAGGACGTACATTGACGCCCTCCCAGAGTTAAGCAACCGCCTTGTAGACGTATTTCGTCTATAGGGCGGTTGCTAACTGGTTAAGGGGAACCCCGCCGTCAATTTAACAAAAAAAGTGACATGGGGTTCCCCCCAAATATCCATTCCAGACCCTTCAGGTCTGGTGTGGATTTTAAGGGGAACTCCACCCCAAATTTAAAAAAAATAATGGCGTGGAGTTCCCCCAAAAATTCACACCAGACCCCTTATCCGAGCACGTTAACCTGGCCGGCTGCAGAAAAGAGGGGGGGACAGAGTGCACTTCCCCTCTCCTGAACTGTACCAGGTCACATGCCCTCAACATGGGGAGGATGTCCCCATGTTGATGGGGACAAGGGCCTCATCCCCACAACCCTTGCCTTGTGGTTGTGGGGGTCTGCGGGCAGGGGGCTTATCAGAATCTGGAAGACCCCTTTAACAAAGGGGACCCCCAGATCCTGCCCCCCCCTATGTGAATTGGTAATGGGGTACATTTTACCCCTACCATTTCACAAAATAAGTGTAAATAGTTAGAGAAAACACACACACCGTAGAAAAAAATCCATTATTAATAAAAAAAAATCCAGCGGTGATAATCCACTCTCAGTCCGGCTTCCTGCTCCAACGTTGTCTGTATCCAGCGACGGGTGCGGGTGATCTCCGGTCCAGCGATGAGAAGATCCATCCATCCAGAGTCCCCTGGGACAGGACCCAGGTCCCCAAACACTTTTTAGGACAATAACTTGCATATTAGCCATTAAAATTAGCACTTTAGATTTCAAATGTTCGAGTCCCATAGACTTTAACAGGGTTCTAAAGTTCACATGAACATTTGGTGTGTTCGCAAGTTCTGGTGCGAACCGAACGGGGGGGTGTTCGGCTCATCCCTAGTCTGGACATTACAGTATTTTCTATGGGATTGGAGTGTATTTGGAGGCAGGCATAGGGATATAAGCTAGCAAATCTCATATCATTTTGTTTAAAATGCCATTTGTTGAGTTGTTATGGGTTTCTATGGCGATAATAAACCCAAATTGCGAGCTGTAAAACATGCTAGATGAATAACATTTTCCATGTGTATGTGAGTCTTGGGGAATGACTTAGTCATGACTCGGTTAGAAGGCACAGTGGGGGAATATAAGATCTGTAGGTCCTCTTACTTGTGTTTAGTCTGAATCCCAGTATGACATCACTGCCCTCACGGCCTACATAGATAAGTGCTTTCACATGCAGCTCTGATAAATATCACACTGAGGTCATTTTTAAAGGCACATCACTGCCACAGATAAGTCCATAAGACTAGAAGAGAACCCTTGTCCTCTGATGAACTCTGGCCGAAATAGAGGAACCTGGAGATGTATGAGGAAAATCCTTCCATGTCTATTTCTGCACAGTTCAGGGGGAGTGGGAATGCAGGATACAGGCAGATGGCCAAATTCCAGAGCGCTGTGTACGCCTAGAGCCTCCCCAATGCAGATTGGGTCTATGACAGAATGTGGCCTACACAACACATCTCAAATAAATGGAACTTCTCTGCCCCGGGGCTATGAGAGGCAGGAGGAAGAAGCGCCTGACAGCCCATCCTGTGGATATTCGCACATGTCCTAGGCTGACAGCTCATTGCTCAGCATAAGAAATCACGAAGAAATCCGAGTTTTGAATTCGAAGATTAGACGGCACAATTATTATTGCCATTATAGTATACAAAGGAACGAGTTGTGGGTTGTTGTTTCACTTTCTATTCCTGGTGTTTAGGAGACATTCTTTTTGCGGAGTTGTTAATCTCATGGCTTTTTTAGCTATGCCAAGATAAGTTATATAACACCCAGCTGCAGGCGTGAAAGCTTTTTATGGATCCAAATTTACCACAGAAATGGAATCTACACCTAAAAATAACTTACAGTATGTGTATGCAAGGCTATTACGTGTCAGATTGCTCCTGTGTTATATATATATTATACTGTACTGTAATATAAAGCCTATGGGCTAGATTCAGTAACACTTACGACGGGCGTATCAGTAGATACACCGTCGTAAGTCCGAATCCGCGCCGTCGCAACTTTAAGCGTATGCTCAAACTGAGATACGCTTAAATGTTGCTAAGATACGACCGGCGTAAGTCTCCTACGCCGTCGTATCTTAGGGTGCATATTTACGCTGGCCGCTAGGTGGCGCTTCCGCTGATTTCCGCGTAGAATATGCAAATGAGCTAGATACGCCGATTCAGAAACATACGTGCGCCCGGCGGATTTTTTTGACGTCGTTTACGTAAGGCTTTTTCCGACGTAAAGTTATGCCTGCTATATGAGGCATAGCCAATGTTAAGTATGGACATCAGGACCGCGTCGAATTTTACGTCGATTACGTCAGTCGTTCGCGAATAGGGCTGTGCGTAATTTACGTTCATGTCGAAAGCATTGAATTTTTGCGGGTTAATTTGGAGCATGCGCACTGGGATACTTTCACGGACGGCGCATGCGCCGTTCGGAAAAAGCGTCATTTACGTGGGGTCACAATAAATTATCATAAAACACACCCACATTTGAATTAGGCGGGCTTAGGCCGGCCTATTTACGCTACGCCGCCGCAACTTTGCTTTGAGAATACTGCACTTGCCTGTCAAAGTTACGGCGGCGTAGCGTATATGCGATACGCTACGCCCGCCTAAAGATAGGCAAATCTATGTGAATCTAGCCCTATATGTAGGCTCATGTAACATTTAGGCGCAACTGAAATTAAACCAAAGCAAGCAATCAGCCAATACACTAACCATGTATATAAAATAAGACTGCTTGATCGTAGGTGGCCAATTTTTAACAGATGTGACCATACACAAGCACAATCTCGTCGTTTGACATCTTTGACACATTTCCAAATAACTTAAAGCGGAGTTCCACCCTAAAAATGAACTTTCTATTAACAGCTTGCCTTTAATGTAAAAAAAAAAAACTTCTAAAACTTCTATCTGGCTGTTACTAGGCAGATTTTGTAATCTGCCTAGTTCCTGGTCCTAGGTGGTTCAACTTCCTGTCCTAAGACCCCATTGCCTCCTGGGAAATGATGACACTTATTTCCCAGGAGTCCCTGGGCATTACTGTGCCTAAAAATCGCCCAGCATGCACCTCTCCCTGAAAACCAGGAAGAAAAAGGAACTGGGCCTCACATACCCTCACATATGATGGATTCGGCCACAACATGAGCTGGAGGATATAAGGCAAGTGTTTGCAATGATTTCTGGAACGATTGGGGAGCTATTAATATGTTTTAGGGACTATTTAATGTGATTAACTTTAGCTTGCAAAAAAATAAATAAAAATTTGGGCCCGGAACCCCGCTTTAAAATGTTACTACACCCAGGACCATGTATTCACTATATCTGGTCTCCCACAGTACACAGAACATGGAAATGCAATAATTTTAGTAAATATAAACGACTAAATATCTTTTCTCATCAGCAGTTAGAGCAGTCTTGTGACTTCTATCAGTGTCTGGTTAAAGCTTGTAGGAGCAGTTTTTATTTTTCTCTGACTGACCTGTGAGGCTGCAGGACCCCTGACCCTCTGTCTGGACAGTGCTGATTGGCCCTGTGCTAATCACATGCACCCTCGCAAGAAAATAAAAAAACTCTAGCAATACACAAAAAACTGAGCATGTGCAGCTTGCCTTAAAGGCTCGGTACTATAAGCAGATGTATACCATCATACTATACCATCATACTATACCATCAAGGTACATTACACTCTAACAACTTAAGCTGAGATTCAGTTTTCAATGTAAAAAAAGATAAATGAAATGCAGTGAAATTACATTTTTGGAATAAATAGGATGCATTTATCTCTCTTGTAGAATATGGATCTGTCTGCTCGGTGTATGACAGCGTACACAAATGAATGCTGAGGACAGGTGATTGTCTTCCCAGCACATTTACCGGGGCATCCGATCTTTTCTCATCAATTTGAGTTGGTTGGCACTAAAACTTGGCAGTCATTTACTATATACACTGCAGCTGAAATATTCAACCATATCACTGCACGGTTGTAAAGGTTTGTTTTTTATTTTCTAAATAAGTTCCTTTAAGCTAGTGCATTGTTGGTTCACTTACCTTTTCCTTCGATTTCCCTTCTAAATGTTTATTTTCTTTGTCTAAATTCCTCACTTCCTGTAAGCTTGCCCCCATCCGAGCTGTTCTGGCTGGGGATTAGTCAGTGTGCTCACCCCTCCCTTGGGACTACATCCCTGCGGGGAGACGTTGTGAACTAGGGCGAGCACGCTGACTAACCCCCAGTCAGAACGGTTTGGATGATGGTGGAAAGCTTACTGAGGAGGAACAGGAAGTGAGTTATTCAGACAAAGAAAAAAAACATTTTGGGCCAGATTCACGTACCTCGGCGCATATATAGGCCGGCGTAGCATATCTTAGATACACTACGCCGCCGTAACTTAGAGCGGAGGTTCCTTATCCACAAAGAATTTGCGCCGTAAGTTACGGCGGCGTAGTGTAAATGTGTCGGCGTAAGGGCGCGAAATTCAAATGACTAAGATGTGGGCGTGTTTTATGTTAATTCATCTTGACCCCACGTAAATTACGTTTTTTTTAACGGCGCATGCGCCGTCCGTGGGGGTATCCCAGTGCGCATGCTCGAAATCACGTCGCAAATAGTCAATGCTTTCGACGTGAACGTAATTTACGCAAAGCCCTATTCGCGAACGTTTTACGTAAACGACGGAAAATTTGACGCTGGGCTGACGTCCATACTTAACATTGCGTACGCCTCATAGAGCAGGGGTAACTATACGCCGGAAAAAGCCTTACGCAAACGACGTAAAAAAATGCGCCGGGCGGACGTATGTTCTGAGAATCGACGTATCTATCTCATTTGCATACTCTACGCGGAAATCAACGGAAGCGCCACCTAGCGGCCAGCATAAAAATGCCCCTAAGACCTGATGGCGTACTAAGACGTACGTCAGTCGGATCTAGCCCACATTCAGGCGTATCTTGTTTTGTGAATACAAAACAAAGATACCCTGGCGCATCGTAGAAGTTACGCGGCGTATCGATAGATAGGCCGCCGTAAGTTCTTTGTGGATCTGGGCCTTAGAAGAGAAATTGAAGGAAAAGGTAAGTGAACCAACAATGCACTAGCTTCAAGGAACCTATTTAGAAAATTAAAAAAAAACCTTTACAACCCCATTTAATTATTTTTTTGTCTTTCTGTTTTTTCTTTTTTTTTTGTGATCCTTGTTTGGCTTTTGAAGTAATTGTGTTTAATTGCTTGTAAACAATGGTAGGTGGTAGTACAGTCGCTTCAATTCCTTACCGGCACACAAAGTGCAGCACAGAAAAGGCTTGAAAGATGTATTTATGATTTTGTTTCTCTGGATACTTTATACCTAGCGGGGCCTCTACATCTGTGTTGATGTGGCGTCTGATCTTGGTCTCAGTACATTATGTGTAACATTTTGCTCGGTGGATATTTTCCATGACAGCGTTCCCAAAGTTCGACATGTTCCAACATTAACCTCATTTGTCTGAGTCATGGGTCCCAGTTGTTGCTCAGTGAACGGAGTAATGAGTAGGTGTTTTTTAGCCATGTCATTTTTCGTCTCGCCAACCATAAGAGCAGCCTCTAATTGGGTATAAATAGAATAAATACCTGCAAATAGGCTACCGCAAAGTCGCTCTAAGGGTCTGGTCCAGGAAAAAATGACAGGCTATGTGTTCAGTACTTCTTCCCTGTGTGTTGGAAGAAATATATAAATAGATGTAAAATTATCATCTTCCAAGTTTACAGACAGTGAAATAATATATTTTCAGTTAGATTTTTTTTATCATATGTTGTCTGATCTCAGATCTTTGACAAGTGAATTTGTTTAAAGGGGTGGTTCCCCCTAAAAACTACTTTTTTTTATTACACTGCACCCCCACATTACAATCCGATTAAGGCTATTATTATTTTTTTGATGCTGTACATACCTTTGTACAGCATATTCACCCGTGCATCCGGGTTGCGAGTCCCGCAGGAGTGGGCGTTCCTAACAGGTCTGTGATTGACGTTTTGCCCCAAAACGAGCTCCTCCCTGTCGCGTAAGCTGCGTCACGGTTGGCGAAAGGAGCCGAACGGCGAGTCGGCGCTATACTGCGCATGCGCATCGCCTTTCGGCTCCTTTCTCCAATCGTGATGCGGCTTACGCGACGGGGGGAGCTCGTTTTTGGGCAAAACGTCAATCACAGACCTGTTGGGAACGCCCACTCCCGCGGGACTCGCAACCCGAATGCACGGGTGAATATGCTGTACAAAGGTATGTACAGCATCAAAAAAATAATAATAGCCTTAATCGGATTGTAATGTGGGGGGGCAGTGTAATAAAAAAAAGTAGTTTTTAGGGGGAACCACCCCTATAAACCCAGTCAATAAAGCCCAAGGAAAAGATGTGCATTGTGCTAAATGACGTCGCTAGGCCGTCATTTTTTTTTAACTTAGACGGGACTTACGTACATTCCGATTCACGGACGACTTACGCGGAAAAAAAAATTCAAATTAAACGCGGGAACGACGGCCATACTTAACATGGCAAGTTTAACTATACGCTGCAAAATACCAGCCTTAACTATACGCCGGAAAAAGCCAACTAGAGATGACGTAAAGGAATGCGCCGGCCGCTCGTACGTTCGTGGATCGTCGGAAATAGCTAATTTGCATACCCGAAGCGGAAAACGACGTGAACGCAACCCAGAGGACGCCGAAGTATTGCATCTTAGATCCAAAGGCGTACGAAGCCGTACGCCTGTCGGATCTAACCCAGTTGCCGTCGTATCTTGGTTTGAGGATTCAAACTAAAGATACGACACGGGAAATTTGAAAGTACGCCGGCGTATCAGTAGATACGCCGGCGTACTCTCTCTGTGGATCTGCCCCATAGTTTCCTCTATGAGCCTTCTCAATAGGCGAAGTAGATACAAGATTCAATACCAGTAGTTAGTAAAGGGGGGTAGGGTGACCAAATGTTCCAGATTACCCGGGGACAGTCCCACATTTGGGAGGTCTGTCCCGAGTCCCGGGTACCTTCATTGCAGGAGAATACAGTGTCCCGGAACTGCCCCCTGGACCGATCTGATGGCCCCTAAAAATTTCACTGCATCGTCGCCGTCACTAAGTGCCCTGGTGTACTCCTGGCTGAGACTGTATGTTATCCACCACGGGCCGCTGTCTGGCTCACTGCCCAAATGGGTTGCTAGCCGTGGCCTGCCTGGTGTCTAGCAACCAGTGACATCATGACGAGGAGGAGAGAAGGACCCCAGCATTCAGACCGGAGGAGGATTTAACTTCCTCCTCCACGTCTAGTAGTTAGCTCCACCCACCTCCTCCCTGTATCTTCTCCAGCAGCACGGATGTAGATGAAAGATCGTGACTGCTGAGACGACGGTCAGGACTTGGCAGATAAGGTTGCTGGCTGAAAAGGAGAGGACACTGACAGATGACATGACATCATGGGAGGGGGACACATCCTTAGATATCAGGGGTTCATGCTGGAACTTGTAGTCCTTAACTTTTGGGGGATGTGACCTATGGGTGGCAAGTGGCACACTGCATCTGCTGGAAGGCTATGGGTGGCAAGTGGCACTGCATCTGGTGGCAGGCTATGGATGGCAAGTGGCACACTGCATCTGGTTGCAGGCTATGGGTGGCAAGTGGCACTGCATCTGGTTGCAGGCTATGGGTGGCAAGTGACACTGCATCTGGTGGCAGGCTATGGGTGGCAAATCGCACACTGCATCTGGTGGCAGGCTATGAGTGGCAAGTGACACTGCATCTGGTGGCAGGCTATGGCTGGCAAGTTGCACTGCATCTAGTGGCAGGCTATGGGTGGCAAGTGGCACACTGTATCTGGTGGCAGTCTATGGGTGGCAAGTGACACTGTATCTGGTGGCAGGCTATGGGTGGCAAGTGTCACTTCATCTAATGGCAGGCTATGGCTGGCAAGTGGAATTGCATCTAGTGGCAGGCTATGGGTGGCAAGTGGCACTACATCTAGTGGCAGGCTATGGATGGCATGTGTCACTTCATCTAGTGGCAGGCTATAGATGCCAAGTGGCACTGCATCTAGTGGCAGGCTATGGGTGGCATATGGCACACTGCATCTGGTGGCAGGCAATGATGGTGCGCTGTATCTGGTGGCAGACAGTGCTGTTAAGTGACAAGCTCAGGGTTCCCACTGATACTGCATTATAGTGAGTTGAACTATTTCATTATATATTACAATGTAGTATACAAATTATGCGTTTCAATCATCCTGATTTCAAACATGGTGTCGGTATGATTTAAGTACTAACACCAGACATTTGCCCGACAAATCGCCCCCGCAGCCAAATTCCCTTTGAGCCCTGGGACTACATCCTCCCCCCATCTTTTTTTAAGAAGGGGGTGGGGGTGTCCCTGAATGGCAGTTGGAAATGTGATCACCCTAGAGGGGGGTGTGAGATGGGGTTTTCCCCATATCCTAGAGGTGGGCTTTAAAATCGTATCTATGCTCTAACATATTGAAAAATCACTTCCTACATTTTATAAAGACTGCTTTCCTTAAAATATTGCCTGGTGATGCTCCCATGAAGGTCCTTGTTTAGGCACTTCCTGTTATAAGACGACAACTCTCTGTTCCTCTCTGCCAATCTGCTTTGCCACCCTGGGCTTCTGATGACGACTAGTGGCAGTTTCAACAAACATTTCTGTTGGCACCATGCTGGAAAATATCACGCAGCCAGCGCTGGAGCAAGTGCAAAATGTCAGTCGATAAAAGGGCGATGATGAAAAAAGGGTGTAAAAAGTTATTATTCAAACAATTTTAGCAAACTACATCTCATTCTGTTAAGGTTTCATTGATTTTTATAAGGAAGGGACATAGATTAGGAGATTTATAGTGGCGGGCAGTGAGCCATCTGTTAAACTTTTAGCACAACAATGTTTCTTGCTGTCATCTATATCCCTGTTTTAACAGTAGATGGATACGGGGCACGTGACCTTTTTTTTGGAAAGAGATTTTTCAGCATAAAGGAAGCCCTTGTCATCGCAGTTCTATATATCCCATTAATCACGAGTGATTTTCAGCATGCTTACATTGCTTGTATTAAACGGACCATGCATGGCAAGTCATAGTCCTATTTATGCTGTTTTTGGTCTGTGTGACTTAAAATAACTATAGTCTTTGGAAGCCCAGAGTCCAATATCTTTGACAGGTTTAGAGAACATTTATGGCATTCTACAGGTTACAGATGATTTCAGCAGGTAGCCTTAATATTTGGTTTATACCTTTGTGTTTTTTAGTGCATTTTTTTTTTTTTTTTTTTTTATAAGTGTATTTTGTGCGTGTACTCGAGAGAGGAGCCGGACTGCAGGAGTTGGGAGTAGGCAGGCTTCCCCCAGAGGCAATCTGCCACCTTTCTCCATGCCCCGGGACACCCTATAAGGGAGTGAGAGGATCTAGCCTGCTCAGCCAGCCCTGTTAGTCCTTCGCCTCTCTTTTTAGAGACCGCGTGGTCAAAGTGCGTGCATGTTAACCCAATTTCGAGTGCGTGTGTAAGTGTGGTGGTTTTTGTGGGAGGGGGGTGGGCGTACTAAGCACAGGCTTACCTCGCATAGCACACCCACGGTGAGCCGGGCTGAGACCACCAAACTCAATTCACATGTAGCCGAGACCGGGATCCGAACCCCTAGCTGCAGAGGTGAATGGCTTGTCAGCGCAGGGCCAATCGCGTTGAGCCACCGCAGCTCCCGTTTTTTAGTGCATTTTGTAGAAACCCTACTGTCCATTTAATATGGTTTCTTATGGACCTAGTAGTTCACATCTGTGTTTTGAGCTGATGCGTTTTTTGGAAAGGATCAGGGACCTTTTCCCCGCAGCAGATTGCATTTTGACTTTAGATTTTAATGTACCTATGCCAAAAACACAAGTGTTGCGTTTTTGATGATTTTTTGGGGGCTAATAGTAACAGTTCTTTTCATGGAGTGCGATTTTGGTGCGACTTTACACTCTCTGGCACTGAAGTCGCATCAAAGTTGCATTAAAGTATTGCAGGAACATTTATGTGTCCAAAGTCACATGTTACCGTGTTTCTCCGAAAATAAGACCTACCCCGATAATAAGACCTACCTAGATTTTCGGGAAGGGCTGCAATATAAGCCCTACCCCGAAAATAAGCCCTAGTTGAAAGTGGTTGGGAAAAGGTAGAATACACTGTCCTATAGTAGTACACAATTCAAAAGGTGTGTGCCTCTGCAATACTACTGTATCGTATCACATACCCCTCGGTACAGCGGCGCTCGGCTGATCTCTTCTCCTTTTCTTCTCTTGCTGCTCTTATCGTCTCCCGGGTGTTAGTGAGGAATCACGGCTCCTTCCCTCTGCAGGCGCTCCGCTCTTCTCATCTTCTCCTGGGTGTCAGTGGGGGATCTTGCCCCCCCCCCGTCTGTAGGCACTCAGCTCCTCTGCTCTACTTGTCTCCAGGGTGTCAGTGGAGGATCTCGGCCACCCTCCCTCTACAGTGCTCAGAATTGTGGAAGAACGTTCAGACAGCCATGAAAGCGCAAGCAGCGCTATAAGAAGGTACTTGCACAATTTTATTTCAGAAACACACACCCTCCACATTACACAATCCTGTAATAGAGAGAATTCCAGCATTTTACAGGCACCTTTACTCTGTTCACACTTGGGACTCCTGGCATGCAAGCCCTACCCCGAAAATAAGCCCTATCGCGTTTTTGGTTCCTAAAAATAATATAAGACCATGGCTTATTTTCGGGGAAACACGGTATGGTTAAGCTTAAGGGCTAGGGTTATAGTTGGGGTTAAGGTTAGAACAGAGTAATGGTTAGAAGTAAGATTAGAAGATCAAAATCCTTTTTATTTGGACATCCCAAACCGGCAAGAACCAGAATGCTGGGTAGACGCGTTTCACACACTTCACATGCGCTTAGTCATTATGCTAAGCAGTAATTGTTAGGGTTAGAGATAGCAGAAATTGTTAAGGTTAGAACGCTAACCCTAACAATTATTACTAGCCCTAACCCGAACAATTACTGCTAACCCAAACTCTAATGCCGCATACAAACGATCGGTCAAACCCATGAGAACGGTCTGATGGATCATTTTCATCGGACCAAACCGATTGTGTATAGGCCCCATTGGTTATTTATCCATAGGTTAAAAAAAAGCAATCTTGTTTTAAATTTAACCGATGGATACCTAACCGATAGAAAAAAAAACGATTGTTAGTAGGCACGTCCATCAGTTAAAAATCCACGCACGCTCAGAATCAAGTCGACGCATGCTTGGAAGCATTGAACTTCATTTTTTTCAGCACGTCGTTGTGTTTTACGTCACCGCGTTCTGACACGATCGTTTTTTTAAGTGATGGTGTGTAGGCACGACGGACCATCAGTCAGCTTCATCGGTTAACCGATGAAAACGATCCATCGGTCCGTTCTCATCGGATGGACCGATTGTGTGTACGCGGCATTAACACTAAAATTTAGCCCTTACCCTAACCCTTTATCCTAACCCTAACAAGGGACATTGGACACATAAAGGTTCCTGCACTACTTTGATGCGACTTGAATGTCAGAGAGTGTAAAGTCACATCCAAGTCACATTCCATGAACAGAACTGTCATACTTTCCTGTTAGTCAACACAAAACACATAGAAATGCACCAAAAATAGGGCCAGAAAAATGCATCAACCGCAACCTGCTTAGATGTGATCCTCGCCTAAGACACTATGGAAAAATAAATCGTCTACTGGCCTAATGTTTGTTTAGAGAAGAAAAACCTCTACAAAAACATTTGTCTTTTGCAGAAACCGTGCCACTATTACCATCATTAATCTCTTTTGTGGCATGGCATATGATGACTATTAATATTTTGACATTTTTAGATTTTCAGTCAAACAAAAAAAAGGGAGGTTAGGCAATCACCTAGCTTGGTGTTTATGCAATATGTGACGTGTACATTGCATAAGCATTCTCTAGGATTGCTGGAGCTGTGTCCATGGGCACTCCTCTGTTTTACTGTTATTTTTTCAATCTTAAAAGAAACACATAATCTACTCATACTGTGTGTGCGGAATTAGCAATGAATTATCCCATATTTGCATGCATAATCCAAAAACATGCCAATGGGATACTTGACGCCCTTCCAAATTGTCCCTATTGTGCATGTAGTGGAGAGCTGTGTGCTCCTTCAGTAGACACAGACTGAACTGACTAGATCAGTGTACCCTGTCAAATGCTTTGTATTATGTTGGTGCTATATGAATATTGAAAACAAAGAATGATTGTGACTGTAGGTTTGGTCATAAGATGCTATGGAGAGGATTAAGCCATTATGGGCAACTCCAGGGAGCAATTATTGGTGCAACCTAACTGTATTTTCTTATTGGTACAGACAGGGCCGCCATCAGGGGGGGTACAGGCAGTACACCTGTAAGGGGTCCGGAGGTCCCCAGGGGCCCAGATGGCAATCCCCTTTAAAAACATTTTTTTAGGGGTCCGGAGGTTCCCAGGGGCCCGTAGGCCCACAGGGCCCCAGATGGCAATCCCCCTTTTTTTTTTTTTTTTTTATATATTTTTATTTTTATGTTTCTATTTCTTTTATTTTTTAAATATATATATTTATATATATATATATATATTATTATTATTATTATTATTATTAAAGGGCCCAGAGGTGCCCAGGGCCCCGGATGGCAACCCCCCTTTTTATTTATAAAATGTTTTTTTTTTATTTATTTGTTTTTATATATATATATATATATATATTTTTTTTTTATTATTATATAAGGGCTCAGAGGTCCCCATGTGGCAAACCCCCTTTATTTTATTTTTTTATAAATGTTTATTTTTTTATTTTTGTTTATATATTTTATATATATATATATATATATATATATATATATATATATATATATATATATATATATATAGATATATATATATATTTTTTTTTATTAAAGGGCCCAGGGGTTTCTTTTATTTTTATTTATTTTTATTAAAGTGCATTGCTTCAGTCTGTTGAATGGATTGCATTAAAAACAATGGCGAATGGAACATAGATGTCTCCCTGCCAGTCATTTACCAATAGATATCGTCTTAATGCTGTTTGATGTTCCTGGTGACATCCTCTCAGCATGTACTCTGTATACCTCCAGTTTACAATAATTGTATTATTATGATTATTATGCCCAGTCAAGTGAAATAGGGTGTTAATAATATTTTAATGCCTAACTTGTGTAAAGGCAAAGATTCTTTGCAGTGATCCATCAGTGAATAAACCTTTCTGAAATGTTTTTGGAACCCTCATTCACAGTTCATTAACTGTTTGCCGTTACGGCCTACAGAATTTCTGCAGCGTGATGGAATCAGATTTTCAAATGGCTGCACAGCAGGTCAAATGTTTAATATGATTATGCAGACTAAAACAGAATAATATATAGTCATATTCAATTAAAGACGCTTGTATTGAAGGGAAGTTGTCATCGTGGTCGTCCCTCTGAAAATTAACTGCTCAGTGGTTATGCTGGTCCTCCAACATCACTACTTACTGAATCACTGACCTACAATGGCACGTAGAAAATAAACACAAGGCCTTATCTAAGTTGTTCCAGGTAAATGACCTGTAAAATAGTGAAGCCATTGGAATAACATGGCAGATAGGCAGCCGTTTACAGAAATATATATTTATTTATTTTGAAACCCATATTGCTAAAAAGATTAATATTATTAAATAGGGATGCACCCATATAATTTTTTTTAATACGAGTACGAGTGTCAATAATTTTTTTTTATTACCGATACTTACCGCAACTGTTTTGTTTACACTTCAGCTGTCAGCAATAGTACAAAGCGTTGAAAAGTTATTTACAAATTAAATAATTTTTATTAATTGTTTTGCTTTTTTCAAGGTGAAACATGTAAATATATGTTAAAGGTGTAAAAATATTAACAAATAAAGCAAACCAAAAAAGTTTTAATTATTAATAGTTTATAAAATAGAAGTAAACAAAGAAATCAGCAGGAAAATAATAATTAAAGCGGAGTTCAAGGCTTTTTTTGTTTACAAAAAGTTTAGCTACTGACTTTTAATAAACAGACACTTACCTGTTTCACGGTTGCATGTAATGGGGCGAGGAGTGCTTAAAGTGGAAGTTCCACTGTTGGGTGGAACTCCGCTTTAAATGGAGAAGGAGAATAAGGAGTTAGCTAAGGCTGATTAGAGTACATTAAGTGTTAATAAGAGGTTAAATAGAAGATCATTTTATAAATAATAAATAAAAAAAAATGTTTTTTTATTTTTTATTTGACAGGTTGTTTTAAACTGACTTCATCTGCAGATCAAAGTTCATCCCTTTGATCTGTAGATGAATAAACAGAAAGATACAAAAATAAACACTGGGGTTTAATTACTAAAGGCAAATCCACTTGGAAGTGCAGTCGCTGTAGATCTAGGGGGGGGGGGGGGCATGTAAGAAAAATAAAAAACAGCATTTGTAGTACACTTGTAGTGTAAAGTGGATTTGCCTTTAAGCTGCTTTCACACTGGGACGGGAGTCCGCTAGCAGTAAAATGCCGCTAGTTTTAGCAGCGATTTACCTCTGTTTAAGCGGTGCTTTTTGAGCCTGCTAGCGGGCGCTTTTAACCCCGCTAGCGGATGAAAAAGGGGTTAAAAGCACCTGTGTTGCGGCGCTTCCGAAGCTCTTTTCAGGTGCCATTTGTGGCCAGGGGCGGTGTAGGAGCAGTGTATATGACGCTCCTACTCCAAAGATACTGCTTGAAATATCTCAGAACTTTAAACTGCTGTCCGGATCTCTCAGTCTTCTTTGTGGTTGGGCATTCTGTCATTTGATCTTCATATCCAGTTTTCAAGCTCATTACTGTTTGATTAATAGTCTCCTGAGTTCAGTTACATAATCATCTGTGATTGTTTGCAGTCATGGCACAACTTCACTGCACTAAACACACGAAGCCTGTGTAGTAAATGTGCCTATAGTCAAAACAAAATCAACAAATATAATTTTAGCCTTTTTCTGTTATTAACTGGCATGTGTTTGGGATGCCTTGACTTCATTAAATTAGCAGTTTGGATATTCTTTAGTTGGTATGAAAACTCCTGTTACTCAATAACAAGCAGGGCTGGCCCTACCATGGTTCTCAGTGAGTCGCACTTTGAGAGGGGCAGCAAATTGAACCTCTGCCACCTCCCCTTCTTTTCTATTTACCCAGCAAAATTACAACCTAGATTTTTGTTCTAGCAGTTTTGTGTGTCACGATGACAGCTGCACCCTTGCTGCTTCGCCTGCCCCTATACTACCCTAGCCCACCCTATCCTACCCTAGCCCACCCCTATACTACCCTAGCCTGTCTATGTGGGCAGTAAATGAGCTTTAAGGACTCATTCACACCAGTGAGCCGCGCTATTGTGTGCCTGGAGACACAATTCTGATCCTGCTGCATTGCACTTTTTTTTCACAAAGTTTTATTGAAATGTCAAAAGCTGAACGTTCTACTAACTGCAGTGACATTGGGATGAAAAAGTACTCCGTAGGAGTACGGCATAGGAAAGACGACATTTTGCCTTGTCCATGCTGTCAGTGTAGCAACAACGCATCTGCAGTGAATTGGTTACTGTAGGCAACTGAGACACTTAAATTATCAGTTGTGTAAATCAGCCCTATGGTATGCAAGGTTTGTATGTTAGTGCCTTGCACAGTTCCCAGGCACTACTTCGAAATGACTCAGTGCCTCTGGTCTATTAGATCACTAATAGATCTGCTCACCCTCTTAAATGAAGCAGCTTTATTATAGTAAAAGTGTTTTTGTTGCAACATTTATTGAAGCGTGTTAAATTATACGGGTGCGATCAGACAGTAGTTTGGTCTTGAATACCCTCCAGCATGGTTATCTGAATAAAAGACAGTAATGGATCATGTGACAATTATAACTTTACATGGCTTTTGTGTTGCTGATTTATTAGCCTGTAAGACACAATACATTCCTACCCTGACTTGTGTAATAGAATTCTTTTTATGAGGTTTCTGCACTATAAAACTTACACAGTATTTTACTTCACACATTTCTTCTTACTAGTGTACAATAAAAAGCAGCAACTTAAACCCCTCTGGTTATTTCATTTGCTAGGGAGATTTTAGCATTCATGTCAATGTTGTAATTGCCATTGATGTTTCCAGTAATAGTTTATACTCATTTTTCCTTTGTTTTTCAAATGCTAAGTAGCAAAGGATATACCCAGTATTTCAGGATATGGAGAAGCACAGGACTCACTACGTGTAGCAGTGCAGGTGCTGGATGATTGGCCCAGCTTGCTCACATGGGGCAGGCAGAGCCCTCAGCTCTGATTGGAACAATTCAGAGCTTGCACAGTGCTATATTTCTTTGCACGTGTACAGAGGCGGCTCTAGGCTTTGTGAGGCCTTAGGCAAAACTTGACATGGGGCCTCACTCACACCCATGATGGGAAAAATAATTCAAGGACAAAAGCCTCTTCCCCACAAACCTGGCCAGTGGTTGTGGCGGGTCTGTGGGCAGGGGGCTTATCAGAATCTGGAAGCCCCCTTTAACAAAGTGGCCCCCAGATCCTGCTCTTTAATAACTAAGGGGTGGGGTGCCACCCGGTGATGTCACCTGGTGAACCCGCCCCCTTGTGACATCATTGACTGAGGGCATGCTGGGTCATTGACGTCACAAGGAGTGGTGTCACAGATATTTACTGGTTGTTAGGGACTCTTAACGCTGCCTGAGCACATCAGCGTTAAGGTCCCTTGTCCCTCAAAACTGGGGTAAAGCATTGGGTAAGTTAGGTGGCCACGAGGCCCCTGTGAGTGTGAGGCCTTAGGCGACTGCTTAATTTGCCTAATTAAAGAGCCGCCTTTTTCACGGTCCTGGAGTGGCCTAGCCAGTCTCCAGATCTCAACCCCATAGAAAACATTTGGAGGGAGTTGAAAGTCCGTGTTGCCCAGCGACAGCCCCAAAACATCACTGCTCTAGAGGAGATCTGCATGGAGGAATGGGCCAACATACCAGCAACAGTGTGTGAGAACCTTGTGAAGACTTACAGAAAATGTTTGACCTCTGTCATTGCCAACAAAGGATATATAACAAAGTATTGAGATTAACTTTTGATATTGACCAAATACTTATTTCTGTTATTTTTTTAACAGGGAGAAAATAAGAAATGAATTGTGGATGATAAAATCATTAATTTAAGGTTTTGATCTGTAGGTTCAGTATGTACTGTATGGCCATAGATGAGTTAATCTTCTAACCTATGAAATATGTGTGTGATCTTCAGATTTCTTGTTGGACATTTATGTGCCTGCCTCGTGTTTCACTGATGAGTTTAGCAGGTTTCCATACGTTCCATAGTTGTGTCTCAGATGGCTTTGGGCAACCTCTGACCTGTTCAAGCATCACACTACCGTGTAATTCTCAGCAGTAAAAGGCTGGAAAAGAACATTAGTCATACATTTATTTTAAACTGAAGTCACAAATGTGACACAAATATTTTAAACCTTTCTAGTTTTCTAATTCTTTCCTAGAGTATGATATCATGTACACTATGGCCCAGATCCACGAAGAACTTACGGCGGCGTATCTATTGATACGCCGCGTAAGTTCTACGATGCGCCGGCGTATCTTTGTTTTGTATTAACAAAACAAGATACGCCTGAATGTGGGCTAGATCCGACTGACGTACGTCTTAGTACGCCTTCGGATCATTGGTGCATATTTCCGCTGGCCGCTAGGTGGCGCTTCCGTTGATTTCCGCGTAGAGTATGCAAATTAGCTAGATACGCCAATTCTCAGAACGTACGTCCGCCCGGTGCATTTTTTTCCGTCGTTTGCGTAAGGCTTTTTCCGGCGTATAGTTACCCCTGCTCTATGAGGCGTACGCAATGTTAAGTATGGATGTCGGGCCAGCATTGAATTTTCCGTTGTTTGCGTAAAACGTTCACGAATAGGGCTTTGCGTAAATTATGTTCACATCGAAAGCATTGACTATTTGCGACGTGATTTTGAGCATGCGCACTGGGATACCCCCACGGACGGCGCATGCGCCGTTAAAAAAAACTTCATTTACGTGGGGTCAAGTTGAATCAACATAAAAAACGCCCACATCGTCATTTGAATTTCGCGCCCTTGCGCCGACACATTTACACTACGCCGCCGTAACTTATGGCGCAAATACTTTGTGGATAAGCTACCTCCGCTCTAAGTTACGGCGGCGTAGTGTATCTAAGATACGCTACGCCGGCCTATATATGCGCCGAGGTACGTGGATCTGGCCCTATATTGTCAAAGTATTGGGACGCTTGCCTTTACACACGTGAACATGAACTTTAATGGCAGTCTTAGTCCGTCGAATTCAATATTGAATTGCCCCACCCTTTGAAGCAATAACAGCTTCAACTCTTCTGGGAAGGCTGTCCACAAGGTTTAGGAGTGTGTCTATGGGAATGTTTGACCATTCTTCCAAAAGAGCATTTGTGAGTTCAGGCACTGATGTTGAGCGAGAAGGCCTGGCTTACAGTCTCTGCTGTAATTCATTCCAAAGGTGTTCTATCGGGTTGAGTTCAGGACTCATCCATGTCTTTATGGACCTTGCTTTGTGCACTGGTCCAAATCATTTGGTGGAGGGGGATTATGGTGTGGGGTTGTTTTTCAGGGGCTGGGCTTGGCCCCTTAGTTCAAGTGAAGGGAACTCTTAAGGCGTCAGCATACCAATTATTTTTTGACAATTTCATGCTCCTAACTTTGTGGGAACAGTTTGGGGATGGCCCCTTCCTGTTCCAACAGGACTGCGCACCTGTGCACAAAGCAAGGTCCATGAAGATATGGATAAGCGAGATTGGGGTGGAAGAACTTAACTGGCCTGGACAGAGTCCTGACCTCAACCCAATAGAACACCTTTGGGATGAGTTAGAGTGGAGTATGCGAGCCAGGTCTTCTCATCCAACATCAGTGCCTGACCTTTACGAAAGCGCTTCTGGAAGAATGGTCAAACATTCCCACAGACTTACTCCTAAATCTTGTAGACAGCAAGGTTCTCTATTTTCCCGTCGGGATTCCCGGCTCTTTTCCTGACGGTAAAACTTCTAGGGAGCATACACACGGCTGGGATTCCTGGCCAAATGCTCTCCTGGCAGTTTTTCGTGTGTACAAGGCTAGACTCTAAAGTAATGAGCTTTACAGGCATTTAAAAGGTCACCTACTGATAATTTTAAGTACCCTCATTTTACCACTTCATGGATGCATGCAGTATTGAGGCTTGATGTACTGTGCTTGACACTTCCTTATCTTTTATTTTGGTGGTTAAATTATGTTTGCATATTTTTTCTTGAACATATAGTCTGGATAAAGCAAATATGATACAACATAAAAAATTGCAACTATCATCTTTTCATTCTACAACGACTTTAAGAGCATGTGTCGCGAAATCCATACCAAACCCTTATCCGAGCATGCAGCTTGGCAGGCCAGGAAAGGGAGGGTGGGACGAGCGAGCGACCCCTCCTGAACCATACCAGGCCACATACCATGCCCTCCCCACCCCAAGGCACCTTGGCCCAATGTTTGTGGGGATAAGGATCTCTTCCCCAAAACCCTGGACTTTGGTTGTGGGGGTCTGCGGGCCAGGGGCTTATCATAATCTGGAAGGTCACAGACCCATCTTCCCCGGGCAGTGACATCACAAGGGGGTGGGGTCTCCAGGTGGTGTCACCACATGGCCACGTCCCATAGCTATATAAGAACTGTCATATACGGGAGTTGCTAGAACGGCGGAAACGTTCGCCGGGGGAGGAACATTTTTTTTTAATTGGGGTTGTGGCGACGGTGACGGCCATCATGATTGATGTTGGATCTACACCGGGGGACATTTTTAATAAAGGACTTGTCAAAAATTGCCTCATGTTTTTTTTTTGGTGAATGGGTAGGGGTACTATGTACCCCATAATAATTCACATGGCGGGCGGGGTCAGGTGACCCCCTTTCTTAAAGGGGGCTTCCAGATTCTGATAAGCCCCCTGCTCGCAGTCCCCCACAACCGTAGCCCAGGGTTGTGGGGAAGAGACCCTTGTCCCCATCGATAAGGTTCACCCCCCATGTTAAGGGCATGTGGTCTGGTATAGTTCAGAAGAGGAGACGCTTGATTGATCCCCCCCTTTCCTGACCTGCTAGGCTGCATGCTCGGATAAGTATTTATTTTGGGCAGGGGCCCAACGCCAATTTTTTCTTTTATTTTGGCGTGGGGTTTTCCCTCAAGACCCAAGTCACACTAATCCAAAAGTTGGATCCAACTCGTATCTCGTTCATTAAAGTCGCATGGAAGTCAGATTGATGTCGGACCGATGTCGCAGGGACCAACAATCGCCCAATGTTCATGTCTCACCAGTGTGAACCGGGCCTTAGGTGTCAGACAACCCCCATCACCCCTTCCATGTGTTATACGTACCCGTTCCTGCTCTACCAAAAACTGTGATGTGCGTCCCTCTGTGCACACGCCTTTTCTTCCAAAAAATTCTTCCAGTCTCTGTTCCTCCTGCTCCTGCATGTGACAATCTACAATTATTCTTACAGAAAGGCTGTAAATCTCTGAGACATGCACAGCAGAATATTTGGAGGACGTTCTGGGTGTCTGACGCTAAAAATAATATATAATTGTAACAAAATGTCTTTGATAAAGTGCTCTGCCGATGGAGTCGGAACAAAACGTGTTCCTGCTGGCTATTTTAATAAAGGAGGAATATGATTTTGCATCTCGGTGTGCGGCGTTCTTGTTGGTATAATTGATTGCTTCAGTGGGGACGAGCTGAGCCAGCATCTGAGATGTAACTATGGAGTGTGGAATGTCATCTCACCTGCGGCAGCATGAAGAATGTTTAGCGTTGTATAAAGATTATATTTGTCCTGTAGGGATTTGCCCTCATTTGTGTGAATATTGGATTTTTTAGTAAAGTATATGTAAACCCAAAATTTATTTTTCAGTATGTTTGGCATTATGTCTCAAACTATTTTCTTAAGACAGAACTAACATAAAAAACTCCCCTCTCAAAGTTTTGTTATTTAACTACCCAGGGGACCAAGCCCATGGGAGAAATAATCAAGGGACAGGGGAAGAGGAAAAGGTGGGGGTACCGTGAGGTCACCCCCCAAAACAAGAGTTGCATATGGAGAACCAAGTGTTAGGTTAGTGTTAGTTTTGTGCAAAAAAAACCTCAAACAAATTAGCAGGCACTATAGCCCGTCCCTCCAAACATCTGAAAAAACGGGTTAAAAAAGAGTTGACAACATTGTCACCCACACTCAGCTCATAGATAGGGCGCCACTCACACAAACAAGCATATCACAATAACCTCAAAAGACATCCTCGTATCTAAGCTTTAAAAGTCTAGGTAGTGGGTCATAAGGTGCTGAGCAATACTTGCCCTGTTCAAGGCTGATATGTATGCTACTAGCATCACTTACTTCTCCACTTCCTTCGACAAAGCTGTGAAATCACGACTCTTAGGCCCCGTACACACGACCGAGTTTCTCGGCAGAATTCAGCCAGAAACTCGATCGGAGCCGTATTCTGCCGAGAAATCCGGGCGGGTGTACACTTTTGGCCGAGGAAGCCAACAAGAGGATCTCGGCGAGGAAATAGAGAACATGTTCTCTATTTCCTCATTGTTCAATGGGAAATTTCGGCTCGCCGAGATCCTCGGCGGCTTCACAAGGAACTCGACGAGCAAAACGATGTGTTTTGCCCGTCGAGTTCCTCGGACGTGTGTACGAGGCCTGAGGCTAAATGATACATCATGAGGAGAGAAGTATCGATATATTTAGAGGTAGATCTAACAGTAGGCTGTGAATTAGCATTGGAATCTGTAGCACTGAAATAGCATCTTCAAACAGTCCCAAATGTTTGCAAAGTTTATGGAATGTATCCAATGATGTTTGTCTAGCCAAGTGAAAGGGAAACTTGTGAACTCTTATCGTTGAGTGATCGTTTGCTATTATGGATAAACAAGCAGCTTAGAGAGGGGACGGGGCCAGTGGCAGGTGGTGCTAAACAAACCGCCCCCCCCCCCCCCCCCAGGTTGTCACTTAGCCCTCTACGATCCCCCGCACTCCTTGGCTTCTCCTCCTGGCCAGCCCTATCTGCCTCCTGTCCTGATTGGCAGGGAAGAGAAGCCGGAAGACAATAGCGAATATTGGGTGCGCAGTACACTGCTCCCAGAGCCCAACCTTTTTCTAGCAAATAATAACCTCCAGCTCTAATTATGGGGCTTGAAAAAAAAAAAAACCTATAGAAACCTATGAGTCCGGCACCCCGCATGCAAACTAGGGGGCGATGGACACTTATGGACCAGACGCTCCTGGTCGATGCTTTATGCTGGCTTTCCATCTCCCCACAGGAACACCAATACTTTGAGCTATAAAGGAGGGTGGGTCTGCAGTCAGTTTGTAGAGGTGCATTTTGGGAGTGAGGGCCACCTATTAGCAAAATATATAGACATAGGACACCCCCCTGCCACACTCCATTAAAGGAGAATATTACAATACAAATAAAATTATTAGTTAAAACCTCAAGTGTTTTTTTTTTTTTTTTACCACTACTATTCCTTTATACTGGCTATTGAAATTTACAAATGCAGCAATTTAGAAATTGGATGAAAGGTTTAGCACTGGGAAACACTTTTTGGAAGATAAATAGTGCATTTTATATACAACTTTATGGATCAGACCAAAATGACGGACAAATGAGGAGGAAATATGGACAGAGGGACTTTGTTCCAAATCAGGGACAGTCCCTCAAAATCAGGGACAGTTGGAAGCGATGAAATACAGTAAAACAATAGTTCTTCTTTAAGAAAACATTTTCTGTGAGTCTGTTGCAGAGTCTTTTTATTTTTTATTTATTTTTTATTAATGGAGATCCTACCAGTATCAACACTTCCTGTTGCAGACTGACAAAGCTAAGCCATTGGCTCACAATTTGCAACAGTGGTATCTGAACTCCTTCATTTTGTCTTTGGGCTTTCAATTAAGTCTATCAGATAGGAAGAAGCACGTATGACAGGCTGCCAACATTGCTGCAAATTGCAAGGCAGTGGCTTAGCGTTGTCAATCTACAACAGAACGAGCTGCTATTGGCAGGATCTCCAGGTAAAGCTACATTCAAACTAGTTTTGCAAGCAGGATAAATTATCTGGAAAAATGTATGCTTCCCAGACCAAGTTTTCTTGTGTTTATTTGTACTTGCTAATTCATGCATTTATTTACATTTACAAGCATTTAAATGTGTTTACACACACCTGGACTCAGAATTCATACAGTGGGAATTATACCATTAAAAAGTGTTTAAAGTGGAAGTAAACCCTCCTATCATTTTCAGCCAAGGAGGCTGCCATCTTGGCCTCTGTTTAATCTTCTACTGCCATGATGCTGTACAAGAGTTCAGTTTTGATAACGGCCATTGGATGGTTTGACAGTTTGGTTGAAAGTAGAACCAATGTGATAGTTAGCATTTCCGGCATGCCGTGAACGTAACTGTTTTTTTTTTTTACTATTAAATCTATTGCTGCGTACACATGACCATTTTTAATGGTCTAGAAAAAACAAAGTTTTTTTCAACCGGATTCTTGTCAAGCCTGCCTTGCCTACACACGATGGTGAAAAAAAATGCTCAAGCAAAGCGCGGTGACAAACAACACGTACAACGGCACTATAAAGGGGAAGTTCTATTCAGATGGCGCCACCCTTTGGGCTGCTTTTGCTGATTTTGTGTTAGTAAAAGTTTGGTGAGAAACGATTCGCACTTTTCAGTCTTCGTGCTTTTCAGTCTGTTACAGCGTGACGAATGTGCTATCTCCATTACGAACGCTGGTTTTACCAGAACAAGCACTCCCCTCTCATAACTTGCTTCTGAGCATGCACGTTTTTTCACGTCGTTAAAGCCTACACACGACCGTTTTTCACGACGTGAAAAACGACAACGTGAAAAACGACGTTCTAAATTTTTAATGCCCATTTTTCACATCATGAAAAATGCTGTGGAGCCCACACACGATCGTTTTAATGACATTAAAAAAAATAAACAATTTTTCACGTCATAAAAAAACGGTCGTGTGTACACAGCATATGGGTTTACTTCCGCTTTAAAAAACATTAGAAAACTCTTACAAACGCATCTAAGTGCAGGTTTGTCGTTGCCAGTGAGGCCTAAAAAACTTTATAACAGGTTCACGAAAAATGATTTACTCATGAAAGCTGTACAGCGAGGCATGAAGCCAAACATACTGAAAAATAGATTTGTGGCTTACATACAAAGAGCCATCTGGGTTAGTTACATTTAACATTTACCTAAATATGTCAGCGGAATTCATTACCCAACAGAAGGAAATATATCTACACAAAAGCTCTGCATTCTCACATGTATGAGTTGTGCGATAGGATTCAGTGGTTGCTTCACATTTGTGATCTCTGCTCAGCATTTAAGAAGCCCATCACCAGGAAAAGCAAAATCCTTATTAGCAGTAATAAATACAAAACAGTGCCGCACAATACCGCACAATACCGCACAATACCGCTATGTGATATTATACATAAACAGTACCAATAAACTGCATATAGCGTCTCACATACAAATCATACTATAAAATGACCCCTTATGTGATATTTCCTTTGTGGCCATACATGTGAAGTCCATTATTTGTATAAAAAACTCTTATGCATCACATTCCATATCCTTATTCCGCTTCTCTGAAGTCAAGTCACACATGTTAATGTATGCTTGTGTTCTCGTACACAATGCTACTCTCACCTTCTATAATTGACCCAAACTTAAGCTGACCATACATGGTCAAATCTTAAAAGAATTCTCTTTTGAAAAGCAGAAATTTTGTGCGTTTTGTGATCCGAAGGTGCCATCATTGATTACGAAATTCGGCCAACCAAGCCTTTAATTTTACCTCATGTTGCTGCAGAAAATAATTTTTGCGGCTGTGAATCTTCTTTTCTTTCTGGGATTTTTCTTCTGTGCATTTATTTTTCGATTACATTTCTCACACGATTCTCCCATCCATTCGAAAATCGTTTGCCCGATTACACAAATTCGATGGCCGCAGGGAAATTGACTGTTGTTGCAGCCCACTAATGGTGCGAAATTTGAATGAAAATTCTTAGATAATAGTTTTGAAATGTATTTATTTTTTCGAAATTCGACCCATGTATGGCCTGCCTTAATCAGGTATGATGTGCCTTCCCCGTTAACTGGAGTCCCAACTTACGTAATCTGCCTCCATCCTTAGCCATCAATGGGGATAGTATATCACCATTCACCCAAAAAAGAATGATACTAATAGTGCTCATATAGACTTCTGCACGTATCTGGAGCACTTCAGAAATTACAGCTTGTGTTTCCCTTTAAAAATACAGCTTGTTGGTACCTCTCCAAGATGGCATTTAGCTCACTTCTGGATGCAGCGTGACGTCATGAGTTCCACCATACGCGTTGCGTCACTTGATCACATTACTTTGTCAGCCCCACTACAAGGGTCAAATGCTTGTTTACATCAAGGGAACTAGCAAAAGTTATTCGCTTACCTGATCCACAGTAGCACCCCTACACTCTGGCAGTGGACTGTCCCTTTGCATGTTTCTGGGCTATGGATGCTGCATTGTACTTGATGAGGTGAGAGGACTGACTGTCCTACTGTAGAGGAGAACAAGCAGGGACTGGACTAGAAGCACAGATGGAGCCTGTAGGAGGTGTACCCTAGACCTAAACAAGTATTTAACCCTTTCAGCATGGGGGCAGCCCCCCAGCAAAGGAGGATTTTTGATTCCTCCGGAGTCCAGCCTTAAGTAGCAGGTTAATAATGTCATGGCTTCACACATTTGAGCACTTTTCTCAAAAGCAGACTTTTATTAAACCAGTATAAGTTAACATGTTTTCCAGAAACAATTTAGCTACTTATTTACAATACAAAATAGTAAAGGTTGCAACTTTGCAAAAAAAAAAATAAGAACAAAAAATGTGTGCTGATGAATATACACAGGTTGCAGAAGTTGTTTTCAGCCAGTGCTTATTTTAGGTCCCCAATAAAAAACAAAATGACAAAATATTGGGTAAAGGTTTACCTGATTAAAACGAATGCTTAGCTCTTGTCTATAATGATGAATGTATTCAATTATTCTTGTAGTATGACAGTATCTAGTTAATTAATAATTATAACAGCCAAGAAATGCCTTCTTATGTCTATTCATTTATCTCTTCCCAGAGCACTCCTGTGGATCCAATTGAGGTGCGACATTTCCAACATCATACACAAAGAGAAGTATGATTGACTTCACTGAGAACAAGGTATGTCATCACTTTCTGGTGAACTACACGATTGAAAAACGTCGAGGGGAGCTGTTTTTCTTGCCAAAGATTTTGTGGTTTTGTCCAGCCGGCCCCAAGATATACACAGCACTGTCAGACGGCAGAGCTAGATTGGTGACCTGGATTTTATCTAATATAGCTTGGTCACTGTCCTGTAATTGGACAGTGAAGGAACAGCAGCAAACTGATCAGGTTGTCTTTCCACTCACTCCTTTTATCACTTTGTGCATTGCAGCTTACCTGATGGGCCCATAGTCTAGCTTCGCTTTGTGGCCTTTCCTCTATAAAAAAGCAATCTGTGGTGGCCCCTTCTGGCTGTATTTAAATGTTTCAGAGGGTGCTCAGGGAGGGTAACAGGATTGACAAAAATGAGCCCACTGCCCAGACTAAAAAATAAAAGTACAAGCTTGGATAAGTGAGCAAAATAAAAGGCTCCTTCACAAGCACCAAAAATAATCATGTCTATACGTAGACACACACACATACTGTATATATATATATATATATATATATATATATATATATATATATATATATATATATATATATAGAGAGAGAGAGAGAGAGAGAGAGAGAGAGAGAGAGTATCTCTCAAAAGTGAGTACACCCCTCAAATTTGTGTAAATATTTTATTATATCTTTTCATGTAACAACACTGAATAAATAACACTTTGCTACAATGTAAAGTAGTGAGTGTACAACTTGTATAACAATGTACATTTTTTGTCCCCTCAAAATAAATCAACACACAGCCATTAATGTCTAAACCTCTTGTAACAAAAGTGAGTACAACCCTAAGTGAAAATGTCCAAATTGGGTCCAAAGTGTCAATACTTTGTATGGCCACCATTTTTTTCCAGCACTGCCTTAACCCTCTTGGGTATGGAGTTCACCAGAACTTCACAGGTTGTCACTGGAGTCCTCTTCCACTTCTCCATGACAACATCACGGAGCTGGTGGATGTTAGAGACCTTGCACTCCTCCACCTTCTGTTTGAGGATGCCCCACAGATGCTCAATAGAGTTTAGGTCTGGAGACATGCTTGGCCAGTCCATCATCTTTACCCTCAGTTTCTTTGCAATTTAGTGGTTATCTTGGAGGTGTATTTTGGGTCGTTATGTTGGCTACTGCCCTGCGGCCCAGTCTCTGAGGGGAGGGAATCATGCTCTGCTTCAGTATGTCACAGTACATGTTGGCATTCATGGTTCCCTCAATGAACTATAGCTCCCCAGTGCTGGCAGCACTCATGCAGCCCCAGACCATGATACTCCCACCACCATGCTTGACTGTAGGCAAGACAGACTTGTCTTTGTACTCCTCCCTTGGTTGCTGCCACACACGCTTGACAACATCTGGACCAAATAAGTTTATCTTGGTCTCATAAATGTCTAAACCTCTTGTAACAAAAGTGAGTACAACCCTAAGTGAAAATGTCCAAATTGGGTCCAAAGTGTCAATACTTTGTATGGCCACCATTTTTTTCCAGCACTGCCTTAACCCTCTTGGGTATGGAGTTCACCAGAACTTCACAGGTTGTCACTGGAGTCCTCTTCCACTTCTCCATGACAACATCACGGAGCTGGTGGATGTTAGAGACCTTGCACTCCTCCACCTTCTGTTTGAGGATGCCCCACAGATGCTCAATAGAGTTTAGGTCTGGAGACATGCTTGGCCAGTCCATCATCTTTACCCTCAGTTTCTTTGCAATTTAGTGGTTATCTTGGAGGTGTATTTTGGGTCGTTATGTTGGCTACTGCCCTGCGGCCCAGTCTCTGAGGGGAGGGAATCATGCTCTGCTTCAGTATGTCACAGTACATGTTGGCATTCATGGTTCCCTCAATGAACTATAGCTCCCCAGTGCTGGCAGCACTCATGCAGCCCCAGACCATGATACTCCCACCACCATGCTTGACTGTAGGCAAGACAGACTTGTCTTTGTACTCCTCCCTTGGTTGCTGCCACACACGCTTGACAACATCTGGACCAAATAAGTTTATCTTGGTCTCATAAGACCACGTGACATGGTTCCAGTAATCCATGTCTTTATTCTACTTTTCTTCAGCAAACTGTTTGCAGACTTTCTTGTGCATCATCTTTAGAAGAGGCTTCCTTTTGGGACGACAGCCATGTAGACCAATTTGATGCAGTATGCGGCGTATGGTCTAAACACTGACAAGCTGAACTTCCACTCTTTCAATCTCTGCAGCAATGCTGGCAGCAGTCATACATCTATTTCCCAAAGACAACCTCTGGATATGACGCTGAGCATGTGCACTCAACTTCTTTGATCGACCATGGTCTGTTCTAAGTGCACCTGTCCTGTTAAACCGCTGTATGGTCTTGGCCACCATGCTGCAGCTCTGTTTCAAGGACTTGGTAATCTTCTTATAGCTTGGGCCATCTTTATGTAGAGCAACAATTATTTTTTTCAGATCCTCAGAGAGTTCTTTGCCATGAGGTGCCGTGTTGAACTTCCAGTGACCAGTATGAGAGAGTGAGAGTGATAACACCAAATTTAACACCCCTGCTCCCCATTCACACCTTGTAAACACAAACGAGTCACATGACACCGGGGAGGGAAAATGGCTAATTGGGCCCAATTTTCACGGGGGTGTACTCCCTTTTTTTGTCAGCTGTGTTGTCACATGAAGAAATAGAATAAAATATTTACAAAAATGTGAGGAGTGTACCCACTTTTGTGAGATACTGTATATATATATATATATATATATATATATATATATATATATATATATATATATATATATATATATATATATATATATATAATGATGTATTACAATAATATGACAATGGGCAGGAGGACTTTTATGGGAGGTGGGGGTGTCCGTACTGGCAAATTTAAAGTCAATTTAAAAAAAATAAGCTCTATTCAAAGAAGATTAAGTTAAAATTAAACTTGACTTGCCTTTCCTGCTGTTTATGCTGCAGATTTTCCCTTCCTTATGGCTGCATTCACATGAATTGGAATCATTGGCAGAAGCGCCACAATTCTGCCCTGGCTATTCCAAATTGTAGAAAAACGCATAAAGTGTGTTTGGATGCCATTTTCTTAATGGCACCTAAAACTAGGTGCGATAGTGTCGTGATTATGAACAAAATTTGCACGAAGCTCATCGCCCAAAAAAGTATATGAGCTTCTTTTTTAACAACAAACACGCATAGAGCATTCTATTCAAGTGGATGAGCTGCCCTATACACGACATGCAGAATCGCATGAAAACTGCACACACAAAATCACAGGTGGGAATATTTGTTCCCACTACGTGATATGCGAACAAGGCCAAAAGAACTTTGCTAGTTGAAGAACTTTTCGCATCCTACACACTTCCAGCTGTGTTGGATGCGGATCTCCCGCTGTCTTCAATAGTTGGATCTACTGCCCCACTATATTACCACTGTTGTGCTGTATTGATTCTGGTAAGAGAAACCACAGACCACAGTGGGGTACCTGGCATCTGACACTATCAGAAGTGTCAGATTATGAAGATTCTTCAGGCAGCTTTATATCTTCTAAACAGTGAAGATTGGTGGCATGGGCAACGAGAAAGGTGACTGTTTAAAGTGAATTTTATTTGCAAAATTTAAATAAAAAAAAAAAACAAGTGAACCTTTTCTACCTTTGAATATCCAACCCAGTGCAAGGGAAATTAAAAAAAAATATTTGCAAGGACATGATTGGGTACTGAAAGTTAAACATTCTTTTTGCAAAGGGAGAAATCACTTTATTAAGCGAACCACTTTTCCCTTTGGTTAATAATCTCAGTGCATCAGAAGTATTCAAATAAAGTGTAGAACACCTTGTATATCTTTCAGAAACAGTTTCTAACAATATGGAACTTTTGATTTGCAGCCCATGCTCTTTCTGCTCAAACAAATTCATATAATAGACGCGTGGACTGTTTTTGAGGGTTTAGACAGGAAACTGAGGACAACATTTAGTTACCAGAGCAGCTTAGCATATATGTACAGGATATCCCTGCATCCCACACCACCATCTTCC
This sequence comes from Rana temporaria, assembly GCF_905171775.1. NCBI lineage: Eukaryota > Metazoa > Chordata > Amphibia > Anura > Ranidae > Rana > Rana temporaria. The sequence goes on along the minus strand of NC_053496.1, from coordinate 106,085,443 downwards.
TTTTCTATGCCATTGGGAGCTGACTATCTCAGATGCCTTGTACACACGCCCGGTTTTCACGACGGGAAAACTGCCATTTTTTATATTGGCCGAGAAAACCGGCCGTGTGTATGCTCCCTAGCAGTTTTCCCGACTGAAAAACTGCCCGCAAAAGAATTGAAACCAGCCCTCTTTTTTCTCGTCGTGTTTCCTGTCAGTCTTTTTCTCTTTGCGAAAAACAGTCGTGTGTGTGCTTTTCCGAGGGGAAAAAAAGTGCATGCTCAGAACTAAGTATGAGACGGGAGCGCTCGTTCTGGTACACCCGGCTCCTGATTACCAGGCATATCCAAGGAGGCTGCAGAAGCAGTAACACATCATTCTTACCATTCAATGGCGGCGGAGGTAGGGCTGGGGGGGGGGGGGGTGATTGGAATGGTGAGTTTGACAGGACTGAAGTAAAAAAAAGGAAGCTGGGCATGCAGGGAGGAAAAATTTTATTCTAGAGTGAAGGTCCACTTCAAAGAAACTCTGTTTGTTGTCAGACCATTTATTTTACCAAATATACTCTCATAAAATTATATATGCCCTTTTTCTAATTATACATTTAGGAAAAAATAATAAAAGCAGACAAGTGCAATAAGGTGCAAACTCCATGTAAATAACAATAAAACAAAACAGTAATCAACCAATATATATACAATTGTCCAGTTACTGGGTTTTTGGTTTAAGTACATCATAAATCAGACACAGTTACAATATTTTAGCAAATGATGAAGACATAAAAAAGCTCAATAGGATCCTGCAGGAAATTATAGAACAATTACACTTAAAAGGCACCATATGCAAAATTCTGGTTGTTCCAAAAGCATGTGTTATTTAGATCACTTTCATAAAGCTTCATTGCAGAATTATATAAAAAAAAAGAAGATTCAAGTGCTTTTAATTCCTCCTTGGATATCTGTCTCCAATATCCTTTCATGCCACATGAATATATATGTCTATTTATGTGCTGGTTTTCTATGCTTCAATTATGAATAAACACAGAGGGTGATCAGTAACGATCACTCACTGTGTTAAACAGAAAAAGAAAAGGCCGGAAAATACAGCATATCATTTACCGACCCCTTTCAACGCTCTCCAACCTCTATCCTCTCCACATATTCCGAGAGGAAGAGAAGTCAGCAGCGCAGGAGGGGGGTGGGCAGCAAGGGGAATCTTCACTGCATGGGGTGATTAGGGTGTGCCCAGGCACACCTTATGTGCACACCCATGTCAATCAGGGAGCCATTTGGGTTCCCCTTGGGTGCTGTGAGTATGAGACCAAGTTTGCAGTGGGTCAGAGATGGATGAGAAGACTCTGTGATGGGGGTCCTCTGATGTGATGGGAGCTCTCATGTATAGGAGGACGCTGATGTGATGGGGAGACTCTGCGATGGTGATGGGGGTCCTCTGATGTATGGGGGGGGGGGGGGGTTTGTTGTGATGGGGGGTTCTGATGTAAAGGCGAGGCCCTGATGTGATAGTGGGACGCTGGCTACTGATGTGAAGTAATTTCATCAAGGCTCAGATTCCCCTTTAGACTTTGCATGCTTTTAAAGCGGTTGTAAACCCCCAAACATTTTTTAAAATAAAAATAAAAACCTGCAAGACAAAGGCATAATAAGCTAGTATGACTAGCATAATAGCTCATTATGAATTACTTACCTTAGTTCGAAGCCCCTCAAAGTCATCCTCGTCTCCCCCTCCAGCCGCAGACATCTCTCTGGAAGGTTACTTCCGGGTATCGCTGCTCCGGCGCTGTGATTGGCCAGATCGGCGAAGACGCCACTCCCCGCGTGCGTGCGGGAGCCGTCAAAGCCGGCATTAGCCATTGAGAAAACCGGCATTCTCAGTGCGCCTGCGCCGTTGTCTATAGACAATGGTGTATTCCTTTTGGCAAATATCTCCTAAAACGTGTAGGTTTAGGAGATATTGCAAACACCTACAGGTAAGCCTTAACCACTTGGGATCCGCACTATGGACAAAAGATGTCCACAGCGCGGCTCTCAAGTGCCGAGTGGACGTCTTTGGACGTCCTGTTGTTGTCATTCCCCGTGCGCGCCGCGGGGAAACAAGGTGCACGGCGCATCGCTCGGGAGCCGATGCGTGTGCCTGGCGGCCGCGATGTCCGCCAGGTGACCGCGATCGGCGGTGACAGCAGGGACGTGGAGCTCTGTGTGTAAAAACACAGAGCTCCACGTCCTGTCAGGGAGAGAGGAGACCGATCTGTGTCCCTTGTACATAGGGACACAGCATCGGTCACCTCCCTCAGTCAGTCCCCTCCCCCCACACAGTTAGAACACACCCAGGATACACATTTAACCCCTTCCTCACCCCCTAGTGTTAACCCCTTCACTGCCAGTCACATTTATACAGTAATTAGGGCATTTTTATAGCACTGATCGCTGTATAAATGTGAATGGTCCCAAAATTGTGTCAAAAGTGTCCGATGTGTCCGCCATAATGTCGCAGGCCTGCCAAAAAAAAATCGCAGATCGCCGCCATTACTAGTAAAAAAAAAAACACATAAATCTATCCCCTATTTTGTAGGCGCTATAACTTTTGCGCAAACCAATCAATATACGCTTATTGCGATTATTTTAACAAAAATATGTAGAAGAATACGTATCGGCCAAAACTGAGGCAATTTTTTTTTTTTTTTTTTAAATTGGGATATTATTATAACAAAAAGTAAAAAATATTGTGTTTTTTTTCAAAATTTTCTGTCTTTTTATGTTTATAGCGCAAAAAAAAAAAAAAATCGCAGAGATGATCAAATACCACCAAAAGAAAGCTCTCTTTGTGGGGAAAAAAATTATAAAAATATAATTTAGGTACAGTGTTGTATGACCGTGTAATTGTCATTCAAAATGCGTCAGCGCTGAAAGCTGAAAATTGGTCTGGGCACGAAGGGGGTTTAAGTGCCCAGTAATGAAGTGGTTAATCTAGGCTTACCTGTAGGTGTAACTTCCCATAGAGGGTTTGCAACCACTTTAAAGGGTGCCACGACTGAGCAAAGGGTGAGAAATGCTCAGTTAGTATACTACCCGTCTACCTTTTAGATTCATCATAACACCTTCCTATCCAGATTGGGACAAAATTAGATCTGAAAATGCTGCCAGGCTCATTCACCATGGCTGGAAACATAGACACGTACCATCACAAACAGTACAAAAAAAATCCCTTTTTCTCTTTTTGTCCCTGGCTTTAACCATTTTTCCTTTCTATTAAAGCAGATATGAGTATATAATTCTGTAGTGTGACTTATCCCAGGCGAGCGTTGGCCAGCACTTGCGGAAGGAGCACAGAACATTCTGTAATCATACTCATCCCGGGTACACTGTGAAGTCAATAGCATCGTTTTTAATCTGAAGAAATAAGCTGTCCTTGTTTCTTGCACAGATGTGGTCCTTACAATACTTCTACCTAAACAAGAAAGTAAACCTTGGTGCTGTTGAAGTCAGCAATTGCTTTTAAAAGTATAGTTGTTCTGCATTATTTATTTGTAACTGGATAATGTACTGTCGTTTGCACAGCAGGATGGAAATATACTGAAGTCAGCTTGTTTACACGAACAGGTTTATACAGTAGTGCGCTGTGTTCTTGACTCTGCCCTGCTAGCTTGAAATAAAGTGTAGAAAAATAGCCTAATGTATGAAGAAATGGATATTCTCACAGTGCACCTGTGTAGACAAATGCTTATTTACATGAGTAAAAAACAGTGTAGCGCTGGAAATTGAATCAAAATGAGTAAAACAATAAACATAAAAAATGAAAAATACGTGACATTCAAAAACCTTCAAAAAACAATGAAGTGAAAATCCTAGGATATATTCAATTGACATATGTAGAGCTACCCCCCAAAGGAGCCGCTGGTTGATTTGGGATCTACTCTCTTTTGGCTCAGCTCACCCCTATTTAACTAGCTCGAACCCTCCCTTGACACATCGGAAGTCTGGTAGTGGGATATTGTGACCCCTGCTGGACTGGGGTCACAATAGCAGGCATACAATATGCAGTGATAATAAAACAATAAATTACCTGTTGTTATGGACGGTCACTCCAGACAAGAAAATACACTCCACACAATGAATATATTTAAATATAAAGGGGTAAGTTTACTGTATAGAAACTTAGGGAAGAACAGACGTAGATTTGAGACATAAACACAACTGGCAAGTAATGTCTCAGTCTGATTCGCAAGGGCCCTTGCAAGCATCAACAATCAATGTGAATTAATAAGGTACTCTGAACCTAAGAATAGTACCATTCGTCTAAGCTAACAGTCAGCCTATGCTCGCGAGCGCCCCTAGCGGGCAATGATTAGTCAATATTCACGTTGCGGCCGGGCGGTGCACGTTAAAATTGTAATCCACAGGTAACAATTAGTGAAGGAAACTATGCAACGAAATGTCTGGGAACAGCAAACGTTGGTGAACTGACCGCTCATCAGCGTCAGTCACTTCTGTAAACACCGAAACAGTTAACTAGGCCTCTACGTTTCGGCTAGAGGCCGAGCACATGTCTGTGGCCTGTAAGATTGCACTAGGTGTTTGTACTAAACAGAGAGTCAGAAGCTGAGCATGTGCTCTCTCACCCGACAGGCCGATCCGTCTGAGTTCTTCTCAGGTGTGTTGATAAATCACTGCTCCACAGCACAAAGATCCTGGATGAGGGTTCTCCACTGTTTCAGTTGTCAGCTGGCTTGCCTCTCCGATCTCTGGGAACAGTGTTAAATACACACTCAAAGTGGGGTTGGGTGTGCCGCAATGGAAAAGAAACAGAAAAAGAGTTCCATAGTGCAGGCGTTTAAAAATCAAGAGGGTTTATTGTGGGTATAAAATACAAACTCTCGTGTTCAGTGAGAGGTAATAAAATATCCTTGCAAGGAATTATAAAACAAAGTAGCTCCATTTGGCGTCAAGCCGCCTATTTACATGAGCATAGACATCTAAACGCAGCACTATAGTAATCTTTGGGACCATACGGACAGCTGCATCTGCAAACTAAAATGCGTCCTGAATTAAGCGGCATATAAAAAAGTAGGATAAATCTGGGATCATACACATCCACAGATTTTACATGTGTATGCATTGTATGTATTTTACTCAGGATCTTCTGCTAGCTCTGCCAGCATGAACCTGCATTCCATGTGCAGAAAATACACATATACGTGAATGACGCTCAAAGGAACAGGGGTTGTAAAGCTTGTGGGACCAGCTAGGCCCATACAGCCCTGGCCTCTGATAGGTTGAAAAGTTTTAACCAAATTATAGCACATGTTCTCAAACTTTGACCGGTAAGTTTATGGAATATTCCTCATCATTTTTTACTATTAGGTCTTCACTAAACTGAAATCTAATAGGTGGTGGTGTAGGGATTTTGGATTGTTTTTTTACAGATTTTCTGCTTTCTGTTTTAGCGCTTTTTCACACTCGTGGTGGAGTGTGGTGCCCTCTGCAGAGCGATTCACATTTGGATCGTTTTCAAAGGGTATTTGACAGGTGGGTAGGAGACTTTATATATTGCCTCCTTACCACCTGATTTAACCCTATAATGCCGCAATACCATGCTTGACACATAGCAAGCGTTGGCCGATTTGTTAGTGCCCCTAAGTTTTGCCCCTCCTGTAGTGATGACATGGGTGGAGCTAGTGCCCTTATGATACCAGCTGTGGGTTGGGCCCACTTAGAGAAGGCTATGGGAACAGAACACCCTGGCGCTGCATCATGTAGAGCTCATCCCATCAAAAGTAAATTTTAGGGCCCCGGTTGGGCACGATTGAGAATGAGACATTATGAGAGCAAGTAGTATGCCAGTGGAGGGACCTGATCCTCAGGGGCTTAGTGTAGTGGGGTGTGGGACTGATTAGTCTAATAGGGAGCATTTCCAACTTGGTGGCATGGGAAGATGGCTCCAAATACTTGTGCTCTGTACTGATAAAGACTGCTGCAGGATGTATTTTTTTTTCCAATGTTGTTCTGTACTAAAGATTCTGCCAGTATGTCTCATGTGATGTATTATTGAAAGAGTTATTAATTGCAGTGCTGAAGTTACATCTAAGAATGGGCATTCCTTTATTCCAATTTGGGGCTTCTGGTTTGGAATGTAGGGAGGCGGCCTATGGCCATGAGAAATGTGGAAGATAATGGAGACAATAGACAACAGGTACATGAGTGCCCTGTCAAAGAAGAAGCGGGGCAGGGCCTGGGACAGCTTGGTGCCATTGGTTGTCCAATCCAGATCCTCTACACTTGTGGTTGTGGCGCAGCCCCCTTTGAACTCAATGGGTGAATTTGACAGTCAGTTGACCAAGAAGAAGCAGGGTGAGACCTGGGACAGCTTGGCATCAATGGCTGTCCAATCCAATTCCTGTACACATGTGATTGTGGTGAAGCCCCACTGAACTTAATGGGCTAATTTGAGAGGCATCACCGTAAGTTTTACCTCTGCACCTTAAGTTAAAAATGTTATGACCGCAAAGCAAAGCTCTACAGCTGAAGCAGGGGTGTGCTGCCCCATCCAGCTGCTATTTTACAGCTTAAGGGGAAGTGGTAAAACCCGGCCACACACCTGAAATATACCACCATATATTGTAAAACAGTGGTGGACGGGTTTCTGGAGCACTGAAATACACACTTTGGCAGCCAGTGCACCTATGAATGGCTGTTATATGAGCTGCCATTGGACAGCTCAGACCAAAGGCACAATGTAGGGGGTTCAAAGTGTCGGTGACCACCAATGATTTTTTTTTTTAAAAGGTGTGTGTGGGGGGTAGTTCAAGTGGAGTTTCAGGCTACTTTTAGTTTATTAAAAGTCAGCAGCTACAAAAAGTATAGCTGCTGACTTTTAATAAACAGACACTCACCTGTCCCACAGTCCAGCGATGCGGCTGCATCGCTTTTCCACTCCTCTCCCCCCTCCTCTCCTCGGCGACTCCATTGGAACTGTGGGCACCCGGCCATGACAGCTCGTGGCTTCACGGCCGGGCGTGCACTGTGCATGCGCGAGTAGCGCTGCGCTCTCGGAGTGGATAGGCAATCTTCTTGTGTCCCAGGAGATTGCCTAGAGGGAGGGGCCGCCTAGGGAGAGAGGAGGAGTCGCCTAGCCGGCCCTCTAGGCGGAAGTGGGACAGGTAGTCCCCTTCAAAACAAAGAGCCCACTCCCCCCCCAAAAAATGACATGCCAAATGTGGAATGTAAGGGGGCGAGGAGTACTTAAAGCGGAAGTTCCACTTTTGGGTGGAACTCCGCTTTAAACTGACACTGATCACCAGTGAGAATGGTACTATTTTTTTTTTAAAGTAAAGAAAAGAAAAGTAAATGTAAGAAATCCAAATGTATCATTTATTTGGAAACAACTACTACTATCACGCCATGGCCCTTTACTGTGGTGTCGAAAGAAAAGATGAAGCAGTGTACGGCAAATGTATTACACTATAAGGCAATAAAAGATGTTCTTTGGAGTATATCTTCTTCTGCCCCCAATATATATCTCTTAAGCCCTGTACACACGACCGGGATATTCCCAGCGGTAAAAAGTCCGCCGGGAATCCCGGCCGTGTGTATGCTCCACCTCAGTGTTTCCCATAGGGAAATTGCCGGGAAATAGACCACCGGGAATCGCGGCAGGAAAAAAAAAAACATGTTCTCATTTTTCCTGCCAGGATTACCGGCAGTTTTCTGCATACACACGGCGGGAAAACTGGTCGTGTGTACGAGGCATTACAATGTTGGACATAGCAGTTGTCATACTGGCAGGTTTTAGGTAAAGTATCAGCCATTTTCTACTTGTATTTATTAAACCAGAAGCTTTTTCGTACACATAGAGCTACCCTGGCTTTGCCGCAATAAATATTTTTTCATTTACACCAAGCAATTAATCTGGGAACAGAAGGTCTATTTTGGTCCATCCGCTGCAGGTTCAAATGTTTTGGAAAAAAAACAGGAACAATGGAGGTGTGAAGTTTTACCCAGGTCACCTTAATGGGGTGTTAACGTCAAGCTTCGGTTGTGTCTGCCTAAATGTTTGGGCTGTTAAATGGCTAGACAAACACACGTGGCAAGACTGACTCACTGAAATTTAATTGCCTTATAAGTCTGCAATAATGACTGTAAATGAAAGTATGATGTTATTTTAAGGAAGCCAGCTCTCAGTGTTGTATCTTTACATGGTATGCAGTTCTTTTTTGGCTCTGCTTTATGTCTATGTCATTGTACTACAAGACACACAATTATATGTGTAAAAGATTGCACAGATGCAGAGACCAAGACTAATGCTGGTGCATAAAAAGGGCAGTGTAGCTTCCACATAGATTTGCAAATATATGCTACTAACACCTATGCTTTTAATACCTAGGGCCGGATTCATAAAGAAGATACGACGGCGTATCTCCTGATACGCCGTCGTAACTCTGAGTCCGGCCGGTCGCATCTATGCGCCTGATTCATAGAATCAGGTTACGCATAGATCTCCCTAAGATCCGACAGGTGTAAGTGACTTACACCATCGGATCTTAGGCTGCAATTCTAGGCCGGCCGCTAGGTGGCGATTCCATTGCGGTCGGCGTAGAATATTCAAATGAGTCGTTACGCCGATTCACGAACGTACGCTTGCCCATCGCAGTAAATTTATGCCGTTTCCGTAAGAGATATGCGGCGTAAAGATAAAGCTGCCCCCTAGGTGGCGTAGCCAATGTTAAGTATGGCCGTCGTTCCCGCGTCGAAATTTGAAAATGTAATGTCGTTTGCGTAAGTCGTCCGTGAATGGCGCTGGATGCCATTTACGTTTACGTCGAAACCAATGACGTCCTTGCGACGTCATTTAGCGCAATGCACGTCGGGAAATTTTAGGGACGGCGCATGCGCAGTACGATCGGCACGGGAACGCGCCTAATTTAAATGATCCACGCCCCCTACCCGGATCATTTGAATTAGGCGGGCTTGCGCTGGGCGGATTTACGCTACGCCGCCGCAACTTTACAGGCAAGTGCTTTGTGAATCAAGCACTTGCCCGTAAAACTTGCGGCGGTGTAACGTAAATGTGATACGTTACGCCGCCGCAGATTTACGCGATTATACGTGAATCTGGCCCCTAGTGTTTAAGGAAGGCTGGCTATTTCTTTAATTAGGATACACGTGCTGCCACCATTGACCTTGCAACCTTCTATAGTGGGCAACGGGATGTTGAATGTTTGCTGATGGCACATGCCATTGATTGTTGATCACACCAGACTCCTAGGTAGGTCTTTTTCTTCCCCAAAAAGCACTAGCAAAAATGCACAATTTTAGTACATTCTAGTGCTCTATTCCCAATGAGGTTAAAGTAATGCCAGCCCTGCTGTATTTCAGTCTGCTGATAGGTTGCCCAGGCATGAGACTCTACCTTGGGGAAGGGTAGGTACCCAAGAAGATGGTGTGTTGGGGGTTGGAACATCACTTTGAAGGAGTGCACATTAGTACTGCAAGAATGCTTGTGCACTTTATGGTGCATACTATACAGAATTTATATTAGTCATCATTATTATTCTAAGTGCCACATTTTTTGCAGACGCCATTTTTTTGTTTTCTTTAATTTTGAAAGTGTAAATGATGGAAATAAAATCTAACTTTTTTTTGACATATTATAAGAATGTCTAATCTGTAATTTGATGCCTTTTGGAGATTATTCCATCTTTCCTTGGCTTCGTTACGCATATTAATACAAATTTTTACCTGGGGTGCCCAAACTTTCCATTCCCACTGTATACCAACAAGCTAACAAGCTAAATCCATAACACGAATAGGACAATTTAAACAATGAACCTGTTCTACTGTATATAGAATTACATTTTTATAAAGCCTATCGTAGCTGCGTTAATGAAACACATAGTAAATAATTATATTAAATATTCTTTAGTCTAAAGTCTGCTGATTTACTAGGATTTATCCCAGGCTGCCTTCTTCAAAATGTATTGGATTTCCTGTGCGTGGCTCAAAGTTCTGTCATCACCAAAGGATGTAATTAATATCTGCGCACTTGTGCAATAGCAACAAAATACTTTCCTGTATCCTGTAAAGGGAAACAATACGTTTATTTTTATTGTTTTAATTTACAAGGTTTTCAAACTGTTTCCATTTTTGGTGTATTATTCTTTATAGAATAATAAAGCATCTACTAAATTTTATTACAGAAATGATGATGTTCAGTTCACTTTTGAAAAGTACCAGCCTTTGGTTGTAAAAGATGTGCACATGGCACACAGGGAGATTCTGAGTGCACAACAAACACCATCACAACATGCATGTTTATGCACTGAGGAGACATCCTTGGTTGCACCCTTAGGGGGTAATCCACAAAGTTCCGGCGTAACGTAAATTTTCCCATTTAAGTTACACTGCCTTAAAATTTCTACCTAAGTGCCTGATCCACAAAGCACTTACCTAGAAATTTTTGGCTGTGTAACTTAAATTCCGCCGGCGCAAGGTGTTCCTCTTTTCATGGGGGCGATTCCCATTTAAATTAGGCACGCCGAGCTTTGTGGATCGCGACGGGTCAATAAAGTTGCGTCGGGAAAAAAAAAAGATACAGCAAAAAAAAAAAAAATCAAAACAAAAAAAAAATTGCGTCGCTGGACAGAAGGGTCTGTTTTTACATGGTGTAAACAGTTTACACTTTGTAAAAGCAGCCCTAATTTTGCGTTTGCAAACTAAAACTTACGGAGAAAAAACAAAGCTGAAAAGCTTCGTGGATCTCCGTAAGTGCTAATTTGCATACCCGAGGCGGCATTTCGACACGAAATGCCCCCAGCGGCGGATACGGTACTGCATCCTAAGATCCGGCAGTGTAAGTCCCTTACACATGTCGGATCTTCTGCCTAACTATGGAAAACTGATTCTGTGGATCAGTTCCATAGTTAGAAACAGGGATACGACGGCGTAACAGCAGTTACACCGGCGTATCCCTTTTGAGGATCTGGCCCTTAATTTGTGGGAACGACAGCAACTAGATGTTGGATTCTTACCTGTGAGGATTAGCAGGCTGTAGAGGTAACAGAATGACTGTATGCGCTGGCCATTTCTTAATGTAATGTAATTGTAATTTTAATTGACCAGACTGGTTGAAAACCATTTTACATCTTTAGAGAAATATGTTATGGGGAGAGGTGTAAGGGACTGCCAACATCCTATTGTATATAGAGAATGATCCTCTGTGACTTTAAAGGCAGAAAATTGATTAGTGGACAGTAAATATAGTTTAAAAGGCAGTGACACCACTTTTAATATAAAGTGTAAACAAACGGGCAAACATAGCCCTGCAGTAATAAAAACAAGATATGCATGTACATATAATATTTATATTGTATACACAATTGAAGAATACAATCAAACCCAGTGGGTACCGGTGTCCCCATATTCTGCCAGAGTCATGCTGTGGTCATTTCATATAGGTATCCTGTATTTGCCCAACATGTTTCTGAATTTCTACTGTATGTTCCTTCTTCAGGGGAGTTTAAATTCTGGGTGATTAGACTTTCTGAAATATAAACAAAATTACTAACAGTCACATTTCAACACAATGTGTAAGCAGGACCATTAAATTCATATTATGGGGGAGCTGCGGTGGCTCAAAAGGGAGCTGCGGTGGCTCAACGCGATTGGCACTGCGCTGACAAGCCATTCACCTCTGCAGCTAGGGGTTCGGATCCCAGTCTCGGCTTCATGTGAATTGAGTTTGGTGGTCTCAGCCCGGCTCCCGGTGGGTGTGCTATGCAAGGTAAGCCTGTGCTTAGTACGCCCACCCCCCTCCCACAAAAAACCACCACACCTACACACGCACTCTAAATTGGGTTAACACACACACTTTGACCACGCGGTCTCTAAAAGAGAGGCGAAGGACTAATGGGGCTGGTTGAGCGGGCTAATCCTCTCACTCCCTTATAGGGAGTCCCTCTGCCCTGTTGGGCTTCAAAGCGGAGCAGGTAGGGCGGGCTGTGTGGGAGGACCCCCTCACACACCCACCATTGCCACCCGGGGCATGGAGAAAGGTGGCAGATTGCCTCTGGGGGAGGCCTGCCTACTCCCAACTCCTGCAGTCCGGCTCCTCTCTCGAGTACATGCACAAAATACACTTAAAGAAAAAAAAAAACAAAGAAAAAAAAAAAAAAAAAAAAAAAAATTCATATTATGATTTAGAGCAGGGGTGCCCAACCAGTGGCTCTTATAACAAAAGTTCATGTGAATAATGCTTGATTGCAGAAAATCCTGCCATAAATCAATTCACCAAACAGTGCAAAAAAGGATGTGTGCTCTCCACCACCAGTTTCACTGCCTGCTTACCTCATAGTAGGGAAAAATCAGCGGTTATCCTCTCTGCCTAAAACCTTTGCACAGTAATGTGTCTATACAGTTAGGCCCAGATCCACAAAGAAATTATGCCGGCGTATCTATTGATACGCCGCGTAATTTCTACGATGCCCCGTCGTATCTTTGTTTTGTATCCACAAAACAAGATACGACTGAATGTGGGCTCGATCCGACTGGCGTACGTCTTAGCCATTAAAAAAAACATAATTTACGTGGGGTCAAGTTGAATTTACATAAAACACGCCCACATCTTAGTCATTTGAATTCCGCGCCCTTACGCCGACACATTTACACTACGCCACCGTAACTTACAGAGCAAATTTTTTGTGGATACAGAAAATACGCTGTAAGTTACGGCGGCGTAGTGTATCTGAGATACTTATAGATGCGCAGAGGTGCGTGTTACTGGCCCTAAATGTTTTATTTGTACTGTGTGTTTATTTATATATATATATATATATATATATATATATATATATATATATATATATATATATATATATATAAATTTAAACAATGGATCATGAGGTTCTTTCACCAAGGACAAATAAACAAATCTTAATTTTAGTGAGCAGCAAAAAAGCACATTAAGCAGGTCATAAAAAATAATGGAGCGCAGAGGGATTCTAACAAAGGGGCTATTGCATATGGCTATGTAGACTGTTCGGTAACTGAATCCACTACTGCTAGAAGTATCCAATTACCACAGCAGTAGTAATAGTAATAATCACTGACAGGGAGAACCCTTCAGTCACAGATTTTCTTTTAGGAAGATCAGTTTACGACCACTTGTATGCCATTATAATTTCAAAACCTTTAAACTATGGATGCTATTTATAGACTTAAAAAAGATACCTGGCAGGGGATTGAATCATTCCGTACATCCGTATTATCAAAAACATACACTTTACTGTTTATACATTTTTGAATAGTTGCTTTATTGCTTTAGTAGTTTTATAATAAAACATTTTTTTTGGAGCTTTCCACCATGCAAGGGAGCTTGCATGAAGGTGGAAAGCTCTTGCAAAGGAGGAGCCGAGACAGCTGCCGAGGGACCCCAGAAGACAGGGTTCGGAGACACTCTGTGCAAAATGAGCTGCACAGTGGAGGTAAGTATAACATGTTTGTTATTTTACCAAAAAAAAAATCTGCCTTTAGTGTTCCTTTAAAGGTGTTGTAAAGGCAAAGGTAAAAAATGTTTCCCATAAATAGCTTCCTTTACCTTAGTGCAATCCTCCTTCACTTACCTCGCCAAGTTTCTTAAGGGGTGGGGCCCAGGGTGGTCCTATGGTCTTCCCACTCTGCACCCGACCAGCCTAGGCCTTGTTAATTGACCTCTTCTACCCTCTCAACCTGGGAGAACCTTGAACCCTTTTCCTACCCAACCTTCCTGCTCTGCACCTCCTTTCTTTTTCTCTCTCTTGCTCTCGCTCTCTCTCTTCTCCTTTTCCTTTTTGTCGGTAAGACCCCAACTCTAGTTTTGTTTCCAAATCTTTTGTGGTCTACCCCACGCTTTATCCCCTGAGCAATTAAGCTCTTCTACCCTATGTTAACCCCTGGCCTTGGCCGGAGGGCTGTTGATGTTTGGCAATTTCTACGATCAAATATGCTCTTACTGTGTATTACTAAGCTGTGCTATGATATACTTTATGTTTATTTCCCCTACGTGGGATCATTACTGTTGTTATTACCTTTCGAATATTTCAATAAAAAAAGATTGTACCGAAATGTGGCATGTCAGGGATTTAGGACTTTTGGGTGGAATTTCGCTTTAAGGGTAGGGAGGGTTCTTCAACAAGGGAGCTTCCTTTTCTTTAGCTAGAATAAAATTGTTTTTAACTCTGCACAGTAAAGTTCATAGAGTAAAACAGAGTGTTAATAGTGATCCTAAGGTTATCATCAATTAGGAATGCAGATTAAGCCACATTATTGCAGAGGCAGTAATTGCACAGGCATGTGGACAGCAGGGGGACTTATAAGGGTTGGGTAGTTAGGATTATAGGAAAGGTTATGATTTTAGTTGGAGGGGTTAATGAGGTGGGCATATTAATATGTTACTAAACACAGGACCCTAAATTAACTATATCTGGTCTCCCACAGTACACAGAACATGGAACAACAAAAGTTTTAGTAAATATAAACTGCTAAGTACCCTTTCTCATCAGCAATATATAGCAATCTTATGACTTCTATCAGTGCCTGATTAAAGCTTGTAGGGGGAATTTTCATACTCCAGTCTCTCTCAAGAAAAAAAAACTCTCTAGCAATACACACGAATCTGAGCATCCTGACTCCAGTAACTCTGTCTTATCCGGACATGTTTTGGAGACAATGCAACAAAGGGAGGATCTGTGCATATAGGATCAAACATACTTTTTACACAATTCAGTGGATTAACCCCCTAGGTTCCACTGTGAGTAAGTATAACAAGCAGGCTTTACTGCATATACAAATTGATTTTACTGTTGTGGGTTTAGTAACACTTTAACTGCAGATGAGTTATACGGCTAGGGTTTAGTTGCAGAAGAGGGGTTATGACAGTTGGGATATTAGGTAGAGGTGATACTAGTGCAGAAAAGTTATCTGTATGGGAAGCTGGGGCTGGAGGATAGGTGTGTCATAGAGGTTTGGGAGTTTAGGTAGAGACAGGTTTACTTAAAGTGGAATTTTAGTCAAAAAATTAAGTTACAATAGGCACCTTTTGCAGATATAAATGCATATACTGTTAAAAATCCAGTAATATACTATCTCACCCTGCTCTGCACATGCTCAGTTGCTCTTTATTTTTAGGCACTGCTGAATTTGTGGAGGCTCACAGCCTCAATGCGGAATTAAGCCCGCCTATCTTTTACAGCCAATTTAGTTCCACTTTATGATTTGCTGCTGTTCAGGGGCTCTGCACTTCAGCAAAATGGCAGTCTCCAGCAAGAAGAAGCAATGCTAGAGGCAATTTACAGCAGACGTTAATTTTGGTAGCGTAATTATGTAGACTGTATGTTCCTTGCTAAAGAACATATTTTTTAATCAAGTTATTATGTGTAAACTTAGTCTTTAAGCAAGAGGTAAAGGGATTGGTAGTTAGGGGTATAAGAGGGATTATTAGGTTTGGGGTTTAAGTAGAGGAGATAAATGACCAGGCATGTTTTCTACAATGTGAATTATGGAGATACAGTTCTGAGTAATTCATGTGTTTCACGAAGAGTTAAAGTGGTTATACTCATAAACAGGAAGCAGAGGCAGGTCATTTGTGCTATAACTGTACTGTGGTGGCTGCAGAGCCAAGCTTTATTCTGAAGAAGTTGTTCTTATTGGGCAAATGTGCATTGAAAACAATAATTGTTTGATGTTTTTTCTTTTGTCTGACCGCGGCGTCTTCTTCACACATTGCAGCTTCCTGTTGTTCCAGGTAGAGTACACCGAAGAGAAGTTACAAATGAAACGGTATGTAATTTAGTTTGCTTTTTACCTGTCTTTACTTTTTTTTTTATCATTTTACCTAACCATTAATTAGCACAGATAAAACAGATTACAGAATCACCAATACAAGACATAAACTAAAAAATCTGAATTTAGTAGCTGTACCACTCTTGTTTTGCAACTAAACCATTTGTTCTCCAGCTCATGTAAAAAATTGTGATGGTAGATTCACCTATAAGCTATTATCCAAACAATGAAATAATATAAAATGATAGTATATATATAGAGAGAAAGTATACTATATTTATTTAAATATATCACAAAGTTTACTTTATCTCAAAAGCCAGGTAGTTATAAATTCTGTACTTACTAGTATATTTATTTATGTAGATCTAAATGTGTGATCACAACCATTGCCAGCTTATCTCGCATCTTCTCATATCATAAAGGAGGCTTGATATCTTAAAGGACACACTTGAGTTGTAGTTCTGAGTCCTCACTAAGAGGTATACAGAGGAAATTCCAGGAAAGGCAGCAATTTACAATAAAGAAACCATTATTATAGTTCCTGTAAAAAGTAATCATCCCCTAAAAAATGTACAAGTTATTGCTAAAAGAGATTTCTGAGTAATTTTAAGTAATTACAATGATACCACAATAAAAAAACTGTTTGCTAAATTAGACGCCTAAATATTCACTAGTGCTGCCAATCCTATTCCAAAGCCACAAAAGTTAAGATTAAATGTGTGTAGTGAAGACTCTTCATGTGATCGTATTATAAATATTTGTGTATCTGCAAGCTCCAGCTTCTGGTGAGTCAGTATTTTGGCATATCAATAACCAAGAAGGCAAAAGAACTTTACAAGCAGCTATGTTATAAAGTTATTAAAAAGCACAAGCCAGGGGAGATTTGTGTTCCAACAAGACAGTGATCCAAAACGTAAAGCCAAAACTAAACAAGAATAACGAAAAAAAAAAAACATTTTATGGGCTGAGTTGACCGAGTCAGAATATACATCTTGATCCAATAGATGAGATGTGTTGGATGGACCGAGTCAGAGTCTACATCTCAATCCAATAGATAAAATGTGCTAGATGGATCATGTCAGAGTCTACATCTGAGTTAAATAAATGAGATGTGCTGGATGGACCAAGTTAGCGTCTACTTTTCAGCCCAATAGATGAGATGTGCTAGAGTCAGAGTCTACATCTCAATCCGATAGATAAGATATGCTAGATGGACCAGGTCAGAGTCTATATCTCAATCCAATAGATAAGATTTGTTTGATGGACCAAGTCAGAGTCTACATCTCAGTCCAATAGATAAGATGTGTTTGATGGACCAAGTAAGAGTCTACATCTCAGTCCAATAGATAAGATGTGTTTGATGGACCAAGTCAGAGTCTACATCTTAGTCCAATAGAGATTGTGTAACTAGACTTGAAATAGCACTCACCATCTTCATATGTCCTGACTGAGTTTGAATAGTTTTGCTAAGAAGAATGAGGACAATTGCATTTTTTAGATGTTCAAAGCTAATAAATATCTATACTTACTGTAAGGCCCCATTCACACCTAGGCGTTTTTACGCCTGAAGCGCACTGCTCACAAACGCCAGAGGGGAGAATTAACATTATTCCCTATGGTGACTGTTCACACCTGAACGCCTGAACGCCCAAACGCCTGTCGCGCGAAGCTCAAACAAGTCCCGGACCTTTTTTTGTCGCGCGTATCGTGCGGTTTGGGCGTATTTGAGCGTTTTTTTTGATCCCATAGAAAGTAATGGGAAACGCGCGAATTGAGCGTATCGCGCGACAACGGGCGTTTGCTACGGGCGTTTCGTCGCTTTAATAAATAGAACTTGTCGCCCATGCAGAAGATTAAAAAAATCTACCAATATAGCAACAAGTGATGAAAAGATGATAATTTTTCCTATTGGCTAAAATAAAAAACGCCGAAGTACAAAAATGTCGCACGACGCTGTATGCAAACGCGCAAATACGCGCGACAAAACACCAGAAAAAAACGCCCAAAAAAACGACCGAACGACCGACGCTCAGGTGTGAATGCAGCCTAACTGCTGCTAAAGGTACTTCTACTAAATACTGACTTGATGGGCACATATACTTGTGCTGCTGATGTAAAAAAGAAAAAAGAAAAAGCACTATATATACAAGCACAAGCATGGGGCCCTATCTATGCTTTTTATATCAGGGAATTGTGGGACTAAAAGCACCTGATGCTTTCTCATGTGAACCTGGAGCTATCAGGTTGGCTTTAATATGCTACACACTGACCCATAACGTCTGTAATAATGAGGCACATTACAAAAAATCGATTGTGCCGAACAAAAACAAAACAAAGTGATCATATTAGCTTACATGAAATGCTACAAAAAATAAAAGCAAAACGCACAAAGGAAACATAATTAAATCTACTTAAGGTATTGTAAGCTGATTGAGGAATTATAGGTGACAGGCCTATTCAGACACAATAAAAATGACAGTTAAGTCCGCTGTTTTGCCAGGTCAAGAAAGCTATTCATTCTTCATTGTGCCTTGGCTGCTTGCTAAGTCACTAGTTAGCAATCTATTGGAATGTCAGAGAACAAAAAATAGAGCTGCTGACCTGCACCCAAAAAGGCAAATGTATTTTTTGGCACAGAGCATGCTGACGTTTTTTTGGCCTGATGCAACATTTGGCATCCTTTTCTGTATCAGTGAGCAGTGAAGTAATTAAAGAAAGCCTTCTAATTTTTCTTAGATGTATTCTGAACAACTGCAGAGCACACACAAATACAAAGAACAAGTGCGTTTCATTTATCTAGTTATAAAGGGCCCGTGTCAAGGCGATGAGTGCAGATTGTCTTTGCTTTCCAGGTACCTATTGTTCGTTCTATTTAAGTCAGCTCACGCTTACAACAACTGCCAGGTCCTCGAAATTCCTTTTTGTGGAAACAGCGACTTTTTTCACAAAAAAACAAATCTACTGTGTTTTTAATCTATTTATTTCAGGTATTTTTTTTCCCACTCTTTCATTTCAAGGAACAAACAGTATTACAGGAAAACAATTACAAGTTACCTGCCTCTAGTTGTTATAGAATGCAGTGCCAGCATTTCACACCATACCATGATGTGACATGGGTGGCTAGAAAGATACTTTTTTAATAGCTTACTTAAACTCTGTAGCATCTGTGTAGGGATCTATCTGAATGCAACAATCTGAGGCCTCGTACACACGACCGAGTTTCTCGGCAAAAACCAGCAAGAAACTTGCTGGGAGATATTTTTTTGCCGAGGAAACCGGTCGTGTGTACATTTTCGTCAAGGAAACTGTCGAGAAACTCGACGAGCCAAAAAGAGAGCATGTTCTCTATTTCCTTGACGGGAATGGAGAAAATTGGCTTGTCGAGTTTCTCGACAGCATAACAAGGAACTCGACGAGGAAAACTATGTGTTTCGCCCGTCGAGTTCCTCGGTCGTGTGTACGAGGCCTGAATGCATATAAGCAGCTCCTATTCCTTGAATTATAAATAGGGAGTGGTGTAACAGTGTTAGCTTCTTTTTGCCGTGAATAGCAGGAACCTGCAGAGTACCCGGTAGCCTGCAAATCCAAAGGTGTATCACAAAGGAAATTGCAGCACGAGTCAGCGCCAAAATTGCAGTACGAACCACACCTTTCTGTTAACAACAAGCATTTAGATGGGTGACTCAATTGGCCAAAAGTTAGGTTGGAGGGTAAGAAGGGGTAAGAAGGCAGAAAAGCCATGCATCCTCTGGTTGTAGTATCCCTTTTAAGTCAGTCATTTGTTTCAGGCTAGTAGAGCATAGTTACATATTTGATAAGGTTGAATAAAAACACCAGTCCATCAAGTTCAACCTGTGTGGGTGTTCATGCCAAATACCATTTCCCATATCCCTGTATACTGTTTTTGATGCCTATCCAAGAGTATTTTGAAAAATGTATACTTCCCGCTGACATCACCAATTGTGGAAGGGAATTCCTTATTCTTACCACCATGACCACCACCTACGCAGTTTAAGGTTAAACCGTTTCTCCTCCAATTCTATTGAGTGGCCCCTTGTCTTCTTACACTCCTTGAGACTGAATAGCTTACTCCCTATGCTAGAATTATTGTTAACATATTTGTATATCACTATCATATCTCCTCTCAAGCGTCTCTTCTCTTGTTTGTAGTCATTCCTGATAACTGAGTTCCTTCATTCTTCAAGCTTATTAGCTTGGTCGCCGTTGGACTCTGTCCAGTTCCAGCATATTCTTCCTGAGACTTGGTGACCAGAACTGGACGGGATACTCAAAATGCAGCCAAACCAGAGTTTTATAAAGTGGCAGGATTATTGTTTTATCTTTTGAGTAAATACCCTTTTTTTAATGCACACTAATATTCTTCTTGTTTGCTTGCTGCAAGTTGGCATTGCATGCCATTGCCAAGTCTGTCATCTACTAGGACCCTCAGATCTTTTTTTCCGTCCTGGATTCACCCAGAGGTTCTCCCTCTAGTGTGTAACTTGCGTTCATATTTTTAGCCCCCGAGTGCATTACTTTACATTTTTCAACATTAAACCTAATTTGCCATATATTTGCCCACCCTTTTATTTTATTGAGGTTTTCTTGTAAAGTTTCAATATCCTGCTGTGAAGTTATTGCCCTGCTCAGCTTCGTATCATCAGCACACACTGAGCACTACACAAAGAATCTGGAAACTGGCTGCATAACAAGAAGCAGCATATAAAATATACCACTCTCAAGTTAGCTTTAAGGTATAACTCAATTTTTTGTAACGTTTCACTTAGTTGGCTCCAATGCCTTGTGTTATTCACCTTGACAAGTCACACACTATCTCTGCCAATCCTTCAATGTGTAGCCTGCTTGGTGTTCACAGACTCTTTTTCAAATATTTTCTATCAGTATCTATTTCCCCTGCACATGTGTGCAACTACCGGTATATCCATTTGCACTGGAATATGTGTAACTGAGGCAGTGCTGAATTTAAATCATCAATGGATCAAGATTAGAGAAGGTCATATATATTCATATGGGGCACAATTGCCCTGGTGAGGCTGTCCTTATATACAAACAAACTGTGCGTATAAATGGGGGACCTCAAGTTTGGAAGCTATGCATACAAAGTCTAAAAAAGGTTACCATATCAATGAGTTGGGTGTTCAGAAACATTTAATATTGGTGCTCGTTCAGCAAGACAATAAAAAACAGCCAACACATTTAAGGGTTGAAAAGTATCCCCCATCTTCAGGGCTACAAAACAAATACAGAATTGATATACAAATGGTGTAAACATTTGGGATGTAATGACCGATGCTGCCATTTTTTCTCCACTGTTATCCTTTAAATGTCACATTACCTACATCCCCCATATCTATGTTCCCTTTTGGCCACACCACTTCTGGTCAAAAACTTTCACCATGCTTTCATCTTGCATGCGATCAGTTAATCACATAATTTCATGTCAATTCCGAAACACATTTTTCACTGTCCTGTCATCCTGTCTCCTACCCTAATGCCGCATACACACGATCAGAATTTCCGACAACAAAATCCGTTGATTTTTTTCCGCCGGGATATTGGTTTAAACTTGTGTTGGATACACACGGTCACACAAATGTTGTCGGAAATTCCGAACGTCAAGAACGCGGCGACGTACAACACTGCAACCACCTGAGAAAAATGAGGTTCAATGATTCCGAGCATGTGTAGGATTATTGTGCGGAATTTTCGACAAGAACTTTTGCCGTCGGAAAATTTGAGAAGCAGTTCTCAAATTTTTGCTGTTGGAAATTCCAACAGAAACTGTCCGATGGGGCCTACACACGGTCGGAATTATCATCCAAAAGCTCACATCGAACATTTCTTGTCGGAAATTCCAGTGTGGACAGTGTGGACCCACACTGTTCTGGCATTCTCATTCAGGTCTCTCATTGTCTACCTTGACACACTCCCACCTTCATATATTTTTCCCCCACTTCATTGTCATGCTATATATTATTTGACTTTGTAACAAAATTAATTCAGCCTCATTTTCAGCAGCCTCTGTCATTTACCTTTAATCCCTCCCACCAACAATCCCCACCTTCACAGTTCTGGTGTCCTCATCTTTCTGTAATCTCTGTGCCCTCCCAATTCCTGTTCTACTCCAACGTTCTGGTGCCCATTTAGCTGTTTAAAGCGGGAGTTCACCCGAATTTTTTTTTTAACATTAGATTGATGATCATTTTGTCAAGGGGAATTGGGTAGTTTTTTTAAAATTGAAGCAGTACTTACCGTTTTAGAGAGCAATCTTCTCTGCCGCTTCCGGGTATGGGCTGCGGGACTGGGCGTTCCTATTTGATTGACAGGCTTCCGACGGTCGCATACATCGCGTCACGAGTAGCCGAAAGAAGCTGAACGTTGGTGCGGCTCTATACGGCGCCTGCGCACCGACGTTCGGCTACTTTCAGAAAATCGTGACGCGATGTATGCGACCGTCGGAAGCCTTTTGGAAGCCTGTCAATCAAGTAGGAACGCTCAGTCCCGCAGCCCATACCCGGAAGCGGCGGAGAAGATGCATCTCTAAAACGGTAAGTACTGCTTCGATTGTAGAAAAAACACCCGATTCCCCTTGACAAAACGAGCATCAATCTAATGTTAAAAAAAAAGGTTTTTGGGTGAACCTCCACTTTAAATCAGCATTGTTCAGGACTGGCAGCATGCGGCTGCTGTTAATTTGCTCTTGGGCACTTTGTCACTTTTTTGCATGGAACAGTAAGTTACATTTTACTAGTGCAGATGGCTTTTATTTTAGTTACATTATGCTCCACACAGCTTTATTTTTTAATGTATTCTTTGTTCACTGTGTTCTTTTAAGTGCAGATTGTGCTGATTCTGCCATTTTGCATCCTCCCAAGTTTGTGCAATATATTTGTTTCACAAACCTTTTATATTTATATTTATTGAAACTCAGCTTAATATTGTATCTTACCATTAGAATCTTTTGTACTCTTAAAGGGGTTGTAAAGGTTTGTTTTTTATTTTCTAAATAGGTTACTTTAAGCTAGTGCATTGTTGGTTCACTTACCTTTTCCTTCTAAATGTTTTCTTTGTCTGAATTTCTCACTTCCTGTTCTTCCTCAGTAAAGTGTTCAGTGAGCTGTTCTAAGTGACTTTCCACCGCTCGGATGATGGTGGAAAGCTAACTGAGGAGAAACAGGAAGTGAGAAATTCAGACAAAGAAAAAAAAAACATTTAGAAGGGAAATGGAAGGAAAAGGTAAGTAAACCAACAATGCACTAGCTTAAAGGAACCTATTTAGAAAATAAAAGATGAACCTTTACAACCCCTTTAAGCATAGGTGTGTGCAGCCTATTGCATTAGGGTGTGCACCCCAAAGCTCAAACACATGACGTGCATGTGTATGTATGTATGTATGTTTGTGTATTTGTAATAAATATATATATATATATATATATATATATATATATATATATATATATATATATATATATATACACACAAATACACAAACTCTTATGAATAAATGTAAAAAACAGTAGGGCAGAGAATGGCATTAGTAGAGCAGTGGACGTGTCAGTAGGGCAGAGGTTGGTGTCAGCAGGGCAGTGGACGTTGTCAGTAGTTTTTTTTATTTTTTTATTATTTTTTACAATTTTTTTAAATATTATTTTTACAATTTTGTTAGGAGCCCCATTGGGGGACAATTGTGAAATATCAGCAAAGAGAATCTGCGCTGCACGGGGTAATTAGGGTGTGCCCAGGCACATCCGGCACACATCCTGCTCATGCCTATGCTTTCAAAAACTTACTGTAGTTCTTTCTGTGGTAAGATCCATCCATGGCTATTAAAAGTTACAGTAAATACGGCTTTCTAAAACCATTTTATTTAGCAGTGATTCATCAAATATCTTTATTAATTAAACTAGATACCTGTGATTTTGCTGTATGTCAATGAGAACGTGTGAAACGGAGGATTCCCTCAGCTGCCGTGCAGGATTCATTAATCTTATAAGCCTGTTTGATCCCCCTGAGAAGGGCGGTCGCTGGCTTTCTGGTAAGCCTTTATTTTACCTTCAGGTGTTGGGCTCTCCTCACGTTTTTGGAATCATTCATCACACATTGGATGTTTACAACCCTTTTCTTTGAACTTTGTCTTTGGATTTTCATCTGTGGATGCACTGGATTTAATATTTCATGGACTGTTTATTTTACATATTATTTGTATATGTCATAATTTTTCATTTGTGTTTTGATGGTCACAGTATTTTATTCAATCTGCTCGATTGATCTATTCATTATGCTTTAATTTCCAGCGCTACACTGTTTTTAAACATCAATTTTTGCACTTGGTATCAAGGTTTTTAGTGTTTTAGCTGCAGGAATCCCTCAGGGATCATTATTAACATTTAATTATTTTATATTTTTTTCACGTAATTATCACTTTATTCTCTACCTAGCGCAAATTCTCCCCTCCCCCTTTCCCCTCTTTTGAACTAAAAAATCTGACTTGTATCTTAGTGTAGACAAAATCAGTGATCCAACCACACAAGTAGGAAATTACATTTCCGAGGTCGTTCAGCACACCAGTTGTCTACAGAATGCCTCCAAGTTGCCATATTGCTTTGAAATGTTCTAAAAAATGGCAGTTCTTCAGATTAAAATGGAAATATACCTTTTAGTAGCATTCAATTACAATTTGGCTTGTATGGCAACTGTATATACTATATATATATTTTGTATTTGCAAATTGTTCTGCACAAGAGTGGAATTACCTTTTAACATGATAAGTAACCAGCTGATTTCTAAAGACTATTCTAAAGACTAGTACTTAGGGTGTTCTCTTTTTGTCTGTTATTCTTGATTATTAACGAATAGACTGCAGTGTTAAAGAAACTTTGTTTAAAAGTTTGTCCTTAAAATACCCTATCAGAGATTTTTTTAAATCTAGGTGCCACTGGAGAGAAATTCCTGCACATCCTCTCCACTGGAACAAGTGTCCCTATTGTCCCTTTCCTCCTTATTAAGGTCCATTCACACTTTGCTATGGCGTTAAAGGGGAGGTTCACCCTAAAAACGACTTTCTAGCATTACATTGGCCCCCCACATTACAATACAATTATGCCTATTATGTGTTTTTTTTATGCTGTACATACCTTGGTACAGCTAATTCACCCATGGCTTCCGGGTTGCGAGTCCCGCGGGAGTGGGCGTTCCTAACATGCTGTTGATTGATGTGATGACCAAAAACTAGCTCCGTCGCGTAAGCTGCGTCACGATTGCCGAAAGGAGCCGAACGGCAGTGCGCAGGCGCAGTATAGCGCCGACCCGCCGTTCGGCTCCTTTCTCCAATCGTGACGCAGCTTACGCGACAGGGGGAGCTCGTTTTTGGTCATCACGTCAATCAACAGCATGTTAGGAACGCCCACTCCCGCGGGACTCGCAACCCGGAAGCCACGGGTGAATTAGCTGTACCAAGGTATGTACAGCATAAAAAAAAACATAATAGGCATAATTGTATTGTAATGTGGGGGGCCAATGTAATGCTAGAAAGTCGTTTTTAGGGTGAACCTCCCCTTTAATGCGCACACATTATGTGCAATGTGTAATGCGTCAGCATGGGTTGCATTAGGGCAACCCATTTAGTTGGCACTGAACTGAAATACACAAGAGCAGACTAAGAACAGACATGCACCTTTTTTTTTTCAACAGAGCACACTGCAATGCATGTGCATCCAAGCTGTGTTCCCTTTGTGCATTGGGTACAATTAAACGTAACATGTGTTGCAGTAACACAAATATTGGCATAACAAATCGTATCACAGTAGTGCATTTCTGCCTTTACTGTTTGTATAGCAGCTCAAAATTGTGGATTTCTGTGCCATTGATAGTGGTCACCAGAACAAAGTGAGGGACAGAGCAATGTCTGTAATCTGCCTAACACAGGCCGCAGCAGCAACCCCTGACAGCGGTTCTAATGCCTCACCATTCTCTAATAAAAAAAAGTTTTGGCTTTAGACATCCAGATATGGAATTCATTGGATGCTCTAGAACACAGGTGTCAAACTCAAGGCCCACGGGCGCAATCCAGCCTTCCAGGCCATTTTATGTGGCCCTCGCACCTCTCTTGCAGCTGCCAGAGAGCTCCAGCCCTCCTCTGGTCCTCCTCCAGACCCTTACTTTCTGCTTTCAAGCAATGCATCCAGCTTCTTCCCAGCAGCAGCATAAGGAAAGGGGGGGGGGTACACTGTGATGTAAGGGAGAGTGGGGGTCTCAACTTCTGATGGTGGGGTGGCTCTTGACATCTAATGTAAGGGGATGGGATGTACTGGACATCTAATCTTACAGATACAACCGGCCTTTTTGAGGGCAATCATAATGCTGATGCGGCCCACGATTAAATTGAGTTTGACACCCCTGCTCTAGAACCTATGAGCACTAAAGGCAAATAGACTGTTACCTTTACAAAGGGGAGTTGCAATTTACAAGGGAATTTCCCCCAAAGCTTAGTAAATGGGGTGATGCTCTGCTGAATTTTGTCATCCATTCATGTGAAAGCGAAAATGCTGTTTTTTTATTTGCTTGCATGTGATTGGGTGTTCTTTGCAAAGTTAATCACCTTGTAAAATAACCCATTCACTTTAAAATAGAAATGAAATGTTGGGTTAACACACGCTTTACATTTCACTGCAGTCACTATGCTCTGGGGAAAAAAAACCTTTAGTAAATCAACCCCAATGGCCTGAATTGCCTTCAATTTAAGGTCTGTTTAGATCTACAGGCAGTAGCGTCAGTACAAGATCAATGTACTGCACAAATAATAGAGCCATTTAGCAAATAGATTGTCTTCTGCGTCAGCTTAAATGTTTGACTGGAGTATAATTTTTGTATAGGATACAGTTTAATGTACACAGTGCTAAAACTGCAGCTAATAAATAGCTAATGCAATGTTACGATAACATCCCATTAGTTATTTATTACTCTGTAAATTTTCAAACAAACTCAACGAAGCAGTACTGCTATAAATTCCAGGAATACAGCTCTGAAAGTGAAATGGAGCACGACTTAAATTGGATGAATTACTGTTGTTTTTTGTTGCAATTCAGAAAATCAACTGAAGCCTTAAAAGTAGCATCCTGACAAATATTAGAGCCTGTTTGTGTTTGTATATTACTATTATTATCATTGCTATAACAACTCAATTAGTTTACTGTGGTACTTCCTGAAAATGATATTTGTATAAACAGAAGGACATATTCTGACATCAATGAAATGCTGGTATGGGCACAGTACTGTGACCTGGGTTAAGGTTCGTACACACGGTCGGACATCCAACAAAATTTCCCTTGGATTTTTGTCTTAATTGATTTGTCCGATCACACCCATAGCATACACACGCTCAGACTTTTTCGACAACCAACACGAACGTAGTGACGTTTCAACGTACTGCCGAGCGTTTAAAAGAGGAAGTTCAGTTTCGTGTGAGTGCTTTCTAGATTTCGAAACTTGCCACGTCACGAATGTGCTTTTTCAAATACGAACGCTAGTTTTACTAGACAGAAGGTTTCCGGGTGCTCTTTACTTCAGAGCATGCGCATTTTTTCAAAAAGTCTGATTGTTTTCTGTACACACGGTCGGACTTTGCACCATCTGACTTTTCTTGACGTAAAGTTGGTCCGTTCGCAGACCCAACTTTTGGTCCGATGAAAGCCAAAAAAGTTGGTCCGATGGAGCGTACACACGGTCGGACAAATTCGAAAAGTTGCAGATTTTGAAGTTGGTTGGCCAAAAGTCCGACCGTGTGTACGGGGCTTTACTCAGTTTATATAAGCGTCTCCCATTACCAATGTAAATTGTACCCAGCCTAGACAAGAACATTTTCAATTGAGGGTTTAAGATGGAAGTGGCCTTTCCTACTTTACATGGAGACAAACAGGGCTGTTAGAAAAAGTCAACCATTTTTTTCTCCTCTAATGTTTCCCAAACTTTTGTGTTTGCTTGTATATTTTTAACCTATTTATAAAACCTTTTTTTTTTGTCTTTTGAATTTTTTTTTGTCTTTTATGGAAATTTGGTATATTTATGAAGCTGCCATATTTGAAAAACTTCAGATTTGGAATTTCAGAATAAAAATATCTTCTCCTGTACAAGGTGGTCACTTTAGCCTCAATATCCACATTTGCTCAAGATTTCTTGTTTCTGATTCATTTTTCAAATTAATCGTTTTTCTAGTTTGCCAATGGCTGATTAAGAAATGCAATGTTAAATCATTAGCTAACATTCTTTAACAGACAATGGATGAGGAAATTGCAAGAAAATTTCAGTTCATCACTGTTCTACACACAACCTTCAAGGTCTACTATTGACTTAAGTTTAATTAACCAAGCTTAATTTATTTTTTGCTAAAGCCGGGAGATCCGCTCTGTCAGTTTTCCTCATGGGACAGACATCTTTATGTGAACATCTCCTTAGAAATGAGGATAATTAAGAGCCATGACTGAATGATTAGTTTAACGATTAGATTTTGGGGGTTCATTTGTGTGTTAATCATTATTGAGGTTAAGTGTTGGGAACTCATGTGAGGGACAAGTTTGAATACTTCTACTAAAAGAAAGACTGGCTTTCCCCTCCAGTATATCAGCAGCAACCTGCAGCTGTGGACCTTGCCTGGTCACATCAACTTCAAGCAAATAACAAAAAAAGGGATCAGCATTGCTTACTGTGATGTTGCAGTCTAAAAGGCACAGTCATGCCTCGTACACACGACCGAGTTTCTTGGCAAAAACCAGCAAGAAACTTGCTGGGAGATATTTCTTTGCCGAGGAAACCGGTCGTGTGTACATTTTCGTCGAGGAAACTGTCGAGAAACTCGATGAGCCAAGTTCTCTATTTCCTCGACGGGAATGGAGAAACTTGCCTTGTCGAGTTCCTCGACCGCCTCACAAGGAACTCGACGAGGAAAACTATGTGTTTCACCCGTCGAGTTCCTCGGTCGTGTGTACGAGACTTTAGACCCAGTAATTAGTACTCTAATCAGAATCTAAAACACCCATTCTCTGCCTCTGCCATATAGTCTGTATATGGATACTTGTGCTAAGTGCATGGCCTATACTCGGGTCCACCAGTACAGACCTGTGGAGTTGGAGAATAGAGAGCAGCTTAATCACAGAGATAAATATATATTTTAAGGAATTTCCAAGCAAAAATCTGTAAAAATAATTTTCAGGGATTTAGAACTGTGAAGAGAAATAAAAGTTGCAATACTTCAATTTGGCTTAGAAGGTTAGTAGTTAAGTGTTAAAATGTAACTCCAGAATTGTTGTGAAGAAAACAATTCCTTCTAGGTGTACTATATATGTATTTTGCTAAACATGAAATGTACTTCTGCGATATTTTCTATTTTTGCAATTTTATTTTGTAAAATGCTTCATATAAAGTCCCATGACCATAATTTTTGTTTGTAGGTGTACTATATATGTAGTACCTCTCCTGCTGGGGGGTAGAGGAGTGTGGACTCACCTCCAGCAGGGAGAAGGCTAGCATTTACCAGGGTCGATCCTTGGCCACAGTGGAGAGCATCACATGACGAGGAAGGGCACCAGTCAGATTAGCATTATTTTGTTTTATTACTTCGGCTCACAGAGATAGAGGGTTAGGGTCTCCAGTAGCAACCAGGCTTCCAGACTCCATAATCCAAAATATTGTCAGGAACTTCTGAGAGCAGACAGGCCAATCTCCCTCCAGAAGACATACATCGGGCTAAAAAAGGTCTAGGATTCTCTGTGGGCGGCAACCGATCACCCACTGGCAGACATCCATCAGGCTCGTTTTAGTCAGGAGCGTACCCCCTCAAGGATCAGTTGGAGCAGCTCACTCATAGGACCCATAGGACTCAGGCCTACACAGCACAACATTCTGTGCACATCCTGCCCAGGCTGCAGCCTAGGGGAGAGAGAGTTTACCAGGCCACTCCCTGAGCTTTTAGAACCTCCCCAAGCATGTACCACTGCAGAAAGACTACTAGTGGGAGAAGGAAGGGACATAAAGGCTCAGTAGCAAAATATTTGTCCTATAGTCCTAATGTCAGTGACACCTAGTGAAGAAGGTAGGGTACTGCAGCAATTCCAGCATACAAGCCAATTCAGAAACTACAAATTGTCCCAGGCAGATTATTTCCCAGGAAAGATAGATACATTTAGACACCTACAAAAATACAGTGTCTACAAATACATTGCAAGGATGTTAGAGAATATTTTTGAAAACTCATATCTTTCTCTATTCGAAAGATTTTAGTATAGTCACAATGCGCTCTGTCAAGCGAATTTCTAAAACAGGAATGTCAGCCTTCATTATAATGAGCACTCAGCTATACTGATCCCCCCGTACACACCTCGATCCCCTCACATCTCCCTATTGATAACACCCCCCCGTTCTTTCTCACTAGAAGACGCCTCGACCTTATTTTTAATGTCTCTACAATTCAAGGTTGTTCTCACACCCTCATAATTAACCCCCCCCTCCGTTTCCCATGACTCATATTAGCGCGCTTGGGCAACCATTCTACCAGGTTAGCTTCAAATGTTGTACCTTATAGATCCCTTTGTTTATTGTTCACTTGTTTCCTGTGACGTTGCGGCTGCGTCCGCGAATATGCCTATCAGCACTTCAGTGTTACTACCCTTTATCCTTTGTATTGCTTATCTTTCCATACAATAAACGATTGAAACAAAAAAATAATGAGCAGTCAGTGTTCTAATGAGGAAAGCTACAGTGTGTGCATCTAGTAAGTATGTTACCAAAAATTAAACTCTCATTTCTGGAGATTTCTTCAATGTGACCTATATCTTGGTACAGACTAAAAGTATTTGAACCCAAAACCAAAATGTTAAATATTTCAGCTCCCCAGTCCTTGGTATTGTGGCTGCATTCATTTTCTTTTCTCAAGCTTTGTCTTCACCCGGTAATCCTGCAAATAACACACATCCTGTCCCTCGGTGGCTATGTCAATCCTCCATGGTATCTATGGAGGGAGCCATGATTGCCACCCTAGGCTGCTTTCCTGGTATGGACTGAAATATGTCTGTATCTTTTCACCATCACACTGGGGGCAGAGCAATTAGTAATTTACACAAGATAGCTAGGAAAAAATATATTCTTTGATGCAGCTCACAGTGACAAGGACAATGCATTTCTGGCAGGATCAACATTTTTTTTTTGTATTTGCTAAAAATGTTCGTAGCTTGAAAAAAAAAAAGAAACTAATACAGCCACCACATCTTATGACTGTAAGCTGCAATACATTTCCGTTTAAGAAAGAAACAATGAGGCATGGAAATAAGGTTTCTGGGAGGATTCTGTACACCAGTAGTTTCAGTTTTTGTCCACCACTGCCTATTCATTTTTATATCTCTATGTCCCTTCGTTACTGGCAATGTTTTTCAGCCTGTTTACAGTAGGCGTTAGTTAGCTTTCATGCAATATACAGAATCATGCACCTCCTGTAATTTAATATCATTATTTTTTTATTATCATAAAGATCAACTCTGCTAGCCAGCTCAACATCTGTTTTAACACTTTATCGCTTTTTTTATCTACTGGAAAAAGAACAAATCCTTGTTATCAAACTGTGCTGGATACTATTCGAATGCCATTTTATATGTAAATAGAACTCTTTGAAATGTTTGGTAGATTACAGCAACATGGTCTGTCTTGTTTGGGAATTCTGCGATTAAGATCTAGACAACAGAGGAAAGGCACATTATGACTAACGTCCTGTCTTTCAACTTCATCGTTGGCAGTGCAGCATAATCCTTATTCAGAGAACGCTTGCTTTCCCGAGAGCATTGCAAAGTAGTCAAAATAATTGAATGAATAAGAGCAGCAATTGTCTTAGGTAAGTGGTCAAGAAAAAGGAAGTTATGACATCCGCTGGAAAATACTCACAAGATAAAGTGAAGTTATACCCATCACAGCTCTTATTCTGTGCATACACCCTGCATTCTTAAAGCAGTTATTTCGTATACTATATTAGACAGAATCTTTTACTAAGATATGAATAGAAAAGCCTTCCTGTCTATGATAATACCTCTGTTCATGGTACTTATGAGTATATTTAAGACAAACAATAATGCCTGTCCAATCTAGTTTTATTGGTTTTACCTTTAGAGTCAGACGTTCATTTTAGGTAGTCGCGCTGATCACCATTCTTCTTCTATCTTAATTGTGAATGTCATGTTATTAGACCCTAAATCTCTGCTCTGGCCTCCAAAGCATCTGATCAAACTGAGATCAGTTTAATCAGATGCTTTACAAGCCAGTAACAACTTGTAAAACACCAAACAGAACAGAAGTGGCAAAAATGCTAGTTGCTTTCCGTCTCTGATGTCACACAGTGGGAGGAACAATGTCAGTTGCTTTCAGTGTGTACCGAGAAGCTGGTGCCACAATTTGGATTGGTGCCGGGCTCCCCAGTGGGACAAGAGTACCTAGGAAATGGGAAGAGGCAGCAGGGGAGCCCCTTCCACTGCTGGTAAACGTGATTGATAGCCTGTACCAGGATCACGGTTGTAGCCTCAACCATGAGCCTGGTATAACCACCTCAATACAAAGCCAAACATATACATATGGCAGTATTGAGGTTGTTAATAAAAACCTGACAAACGTTTTAATTCTTTTCTACTCATTCCAAAGCTAGAAAATGATTTGTGGCTGCAGTTCATTTTACTGTAAAGCATTTTTTTTTGGATAGATTATGGAATGGTCAAAACCGCTGACAAGCCTTTTTATGTGGTCTTTGGGTGCAGTTGGGAAGATGTCTCCAAATAAAGGAAATGCTCTCATACACATGTAGCTCTACCGCCTAGAAGTTCCTCGTCGTCTAGGGGTTGAGAGTCTGCAAAAAGTTCAATGTCCACAAGTTATAGTTCCTTTTCTTTCGTTTTTATTTTCAAACAACTTGTAGAACTAGAGGGGTGAAGGATCAGGGGAAGGTTCAGGCACACAAGGCAGATCACTGGGGAATTGCTAAACTTCAAAGTTACAATAACAACTTTCTCTCGAGTGGGTATTGCTCACCCGGATAGGCCCCTCTCACCTGGCCTAGCAGCCAGGATGATGCACGAACAAGAATAATCTTAGTCTCTGCCACAGACTGGTTGCAAGTTAAGATGAGGGATTCCAGAATCCTCTGCCACAGGATTTGGTACCTGGAGATCCAGCCTTACAGTTCTAGAGCCTTTAAGCCAACCCGGCACACTGTAAGGTATTGTAGGCTACGGTGCATCCTTCAATAAGTTACCAGGCCTCTCCCAAAGTACCAGCCTTCCGCTCGGTCCTTTCTGGGACAGGTCTTCCCCTGGCTTCCTCCATTAAGTGGCTTCCTCCCGCAGGACAGACAGCACAGGATCACCTCCATGGTGTAGGCCCCAGTCAGGGTAACTGGGCCTGCCAGGCAGAAATGCAGCCTCAAGGTGAAAAAGGGCCCCTTAAGTATACTTCCCCAGCATTTCCAGCGGGGAGACCACTCCCACTGGGTTGTTCCAGAGGAAAGACACCCAATACACCATGGCTTGCCTTAGTTCCAACATTGGCCTGTGGTGGTATCGCCACCTACAGGCAAACAAAGGGAAATCCCTCCAGGCACAGCCATAGCCGGAACAGAGGCTGATTTAGCCCCAATTAACAAAGTCTGAGCTAAACTACCAGCTCAGACACCCTCTAAATTTGACATAGCGCCTGGTCATCAGGAGCAGGGCGCTACACACATTTGTCAACAGAACAAGTATCCCCATTGGAAGATGTTTCCGCTACTCCTGTTCCAGTGACAACTCAGAATTTAGCGGTAAAAATCTATGGGGTAGACTACAAAGTTGTCCCATTCTAAATCTGGTTCTCTCCATGCTTTAAGGACTGCAGTTTGAGCCCATTAGAGGCAATTCTTTCTCTTCTTTCATCTACAAGATGGTGTTTTCTGAAGCCGTCACCTCAGCGACCTTACCTGCAAGAACCCTTTCTGATTTTCCAGAGACAAGGTGGTGTTAAGGCCCAGGACTTTTTTTTGCATAAGGTAGTTCTGCCTTTCACCTCAGCCAGGAAAATGTTCTCTCATCCCTCTATCTGGCTTCAGTTCACTAAAAGAAAACGTTTCTTCATTGTCTGGATAAGAAGGAAGTGCCGAGGAACCCTAAAAATAATTTTGCCAGTCTTAGGAAAATCCTGCTAAAAATGACAATATCTTCAACTAATGATACATTAGTGTGATGGTCACTGTGAAGAATGTTCCTCCACATGTGGTCAATGGGAAGCATTACCCCCTTACAGATTGCTAAAATGATCAATGCTGTCAGTGGGAACTTATCTGAGAGACAGAATTGCTCATTGCTCAAGGAACCCCTAGCAACCTCTAAAGCCCTGTACACACGTTTGGAATTTCCGATGGAATTTTCAAGCTGTCTTGCATACACACTGTCAGACCAAATTCCGACCGTCCGAAAAAATGAAGTCCAATGCTTCCAAGCATGCATCAACTTTATTCTGAGCATGCATGTTTTTTTCTCCGTCGGAGTTCCACATAGACGATCGGAATTTTCATCGGAAAAAAATAAAACATGTTCTGTTTCTAAACTCCAACGCAAAAAAGTCCGATGGGGCTCACACATGGTCGGAATATCCAATGAAAAAAATCCTGTCTGACTTTTTTCATCGGAAATTTAGATTGTGTGTACAAGGCATAAGGGAACCCCAGTTGAGAAAGCCCACTCTACTGGATCTGTGAGGGCTTCTTGGCATTTTTGGCATGAATCAGCTTCTCCAAGTTTGCAAGACTACCACCCTGTCTTCTGTTATACTTTTCTAATTCAGACAGATATTCAGGTCTCATCTAATGCAAGATTCAGGTTTAGGACCCTTCTGGCGGCTCTTTGGGCTGCAGGAAGTTCACAGTTTTCTTTTGTTTTTCTTTGTTCTGTTATTCTTTGATGCTATGTTGTCCACACCTCTGCTGAACAGATTTTCAATGTCCTGACAGTCTAAGAATACTTGAAAGGAAATAGAATTTTTGTGCTCGCCATAAAATTCTTTCTGATATTTCCATACTATGATTATATAGAAGAGTGATCAGAATTTAGGAATTAATCATTCAGTGTTTCATTCATGCAGTATTTGTAATGTTAAAGTATTGGCAAATGTAGCTTTTGTTCATAGAAAGCCAGGACAACTTTGTCTTGGCAAACAATCCCATAGAACTTCATAGAACATGTGCTTCCAAGATGACCACAATACTAATGACAGCACATGTTACAACTTCTGTTTTCTTTGCTGCGGTGTCATATTGAAAGCATCCAGAAAACATTCAGATTTTATTAGGAGACGCCATTACTCCAATTATGGTATGTGAAAATGTGGCAGAACAGAAAGCCTTTAAGTAACAATTGATGTTTATGATGTAATTATTACCAAAGGCTAGCTTGATTGAATGTTTACATTACAGCAATTGAAAGGGCCTTCTGACATTAGATGTAATTAAGCAGGAAAACTCTGCTCATTAAAGTGTCAGTTTGGCTATGAAAACAAGAATTAATTGTCACTAAGTGTAAAAAAATTTAAAGTTTTAAGTTCTTGAAAGCTATATGGAAAAACATATAAATTGTATATGCTTAGTAATGCAGAACAGTGATTTTGCTTTATGGTTTCTCTCTCCTAAAGAGACAGCCGAAGGGGAAAGTGACAGTGTTTCTAAAGCCCCCCACCCCAGTAATACTCACATTATAGGCAATCCCACATCACTTTTGCCTTTACTGCTGCTGAATAGAAAACCCACTGCTTTCAGGTATGGGGGAGCATATGACCTTCTCCTATTGACAGTGCATGGGCCTAGAACCCAGTAGATAGGCTGGGGCACTGTCACATGACGGAGGGTGTGGCTTCACTTCTCCCGCAAAACCTCCATCACAGTTGATACAGTGAATTCCAGTGTCGGATGCAGTGAAGGCAGAAGTGGCTCAAGATTACTGGTAATGTAAGTATAATAAGATGGAGCCTTTAGAAGCACACTGCCATTGTTTCCTGGCAATACAACTCTAATATAAACCTTACACTGTTAAAAAACAATATAATCTGCATACTGCGTATTCTGTAGTTGATTTAATTTTGCAGTTGCTCAGCAGGGGTGCTAAATTACATTTTGATAATAAGATCAGAGGAAGCTTCTACAACTCTGTACGGGCCGGTTCACACTGCTGCGAATTCTATTGCGAATTTGATCCATTGCGATTGCTCAAATTCGCAAGTCATTTTACTAACATAGTTTTCCATGAGTGTCGTTCACATCAATGTGTTGCGAATCTAAGCTGCGTTAGAAAAGGGTCCTGTGCGAGTTTGATCCATGTACGATGCATCTTCAGCTCTATAGACTGCCATTCCCTAATCACAGGAAAATTGCAGCAAAATTGCGGCCGCAAAATTGCGGTAAAATCGAAAACAGTAAATATGTGAAATTTGAAAATCATATCATACATATTATTTAACGACTTGAGACCCGCGCTGTAGACGAAAGACGTCCACAGTGCGGCTCTCAAGTGCCGGGTGGACGTCCCTGGATGTCCTTCTATTTTCATTCCCCACGTGCGCCGCTGGGGGCGTGCAGCAGGGAAAAGCTGTGCCTGGCGCAGGAACCGATGCGCGTGCCTGGCGGCCTCGATGTCCGCCAGGTTCTCAAAATATGGTCCCAAAATGGTCCCAAAATAGTGTCAAAAGTGTCCGATATGTCCGCCGCAATATCGCAGGCCTGACGAAAAAAAAATCGCAGATCGCCGCCATTACTAGTAAAAAAAAAATCATAAATCTATCTCCTATTTTGTAGGCGCTATAACTTTTGCGCAAACCAATCAATATACGCTTATTGCGATTTATTTTTTTGCAAAAAATATGTAGAAGAATACGTATCGGCCTAAACTGAGGAAAAAAATATCTAAAAAAAAAATTGGGATATTATTATAACAAAAAGTAAGAAATTGTGTTTTTTTTTTATTTTTTTGTCTTTT
Organism: Rana temporaria; assembly: GCF_905171775.1. Classification (NCBI taxonomy): domain Eukaryota; kingdom Metazoa; phylum Chordata; class Amphibia; order Anura; family Ranidae; genus Rana; species Rana temporaria. The sequence goes on along the minus strand of NC_053496.1, from coordinate 106,048,599 downwards.
TTTGTATATAGCGCAAAAAATAAAAACCGCAGAGGTGATCAAATACCACCAAAAGAAAGCTCTATTTGTGGGAAAAAAAATATAAAAATATAATTTGGGTACAGCATTGTATGACCGCGCAATTGTCATTCAAAATGCGTCAGCGCTGAAAATTGGTCTGGGCAGAAAGGGGGTTTAAGTGCCCAGTAATGAAGTGGTTAAATAATATATAAATATTATTTATTTATGTATTTATTTATTTTAATTATGATTTTTTTTTTATTATTGAAAAGAATCTGAAGGCAGAGTTAAAAAAAAAAAGACCAACATAATGCAATATAAGGATGAAACCAAATACAGAGAAAGAGGGAGGAGAAAAGGGGCTACAACAAGACAGGAGGGTAGGGTGAGAAGAAGAAAGGGTTAGGGGAGAGGTAGCAGGAGGTGGAAGATCTGAAGGAGGGGGAGGAGGGATTGTGCAAGGATATGAGTAAGTGCTTGTGGCAGAACATGGAGGAGAGATCATTTAAGAGTGGGGAGATCATTTAGGATCCATAGTGGTTGTGTTGGTGAAATGGAGCAGTCTTCCGGGGTAGTGTGTAAATCTAGCCAATAATACCAAGTTTTACTTGATAATAGAGAGAAGCTTTAAGGTCATCCATTTGCATTGTTTCATTAATGTGGGCGAATCATTGTGCAGGGGATTTTATCTTAAAAGAGATGTATGGAAATTTTTCTTTTTCTTGAATCATACTTACCTAGGTGGATGCAGCATCGGTCCGATGCTGGATCTATCCCCCGGCGCCTCTAAGACTGAAAACTGAAGGATCTAACACCGCAGATCGCTTGGTTCTCATAGCTCCCTGAGTCGAGACCTTCCTGAGCCTGGAACGGCTCTGTGACGTCAGCAGCCAGCGGACTTCAGCCTGCTGTCTGCTGAAAACAGGTCACAGGAGTGCAGAAAGACTTGCACTCATCCACGGGAGAAGTACAGCCAAAGGAGCTTTGGCTGTACTTCTCATTTAAGGTGATCGGATCAGATTTTCTGGATCGGTCCCTGCTGAACCAGCCAAATTTCTATCCACGTATGGGCAGGAAAGTTGATCGACTGATTGACTTATGCACAGCCAGGCTGTTAGATTTTTCTCGAAAGATTGCTGCTACCAATACTGATCAGTGTGTTCTTACCGCAGGAAAGTTCCCCGCTGTGAGAATACAATGATTGATCGAGTGTGTGGATGGGGGTTCTGGTCTTTTTTTTTTTTCAACCTGCTTAATGTCATAGCATGAAAAAAAATTGCCTTTTCAATTGTCATGTTTCTCACATGCAGGGCCACTTTAACCATTGTGACAAGTTGTGGAACTTGTAGCTCCTTGGTAGCGCCAAACAGTGAGTTTACCCCATGCCAGGAGTAAATTTCAGGGCTTTTTCTATCCACTTTTATTTAAAATAAAGCAAAAAGTTCACACTTGAGTAGTTTTCCACACAGGGGGTTCTCACTATCAATGCAACCATTATAACATTTGGTCTCCTGTGGCTCTTCACTCCCGCAGCTTCCTAGCTGCTCTATCCCTCCTGGACTCTCTCTCCAGCTCGAGCCTTCATCTGTCATGTCCTTGATAGTACGGTGCAAACCAGCATCTCTCACGGCTCCCTTCACACACTGACTTTGAGTGGGGCCCCGAGCTATATCTCTGCTTCTCATATGAAGCCAGTGCACATCAGAACCATTGTGCTTGCTTCCTACACAATCTGGTGTAAACCACCATTTTACCCAGTGGCAAGGGGTCACCCAACTACATATCGCTCCCCCCCCCTGTTTTGAACCAGAGGGAGGAACACATAAACCCATCACTGTGATTGGGACACCTCTGTGCCAGCCGTTAGCTATGTAGGACCAACTCTTTTTCCGGGTATGTTTCCACAAGCACTTCTTTCTGAACCATGAAGTCCCTCTATTCTGTCTACTATAATAATACTTTTTACTGTCATAATAAAAATGGGAAAATTGCCTGAGGCCCCCCACCAGACCAATGCAGTCACTAAAGTGCAGTGGGACTTCTGTGTGGGATAATGAATTATGCCCCCCAGATTGTAGGTCGTTAGAAGGTCTGGTGGTTCTTTTATGAAATGAGGGGCTCCTGTCAATGAGATAGCTGGGCCCACCATTTTCTTTAAAGGGGCCCGATCCCCTGAATGTGTATCAGATTATAACATTAAAAGTACTGTAATACATTGTTCTAGGCTTTGTGGTTTGCTCTCCTGAGAAAAGCATAGGGGCTTTTATTTCTGATAACCCATCAATAATTCTACATGCCTTGCTGTCTCTGGCTTCAATGTTTTCTCAGTCACTGGCCTGGATCAGCATTCACAATAGAAAGTTAGTGAAGTCACAGCTCTTGATCGCATACTAGTTGAGGTCGGTGTTTTGGAAAGTATTTGAGCCATTGGAACAGCATGACAGGCAGAAAACCCGCATTGTCGGAAGGACAGGTCAGCATTGACAACCTCCATATTCTCTTGCCAAAGGTTTTCTTTAAGTTGATCTAAACCCTTTGTAAGTCTATACTCAAGAGAATGCTTTAATGTCCTCCCACAGATTGCTTTCTAGCTTACTTTATTTGTATACTCTGTGTAATCTTGGCAATGCTGAAGCCCATAATTGCAGATTTAGTATTGTTTATTTTACATGTGGATTAAATGCCAAAAAAAAAAAAAAAATGCAGCGCTATGGAGTTTGATTAAAGGCTGATTCAGAGTTCATGTTACTTGATAATCAGAGACCTTGTATTTTTGAGGATACGTTGGTCAACTGTTTGGTTTCTGTTTATTTTAAACATAGTATTAAGAGACAGGTATAGGATAAAAAGTATGTTAAAAAAAAATGAAGCTTAGAGATACACATTAAAACAACTTATGTCTGTGTGGCCCTATTATCTGGATCGGTCTCTTGAACAAAGTAGTCAGAAGTCTTAATGCAGCGTGAGAAATTTTTCACTGAAACCTGCAGAGGAATACAGTTGTAGTAATGGACTGTGAAAGGGCCCCTGTGACACACTCAGAAATGTTTCTCATGGTTGCTTTATGCATGAGCGTACACTCGTAAAATAGCGTCACCTGGGCAAAGTCTGTGTCAGCTGAGAAATTCCAGGGCTCCCGTAATGTGTTATGCATGGGAATGTAGGTGGACATCATGCCTGCGCTCCCAAAAACATCTCACCACCCATTTTCCTTTCAGTAGCATCCTCATTTGTACTGGAAAAAAAAATTCATGATTTTTCCGTTGAATCCAACCTCATATTGGAACCCTTCCATTCCTATTAGAGCCTAGTTCCATCAATAAAAGGGCCATATAGAGTATATAGTAGAGAGGAAAGACATCTTCTATCCTGGACACAGTAGTTGTTTTGCCGTATGGGTTCCTTTGGCCTTGTTGTGCCTTTGTGCAGGCTGTATAGCTACAATATATACTCTACAAAATATCCTTGCTGAAAAAATATTTAATTCAAATTTATTTGCATGTTTCTTTAACCACTTAAAGCGAGTCAGCTCTACACGGCGCCTGCGCACCGACTAGGAGCCGTGTAGAGCTGATTGCGCAGGTGCCGTGTAGAGCTGATTGCGCAGGTGCCGTATAGAGCTGACTCGCAGTTCGGCTACTTTCGGAAACTCTGTGACGCGCCTACGCAATAGGGGGGGCAGGTGGGAACTTTTTCTCAAGGACGTCAATCATCTGGGCGAAGTCCCAGGTGACATTGCGCCTCTGCATAGAAACGCCTACTCCCGCGGGAGTCAGTACCCGGAAGCCGGGTGGAAAATAGACATAATAAGGTATGTAGAGCCAGAAAAAGGGCATACTGTACATGTTGGAAGTATAAAGAAAATGATCTTATATACATGTTATTTGGGTGAACCTCCGCTTTAAGCCCCATTTTATGCGATGCGACACTGCGTCGCTTTAACTGACATATGCGCGGTTGTGTGACACCCAAAGTAAATTGAAGTCCTTTTTTTCACACAAATAGAGCTTTATTTTGGTGGTATTTGATCACCTCTGCGGTTTTTATTTTTTGCTCTATAAACAAAAAAAAGCGCCAGTTTTGAAAGAAAAAAAATATTTTTTACTTTTTGCTATAATAAATATCCCCCAAAAAAATAAAAATAAAAAAATTCTTCCTCATTTAGGGCGATATGTATTCTGCATATTTTTGGTAAAAATAAAAAAATAAGTGTATATTTATTGGTTTGCACATACTCGATGTCTGCCGGTGTCTTGCGAACAGGTCACGGAGCTGAAGAATGGGGAGATGTCAGAGTAAACACAACATCTCCCCGTTTTTCCTAGTGACATGTCACTGAATCGGGAGCACCGATCAGTGACATGTCACTCGTAGCCACGCCCCCTAACAGTTAGAATGACTCCCTAGGATACACTTAACCCCTTCAGCACCCCATACAGGTTAACCCCTTCACTGCCAGTGTTATTTTTACAGTAATCAGTGCCTATTGTAACTTAATTCTTTGACTAAAGTTCCACTTTAACCGCTTGCCGACCGCCGCACGACTATTTACATCGGCAGAATGGCACGGGCAGGCAGATTGGCGTACAGGCACATCCCTTTGAATCTGCCACCCAGTTATCGGGAACGGTCATCAGTGATGTGTCACGTGTAGCCACGCCCCCTAACAGTAAGAATCACTTCCTAGGGAACACTTAACCCCTGCAGCCCCACCTAGTGGTTAACCCCTTCACTGCCAGTGTTATTTTTACAGTAATCAGTGTATTTTTATAGCACTGATTACTGTAAAAATGACAATGGTCCCAAAATGGTGTCAAAAGTGTCCAATGTGTCCATCATAATCTCGCAGTCACGATAAAAAATGCTGATCGCCACCATTACTAGTAAAAAAAATTTTTTTAATAAAAATGGCATAAAACTATCCCCTGAGTTGTAGACGCTATAACTTTTGCGCAAAACAGATCAATAAACGCTTATTGCAATTTCTTTCCAAAAATATGTAGAAGAATACGTATCGGCCTAAACTGAGGAAAAAAACTTTTTTTTATATATTTTTGGGGGAAATTTAATTATAGCAAAAATAAAAAAAATATTAAATGTCAGTTAAAGCGGAGCAGTGCCGAATCACGAAAAGTGGCCTGGTCCGGGGCTTAAGTGCTTAAGAGTTCCCTTCACTGGAACTAAGGGACCAAGCCCAACCCCTGAAAAACATCCCCACACCATAATCCCCCCTCTACTAAATGATTTGGACTAGTCCACAAAGTAAGGTTTATAAAGACATGGATGAGCGAGTTTGGGGTGGAGGAACTTGACTGGCCTGCACAGTCCTGACCACAACCCGATAGAACACCTTTGGTATGAATTAGAGTGGAGACTGCGAGCCAGGCCTTCTCATCCACATCAGTGCCTGAATGGTCAAACATTTCCATAGACACACTTCTAAACCTGTGGACAGCCTTCCCAGAAGAGTTGAAGTTGTGGTGGGCCAACTCAATATTGAACCCTACGGACTAAGACTGGGATGCCATTAAAGTTCATGTGTGTGTAAAGGCAGGCGTCCCAATACTTGTGATAATATAGTGTATCTGTTTATGGTATATGTGTTTTATATATTCACTTATATATTCCCTTCACTTATATATTCACATTCACTTATATATGGTATATGTGTTTTATATATTCACTTATATATTCACATTCACTTATACATGGTATACGGATTCTTCTTTTTAGGGAGATTGGTAAACAAGAGAGTTGGTATTTCACATTTGGTATTGGAATTCGATTACTGGTAAGGATATTTGGGATTGATATACAGTATTTGTTTATGTAATACCCCCTATAAGTTTTGAATTACACACTATAGGGATATGCTTTGTTCATTTTTTCATTTTAGAGGTTTACAACCGATTTAAGGGGAAATATGTTCACCTTCCTTCCAGAAATGCGAGGGGTGCAACCTCCCTTGTTGGCTTCTTCTAGATTCAGGATCTTCGGTCATTTTGATTGGCCAGGCCGAGTTGACATAACTTCCACACCTGCAACTGGGAGTTAATTCCTCCCGAAATCCGGCAGATCCTGGCATTGTATGCTGGTTGTGCATCCGTGGCTCAGTGCACAGTATAACGAGTTTGCAAGGAGGAAAGTGAGAATCCATTGCGTGTCTTTTCTGTAATAAAATAAATAAATCCTTCCTGCTCACAAATGTTATATTTTCACCTAACTTTGAATTTGTACTGGCTTGCCAAACACATAGAGCCCAAAGCAACTTTGGATTGTAAAATGAATTAAGACAAACATTATTAATCTGGAAATATCACAGCTCTTGTGAAGATTCAAAATCAGCAAAGTGAATTTGCCTAGAACTGAAGGCGCTTTTGTGTCATTTTGTCCGTCAGAAACAAAAAGAGTATTATACTGTGTTAGCCAGGAACAAATTCTGACTTGAACGGGGTAGAAGTATTGTCAACATTATACCTTTGATGATGAACTGAAGAGAAAAAGACGTATAATATAAATCTCAGTACACTAAGAAATCTTGCCAGATGTATGACCAGATGAAAGCTGAAATAGTAATAATAAAAACACTTAGTGAATAAATATATTATATACAAAGTAAATGTAAATATAATGCGAGGAATGATATCAATGCAGACAAGCATGAAACATAATAAATGTTGATTAGCTGTATGGTGAAAAACCTTAGGCCCCAGTAAAGCCTTGTACACACGACCGAGTTTCTCGGCAAAAACCAGCAAGAAACTTGCTGGGTTTTTTGTTTTGCAGAGGAAACCGGTCGTGTGTACACTTTTCGATGAGGAAACTGTCGAGGATCTCGTCGAGCCAAAAAGAGAGCATGTTTTCTTTTTCCTCGACGGGAATGGGGAAATTTGGCTCGCCGAGTTCCTCGACAGCCTAACAAGGAACTCGACGAGCAAAACGATGTGTTTCGCCCGTCGAGTTTCTCGGTCGTATGTACGAGGCCTGAGTGTCTTTTTTTTTTAGGAAGAACCTTCCTTTAGAGATGCTTCTGTTGTTGATTTCTCATTCTACAAATTCAAGTTGCCTGGCTGTCATGCTAACCCTTAAGCCTCGTACACACGACCGAGGAACTCGACGGGCGAAACACATCGTTTTCCTCGTCGAGTTCCTTGTTAGGCTGTCGAGAAACTCGACAAGCCAAGTTTCTCCATTCCCGTCAAGAAAAAAGAGAACTTGCTCTCTTTTTGGCTCGTCAAGTTTCTCGACAGTTTCCTCGATGAAAATGTACACACGACCGGTTTCCTTGGCAAAAAAATATCTCCCAGCAAGTTTCTTGCTGTTTTTTGCCGAGAAACTCGGTCGTGTGTGCGAGGCCTTATTTTTCAATAGTTTACATGATTGACCCAAAACAAGGATGCAAGATGGTGCATCAGCCAAACTGTACTGAAGTCAAAAGGTCAGCAGAACAGTCAGACAGCTGGCATTTTCAGAAGCAGGTAAGAAATGGCAGTCATCGGTAAAACCAGTGTTAGTTTTGTCGACTAAAACGTCTAAAACATTTTAGTCGGCTAAATGAATACTATTTTTTTGTCAACTAAAATACGACTAAAACTAAAACAATTGAGATGACTAAAATTAAAACTAAAATGGCATTTTAGTCAAAAGACTAAAATGGGATTGAAACTAAAATGCCATTTTAGTCAAAAGAATAAGACTAAAACTGAATTGAAATTTGACTTCAAAATGAACACTGGTCTGTAGTGCATGTTCATACCTCAATACCATAAATAATAACATATGAGATTTACTACTCCAGTAGTATATAATGAGTTAGGAAATTGTAGAGAAATGTTCACTAATGCAGTCAAATTTTATTACACTCATTAGATATTAGATGACTAATGACCCATACAATCGATCGTAATTTCCGATGGCCTAAAATCCGATGGAATTACGTTCAAGCTGTCTTGCATACACAAATTCCGACCGTCCAAATCGCAGTGACGTAAAAGACTATGACGAGCCGAGAAGTTCAATGCTTCCGAGCATGCGTCGACTTGATTCTGAGCATGCGTGGGTTTTTTTCTACGTCGGAGTTGCACACAGATGATAGGAATTTCCTATCGTTTTTTTCCACCGGAAAAAATAAAACATGTTCTATTTCTAAACACAGATGGAAAAAAGTCCGATGGGGTCCACATATGATCAGACTTTTTTCATCGGAAATTCCGATTGTGTGTACGCGGCATAAAATGAGTTTTAGTCGACTGAAATGTACTGGAGATTTAGTCAACTAAATATGACTAAAACTAAAACAATTGCAGAAGACTAAAATGGGACTAAAACTAAAATGTCATTTTAGTCCTAAGAATAAAACTAAATCGAAATTTTCCTGCCAAATGTAACACAAATGTATCTCTCCGCTGATCTCCGCTGAGCTGGCGGATGACAGGTCCCTCTCTGCTCACTGAGCGGGGAGGGGCTTGTTGAGCGCCCCTGCTTTTCTATGGAGAGAACAGACGAAAACAGACAGCGTGTCCTTTTTTTATCAGATCTCCCCCGATCCGATCCGCCAGGACGTTTGGCGACGTCATTAGTCTGATTTTAGTGGATCAGATCGGATGTCGGCAGACATGGTTACCCGTTCAGGTCCACCGAATGGGCCGTATGCTCGGTGAATATTTACTTTGTTAACTGAACAAGTCTGTACCCCTTTAGTTATCCACTGCAATGGTGTCATGCGCCTTCACCTTTCATATAAAGATTCTGATACATTTGTCCCAATGGAGTATAATAATGATTTGTACTCTTGTTAAAACAGTGCCTGCTTGTTTTTTTGTCTAGCTTCTGATTCCTTTGCCCAGTATAGTTGTACTTTGTGCCCAGTATAACGATGGATACGCTTGATGAGGCATTGGAGAAACAATCTGGAAATTGACATATTTACTGAGTTTCTAGTTTGTTTTAGTTTTGTGGCTTAGATGTGTGTGCACATACCATGGCTCTTGCTTCTACACTGGGAAGTGTTTGTTTAGTCGGGTTCCTTATATTGGGAACATTATCCGTAGGAGATGATACTTTAACCACTTGACCACTGGGCACTTAAACCCCCTTAATAACCAGACCAATTTTTAGCTTTCGGTGCCCTCACAATTTGAATAACAATTACTCAGCCATACAACACTGTACCCAAATGAAATTTTCGTCCTTTTTTTCACACAAATAGAGCTTTCTTTTGGTGGTATTTAATCACCGTTGGGTTGTTTATTTTTTTGCGCTATAAGAGAAAAAAGACTGAAAATTCTGTAAAAAAAAAGTGAATTTTTCTTTGTTTCTGTTATAAAATTTAGCAAATTAGTATTTTTTCTTTATAAATTTTGGCCAAAATTTATACTGCTACATATCTTTGGTAAAAATAAGTACAAAATGGTGTATATTATTTGGTCTTTGTGAAAGTTATAGAGTCTACAAGCTATGGTGCCAATATCTGAAAATTGATCACACCTGAAGTACTGACAGCCTATCTCATTTCTTGAGACCCTAACATGCCAGAAAAGTACAAATGCCCCCCAAATGACCCCTTTTTGGAAAGAAGACATTCCAAGGTATTTAGAAAGAGGCATTGTGAGTTTTTTGAAGTTGTCATTTTTTCCCACAATTCTTTGCAAAATCAAGATTTTTTTTTCTTTTATTTTTTTTTCCACAAAATTTTCATATTTGCTGTTTTTTTCTCACACACAGCATATGCATACCACAGATTACACCCCAAAACACAATCTGCTATTCCTCCCGAGTATGGCGATACCACATGTGTGAGACTTTTACACAGCATGGCCACATACAGAGGCCCAACATGCAGGGAGCACCATCAGGCGTCCTGGAGCACCCAGGCCAATTCTGACATTTCTCTCCTACATGTAAAAATCATCGTTTATTTGCTAGAAAATTACATAGAACCCCAAAACATTATATATGTTTTTTTAGCAAAGACCTTAGAGAATACAATGGCGGTCATTGCAACGTTTTATCTCACACTGTATTTGCGCAGCAATTTTTCTGAATATAGGCTCACCTGTAGGTAGAAGTGGGTGTGCAGAGTTTACAACCACTTTAAGCCTAACACCAACCTTTCCACTAACCTTAAATCCAACACTCTAAGGCCTCGTACACACGACTGAGGAACCCGTCGTAAATGAAACATCGTTTTTCTCGATGAGTTCCTTGTCAGGATTGTGGAGAAACTTGACAAGCTTTCTTTGCGTACACACTGTCAAGACCAAATCTCCTCGTTCTCAAACGCGGTAACGTACAACACATACAACGGCAGGGGAAGTTCGATTCCACTGGCACAACCCTTGGGGCTGCTTTTGCTAATCTCATGTTACTGCGTGTTAAGTAAAAGTTTGGTAGGAGACAATTTGCACTTTTCAGTCTGTTACAACATGACAAATGTGCTATCTCCATTACAAACGCTACTTTTACCGAAGGTGCGCTCTCGTCTCATAATTTATTCTGAGCATGTGCGGGTTTCTTAGCATACACATGAACGTATTTCTCGTCGAAAACCAGCCCGACGAGGAACACGACGAGGAAATTGAGACTCTCGTCGAGGAAAAAGAGAACTTGTTCTCTTTTTTTCTCGTCGAGTTCCTCGACAGTTTCCTCGATGAAAAACATACACACGACCGTTTTCCTCGGCAAAAAAGCTCTGCCACCATGTTTCTTGATGGATTCTGACGAGGAAAACGGTCGTGTGTACGAGGCCTAATATTAACCATCTCTTAAAGTAGGTGTAAACCCTAAATAGATCGCAGTCCATAATCACGCAGAGGCCCCCACATTGTTTTTTTATTTTTTTATTTTTTGCCTTTTTCAGTTATTTTTAAGTGTTCCTGTGACACATGAGGTGGAGGGGGAGATTTAGGCTGGCCATACGCCATACAATTTTCTTATGCAATTTTCTTTAGATTTACCTTCAACTATGTAGTGCAAGGGTCTGCCTGATTGCATACAAATTGAAAGTTTTTAGGTTTGACCTCATATTATATGGTTTTGGTAAATCTAAAGGAAAGTTGTACAAGAAACTTGTATAATGTATGGACAGCCTTACTAAAACTGGAGAGAGCAAAATCTGGTGCAGCTGTGCATAGAAACCAATCAACCTCCAGATTTTATTGTCAAATCCTAATTGAACAAACTGAAGTTAGAAGCTGAATGGCCGCCATGCACAGCGTCACCAGATTCTGAGTGCTACAGTTTTAGTAAATCTCTCCCACTTGGTCTTCTTTGTCTTTGCCTCTTCTCCAAGTCACATAATGATGTCAGCTCTGTTTTCTGCTTCAATACATAAAAATTAAATGGTATTGTGGCAACGCCCCCTTAAAGGGGTTGTAAAGGAAAACATTTTTTTTCTTAAATAGCTTCCTTTACCTTAGTGCAGTACTCCTTCACTTACCTCATCCTTCCATTTTGCATTTAAATGTCCTTATTTCTTCTGAGAAATCCTCACTTCCTGTTCTTCTGTCTGTAACTCACCACCGTAATGCGAGGCTTTCTTCCTGGTGTGGAGAAAGCCTCCTGAGGGGGCGAGCAGGAGTGTCAGGAAGCCCACTAACACACAGCTCCTTTCTCTATCTGCAAAGTAGATAGTGTCCTGACTTGCCTGCTCACCCCCTCCCCGCTCAAGAGGCTTTCTCCACACCAGGGAGAAAGCCTCGCATTACTGTGTGTAGTTACAGACAGAAGAACAGGAAGTGAGGATTTCTCAGAAGAAATAAGGACATTTAAAAGCAAAATGGAAGGATGAGGTAAGTGAAGGAGGACTGCACTAAGGTAAAGAAAGCTATTTAGGGAAAAAAATTATTTCCTTTACAACCCCTTTAAGATGCCATGGTGCCCAGCATTCATAACATGTCCACAGTTGAAGACCTGTGACTTGGTATCACACATTTCACAGTCTTCTTTAGGAAACATTTTCTAAAAGCATTAGTTTAAACAGAAGTATTTGGAGGATTACTGTATCCAAACGATGCAGCATACGACAAGATAAAGGCAGAAAGGTTATGATATTTTGCATCATTTGCTCCCAACAATTAGAACTATGGTGAGGGTTTCCCCTTTAAATTTGCATACCATTTGGGAAATAAAATAAGAAAGGTCTTTTCAGTTTTGGCCAGCATGCGTGGCTGAAGAATAACTATGTCTTGTGCTCGCTCTTCAGGATTTATTCACTGCGGTTAACAAAATATGAACACATTTTTATCCCATTTCTGTGCAGCTGCTGTATGATACAATTTTTTTCTGACAGGCAATGTATTGTATATGTATGAATATAGGATTTACAAAATGGTTCATTAACTACAAAAATGCATTTAAATTTATTATTATTTTTTTTTTATATTTTTGCGTTTGATCAGAGCAGCTATAATAAAGCTGTGGTAGTAATCAAGATTACCTTTTTTTATCTTCAGATGTCCTATGAAAAAATATTTGTCTGTGCTCATCTGTATATTGCAATAAAATGTCTAACATCTGCAAAATTTTGGCGGATTATGACTTTTTGTTTATGCTGGTTGATTGTGGATCATTCTATAATGAGCAACATATTCTGTGTGCTTTAAACTTGTACTGAAGAAGTATGGTCATCATTGCAGATTCCTCTTGAAAATACTAGTTCCTTGGCCATCATACTGATCCATCGGCTTAAGCACATTCCCAGTCATCGACCTGGATTAAGTGTGTAGATGAAAAATTCTGACTTCACCCTTATTTTACTGATCTCCATGCTTGATCCAGATTAGTGTCTCCGAAAGTACTTGACCGTATCCATATATTTTGGGCTACGGTAAAACATTGATACGAGTCATATTTCTCATTGGGCTGTTTTACCTGCCAAAAGATTAGCATTTTTGTCCAGTAAAGCTCAACTGAATCATTCGTTTAAATCAGAAAATTGATGGGCAAATTGATGGGCAAATAAACCGTGAGCAAGTCTCGCTGTCCTTTCTGGTGGAGTCTGAAGTGGTTATAAAAAATAAAAAAAAATAAAAAAAATCCGAAAAACGTAATCTTGGTACATAAAAACAAAAGGTGTGCAAAGCCTAAAGCCCCGTACACACAATCGGAATTTCCGATGGAAAAAGTCAGACAGGCTTTTTCCATCGGAAATTCCGACCGCGTGTATGCCCCATCGGAGAAATTCAATCGGAAATTCCGATGAATTCCATTGGAGTTTACCTACAGAACATGTTCTATTTTACTCCGATGGAATTCCTTAGGAATTCCGATGTGAATTTGGTCGGACAAAGGTCCGATTGTGTGTACGGGGCAAAAGACCAGCCGTAGACGGAGTGATTTGCAGAAAATAAAATCGGTCAATTTCCCCATCAACACTGGCTGTGTTTATGGGGGAAACCCTCCGGCCTCGTACACACGACTGAGTTTCTCGGCAAAATCCAGCAAGAAACTTGCTGGGAGATATTTTGTTGCCGAGGAAACTGGTCGTGTGTACATTTTCATCGAGGAAACTGTCGAGAAACTCGACGAGCCAAAAAGAGAGCAAGTTCTCTATTTCCTTTACGGGAATGGAGAAAATTGGCTTGTCGACAGCATAACAAGGAACTCGACGAGAAAAACGATGTGTTTCGCCCGTCGAGTTCCTCGGTCGTGTGTACGAGGCTTCCCACATGCCCCAACCTTTCACCCTTATGCTGCAAAGGCAGCAGTGAGGGGAGTAAATATGCATGGTAAAAATGATCCCCAGTGTCACATTGACCCATTCAAGCGAATTGGGGCACCTAGTGTGGGGTTCAAAGGGTTAAAGCATATGGTGAGGAGGCGATACAAGGCCTCCTTACCAGTTGTCAAATAATGTAATTTAAGGCAATGCTAGCGTAACCTAGCCCTTAGGGCTCTTTTACACAGACACTGAATTTTAAAGCATTCTTTAATGCGAGTTAATGCACCTATAGCTTTAATAAGAATTTAAGATGCATTACACAGGCATTCAAGTGGTTTCAGGCAATGCTCCTCAAACGCTCTTTGGGATTTGTTTTTTACAATGCTAAAATGGGAAAATATCACTTTTTGATGCTTTCTTGGTGCGGTTGTTTTGCACCTGTGCTGTGTTTCTGTAGAAGTGAACGAAAGCCTTAACCTCTGCCAAACTCTGCAGGCAACATTATTTTTGCCTCACCGTGACAACAAAGCAATGATAGTACTGCAGTGTGTACACCTCCATCTTATGTTATCAATTTTAGGTAGTAAAGCAGTAAAGCAGTAAAAACCCAACCACCTATATTCAATGCGAGTGTAAAAAAAAAAGTTTGTTTTCCTTGTAAAACAGCCACAGCCTGCCAGCAGATGTAGAGTGAGACTCTTTCCCTGTTTTGGGATCAGTGCAAAATTCTGACATGCCCCTACTCAGTCAGACCTCTGGCGCTGCAACCAGGAAATCCCCTGCTCAGGGCCGCTGTTAGAAAGCACGGGACCCCGTACAGTCTACCTGACAGGCCTCTCCTTGTGAAACTATCATTTAAATACATTACATAGTAGACAAGGTTGAAAAAAGTCACAAGTCCAACCTATGTGTGTGATTATATGTCAGTATTACATTGTATAACCCTGTATGTTGTGGTCGTTCAGGTGCTTATCTAATAGTTTTTTTTAAACTATTGATGCTCCACACTGAGACCACCACCTGTGGAAGGGAATTTCACATCTTTGCCGCTCTTACAGTAAAGAAGCCTCTACACAGTTTAAGGTTAAACCTCTTTTCTTCTCATTTTAAGGCCTCATGCACACTGGATGTTTTTGAAAGTTTTTACAGCAGCTGTTTTTGGCTTCAGATGTTTTTTCCTACAGCCAATAAACTTCCCATGATGTTATCCTATGCGTCCATGCATACATAGGCTGTTATCAGCAGTTTTTGGCTGGGGCGTTTTTTTGGCTTAAAAAATAAAAAAAAGGAAATTGCAAGCAATGCATCCAGCTTCTTCCCAGCAGCAGTATAAGGAAAGGGGGTGCTCTGTGATGTAAGGGAGAGTGGGGGACTCAATTTCTGATGGTGGGGTGGCTCTTGACATCTAATGTAAGGGGAGGGGATGCGCTGAACATCTAATCTTACAGATACAACCGGCCATTTTGTGGGCAATCATAATGCTGATGCGGCCTACGATGAAATTAAGTTTGACACCACCGGTTCTAATTCAATACTTTTTCAGCTTTACCATCTGGTCTTCGTTTTCTATGAATCATGTGGACACCATAAAGATTTCTGAAGATGTAATTGTATTGCACACAGGGTAAATGTTGAATGAATGAATGAATGAATGAAAAACTTATATAGCGCGGCACATGCGAACTGAATCGCCTCTGGGCGCTTGTTGTTAGTGTCTCATGCCTTTCAGAAAAGCAGGGTTTTGATCTGCCTTCTGAAAGACAGGTGGTTTTGCTCCAACCGAATGCTGGTTGGTAAAGCATTCCAAAGCCTGGGGCCCTGGAAAGCAAACCTTCTTTCTCCTTTGGACTTGTATTTGGTTATAGGAACCTTGACCAGATTTTGGTCGGTGGAACGCAGAATGCGGCTGCAATTGTGCGGTTTGATCTTGTCGCATAGATATCTAGGAGCCTTCCCATGGATGCACTTATGTGTCAGGCAGAGTGCTTTGAATGCAATTCTGTCTTTCACTGGCAGCCAGTGAAGGGATCTCAGTGAAGGTGAGATTGATTCCCAAGATTTTTTCCCAGTCACCAGTCTAGCGGCCGTATTCTGTACGACTTGGAGACGAGCGATTTGGTACTTGGGTAGCCCGAGGTAAAGGGCATTTGCATAGTCCAGTCTGGAATTCACGATAGATCCCACCACGACTGCTACGTCTTCTTTGGGAATAAATGGAATCAGTCTGCGTAGTAGGCGCATCAAATGGTGCGCCCCGCTGACTACTGACCCTATTTGTGCGTCCATTGTCATGAAGGTGTCAAACGTGACTCCCAGACTTTTGACTTTGGAGCTAGGGGCGATGATTTGTCCCAGAATGGGAGATGGTGTCCAGTTTGTTGTCGGTGATTTCTTCCGACTGGCATCGAAGATAAAGAGTTCTGTTTTAGCACTATTGAGTTTGAGATAACTCTTAGTCATCCAGTTTTCTATTGAAGAGAGACAATTCTCTAAACTTAGATGATGATCCTTTTTGTGGCAGATGCGAAAATACAACTGCGTGTCGTCTGCATAAGAGTGATAAAGTAGTTCATGGCTACTGATAATATCAAAGAGAGGACGAAGATAGATATTAAACAGCACTGGTGATAAGGGGGATCCTTGGGGGACCCCACATGACACCGTGCGTTTTTCTGACGTGAAGGATCCCAGTTTCACTGTTTGTGATCGGTTTCCTAGAAAAGAGGAGAACCATGGTAAGGCATCTTCTGAGACTCCGGCGACTTCTGTTAGTCGTCTCAGTAGCAATCCATGGTCTACTGTGTCAAAAGCAGCGCTTAGGTCCAGCAGAACCAGGAGAGATGATTCTCCTTCGTCTGCGGCCTCGAGCGCATCGTCCCATATTTTCAGTAAGGCCGTTTCTGTCCCGTGTCCGGGGCGGAACCCGGATTGAAATGGATCGAGTAGGTTGTGGGTGTCCAGATGCTGTTGCAGCTGATTTACCACCACTTTCTCCATTATCTTGGACAGAGCATTTAGACTTGTTATGGGACGGCGGTGAGTTGGGTCCATAGGATCCAAATAAGGTTTTTTCAATATCGGCAGGATTGTGCCCTCTTTCAGCGGGGAAGGCACTATGCCTTCCTTAAATGACTGATTTATAAGCTGCGTGATCGGAGGCGCCAGGATGTCGGCACATTCCTTCAGTAGCTTGGTGGGAATGATGTCATTCGGTGCTGTGCTGTCGCGCAGCAGACCAATGAGTTTTTTTGTTGTATCGATGGAGATGGGTTCCAAAGTGAACTTAGTTGATTGTAGAGGCGTTCGGTCGTTGTTTTGATTGAAGACGGGGCTGAGTGGAGTATTGTTTTGCCGAATACTTACCCGAATTTTCTCAATTTTGTCGATGAAGAAATCCGATAGTTCATTGCAGAACTCTTGGGTGTCTGAAGTGGGGACTTCTAGACATCCAGGATTCATGGTCTGGGTGACCATCCTGAAGAGTTCGCGAGGGCGATTCAGTGCGCTGTTAATCACCCTGGAGAAGTGAAGTTTTTTGGCTTTGAAAATTTCCTTGTGATAGCGCGTAGTTACTGCTTTGTAGATGTTGAGGTGGTCTTCTGACGGGCTTCTTTTCCAGGAGGCTTCCGCCCTTCTGCGCTCTTGCTTCAATATCGACAGTTGGTTATTGAACCAGCTGGACTTATTTTCCCGGCTGCGAAGTTTGCGCTTTGGTGCTGCTAAGTCGGCTGACTGTAGCAGAGCTGCATTCATGGCATCCAAAGTATCTGAGGCTGCTAGCTGAGGAGGAATAGCCCCAATTCGGTTTCCCAGGGTGGATCTGAAGAGTTCCGAGTGGAGCTTCCTCTGAGATCTAGCCCAGTGTATTGTCACCGGCTTGGGTACTTTCCTGACTAATGGAGTTCTGGGGATTATGAAGCTGATTGCATGGTGGTCTGTCCATGGCAAAGGTTCATTTCCCACAATATTAATTTTCAGATTTTGTCTGAAAATTAGGTCGAGTGTGTGACCTGAAGCATGCGTTGGTCCGCGTATAAGTTGTTGAAGTCCCAATCCTTCCAGGTGGTTGATGCAGGCATCCGCGATGGGATCCTGTGAGGAGTTAGCCCACAAATTGAAATCCCCGAGCAGCAAAAGATGATTACCGCTAAGGGTGTAGGTGGAAATGAACTCCGTTAATGCTGAAATCAGCTGCGATTTGGGCCCAGGGGGCCTATAGCAGAGGAGAATATGAACGGTCTCCTGAGAATGAGCTTGAAGTTGAAGCGTAAGGGTTTCCATGAAAGGAAGAGGATTTTGAAGGACCGGTTTAGTGATTGCAATATGCGACTTATGAATCACCGCCAGTCCTCCTCCCCTTTGCCCTATTCTATTTTCCGTTAAGATGCGATAGTTTGCTGGCACCAGTTCTCCGAGAATGGTGTTGCAATCGTCTGACAGCCAACTTTCCGTAATAAAGAGGCAGTCTAGATCGTATTGTAGTAAGAAATCATGGATTTCTGATCGGTGTTTAACTGCTGATCTAGTGTTAAGCAAAGCACATGATATGTGCTTGAGCTGTGTTGAATGATTGAAATATTTGATGATCGATCGATGATCGAACCTCAAAAGTTGATCTGATTTTAAGGTTATTGTGGTGGCGGCAGGCAATGTAGTAGCGAATTGTCTCAGACCCCAAATGGTTTCTGCAGAGTAACGCAACTTAACCATTGCTGCCAGTCACCAAGGGCTGGGGTGCGGGCGTAGGGAGAGAGAGGATTCGAGAATCCTAGCTCAAGGGAAATGGGATTTTATTTTTGGTCCAGAGGAAGGCAAAAAACCCTGGGCAAGCTGGCCAATGTGCTGCGGCAGGGAAAAAATTCCTTCCTGATCCCTAAAGGCGATCGGCTCAAAACCCTGGATCAAAAGACTAACGGCTTGTGGAGGGGAAAAAAGGGGTGTCACTGCTGCTGGGTGTCACTGCTGCTGGGTGTACCAAAATAATGGCTGCCAGGCAAAGCACAGGACCCGGGCTGGGGGGGGGGCTGTCAGCTTGGTAAAAATGCTATTTACCGATAAAGTTGCTGAGCAGGGGGCCTCTGGGGGTGTGGGGGTGAATATCCAGAGCAAACTGTGCTTAGGAATTAAGTGTAAGGAGAAAAAGAGCGGCGCGCCGGTAGGCCGCGGCTGAAGCCGCGGGCTTTCCTAAGGTGCGGCGGCCGCGAGAAGGAGCAGGCCGGCGCGGAGGTGAAAGAACACCCAGAAACGCCGGAAATACACCCAGGGGGGGTGATTTGGGACCACCACAAAGTGGGTGGCCGTGCGGGCGATAGATGCCGGCGAGAGGTAGTATGGAAAGCCGCAGTGTGGGGTCTGTGTGACGGCTGCCCTGATAAGGACGGCCGTCAGTGGATCCCCAGGATGTCAGGCCCTGAGATGCAGGGTCTTACCTGCGGAAGAGAGGAGTCCTCGTGGAGAGCGAGATGCTGGTTCCAGGGAGCTTGTTTCGTGGAGCGTCTAGCCTAGCAGCTGCCTAGCCTCTGACTGCCAGGTCTGGGTGGAAGCAGGCTCGTATGCGGAAGGTCCGAAGCGCCCTACTCCACCGCTGACACTGACTGACTGATCTGACTGACTGACTCACTATATGCCCATAATGTTCATATGTGTGTGGTTGTGTTACAATAAGATCCATATGTTTATTTCCTTTCCAGGAAAAGGATGATAGAGAAGTAATGTAAAAGTCTGCTGACAGACATCCAGGCATAAATTAGCACAAGACATCAGGCATACTTCAGGCTAATACAGTAGTCACTGGAATTCCCACTGGGAAAATGATTGATGAGCTGAAAAACTGTACTCACATCCCAATATTACAGTGATGAACGTTGTACTGTTAACCAACACAAGGTTTATATGGTTATCCGCGTGCTTACCATGTTCACCGTTTTCCTGATTAAACACTGGCTCTCAAGAGCTAGACTCCTAATTCTAATCTCCTAATTCCTAGTCTTGGAATTATTTGGAACCTTTTGGGAGATCTCTGGCCAGAATAATGACTAGGGTCTATTCAGCCGGCTGCTCCCATGTTCTCCCCATTGCTAACAGTGGATAGAAAATGATAATGAAAATAAAGCCTATGGCCCGGATTCTCGTAGAGCGGTGCATAGTTATGCCGGCGTAGCGTATCGAATATACGCTACGCCGACGTATAGCAGAGCGGCAAGCACTGTATTCACAAAGCACTCGCTCCCAACGTTGCGCCGGCGTAACGTAAATTCCTTGGCGTAAGCCCGCCTAATTCAAAGTAGGTGGAAGGTGGGCGTGATTCATTTAAATGAAGCGTGACCCAATGCAAATGATGGGCCGAACGAACGGCGCATGCGCCGTCCCGTAGACGCATACCAGTACGCATGCGTCAGAATCACGTTGTAAATACTCCATTAGATACGTCGAATCACTGCCTACGACGTGACGTAACCTTTGCCCAGCCCTATCCACGTACTACTACGTAAACAACGTAAAATACGACGGCTGTTCCCTGATCCATAACTTAACATGACTTACCCCTGCTTTATGAGGCTTAACTTTACGCTGGACGTACGACTTACGTAAACAGCCGGGCGCAAGTACGTTCGTGAATCGGCGTATCAGGTAAAGCTGGCCATAGACGATTCAAATCCCGGCTGGTTCAGCAGGAGATTCAAACTAAGTGTAGGCAGGCTGAATGTACCCAAGTTGATTGATTGATCAAATTGAGTACAACCAGCTTGTCGGATTTTACATCAGCTGGTATAGCCACTAGCAATAATCACTGTCTTCTCCCGATGGGGGCGGATTCGACCGCCAGGAGAATACAAAGGCTCCTCAGGATGGGTATCCCTGCCGGGAGAATACAATGGCTCCTCAGGATGGGTATCCCTGCCAGGAGAATACAATGGCTCCTCGGGATGGATGTCCCTGCCGGGAGAATATAATGGCTCCTCGGGATGGGTATCCCCGTCGGGAGAATACAATGGTTCCTCAGGATGGGTATCCCTGCCGGGAGAATGCAATGGCTCCTCAGGATGGGTATCCCTGCCAGGAGAATACAATGGCTCCTCGGGATAGGTATCCCTGCCAGGAGAATACAATGGCTCCTCGGGATGGGTATCCCCGTCGGGAGAATACAATGGCTCCTCAGGATGGGTATCCCTGCCGGGAGAATACAATGGCTCCTCGGGATGGGTATCCCTGTTCGGAGAATACAAAGGCTCCTCAGGATGGGTATCCCTGCTGGGAGAATACAATGGCTTCTCGGGATGGGTATCCCCATCAGGGGAATAAAATGGCTCCTCAGGATGGGTATCCCTGCCGGGAGAATACAATGGCTCCTCGGGATGGGTATCCCCGTCGGGAAAATACAATGGCTTCTCGGAATGGGTATCCCCGTCGGGAGAACACAATGGCTCCTCGGGATGGGTATCCCTGTCGGGAGAATACAATGGCTCAGTGGAAGGGGGTTTCCTGTCTGTGTTGATGGGAAAGTCAAGCAAATTTCTTTCCTGCAACCCCAAATTCACTCTATGTATGGCCTGCCTAAATGTTCAGTTTGAATGGCACCACAGGAAAATCATTATCTGCATTTACATTATAAACATTTAAAAATGTCCTCTAAATGCATATACACATTATATTGAATGTGAAATAAAATGTACTAATACCATAAGAAGTACCCATACAAAAATATT
The DNA here is from genome assembly GCF_905171775.1 of Rana temporaria. Taxonomy (NCBI): domain Eukaryota; kingdom Metazoa; phylum Chordata; class Amphibia; order Anura; family Ranidae; genus Rana; species Rana temporaria. Next base: position 106,027,233 of record NC_053496.1, on the reverse strand, counting down.
GTAACTCTGAAGCTAAGGTAGCACGGTAAGCTACAAAATGCACAGTATATGAATTTATGTATGATAGAAAACTGTACAGGAAAACATGCAACCTAACCTGAGCCCCTTATGGGTTCAAAAATTAGATTGCTAATTAAAGATTACAAGGGAATCTGACATTCTTTATGACTCTGTATAGTCTTTATATAATTATATATTATTATATTATATAATATTCACAATTGCTGTTTTATCTTTTAGAAGAACCAATGAGATGAAAGATTCTGAATGAAGGGGCTAAGGCAAATCTTCCCATCCAGAAGAAAAAAGGGAAAGATCCATTGGAAAATTTCTCTACCATGGATAGATTACAAAACCTGCCCATGGACCTCAGAGATTTGCTGAGGACCATTAGACTGAAGGCCAAATATGCTCTCTTCCTGGTCCTTGTGGTGGTGCTGGTCATCATTGAGAAGGAAAACAAGATCATCTCAAAGTAAGACATTAGAAAATTGTTTATGTGGTGAACAGAAGCTGCCTGTTACACAAATGTAAATGGATGAAAAAGAAGCATGCTGGGCTCCAAATAGGGACATTCCTTGAACAAATAACGCTCCCACATTATGCTGATATTTTATTATGTTTGAGGGGCAATGCAAAGAGAATTTGTTGTTATGGTAAAAAAACTCTTTCATTTATATATTTTATGCAAGAAAAGTATAGTGCTTGGACATGATTACATGGCAGAACAATAGACTAAAACTGGCCATATTTAATTGCATTAGCACGTCTGTATTGTTGACACGCTGTCTGTAGTGTTCAGTTTGTGTGAGATGTTGTACCTATCTGAGATTAAAAGCAGACTTGTAGTGAGGTGGCACAAATAGGTGTACCTAAAAGTAAATGGCGTGGTCACCAAAATCTCAGGGAGGAATGTAGGATTAGTAAATCGATTCATTTTTTAAGAATAAGTTGGCCAACATTTCAAGAACAAGCTTCCTTCATCATGGCTGGTAAAACAGAAGTCATGTTTGTAAGACCCCCTGGGAGTCAGTAGGGGACCAATACAGGGTAACAAATGAAGTTGCTCTGAGGCCTTGTACACACGACCGAGTTTCTCGGCAAAAACCAGCAAGAAACTTGCTGGGATTTTTTTTTGCCGAGGAAACCGGTCGTGTGTACATTTTTCGACGAGGAAACTGTCGAGGATCCCGTTGAGTCAAAAAGAGAGCATGTCTTCTTTTTCCTCAACGGGAATGGAGAAACTTGCCTTGTCAAGTTCCTCGACAGCCTAACAAGGAACTCGACGAGGAAAACAATGTGTTTCGCCCGTCGAGTTCCTCCGTCATGTGTACGAGGCTTCAGAACAGAGAGGCAGAAATGCAGGATTTATAGTGTGATGTACATTCAATGACATACATAACCATCATCGGACAGCACTTTGTTACTTAGTTCCAATGGAACCTGGAGCAGCTGGACTCCAGATTCTCTTTAATTAGTACTTTTAAACTAAAAGGCCGTTTGTTTACAACAGAACCTTCTATAGGCAAGCTTTTTAACTGAGCTGATTGGTCACTTCCAAGGAAGTGTAATTGAACACCTAAGGTTATTATACACTTACACAGGATCATTTACACTGCCATTTGTAAGGCAATATGTAAACAAATCCTTCACCATTCACCTAATATACAGCATCTCACAAAGTATACCCCTTGTAATATTTTATTACAGTAAAACCTTGGATTGTGAGCATAATTCATTCCAGAATCCAAAGCACTTGTGTATCAAAGCAAATTTAACCATAAGAAATAATGGAAACTCAGATGATACGTTCAACGACCATTTATTCATAGGTCCCTAAGTTTATTGTCCATATAACAAGATTATAGCAATGTGATAGGTTGTGTAACAATAAAAAATCCATCCACAAATGGGAGCTTCCACAAGGGAATTAGAAGCAAAATTCAGCAGGAGCTGATGGTTTCATTTATTGAAGGTACAACATTTAGAAACTCACATGGTTGATGATTAACCATAGGCACATCTGAGTATGCAGGTATCCGGTGTAAAGCTGTCCACATTAACCGTCCTCACCGTCAGCTCTCACCGATGTCAGTCTGCAATTGTGACCGGAAAAGACTACCCTGCAGTAGAGTGATCTGAAAGCGATGCTTGAAGCGCTCGTAGAGCGCAGAGTGGAAGGGATGACATCAATGGCGGTGAGGAGGATGGTTTATGTGGACACCTTTACCCCGGATGCCTGTATACTTAGATGCCTTAGTGCCTGTTTTAATCATCAACCATGTGAGTTGCTAAATGTTGTACCTTCATTAAATGTAACCATATTGCTACACTTAGAGGCGCCTCTCTTCTCTTTCATACTCAATTGTGACATGACGCTACTTGTATATCAAGACATCGCTTGTATATTAAGTCAAAATGTATTTAAACATTTAGCTTGTCTTGCAAAACGCTCTCAAACCAAGGTTTTACTGTATATCTTTTCATGTGACAACACTGAAGAAATGACACTTTGCTACAAGTAGTAGTAGTAGTGAGTGTACATTTTGTATAACAGTGTAAATTTGCTGTCCCCTCAAAATAACTCAACACACAGTCATTAATGTCTAAACCCCTAGCAAAAAAAGTGCACCCTTAAGTGAAAATTTCCAAATTGGGACCAAAGTGTCAATATTGTGTGTGGTCACCATTATTTTCCAGCACTGTCTTAACCCTCTTGTGCATGGAGTTCACCAGAGCTTCACAGGTTGCCACTGGAGTCCTCTTCCACTCCTCCCCTCATAGGCCTCGTACACACGACCGAGAAACTCGACGGGCGAAACACATCGTTTTGCTCGTCGAGTTCCTTGTGAAGCCGTCGAGAAACTCAACAAGCCAATTTTCTCCATTCCCATCAAGGAAATAGAGAACTTGCTCTCTTTTTGGCTCATTGAGTTTCTCGACAGTTTCCTTGACGAAAATGTACACACGACCGGTTTCCTCTGCAAAAAAATATCTCCCAGCAAGTTTCTTGCTGTTTTTTGCCGTCGTGTGTACGAGGCCATACATCTATTTCCCAAAGACCACCTCTGGATATGATGCTAAGCATGTGCACTCAGCTTCTTAGTTCGACCATGGCAAGGCCTGTTCTGAGTGGAACCTGTCCTGTTAAACCGCTGTATGGTCTTGGCACCCGTGCCGCAGCTCAGTTTAAGGGTCTTGGCAATCTTCTTATAGCCTAGGTCATCTTTATGTAGAGAAACAATAATTTTTTCAGATCCTCAGAGCGTTTTTTGCCATGTGGTGCCATGTTGAACTTCCAGTGACCAGTATGAGAGAGTGAGAGTGATAACACCAAATTTAACACACCTGTTCCCCACTCACACACGAGACCTTGCAACCCTAATGAGTCACATGACACCAGGGTGGGAAAATGGCTAATTGGGCCCAATTTGGACATTTTTACTTATTGTTGCCAGCGGTTTAGACATTAATGGCTGTGTGTTGAGTTATTTTGAGGGGACAGCACATTTACACTGTTATACAAGCTGTACACTCACTACTTTACATTGTAGCAAAGTGTAATTTCTTCAGTGTTGTCACATGAAAAGATATACAGTAATAAAATACTAACAAAAATGTGAGGGTGTACTCACTTTTGTGAGATGCTGTTTATAGGAGTACAGTTAGTTTGATTTGACCTATATTTGGGTCCCACCATGTGCACAGTAAAATACTTTCTGCCTAGGTTCACTATACTGCAGGATTGAACTCACACGATTTCATACCTGCATGTCAATCCGACTTCGGGGGCGATTATAGAGACATCTGTGCGGGTTCATGCACAGATATATTTTTAAATCGCACCAAAGTCGCCAAAAGTAACACAGAAACTACTTTTGGGAATCAGTGCGGCGCTGCAAAGTTGGCGCCGCACCGATTCAAAAGGTGCAATTGCCTGTAATGGCTGGCATGCAAATCGACATGCCAAATCGCATCAATGTGAACCTAGACTCTACAGGTTAAAATTAAATCCTGTTTAAGAGTCTAAAGTGCCATTGGCTGCAAGCGCTGATCGGCAAACTTATGGCTGCTTTTTTTTCAGTATGCTCATTCGACAGAAGCCGGCTTCTGTCACACAGGCTGCTGTACACACTGGCTGGTTTCGGTTGAACCAACTGATACCGGCCGATATTCAGCCAGCCTTTATTCCCCAAAAATAATGCACATCCACTACCTAATGCCCTATAATCCATTTTTTTAAAGCTCCCAAACAGTGCTCGACAAATCCCGGTCGCCAGGTTGCCATGGCGACTAGAAATAGCGTACCGGCTACTTGGCATGGAAGGTGGGCAAAAAAAAATAAAAACGTTTTGTTCCATAGGACCGGTGCTCTGTGGACTAGGCCAAAGCCGCGGCCTCGCCTAAAACATCCTGCCCGCATCTGCCGCTCGCGGCCTTTTCCCAGGATCGCTGCGGGCAGGATGTTTTAGGCGAGGCCGCGGCTTCGACCTAGTCCGCGGAGCGCCTTTTCCCGAGGAATTGCGGCGGACTAGGCCCCCACCTCCCCCGCCGCTCGATCGCGGGGGGGCCGTGATGTCCGGTAATTGAGGCCGCGGCTTTGCGGCCTTGTGAAGTCCCCAGCTCTTCCTTGTGTGAGCTGGCGCCATCTGGTGGTGCCCATTGGTATTACAAGTTAGGCATTACAAGTTAAACAGCAATTCTAATGTAATTTTTCACTATTTTCACTGCCATCTTCTTCCCTTTAATTAGAACCCCCAAACATTATATATATTTTTTATCCTAACACCCTAGAGAATAAAATGGCGATCGTTGCAATACTTTCTGTTACGCCGTACTTGCGCAGCGGTCTTACCAGTGAACTTTTTTTGGAAAAAATTTAACTTTTTTTAATTAAAAAATAAGACAACAGTAAAGTTAGTCCCATTTTTTTTAATATTATGAAAGATAATGTACCGAGTAAATTCATACCCAACATGTCACGCTTCAAAATTGCGTCCACTCGTGAAATGCCGACAAACTTTTACCCTTTAAAATCTTCATAGGCGACATTTAAAAAAATCTACAGGTTGCATGTTTTGAGTTACAGAGGAGGTCTAGGGCTAGAATTATTGCTCTCGCTCTACCAATCGCAGCGATACCTCACATGTGTGGTTTGAACACCATTTACATATGCGATCACTGCTCACGTATGTGTTCGTTTCTGCACGCAAGCTCGCCGGGACGGGGTGCGTTTTCTGGCTCCTAACTTTTTTAGCTGGCTCCTAGATTCCAAGCAAATTTGTCAAACCCTGCTCCCAAACATCTTTTCCCTTCATTTACAGTTTAAAATAAGAATTTGGAGATTTGGAGGCAGCTGAGAGCAACATAAGCTAGTTTCTTTTTGAGCTAGGAATACATAGAATATTATTTTTTTTGTGTCACTCTAAGGCAGTGGTTCTCAACCTTCCTAGTGCCGTGACCCCTTGATACATTTTCCCAAGTTGTGGGGACCTCTAAGAGTAAATTATTTTTGTAGCCTGGGTTGTCAGCACCCAAGGCAAGACCAATAATTTGCGCCCCTAACCCACGGACATTTAGTGTTACCTGAGTCCCTTCCACTTGTACAATACTAAACACCTTATGGTACATTTTAGGATGTACCACTCTTTCTCTTTGTTCTCCTTTCTTTCCCTTTTATCTCTCTTTATCCTAATTTCTTGTTTTTTTTCCCCATCCCTCGCTCTCTAGTCTTCTTCCTTGTTCTTTCTCTACCTTTTTCTTTGTTCCTCCCCCTCTTTTCATGTATTTTTCATTCCTTCTCTTATTCCTTGGTGGGGGAATGGGATGAGTGGTAGTGCTGGGGGGTGGGATCAGTGGCAGTGCAGCGGGGGTTCTGATCAGCCAACTTTGGTGCTCTTGATCAAGGTCATCTGCTGATCTGAGAACTGTAGCGGGGGCTTTTAATGGCAACTATAATCACAGGTAGTGTTACTCACTGCGTCACCAACTTTATAGTGTCCCGCAGCAGCGACACCTTTGCCAAAATAAGGAGATAGGGTCTCCTCCAGCCCCTCACACTTCACATTGCTCATCAGTCAGCTGACCTCTAGTCTCTGCCCCCCAGCCATGCCGTGAACTGAATGGGCGACTGCGAAGAGGCTGAGTGGGCAGCTGCAGGCTCCAGGAACAGCCCAGCTGGGCGGCCATAGGCTCCAGGGACAGCCTTGCTGGGCGGCCGCGAAGAGGCTGGGATCAGCCCAGGATTTGGGGACCTTTGGCAAATCGTCATTCGACCCCTGAGGGGGTCCCGACCCCCAGGTTGAGAACCACTGCTCTAAGGGATCCTACAAGAAAGTGACACATAAACATCCAGATGTACCAGTGTACTCCTACATTTTTAGGATATGCACAGAAAAGATTTCAAAGTTCCTTCTGCTTTTTCTAAGTAAACACAAATAAGTGAATGCATGAGGATAGACGCATAAAATCAACATTAGTTTGCTATAGTTAGACCCGGTTCACACTGGGGCGACACGACAGGCGGCTCAGCCGCTTGACAAGTCGCGTCCCATTGAATGCAATGGAACCGTTCTAATAGGAGCGACGCAAGTCGCTCCGACTTAGAAAAAGGTTCCTGTACGACTTTGGGGGCGGCTCGGGGCGACCTGCATTGACTTCTATACAGAAGTCGTTTTGCAAATCGCCTCTGAAGTTGTCCTCAGGACGACTTGCAGAGTCGCCCCCGAAGTCGTGCCGCTGCAGTGTGAACCGACTCTTAGGGAAAATTCTACAAACGCCTTTGTATTTGGACCCTAACTAATTAGTGTAGTGTAAGTAGAGTTTTGCTTTTAACTATCCCAGATATAATCTCTGTGAAAGATGTGACTTGTTCTGGCATATATAGCCTAAAGATGCTGAAAGATTGGTCACTGCAGCTGCAAGGAAAACGTTTTTCCAGTTCAATTTAGGATAGCTCAGTGAATGTACGGGGGACTTTGTTCTTCTGGCTAGATGTGACTCACTGTCAGCTACAATGATGTAGTGAGAAACACATGAAACTACTAGCTGGTAATTAGTTTATATATATTTTTTTCTTTAACGAATAACTGCACATATAATTCCACCTAATTATGTAATTGGACTTTGATTCATGAGTCACATGCCGCATCTTCCTAAATGTTAACCTGCACATCTTTGTCCTTACTAGATGAAACATGGTCTATTTTAATCTGAAACATAGCCTTTGGAGGAATTGAAACCAATTGAATGGGGTACTGGATGTCTGAGGATAATAATAATAATAATAATAATAATAATAATAATAATAATAATAATAATAATAATAATAAAAACAGGATTGTCCTCATTTCATTTGAAATCAAATTGAGAAATCTGTTTTATGTGTCAGATGACATTTTTAGGAGTCTATCTATAAAAGAACCTTGCTGTGCGAATGTCTCACCCGTCGAGAATAATTACCATAATGTGTATAAAATATTATTTTCTATGATCATCAGCTCTATCTAGGGCACAGGTGTCAAACACAAGGCCCACAGGTCGAATCTGGCCCTCCAGGTCATTTCATGTGGCCCTCGCACCTCTCCTGCAGCTGCAGGAGAGCTCCAGCCCTCCTCTGGTCCTCCTCCAGACCCTTACGTTCTGTATGCATCCAGCTTCTTCCCATCAGCAGCATAAGGAAAGGGGGGTGCACTGTGATGTAAGGGATAGTGGGGGACTCAACTTCTGATGGTGGGGTGGCTCTTGACATCTAATGTAAGGGGAGGGGATGCGCTGGACATCTAATCTTACAGATACACCCGTCCCTTTTGAGGGCAATCATTATGCTGATGCAGCCCACGATGAAATTGAGTTTGACACCCCTGATCTAGGGCCATAATGTAGTATTCTTTATTAAGATATTTCAGGAAAATTTGGCATTATAGCCACTAGATGTAGAGGACAATCATAGGAAATAAACATTTTAGACACATTACAGGGATCAATCACAACGGAAGTGAGAATACTCAAGCACAGCGATTTTTTTTAAATATAAATAGACCCCTGTATCATATGCCATATTTTGATTGTACTTAAAGCGGGGGTTCACCCAAAAAAAAAAATGTTTAACATTACATCTAGCAGAGCCAGCATACTAAGGACATTTACTTTCGGCAGGTAATTTTTTTTTTCTCCGTACATACCTTTATATTCTGTTTTTGTCCAGGGCTTCTGGGTTCCGATGACTGCGGGACTGGCCGTTCCTATCCTTCGGTTCGATGATTGACGGCTTGTGAAACAGGTGACCTGTCGCACAACGCGCGTCACCAGATGATGGGAAATAGCCGAGCTGCGAGTCAGCACTATACGGCGCCTGCGCAGTCAGCTCTACACGGCTAGCGCAGGCGCCGTATAGTGCCGACTCGCAGCTCGGCTATTTCCGGAAATCTGGTGACGCGCGTTGTGCGACAGGTTACCTGTTTCACAAGCCATCAATCATCGAACCGAAGGATAGGAACGCCCAGTCCCGCAGTCATCGGAACCCTGAGGCAGGGATAGGATAGTTTTTAGGGTGAACCTCCACTTTAAACAACAGCAACAAATCTGTATCTAGCTTGTGCAGTTGTGATTTCTAGCTTTTGTATAAATAAATGATCCTTATGATTTTCTTTCAGCTGTTCTGCTTTTAGCTATCCATATGTAAAGTAAACCCAAGCTATTGACATCTTTTGAAGATATACTTGTGCCTACTAGGACTGGTAGTGGTGGTGATGATTTTTTCATTTTAGCAAAAGTGGGATAAAGACATGCGGGGGGTCTGTAAGAGTTTCGGGACCCCTGATCTGAAGCAAGAGCTTATTTAAAGAGAAAAATAAAATACAAATTTTCTGACCTATTCTTGTGAAAATGCTGGTTGACTGGCCTTTCATGCTACCTCTGGTCTCTTCTCACCTACTTGAAATTTCAAAGTCCTAGCCTGAGATATTTGGTCCCTTACCTGCATGCCACTCCTGGCTTTCTTTAAGCAGACCTTACATTAAAACAAACAACATTCTGGTATAATCGGCTTAACGCACTCAGATTTGTGTATTAACTTTGCCAATGTTGTTTCTGTGTAGATTTCATTTACCGCAAAATGTGATTCACCTTACCATTGCCAGGAAAATAATTCTCCATTGTTTCTATACTTTGATGTGTGGCTCTCACTAAATGTTAGTCATTTATCTCTGTGCATTCATAATATACTACCCATTTTTATTTGAATGTATAGAGCCAGGTGCTGAAAATGCTGAAAAGGCATGCCAATCATTTATTTATTTAAAAATGCTTGCACCAGGACTGAAAATTGGTGGAGACATGGAACGGGGCACCAACTTTAATTCCACTTAATTAGTTGTGATTCTAGAACTAAAAATAATGTTTCAATGGAAAGCACTGAGTAAATCTGGGACCTAGCTTAGCTGAGTCCAAAAAGAAGGGGCTGTGGTAGTTACTTATTTATCCTCTATCCACCTACCAGCTTAGGATTTCTGAAGTAAATCATATTTTTATCTCATACTGATATGTTAACATGTACCTTATCTACATTTGTTCTCCCGGTTCCCTTCAGTGCTTGCCATATATTTGAAGGTATAGGCAATAAGTCATGTGATCTCTGCTGCAGGCGAAGGCTCACAGCACAAATCATGTGACTAGTGCCTTGGCCTTTACACATGTGGCCATTGGTTAAGGGAGCCTGGAGTGGTATTTATTTCCAGAAAGTATTACAGTCCATGTATTATTTTTTATTTTGATTTCCCTAGATTATCATTGTCTGATTGAGGCCTGTTTTAAGTCCCAACTCCATGAACTTTACAAAATCCACCCTTGTAGTTGCCCCTGCGCTGCAAAAGTTAAAGTGGAATCCCAGGTTATTTCTGCCTATGCTTAAACCTGCTACCAACCACTTCTATTCTAACTACCCTGTGAAAGGCAGGTGCTTATACTTACCTATTTTGAGGGTGTTCCAGTCTGGTCACATGATCGACTCCCAGCGACGGCTTCAGGGTAGAGGAGGGACAGCCAACAACAGATGCCCCACGTAAGCCCAGGCATTTCAGCCATTGTCGTTGATCTCTCCTCTCCCCTGAAGATGGCCACAGGGGAGATCATGTGACTGGACTGGAGCACTGCCACAATAGGTAAGTATAAGCATCTTCATTTCACAGGGTAGCTAGAATAGGTTTTGGAAGGGGGGGGAGGGGTGGAAGAAGGTGCATAGGTAGCCACAGCCTGGAATTCCAATGTTTGTTGAAGTGGATGTCCCTGTAGTTGCATATCGAAGCAGGCTCATTAGTGATGGTATGTGGCAACCTCAGCCTGGGCTCCAGCAGGCCGTGCCCCCAAAAATGTTTGCTCTGCCTCCCAGAGCTTAATTATGGGGATGGAGAACCCAAGCACAAGGGGGGACTGGGGGTTATGCATAATCGTCTGCCACAATCATTCAAAGAAAAATGTCAGGTGTGTGTGAATCTGGAGAAAATATTTTGTATTGAGGCCACAGTGGACTTTAATGGTACCATAGAAACGCTTGGCAAACAAATAATAAGTAAAAAAGTTGAATTTTATTGAGCATGCTAAATACAGTTTCTACTGGGTAAACTGGTAAACTCAGTCCTTATAGTTACATCTGAGATATTCTACAGAGCTTTTATAAATAAATTGTGTATGTAATTTAATATGATGTCATTTTAATAAAATTCTACTTTTTTACTTATTACCTTATTTATTGGCATATAACACGCACAGGCGTATAACACGCACCTTCGTTTTAAGAGGAAGTTTCAGGGGAAAAAACGTACATTTTAAATAAAGAACTTTGAAGCAAAATAAGGCTCAGTGACAATCAATGGAGCTTGATCAATGCCCATCTGCAGCTTCACAATTGCCCATCAATGCAGCTTGATCATTGCCCATCTGCAGCTTCACAATTGCCCATCAATGCAGCTTGATCAATGCCCATCTGCAGCCTCCCCATTGCCATAAATGCAGCCTGATCAATGCCCATCTCAGGGAGGGGGGCGGGATGAGTCCCGTCAGATTGCATACAGCGAGAATCTCCTGTTTACTCTGCAGCCTCTTTAATACAAAGTCCCGCCTCCTGGACCGGGTTCTATGATAGACAGAACACTGGTCCAATGCTGGCCCAGGAGACAGGACTTCCTATTACAGAGGCGCTGAGTAAACAGGAGATTCTTGCTGTATGCAATCTGACAGCGCTCTTCCCACCCCCCTCCCTGTTCTCTCCGAGGCAGCCTAAATTGCAGTATCGCGTATAACACGCACTATTTGCAACCAATTTGCAGGGTGAAAAAGTGAGTGTTAGGCCGGGTACTCACGACCAAACATGTATGGTGAAAGCGGTCCGTCGGACCGTTTTCACCATACATGTCTGCCAGAGGGCTTCTGTACGATGGTTGTACACACCATCGTACAGAAGTCCGCGCGTAAACAATACGCGGGGCGTGTCCGCGGTGTCGCCGCGTCGATGACGCGGTGTCGCCGCGACAATGACGCGGCGACGTGGGCGGCCCGCCTTTAAAATGCTTCCACGCATGCGTCGAAGTCATTCGACGCATGCGAGGGACGGCGGGCGCCTGGACATGTACGGTAGGTCTGTACTGACGACCGTACATGTCCGAGCGGGCAGAATTCCAGCGGGCTGTTTTAAAACAAGTCCAGGAATATTTGTCTGCTGGGAAAAGGCCCGGCGGGCAAATGTTTGCTGGAATTCGGCCCGCTCGCGCCCACACACGACCAAACATGTCTGCTGAAACTGGCCTGCGGGCCAGTTTCAGCAGACATGTTTGCTCGTGAGTATGGGGCCTTATACGCCAATAAATACAGTATTTGTTTCCCAATCATTTGTATGGTACCATTAAAGTCCACGGTGGCCTCAATACAAAATATTTTCTCCAATCCCTATGTAACTGTGTGTAAATCTGGTTATAAGACTTGTCAAACGGAACAAATAAGCAACCACTGAGACCAGACTACCAAAACATAAAAGCATTAACAAAAAGTGTATGGAATTCCAATTTAAATAACAAATGGGGGGTTGATTTACTAAAACTGGAAAGTTCAACATCTTGTAGTAAATAGTAGCCAATTAGCTTCTAACTTCAGCTTGTTCAATTAAGTTTTGACAAAAAAAGCTGAAAGCTGGTTTCTGTGCACAGCTGCACCATATTTTGCACTCTCCAGTTTTAGTAAATCGACCCTTTTATGTCTAGCAGATTGCATTCCTTGCTCCAGCCAGCTCTAGCACTCTCCTTCTCCACCTGAAGCTCCAGTCTGTGGGCAGAGCCTTTGCGTCATCACATACATTACAGGGAAAATAACATTTATGAGGCTGGAGTTTGACTGGAGCCAGCTTAAAGATGAGGGGGACCAGTCACAATGCTGGAGGGAGTCTACTGGCATGAGGAATAAGGTAAGTATTTACACCCCAATCCTCTGCCCCTTGACTAAATTAGCAATTGCCAATTGGATTGGTATTTTTTGCTGAAGTTGGGCACATAGCTATCATACAGCTCTGATATCAGAAATATTCTAACTTGTTTCTCACAACCAAAACATTATTTTCACTTTGAGTTAGCTTTAAAGGGGTTGTAATATCCTATGCATTAAGGTGAAAAACAGCCCCCAGACCCCCCTCGTTTTACTCACCTGAGCCCCTTCATTTCAACGCCGGAAACACGCTCACCCCCTCTGCCCATTGTCTCGGCTCTTGATTGGATAGATTGATAGCGGCGCAACCATTGGCTCTCGCTGCTGTCAATCAAATCCAATGATGCAGGTGCTGGGGGGCAGGGCCAAGTCCGGCATTCTGTGTCTATGGATGCAAATGCTGGACTTGGGAGTGCTCCTGCACGTGGACCCCCATGGAGAGTGCTTCTCCTAGGTGGGCGCTGTTAGGGGACTCCAGAAGAGGAGTATGAGGGTCACCCTGTGCAAAACGAACTGGAGGTAAGTATGATATGTTTGTTATTTAATTTGTTATGGGAAAAAAACCTTTAAAGGTGATCTCCAGTCAAATAAACACCAATGGAATGCATATAAGGTAACTGTGTTTCTTGCCAAAGGATTTGCATTTCAGAAGTGTTATCATCATACAGCCAGCCTGCTGACTAGATAGAAAAAGAGCAGCAGCAGACAGATGAGGTCATCTCTGCTCACTGTGCACTTTCTTCCTGACAGTATAGATCACTTGTCATTAAATTTACATACACCACATGACTGGCGCCTTATCCTGCTCCTCTCATTCCAAAGTTAAATGTAGCTGAACAATGGATTGCAAAAGGCTACTTAAAGCGGAGGTTCCGCCAATTTTTGTTTATAAAAGCCAGCAGCTACAAATACTGCAGCTGCTGACTCTTAAAATATGGACACTTACCTGTCTAGCGCGCCCGCAATGTTGGCAGCCGAGGCCAAGCAATCGCTCGTCCCTCGGCTGCACCCGCCGCCATCCTCGGAGAGGGAATCAAGAAGTGAAGCGTTGCGGCTTCACTGCCCGGGTCCCTAATACGCATGCGCGAGTAGCGTGGCGCGCCATCACTGGTTCCCTCTCCTGGGAACAGTGTGTGCGGGAAGGGGCGTAACTCCCGCACGAGTCTGTTCCCGGAAGTGGGTGCAAATACCTGTCTTAGTAAGGTATCTGCACCCCCTCCCCCTGAAAGGTGCCAAATGTGACACCGGAGGGGGGGAGGGTTCCCGAAAAGCGGAAGTTCCATTTTTATTGGAACTCTGCTTTAAATCAAATTCAGTTACTTATACTAGTTTAATAAAGTAAAAAAATATTGCAGTGATTTATTAAGGTATGCATAATTGCATTATTGTGTGTATTTTATATTCCTGGAGTTCTTAATTTTTTATATTTTATTCAGTTAGGTTTTTTCATATTTTCTGTTAATGCTTCAGTAATGTTTCATGCCAATTTTAAATAAATAATTTTTTAGCCATTCTTGTATAGAAGAAAGATTTCAAATGTCCAGAAATTATGACGTATGTTTGCAAAATTATGTAGAGAAAAATAAGTTGTAGATGTCTTTTAAGTAACAACATATGTAGTCAAATAATTTATTAATTATATCAGTACCTCAGCTTTTAGGTTATGTGCTATCCCAGGTGCATAAAATCATACATAGCGCCATGGGCAGAAGCCAATTAATCTGTCAGTTTGTCTTTGAACTTTGGATGTAAACTGAGCACCCTGTGTAAACTTATACAGACACATTATTAAAGTCTCTGTCTCAGCTCACGCAGGTGGAACCCAGATTTGGTATGACATCCAAAGCTCACTGCAGTACTGCAGAACAGATATAAAGGACTGTCATTATCTGATTGTATTGAGTAATTGGTATTTTAATGCTTTGTTCAGACTAGCATTTTAGCAGGGAGCTGACCACTGCCAAGTTCCCCTAAAACATCTTACGGGTAAACTCTACTGAACTAAATAGCTCAGGTGGGAATGGTGTTGCAGCCCCAAGAATAGTATGCAGTGTTTGACCAGTCAGGCCTCGTACACACGACCGAGTTTCTCGGCAAAAACCAGCAAGAAACTTGCTGTTTTTTTTTTTTTTTTTGCCGAGGAAACCGGTCGTGTGTACATTTTTCGACGAGGAAACTGTCGAGGAACTGAGAGCATGTTCTCTTTTTCCTCGAGGGGAATGGAGAAAATTGGCTCGCCGAGTTCCTCGACAGCCTCACAAGGAACTCGACGAGCAAAACGATGTGTTTCGCCCGCCGAGTTCCTCGGCCGTGTGTAACTCGCTAATTACTCCTTTTGTACAATATCCTTCCCATGTTTTGAGCACAGCTGCCCCAGTAAAACGGCACTGGATGTACTTCTGCATCGAGTGCATATATACATACAGTATAAAGGCAGAAGGCGTCTTAATATCATTACAATAGTTGCTTCCAATTAATAAGGATTAAAAAAAACAGTATGATTCTGTTGTAATGACTATGATTTCTTTTTGGTTTATAGGGTGTCGGACAAGCTTAACCTGAAGCAGATGCCACAGAACATTTTTGAGATAAATAGCACAGATTCCAATATCGTATTTGCAGAGAATGGCTCATTGACATCACTGAGTGAACTGGACTCTGCTTTCTTTCAGTTCAGGAAACGTTTGGCAAATGTCACTTTACAGTTTGGAGGAAGCAACACATTTCTTTCCGATGTTCCGAAATCTACTCGAAAACATATACTTCTGATGGCCACCACACGCACCGGTTCATCTTTTGTGGGGGAGTTCTTTAACCAGCAAGGGAATATCTTTTATTTGTTCGAACCTCTTTGGCATATTGAAAGAACCGTGACATTTGAATCTATGGGAGCCAATGCAGTAGGTTCAGCAATTGTGTACAGAGATGTTCTCCATCAACTTCTTCTGTGTGATCTTTACACTTTAGAGAACTTTATCTCCCCAACTCCTGAACAACATCTTACTAGGTTTATGTTCCGTAGGGGCTCCAGCAAGTCCTTATGTGAAGATCCAGTATGCACCCCCTTTGTTAAAAAGGCCTCAGAAAAATATCATTGTAAGAATCGCCGGTGTGGACCCCTAAATATGACACTGGCAATGGAGTCATGCTTGAATAAAGATCACGTGGCTATTAAAGCAGTACGAATTAGACAATTGGCGTTTCTGAAAACTCTTGTAGAAGATCCTCGTCTTGATTTGAGAATCATACAACTGGTGCGTGACCCCAGAGCTGTTTTGGCATCACGCATGGTAGCTTTCTCTGGAAAATATGAATCATGGAAAAAATGGGCTTTGGAAGGAGCTGCCCCTATACCTGAAGATGAAGTTCAAAAACTGAAGGGTAACTGTGATAACATTCGTTTGTCTGCAGAATTAGGCTTGCGCCAACCCGAATGGCTTAGAGGACGGTATATGCTGATGCGATATGAAGACATAGCAAGGTTTCCTCTTCAAAAGGCCAAAGAAATGTACAAGTTTGCTGAAATCACACTTACACCACAAGTAAAAGAATGGATTATCAAAAACACGCAAGCTTCCCAGGGCAACAGTGGCGTATATTCTACCCAAAAGAACTCCTCAGAACAGTTTGAGAAGTGGCGTTTCAGCATACCCTTCAAATTAGCCCAGGTAGTACAGGAAGTCTGTGAACCTGCTATGCGGTTGTTTGGCTACAAGTTGGCAAGTGACTTAGAGACACTTACAAACCGATCTATCAGTTTGCTTGAAGACAGGGTTAATTTTTGGGTAACGTAATATACTCATATTTAACTTATTTATATATCGGGAATAAACTGCCATTGAACTTAGTGCTTGAAACAGGGGAGACAGATGGGAGGGGGGGGGGGGGCAATTTGCACCTGCTGAGCGCGCTATGTGCTATCTAAAAAGCCTGTGTGCATTTTTTTTTTAATTGCTTCCTAAATTAAGAAGCTTTTCTTTCTTAATGCAATATCAGGGGAAGATGCTAAAGGCTGATTTTCTGGATTGGCTTTAAAAGTGGATGATTCCTGCTGATGTATAGAAAACTGGCTGGAAGAAGAGTTTTCTTTTTCTCTCCCCAGAATAGGCCAATCTGTGAAGCTGAATAAAAGTTTTTTTTCTGCACTAAAGAAACACACCCAAAGAGTTGAACTCATGAAGGACTCTGCAGACCTAAAATTGCAGCTTCTCAGAATGTCCATAACATCGAGACTTTAGATACGAGCAACCTTTCAACTGTTCAAAATGACCATTTGGTTGAAAGAAAAATAGAATTTTGATAATTCCTTACCTGGGAAGATAGCTTTTGGAAATATTTCTGTGCCCTGAAAGTGATACAGACATATAATTACAGTGCATTTGATTGTGAATGAACTTATGCACCCAGAGCTTAGCTGCACTTGAAAAATAAAACAGATTCATTTCTATAGCCCAGCTTTCTCAGCTAATGCAGTTTCACACCCAGCTTCTATACTTTTTTATGTGTCTTGTTTCCTTGAAGTTCTAACATACAACGTTAGTTGAGGTTCTGCATGTGAAAACAAATGATACTTTACACCGGAGGAAGTCAATTCGCACCACCTGTTTCTCACTCTGGTTTATTCTAACACTCCATAAAGTGTATACAGACCCCTCACCTGTCTCTTCTGTTCCCTAAGGTCTGTAATGAGATAATGAATGGCTTTCAGTAGGACTGCTTAGAGAACAGGGCAGAGGGCAGCTGGTCTTGTCCAAACATTTAAAATTAGTTAAATGCAGTGAATAAACTATAATTTAATTATTTTATGAAGGAGGTTTTTGTTATATTCGGCTCATTAAATTCTTCATGCTAGTACATGACTGGCATGCCAACCCATGGAGCAGTGGGTACTACAGGACCAGACGAAGGAAAGGAGCCAAGGAGCCAAAGTTAGAAAGGTTTTTCTTCTTTTTTTTGTAGCATAAATGTTTTACATTACATACTTTTGTCTTAACTGTCCCAGTGACCACAAACATAATGCAGTGTCTTTGACATTCAGTTCCATCAAGATCTGAGGACCCATGACTGCAGTATTTTTTCATGAACCGCCATTTGGTTAAATGTGAATATATGTGTAAATTAAGGATTCAATTATGCATTCCCTGTTAAAATATTAGGGTTTTGTGAAATTTGAATGACTATTGAAAGGGTTGGTTAAAGGTGCACTAGCTCTAAGAATGAATTAGATCTGGCAAAAAGATATGGTGCCATATTCAGCATGGTTTACCTGGCGATAGCCACAAAAATCAGCATCTATGCACTAACTAGACATGTTTCTTTAGAGCAACATAGCTGAAACTCCACTAAGTTTAACACAAATTTGTTCTTATGAATAATATATATTGTTAAAAAATAAATAAAGAGGACACCCCGTCAAGAACAACCTCTGTTTTTCTCAGCGTTGAACAGTGTAGTGGCGTACTGTCCAGCAAAAGTGGTTAGCCAGAGAAAGATTTGTTTAATAAGGAATTTCACAGTGGAAAATATACTTTCCACACAGCCATTGCTGCTTGTGCCATCACATGGAATAACTCTACAAGATCTTAAACATATCCAATGTTACAAATGGGTACCGGAAGAGTGGAGATAGTTCTCAACACATTTCCCAAGTTTTTAATCTGCTTTATCAGGGCAATAGCAGGAAATAGTTAAATCTATAATATTGTATCAGAAATCGTATTAGTCAACATAGATTATTTAGTATATCATACTAAATGTCAAAATAATACAAATTCCACTTACATCATTGTGTGCAACCATTCAACCTAATGCGCAATAAACTTTGGCGTTTCCTTTAAATATCCAGGTAGGTTGAGAACTATCTTTACTCCTCTGCAAGCTTCAGCTTACTAATTTTTAAAGTACAGTAATGAATATAACATTGGCTATCTATGAGAAGTAGGTCGTAAGCAGGACTTTGTAATTGCTGTATGACCAGAATGTCAAGCATGTATTGTATGTGCATTGATCCTTTTAATCAGTTTTTATATCAGGTTTGTGATAAATATTAATTCATGATAATTTTAAAGATTGACAGTTATATTTGATCATAATAGGGGGGTGGTACCTTGAAAGTACCTTTATGCCCCGTACACACGATCAGGCTTTTGCCCCGGCCAAATTCACATCGGAATTCAGACAGAATTCCATTGGAGTAAAAGAGAACATGTTCTCTATCTAAACTCCAATGGAATTCTTCGGAATATCCGATGGAAAAACTCAGATGGGGCATACACACGGTCGGATTTTCCATCGGAAATTCTGATCGTGTGTACGGGGCTTGATGGTTCTGTCCTTTCAGTTGCCTGGTTAGCTGATTAAGGGATTGTGGTACCTTTAGATCTTACCATTTCTCACATATAGTTATCTTTTTCCAAGGGTAGTATAGCAAAGTAGTTCAGATACCTAATTATTCTGCTTTTGAAAATTCTCATTCTAAAATGACAAAATCTGATCTGTTTTACTGCATTTGGCTAAATAGAGGAAAATAGACAAAAATGTTCTCTCGTACATGTGACTAAGCGAACAGCTGTCTCAGATTTTTTTTTACCAATCATGGGTTAAAAAAGAATGTCTTTATTTAGTAATTGTACAGTAAAGATGGAGTGTAATTTAATATCCAGTGAGATTGGATTTATAATCTAGAGTGAGATATAGAAGAAAAAAAAATATTACGGTATACGACTTGGGGTTCTCTGCTTTTCTGTAGGAAAATACAGAAAAGGGGAGAGAAGATCATTGGCTTATAGCATAAAGATTTTTTTTTTAAGTGATACTAAAGATACACTGTTTACTTTACATTGTCCATTCTATTTCTGCCAGTCACAGGCTGCGTCATGCCCCTGCAGCCCGTCTTAGAATAACAGGGAGGTGATTCCTTTATTAATCTACTTGTAATATTTCACCGCCTTTGTGTTTTTCTGGTTAGTGGGCATGGAGGAGGAAGGGAGTGGGCTGACTTTTACCACTGTGTATACACCCACATGTGTGACTCTATAGTCACATGGGCTGCTCAGATGTGATAGGGAGGAAATGTTCAGCATAGAAACTCCATAAAAACCGAGCATGTGCAGAGCTGCCAACACAACTGAAAAATCCCGGAATTGGGAACATGAACAGAAAGTAGATAGAAAAAAGCTGGATTAACCAGGAAAATTAATCTCATAGTGACTTAGTGAGTATGAACAGCGTGGAATACTACATTTCTTGATAATTTTTATGATATGGGTTTAGAGACACTTGAAGTTCGTTGTATATTCTGAATGTAAAATAAAGTTTTTAGAACCTACATTACAGTGATAAGAACCGTTTAAACCCTGAATAGGACTACTGGTAGGTAAGAATACAGATAGGTCATTCCTTTTTATAACCCCCCATCACCACCATCACCACCATTGCATATAATGCACATTTTCTTTAGGGAGAAGCTTAGAAGCTATTTTGATAACTCCCATGATAAATGTCCCTTTATGTAATTTCCCAGCAAGCCTTGCTGAGGTCATTTCTGGCAATGAGCAGGCCCCAGATTAAGAGAGAGGCCTGTATATACATTGCTTCATTCAGGTTCACACTTCTGTAGATGCTATAAATTTACCATCAAGATAGTTTTCACTGTGTTTTGCTCCTCAAGGGCACCATAATGCCCTCTGTGTCTTCCTGATACCAAGACGTCCCTTAAGACCTTTACAGCTCTGAATAAAGACAGAGGTAGCACAGCGCAGTTCTGTTTCCATGAATAACTAAGCGTTAAGGTGCAAATCTGAACCTTGTCTTTTTTTATATATACGTTTCTCAAGATCATACTGTTACAACATAGTTATAGCATTCATCACATAGGTGTTACACTCAGTGCATTTCACTAATGGTCTGTCCTTAAGAAACCCGGAGAAGTAGGGACAGCCTATAAATTTCTCTTTAGATTTATGTTGGAGAGGTGATATTTGGAGCCGCTCTCGGTAACCACTTTCTCCTACACTCATTTGCAGTATTAACTGGTGATCTAGATCCATTACTCATTAGTTCTATACTCTACAAACACAAGCATTATCACCCAATGCATTGTAAAAATACATAAAAAACTCAGGCTTTTGCTTTTTCTGCATGTCTAATAGTAATTGTTTATATATGTGACAGTATAGTGGTTTCTGTGTTAAACCAACAGGCTTACAAGATTGCATATGTATGTGACAGCTGTTGATAGCTGTTAGTTGAGATGGTTTGATGTATCTATTTTAAATTATTGTATTTTTGGTTTAGAACAGTGCTCTCGAAAATGCGGCCCTTTGCTTGCTTTAATCTGGCCCTTGGGTCATTATTTCCCCCACCATCAGCAACAGTGGGGCATGGTTCCTGCCACTGACACCGACAATGGGGCACTATTTCTCTCACTGACACCAATGATGGAACACTATTACTCCCACTGACACCAACAATGGGCCACTATTACTCCCACTGACACCAGTGATGTAGCAGTATTACTGATACCAATGATGGAGCACTATTCCTCCCACTGACACCAATGATGGGGTACTATTCCTCCCACTGATACCAATGATGGGACACTATATCTTCCATTGACACCAATGATGGGGTACCATTCCTCCCACTGACACCAATGATGGAGCACTATACCTCTCACTGACACCAATGATGGGACACTATTCCTCCCACTGATACCAATGACGGGACACTATATCTCCCCTTGACACCAATGATGGGGTACCATTCCTACCACTGACACCAATGATGGGGCACTATTCCTACCACTGACACCAATGATGGGGTACCATTCCTACCACTGACACCAATGATGGGGCACTATTCCTCCCACTGACAGCAATGATGGGACACTATTCCTCCCACTGACACCAATGATGGGGCACTATATTTCCCACTGACACCAATGATGGGACACCATTCCTCCCCACCTAAAGTTTGGAGAACAGTAAACTCTTTGTTTATTAAGTTGGAGACCCCTGGTTTAGAAGATTGACTGTTTAAAATCAATCCAACATGCATTTGTTATTTACTTGTTTATAAAAAAAAAAAAATTGTGAAGGCAAATGGAAAATTCAAATCTAGGCCTCCTGCCTTTATGCCCGGCTTATCAATCGTGTATGTAGCAATCGCTATAGGAAGAAAAAAGGCCCTGCAACAAGATATCTCTCTTGCTTGCTGCTTTTTAAGTTACTGTACCTTGCATTTTATTTTATTTATCTACCATTATATATTTACAGCAGTTTTTGGTAAACTTTGACAGGTTGAAGTACCAAAATGACTAAAAAGCACAACCCATTTTGGAAAAGGAAATATATTTAATAGAACCCATAAAACACAATAATACATTCATTCTTTTACTTATCACATTGACTTCATGCATCATACATGGCACTAAGCATGCAAGTCAGGTCTTTGGTAAGTTCAAAATACTACATCAAGTTTTGGTAGGAGTGACAAGTCTGATGTAACAGGAAGTATAATGTAAATATTTTTGTAAGGAAATTAGAAAGTTTTATGAAGAAGGAATGTTTTGACATGTTGTATATGCATCCTTTTTATTTATTGTGTGCATACATATAAAT
This sequence comes from Rana temporaria, assembly GCF_905171775.1. Taxonomy (NCBI): domain Eukaryota; kingdom Metazoa; phylum Chordata; class Amphibia; order Anura; family Ranidae; genus Rana; species Rana temporaria. Next base: position 106,005,145 of record NC_053496.1, on the reverse strand, counting down.
CTGCTGTTCTAGGAGCTTTTATTCTTCTGTTATTCTGCTTTCAGTATTTATAAAGTTGTTGACATTACAGCTGTGGTGCCTTCACTCTTGTATACATCTATACAAGTCTAGCTTTATCAGCATCTTCTGAAGTCCATCTGAATTTAAAGCCCAAATGTAGGAGGGGAGGCTGGCTGTTTCAACAGATTCATTTCTAATGTGAAGCCTCGTACACACGACCGAGGAACTCGATGGGCGAAACACATCGTTTTCCTCGTCAAATTCCTTGTTAGGCTGTCGAGGAACTCGACAAGGCAAGTTTCTCCATTCCCGTTGAGGAAAAAGAAGACATGCTCTCTTTTTGGCTCGACGGGATCCTCAACAGTTTCCTCGTTGAAAAATGTACACACGACCGGTTTCCTCGGCCAAAAAAAATCCCAGCAAGTTTCTTGCTGTTTTTTGCTGAGAAACTCGGTCGTGTGTACGAGGCCTTATAGTTTTGACCATATTGCAGGTCACACTGGTCTACAGGGAAAAAGCCTTGGCAATAGAAGTAGCTACATTTTACCAGAACTGGGTCAATAATAAAGGAATATTAATTCCTGAATATTAATTGGCTCCAGTTTTCAAAATACAACTTCAGGTCTAAATTTCATAAAAATAATTCAAAATGACGAGGAGGGATGTGTGGTTATGCTCCATAACTTTTCTGTAAAATGTTATATAGCAATGAGAATGGTGCCGCACCAATCATTATAAATGTATCTTTTTATTGATACCAAAAGTTAGTTTGGGTCCGTTGATATTGACGGCCTTGGATCAGCTGCATCCTGCGCATCTGGAATCTGCTGGATCTGGACTTGGCAAGTCCTCACTATGGGGTAAAGGACGCAGTGTGGAAATAATGTTTGGATAGTCCACAGTCCACTTTTTCCTTCTTGAGATCCCTTTTGTAGTTGGGAGGACCATGCAAAATGTACAGTCGCTACTATGATTAGTGGGTTCCCTCCACACCATTGGGATTGCAGAAGGCATGGACTTTTTCTCCTTGTTTAGTTAATGGCGCAGATAAGTTGCACACGTATTGCAACAATAATGAGGAGCCCAACTCTTGTCCTGCATCCAAAATATAAGTGGAATGCCTTTTTTACCACTGATATCATATCATTTGAGATGCAAATGTAACCTCGCCACAAATGTAGCAGAAGTTATTTGCGTTGTTTACGCAGTTTGGCTTCTGAGGGAGCTTATCATGCAACTATTCCTTGGAAATTTTATTATTATTATGGTACTTATATAGTGCCGTCAATTTACGCAGTGCTTTTACATATACATTCACATCAATCCCTACTCTCAAGGAGCTTACAATCTAAGGTCCCTAACTCACATTCATATACTAGGGCCAATTAACCTACCAGCATGTCTTTGGAGTGTGGGAGGAAACCAGAGTACCTGAAGGATACCCACACAGGTACAGGGAGAACATGCAAACTCCAGGCAGGTAGTGTTGTGGTTGGGATTTGAACCAGCAACCCTTTTTACTGCTAGGTGAGAGTGCTACTCACTACACCACTGTGCTGCCCAAGGTTAGAGGATGACACTTTCACAAGCCACCAGATGTAACTGTATGATGCGCAGATCTGACCAAGGCAAATGTACCTTGCAAAAAAAACAATAAATTACAGATAGGTAGTAATCTTTAGTCTCAAAGTGAAGATAAATTTAAACACTTCCGTATTGTACAATTTTCATTGTTCTATCGTACTTTGTAGAGAAGTTATGAGGCATCATGGTCATCAGACACCTCCTTTCCTTGTAAGCAAACATACCCACCTGTATGTATGAGGCCTCGTACACACGACCAAGTTTCTCGGCAAAAAACAGCAAGAAGCTTGCTGATTTTTTTATTTTGCCAAGGAAACCGGTTGTGTGTACATTTTTCGACGAGGAAACTGTCGAGGAACTCGACGAGCCAAAAAGAGAGCATGTTCTCTTTTTCCTCGACGGGAATGGAGAAAATTGGCTTGTGGAGTTCCTCGACAGCCTAACAAGGAACTCGACAAGCAAAATTATGTGTTTCGCCCGTAGAGATCCTCGGTCGTGTGTACGAGGCCTCAATCTTAATTGTAAAATATCTTGAAAACTTTAGCCAACCGGCATCTCTATCACCTGTTTTCTAACTCATCTAATCACAATATGTAGGAATTAGCATATTTTATCTTGGAGGTCAATAACTTTCCAAAATTTGTAGACCAGTGTCATTCATATTTTCCCCACTGAAAAAGTAAGTTGACATGAACTTACTTTGATAACTAATTTAAAATACATACATTTCTCTGCAAGATGTACTTTGTAATATCACATCTTATTGCAGTGTATTGTAGGCATTTTTTATATAAAAAAATAGAGTGCTGTGATTTAGCTCAATGAAGGATTAAAGGAGAAGTATGGGTTTGCAAAAAACAAACATGCATAATTAACTCCATGCTGCAGCATTATTCTGATGCTGCAGCTGTCCCCCGCTGGCTCTAAGGCCTCGTACACACGGCCGAGGAACTCGACGTGCCAAACACATCGAGTTCCTCGGCCAGTTCAGCCCTGAAGCCGCCGAGGAGCTCGGCGGGACGAGAGCTCCCATAGAACAACGAGGAAATAGAGAACATGTTCTCTATTTCCTCGCTGAGCTCCTCGTCGGCTTCCTCGGCCGAAAGTGTACACACGGCCGGGTTTCTCGGCAGAATTCAGCCAGAAACTCGGTCGGAAGCTGAATTCTGCCGAGGAAACTGGTCGTGTGTACGGGGCCTAAGAGCCGGTTCACACAGGGGCGGCACGACTTCGGGGGTGACTCGGCCTGGCGACCTGAAGACGACTTCTAAGGCGACTTGCAAAATGACTTCTGTATAGAAGTCAATGCAAGTCGCCCCGTGTCGCCCCCAAAATCGTACAAGAACCTTTTTCTAAGTCGGAGCGACTTGCGTCGCTCCTATTAGACCGGTTCTATTCACTAGAATGGGACGCGACTTGTCAGGCGGCTGTGTCGTCTGACGAGTCGCCCCAGTGTGAACCGGGTCTCAGAGTGATCACATGACTGTTAATCACTTAGTTCTCATTCAGCTATGAGCAGAGAGTGGTAACTGCCCCTCTAGCGCTCACTGGATTTCCGGTCTGGTGACTGGGCAGGCACAGCTGGCTTCTGCTCTTAGCCGAGTGCTGAGAGCCAGAGCCAGCTGTCAATTAGGCAGCTGGGTGGATCTGAACAATATGATCGGGATCCTTCCAGAGCTCTGTGATGTCACACGAGATCATAAGTAAGTGCACTCCTTGACCCAAAGAGAAGCATAGCCAGAAAAGCTTTGGCCATACTTCTCTTATTAAGCCTAACCTCAACCTTTGGATAAATTGGGAAAGATTGGGCTCTTGTCAGACCTTTATTACTGGAAACAAATCCATCCAGCCTTTGCTTGCATTTTCTTGTTTACATATTGTTGGGAGTGCACAGCTAAGGGTGATACCACGGGATAACCTAAAAAAGAAAAACAAAAAAAACAGCACTCAATTCATAGATTTCAGAATTTTAATGAGGCCATGTTACAATGATGACACCAAAATGTGCAAAAATAGGCATGATACACCAATGTTTTGGGGCCAGGGCGGACCCCTTTCTCTAGGTGGTAGTCAGCCGTCTGTCTACGTCCTGACTTGGTGGTAAAAAGGGACAGGAAGTGAAAGATGTTCAATCCAAGGGGGATCATAAAGTGTCAAAATGTTTTTGTTGAATTTGAATGGCTTAGAAGCCTTGTAAGGTTGTTATTGCTGTGTAAGCCTTTCTGTTCCTGTCACCCTCAGTACCCTTTTATGAAATATAACGTTAACTGTGTTAAAATGACTGTGTTGCTTAGTTGCACAGTATTGTTTAATAAGCTAAAGCTCAGTATTGAGTTCCATTATGCATTATAAGTCAACTAGTTACATTTATTCAGATATAAAACAAATTCATAGAATACAAACCTTTTCAGTAGGACAATAAATAAAAAAAAGCTAAAGTATTAACCTGTCAGTTATTATTTGAAGTGAAGGGTTCATCCTGATTGGCTGTTTTTTCTATTTTTTTTTAATCTTTGCCTTTAAAAGTGTCTGTTAATGCGCTATACAGTATTTTACAAAGCATTTTTAATAATTTCTGAGAAATAGTTTTTACTTGTTAATATTATGAAAAATTAGCTTGAGTCATTCAAGAAAAAAGTGTTACAATTAATTTGATAGTGTTAATAGGACAAAGTGCACTTTTAACCAATTCTTCATTGTCACCAGGGGCAGTTAGGAGGATGGCTTGTCTCATGACCGCATTAACTGATAAGTACTTGCACTAAATTTATCAAGGTCACACATTTCATTGTTTTTTTGTTTTTGTTTTTTGGTAACAAAGTGCAATTATACCTCCATTTTCTTACAGACCATTTGCTGTTTTTTTTGTTTTGTTTTTTTCTCATTCTTTATTTCTTAAATCTTTGGTTTAAGTTTCTTAAAACATCTAAGTTTTGTTTTAAATGTTTATTTTGTCTTAAAGGAGATGTTGTTAGAGATTAAAATTAATGTTACAATTTCCAAGTAATTTTATTTATTTATTTTAATAAAAGAGGGGAGGGAACAAGATATTTTATTTTGCAAGAGTTTTGAGCTGTACCAAAAAATGCAAAAAATAATAAAAAACAAACTGAAATAAAGGTGAATTTAAAATGGTGTCTTCTGTTTAATATATACATATGACATTACACATCTCATGCTTTTGGGCATCAAGCTTGACTATCTGGAGAGTATCTGTACCATAGATAATTGTACAGTAAAACCTTGGTTTGAGAGTAACTTGGTTTGAGAGCGTTTTTCAAGACAAGCTAAATGTTTTAATAAATTTTGCCTTGATATACAAGCGATATCTTGATATAAGAGTAGCGTCATGTCATAACTGAGTATAAAAAAGAAGAGAGGAGCCTCTAAGTGTAGTAATATGGTTACATTTAATGAAGGTACAACATTTAGCAACTTATTGCTACAATTAGAGGTGCCTCTCTTCTCTTGTATACCCTGTAAAAAAAAATGCTTTGATATACAAGTGCTTTGGATTACAAGCATGTTTCTGGAACGAATTATGTTCACAAACCAAGGTTTTACTGTATTCGATTATTTTCAGAAACATAATTCATAGCTGTTTTATATGCTTAAATGATATATATATATATATATATATATATATATATATATATATACATACAGTATTTACATTATGGCGTGAAAAAAAAGTGTGGCCACTTCAAACTATCACTGCTGTGGAGCTGAAATATGATAGTTTTCCAACTGCGCTTGGATTACAAGTAAAACAAATATATACATTTAATGGATGGCACATCCCTTTGGTTATATAACAGCAGATTAACTGATGACCGCTTGATGTGGACAATCTTAATATAAGATTATAAAATACTGATGTGTTTTTGATTTGTTTTAGATCACATTTTTTTTTTTTTTAGATCTATACAGTATGTTATATATACTAAGAGCTGACAGTTTGAACAAGGTATACATGCATCTGCCAGAAAGTGAATTGCTACCTTTCTAATACTCCTGAGTACACTGATTGTGACTGTGTTTAAAACATAATTTTCTCATACAGTGGGGATGATTTACTAAACTACTTTTTACACTTCTTACACCTGATTGTGTATACGATAATATTAAAAACAAGAACTTCTGCACTTGACTAAGTGGCGGTTCACACAGGGGCAACCCAACTTCAGCGCGACTTGGAGCAACTTACAACGCGACTTAAAGTTGCCTCCAGAATAGGCGACTTTTCTTTTCCTGTAAAGTTTCTTCATTTAAGATGGAGATTCGACTTTGGAGGCAACTTCCGTTGAAATCTATGGGTACAAGTTGCCTAGAAGTCGCCTTGAAGTAGTACAGGAACCTTTTCGGAGTCGGAGCGACTTCAGTAGTGTACAATAAGATGGCTCTCATTGACTAACATGGGATTACCGATGTCAAGCGACTTGGGGCGACTTGAGGTCTGACAAGTCAGATCCCAAATCGCTGTAGTGTGAACCGGCACTAAATGCTGGAAATAAATGCTGTCTCACTTTACTATGAGTGAAAATGTATTCTCTAGTAAATCATTCCTAGTGTATTTGTTTATAGTATAGTATTGTATGTTTGGCAGGTACTCTTTAAGCATGGTGTAATTTCTTTAAGGCATCTAGCAGATGGTAACGGGAACATGACTATTATAAGACATAAAGCATAGTTCAAGGTTAAACATTAAGAAAAACAAATCATTTAATTGAGCAACCAATTAAATATAGTTTGCTTTCAAAAACAGCCTTTCAATTGAGACGTTGTGTCAGTAGGAATACTGAAAGGGTGTTTGTGTTTCTGAAAGCAAGGAAATTTTGTTCTCAACATCAATACGGCATATTTACTAATGTATCAGACAGTTGTGCACATGCTTTAAAAATTGCTCAATGCTGTTAACTACCAAGCAGAGATTCACATATAAGGTGTGGCACCCTTTTCCTCTCCCCATTTAAGCAGCCAGGGGCAAGAATTGTTGCCAGTGGTTCTAAAGACTTCATACAAACACTGGGGTTGATGTACGAAAACTGGAGTGTGTAAAAACTGGTGCAGCTCTGTAAAGAAACCAATCAGTTGCAATTTTTTTTTTGTCAAAGATTAATTGAACAAGCTGAAGTTAGAAGCTGATTGGCACATCTGCACCAGGTTCTGGACATCCCCACTGTGTGCAAATAGCAGCTGTCAGATTTGTGCTTTGTACAATGGCTGGCACCAGCGCTAAGACCCGGTTCACACTGCTGCAACATACGCTCCGACTTTGGGAGCACAAGTCGCATGATGTGTAAAAATCAATGGTTCCCCATGAGAGCCGTCTGAACTGGTCCGACACAAGTCGGTCTGACTTTGAAAAGGATTCCTGCACTACTTTGGTCCGACTTGGGCACAATTTCAGCCCACTGATTTGAATGTAAGTCGCATCCAAGTCAGACCATCACCTTAACTGATCAGACTTGTTACATGCGAATTGTCCTCATGAAGGGTAACCCCACGCCAAGGCTTAAAAAACAAAATGGCATGGCTCCCCCAAGACCATAATAGACCCTTCCATCTGCTATGGATTTTAAGGGGAACCCCTTCGTCAAAATCTAAAAAAAAACAGGCGTGGGGTCCCCCCAAAATCCATACCAGAACCTTTACTGAGCATGCAGCAATGCAGGTCTGGAAAGAGGGGGCAAGCGAGAGCCCCCCCTCCTTAACCATACCAGTCCACATGCCCTCAAAACCCCTCTGCGCCACGCCCCCCACCCCAAAGCAGCTTGTCCCCATGTTTATGGGGACAAGGTCCTCTTCCTGACAACCCTGGGTGGTGACGTCACACGGGGCGGGGTCATTTCCAGGGGCGGGGTTTCTGGATGACGTCACCAGATGGCAACATCCCATGGCTGTATAAGAAATGGCAAAAAGCAGGAGCCAACATAACAGTGGGAACCAGAAGACATTAGCGGAGGGAGAAATCCAAAGGGAAAAGAATCGGAGGAAGGAGTCGATTTTGTTAGTTTTTTTCATTTTGGCATGGGGTTCCCCCCTCAAGATCCATACCAGACTCAAATGGCCTGGTATTGTCGGATCAAAGTCAGATACCATTCATTGAAGTAAAATGAAAGTCTGACATAAAGTTGTAGGGCAAAGTTGGAGTGGAAGTCATCCAACTTCCATGTTGGAGCAGTGTGAACCCGTCTAATCGCATGTAATTGCTCATCTGAATGTAGCAATCTATCTACCCCTGGCCATCTGTGTGAATATAGCCTAAAGGAGATTGTACAATCATCTTTAGCTAGCCACGATCTTTAATGAAATCGTCTTTTAAGAGAAACAGCATTGTTATTAAATTAGCCCATCCTACTACTGAAAGGGGGATAGCAGACCAAGTCTCACATTTGGGCTTCAAGTTGGGTTAGCAGTGATGTGACATTAATGTCCAGAAAGGACTCTAGGGAAACATGAATTTCCAAATATTTTTTTTTAACCCATTGCAAGGGGGTGGATGGTGGCCACATGAGGTGCTGGCCATGACTATTCCCTTTCTATGGGAAAAAGAGTAGATTTGAACCAGTTTATTCATATACCCAAATAATACACAAAGTCATGCAAGAGAGGCTGCCAAAGAGGACTGAGCTTCATTAGGATATAGCAACGCATCATCGGTGTACAATGATAACTTGTTCTCCAGTGCCCCCACCCACAGTCCCCGAATTTGAGAATTAGCATGAATCAAAGATGACAGGGGTTCCATGTCCAAAGCAAAAGGCCTGAAAACAAGGGAAAAACCTGTGTCGTACTTCCATTGTTTGCAAACATTCTGGCTCTAGGGGATGAATATAATAACTTGACCCATTGTATAAATTTAGGCCCAAAACAAAATTTTGTTAAAGTCACCCAGAGGTATGGCCACTCCTCCTGTTGAATGCGTTTTCGGCCTCTAGAGAGGCAATAACTGTGGTGCCAATATTTTCATGCTGAACAGAGAGATGGGTGAATAAACGACTCAGGATGATGTCAGTGCCCTTCCCGGGATAAACCAAGATTGATCTTTATGAAACAGGGTGTTACTAACCTAATTGAATCTACCAGCTAGGATCCAAAATCTTTGCATCCATGGAAAGGAGATGAGGGAGATGGGGAGGCAAGAGGAATGAACACATATCAGATCCTTCCAGGGGCGGACTGACCATTGAGTCACTCGGGCACTGCCCGAGGGCCCCATGTCACTAGGGGGCCCCATCAGGGTTGCCAGGCTCAGTAAAACCAGGGACAGTATGTAAAAATCTGTGTTTTTTTTACATCTGTCCCTGATATGTCCGAAACCGAAATGCTTTTGATGTGAAAATCCCGAGATTTTAGCTGCCCTGCCTCTGCACTGCCTCCTGGCGTGGTGGCCATCTGTAAGCCCAGGGGCCCCATAATCTTCTATTGCCCGGGGGCCCCATGAGTTGTCAGTCCGCCCCTGGATCCTTCCCTGGTTTGTGTATCACAACAATGGCTGCCATCCTCAAGGATGCTGGGAGGGTCTGAGTTTGATAAGCATGTGAAATTGTCTTGTGAATGAGAATGTCAGCATAGTGTTTGTAATATTCCTCCCAGAGGTCATCAGTCACAGGTAGGTTTCCAGACAGTAATGTTGTGATGACTTGAGGTATCTCATCTGGGGAGATATTGGTCTCTAAGTCAGAACACTGAGTAGGAGACAATGTGGGAAGGGAAATGTTATGTAAAAAAGTGTCCAAGTCAGTTGGTGCGTGCATTAGATTGCAGTAGCAATTAGTGATAGGTTCTGTGATAAGCCTTGGGAAGGTGATTATTTGGTCACGGGGACCTTAAATTCTAGCTATAGACTTGGCAGCAGAATGTTCCCATGTCAGCTATGCAAGAAGACTATCACACTTATCTCCCTGCTCATAAATGCATTGGGCTAGATTCAGGTAGGGGGACGTACAATTGTGCGGGCGTAGCGTATGTTATTTACGCTACGCCGCCGCAACTTACACGGGCAAGTGCAGTATTCACAAAGCACTTGCTCCGTAAGTTGCGGCGGCGTAGTGTAAATGGGGCCGGCGTAAGCGCGCCTAATTCAAATGAGTATGAGGGGGCGTGTTTTATGTAAATGGATGGTGACCCGACGTGATTGACGTTTTTCCAGAACGGCGCATGCGCCGTCCGTGGAATTTCCCAGTGTGCATTGTTCCAAAGTACGCCGCAAGGACGTCATTGGTTTCGACATGAACGTAAATTACGCCCAGCCCTATTCGCGAACGACTTGCGCAAACAACTTAAAAAATTCAAAATTCGACGCGGGAACGACTTCCATACTTAACATTGCGTACGCCTCATAATAGCAGGAGCAACCATACGCCAAAAAAGCCTAACGTAAACGACATAAAAAAATAGCGCCGGGCGTACGTAAATTTGTGAATCGGCGTATCTAGGTCATTTGCATATTCTACGCCAAAAGCGACGGAAGCGCCACCTAGCGGCCAGCGTAAATATGCACCCTAAGATACGACGGTGTAAGAGACTTAGTCAGATCTTAGGCTAATGTCGGCGTATCTTGCTTTCTGAATACAGAAAGAAGATACGCCGGCGCAGCTTTGAATTTACACGGCGTATCTATAGATACGCCGGTGTAAATCAATGCTGAATCTAGCCCACTGTGTTTAATAGCCTTTCTCATCATCTCAGTGTAAATCTGGGAGACCTCTTATAAGGAGATCATAAATAGATCATAGGTGGTTGAATCCTGGATAGAGGCATAGGCAGCCTCCAGGGCCATAGAGTGGGCTTCAGCTCTACCAAGATTATCTTTAGATTGTTGTCTAGCTCCACGAATATGAATGCAGTCATCTTTATGCCCTGTACACACAATCTGATTTTCTGTCAAAAAAAGTTGGATGTGAGCTTTTGGTCGGAAATTCCGACCGGGTCTATGGTCCATTCAACATTTTCTGTCAGAATTTCCGCCAGCAAAAAGTTCTTGTCGGTAAATCCGCTCAATTCCGACACACAAAAAAAACACGCATGCTCAGAATCAAGCGGAAGTGTTGAACTGCCTATTGAACTTCATTGATTACGGCTCGTTGTAAGTCTCGTACGTCACCGCATTCTTAACGGTCGGAATTTCAGACAAGATTTGTGTGACCGTGTGTATGCAAGTTTGAGCCAACATTCCGTCAGAAAAAATCCATGGCTTTCTTGTCAGGAATTTCCGATCGTATGTACGGGGCATTATAATAAGTGTAAGGCCTCGTACACATGGCCAAGAAACTTGACGGGCAAAACACATCGTTTTGCTCATCGAGTTCCTTGTGAAGCCGCCGAGGATCTCGGCGAGCCAAATTTTCCCATTCCTGTCGGGGAAAAAGAAGACATGCTTTCTTTTTGGCCCGACGAGATCCTCGGCGGTTTCCTCGTTGAAAAGTGTACACACGACCGGTTTCCTCGGCAAAAAAAAAAACCCTGCAAGCTTCTTGCTGGCTTTTGCCGAGAAACTCGGCCGTGTGTACGAGGCCTAATGCCGCATACACACCATCACTTTATGTGATGAAAAAAAATGACGTTTTTAAAAACGTCACTTTAATTGACTGTGTGTGGGGGAAAACGTCGTTTTATGTCTTCTAAAAAACGACCAAAAAAAATTGAAGCATGCTTCAATTTTATGTGTCGTTTTTCAAAAGTGCACTTTTTACTTCACAGAAATTGACCGTGTGTAGCAAAAAATGTCGTTTTCTAAGACGTTTTTTCATCCACGCATGCCCAGAAGCTACTTATGAAGCAAGCTTCAATGGTAAAACGTGGTGGAACGTAACCTCACTTTGCAAGAACATTGTGAGAAAAACGATGGTGTATAGGCAACTTCGTCTTTGAAAATTGAAGTTTCAAAAACGTCATTTTTTACTTCACAGAAAGTGTCGTTTTTTTTCATCACATAAAGTGATGGTGTGTACGCGGCATAAGTGCCTATTCAAGGCCCTCACACTGCAGAGCTGGTAGAGATTGCACAAAAATTGTACAAATTGTAATGTGTGTCCAATTTTAGAAACAGTGGGGCAGATCCACATACATACGCTGCGCCCGGCGCAGATGTAAAATATGCTACGCCACTGTAACTTACTTTGAGTTGGTTTGAATCCTCAACGAATTTGCGCCGTAAGTTACGGCGCCGTAGTGCATCTCTCACGGCGGAATTCAAATTGGGCGGGTAGGGGGCGTGTTTCATTTACGTGTTTCATACGCGCCCAACGAACTGCGCATGCGCCGTCCGTAAAAACTCCCAGGGTGCATTGCTCCAAATGATGTCGCAAGGACGTCATTGTTTTCAACGTGAACGTAAATGGCGTCCAGCCCCATTCATGGACGACTTACGCAAACAACGTAAAATTTTCAAAATTATACGCGGGAACGATGGCCATACTTAACATTGAGTACGCCACAATATAGCAGCTTTAACTATACGCCGGAAAAAGCCCAACGTAAACGACGTAAAAAAATGCGACGGCCGGTCGTACCTTCGTGGATCGTTGGAAATAGCTAATTTGCATACTCGACGCGTATTATGACGGGAACGCCACCTAGCGGAAGCCGAAAAATTGCATCTAAGATCCGACGGCGTACGAAGACGTACGCCTGTCGGATCTAACACAGATGCCGTCGTATCTTGTTTTGTGGATACCAAAACAAAGATATGACGCGCCAAATTTGAAATTACGCGGCGTATCAATTTCTTTGAGGATCTGCCCCAGTGTCTTAAAAACAAACCATAGTTACACTGTTATACTGTTCATAATGTTCAATAAACTTTTCCATTAGTATGAGTTATCTAAAGAACTGGGCTTAACACTGTAGCATTTGTAACCAAAATTCCAGTTGGATTAGAGGCACACACATCTGTGTGATGATGAAAATGATTCTTTGCAAAACTTGGAATTAATCTAGGCGCACAATAGTGCTTTGTTAGAGTTTATAGAACAGTTTTGCTGAACTGTACATCACATGATGTGTAATGTCTTTGTAGATTTAAGATCTTTGGAGCCGCTAAACCTTGGATTTATAGATAATGGCTCTTTATTAAAACGATCACAGGTCTGTGTACAGAGAAAACACAATGTTTATTTATAGAATGGAGAAACGTCTTAATTGCTAAGGCATTTTACAGTCCACAAAATGTACAGTTATAATATAAAAACCCAGATGTGGTAAATATATCAGTCTCCTTCAAGGGGAAATTGAAGATCAAATCTGTGAAAATTTCTGAAAATCAGATTCTTAAATATACAATCTATTAAATTAAAATTATATTTGTGGTTTAATAAAATAACTATATATTTTAAATCTATTGCAGAAGTTACACACAGAGGTTCATATGTACTGTAGGAGTCTATGTGACGCAAAGGAAAGTAACATCTACAATTCATAAACAATTACATAAACTGCGCCTAATATATAGTAAATGTAGTGAGCAGCACACCTTAATATATACAATCTTAGTAGTTTACAGAACCATATTGGCACATATAAAATAACATACAAAATTAGTGTAAGCCAGTGATTCAGAATTCATGTAAAATCACAACATATTAAAGTGGAGGTTCACCCTAAAAACAAGTATATACCATTCAATCCAGCATACTGCCGACATGTACAGTATGCTGTTTTTTTGGGGGTTTTTTCGGTTTACATACCGTAGTATAGGTATTTTCCCCCCGACTTCCGGGTAGTGAATCCCGCGGGAGTGGGCGTTCCTATTCAGAGACTAAGTGATTGACGTATGACAAAAGCTTCACCCCTGGCGCATAATGCGCGTCACCAGTTTCCGAAAGAAGCCGAACTGCGAGTCGGCTCTATACGGCGCTATACGGCGCCTGCTCACCGACGTTCGGCTTTTTTCGGAAACTGGTGACGTGCCTTTTGCGCCGGGGGTGAAGCTTTTACTGTACATGTCGGCAGTATGCTGGATTGAATGGTACTGTATATACTTGTATTTAGGGTGAACCTCCACTTTAAGTTTATGTAATACAGTAATCTCGAAAGTTAGAAGAAATAAGTACAACAAAATTAGACAACTTCAATGTCAAGTGTCCAAATTAACTTGCATAAATTTGACAGCAGCAGTCTCAATCCCACCACTGCCAGCATAATATGACAGTTACACTCACAGACTCACTCTGATCAGAGATTTGACAGATTAAAAGTGATCATCACTGAAGTTGGTTAAAGCCCCGTACACACGATCGGACCTTTGTCCGAAGAAATTCCATCGGAGTAAAAGAGAACATGTTCTCTATCTAAACTCCGATGGAATTCATCGGAATATCCAATGGAAAAACTCTGCATACACACGGTCGGAATTTCCGATGGAAAAAGTCCATTTGACTTTTTCCATTGGAAATTTCGATCGTGTGTACGGGGCATAACTCCACAGTTAAACATTTACATGCACAAACTGTAGCCACCATTGTAAACAAAGTTGTACTTTGAACTTTAGAAAATGGTAGCATTTTTCATAGAGGTAACATTTATTTATTTTTATTTAGAGAAATGTATTTTGGGCCTTCATCCTTGGGCACATACTGCCCTATTCATAAGTACCACTGAGTGCTCCACCCAGCTCCGTTCAGCCAGAGCAGCTGTCATCCCCTCATAGGGTTTGGCAGGTTGCTGGCAGCAGGGCTGGATGGGCCAATTTTGCCCTCCTCCAGCGGCTAAATGCTGGAGTCCCATGCATCGGAGCTAAACGCTTAATGTGAAAGGAACTTACAAAGTTTGCCTGGTCTTTGGTTTCTTTCCAAATAACTTCAGAGTAAGGCCTCGTACACACGACCAGTTTCCTCGGCAGAATTCAGCTTCCGACCGAGTTTCTGGCTGAATTCTGCCGAGGAAACTGGTCGTGTGTACACTTTCGGCCGAGGAAGCCGACGAGGAGCTCGACGAGGAAATAGAGAACATGTTCTCTATTTCCTCGTTGTTCTATGGGAGCTCTCGTCCCGCCGAGCTCCTCGGCGGCTTCAGTGCTGAACTGGCCGAGGAACTCGATGTGTTTGGCACGTCGAGTTCCTCGGCCGTGTGTACGAGGCTTAAGTCTAATAAGTGCTCCCAGCAGCCTCCTGTGTCCCAATTGCTGATCAGCGAGATTCAGACCTGCTTCTCCTCTTGGCTAGGATCCTGGCTATTTTCCCTAATTCCTTGTATCTTCCATGTTTTGCTGGGCACACACCTCTCTGGTCTTGGAATGGTTTCTAGTGCAAGGGGCCCCTTATTTTAGGCAACCTATGTCTTAGTGCTTGTGATAGCATTTTATTACTGACCAAGTGCACCTGTATCTTAACAGTTTATCCCTGCTACTAACCTTTGCTATGTTTAATTGATGCCTCTACTGTTTGCCGCCTGCCCTGACCTTTGCTATCCTAATGAATACTTCCTCTGCCTGCTCTCTGTCCTGATGTTTGTTACATCAAATGGATACCTTTCACACAGACGGATAGAATGGTGCTTTTAGCTGCGGATTTTACCTCAGCTAGAAGCAAACAATGCTTTCCTATGACATCATTCACACACTACGGTTACCTGCGCTTTTGTTACCCGCGGTTTTGTGCGGATAGAAAAAATAGAACTGGATGCATCCAGCTGCGAAATTACGCAGCTATCGGCACATAACCGCAGGTAACCGCAATGCACTGTGTCAGCTGCGTTTGGTATGAATCTTGAGGGGGAACTCCACACCAAATTTCAAATAAAAAACCGGCATGGGTTCCCCCTACAGGAGCATACCAGGCCCTTGGGCCTGCTATGGATTTTAAGGAGAACCCCCGTACGCCGAAGAAACAGCGTGGGGTTCACCCGCAAAACCATACCAGACCCGTATCCGAGCAGCAGCCCGGCCGGTCAGGAAAGGGGTGGGGACGAGCAAGCGCCCTCCCCCTCCTTAACCGTGCCAGGCTGCATGCCCTCAACATGGGGGGTAGGTGCTTTGGGGCAGGGGGCGCGCTGTGGCCCTTCCACCCCAAAGCACATGTCCCCATGTTGATGAGGACAGGGCCTTTTCCCGACAACCCTGGCCGTTGGATGTCGGGGTCTGCGGGAGGGGACGGTTCAAATTTCGAAAGAACACTATCCCTACAGTCAAGCACAGAGGTGGAAACATGATGCTTTAGTGCTAAGGGCAGCCTAAGGGCAGATGAATCCATCTTCATTTTCTTCCTGAAACTTTGCCTGCAACTTTGTTCTGCCTACTGGAACATATGAAATTAACTTCCCAGGATGCATCACCAGTGCCTCACTCAACATTACCAATGTCTCACTCAACCTGGAAGTAAAAAAAACAGTGATTGTAAGTGCTCATTTACACTAGCGCTGTGACCCGCACAGCGTGAATGAGCCATTTTAAAGCTAAAAATATTTAACTAATGAATGTAAGGTGATTTCCTATCTACATGTATGCTGAGGTGATTTTTGGTGAAAGGGGGAAGGTCTGCTTTAAAGTGGTTGTAAACCCCAGTCATGAAATTTGAACTAAGCACATCTACAGTATATGCAGTGTTTACCCATCTCTCTCCAAAGCTCTTAGTGTCATTTCTCTCTGGTGCTTTGTTCCTCTGTTATCAGTAGGAGTCACTTCTGAGAAGTTTTGCTGACACATGAGATAAAATTTGTGACAAGGAGGAAGATACGCACACAGCTTGTCTATTGAGAACACAACTTTGCATGTTCTTTTGTTCCTCTGCCTATGTGGAGAAGGGGTGTCCCTTTCCTCCAATCAGCTCTCACACAGTGTATACAAGCTGTAACTGCAGCTCTCTACCCCCTCCTCCGTTCTCCTCACAAAGGCATAAGGAGTTGATCACAAATCTGCATTTTTGAAGGGTTGTAGACAAGAGAAGACTGCAAATAAACAAGTAAAACATATGCAGGAGGATTTATTTAATCTCTGTGTATGATCTGAGGCTATTCACTTCACTGAGTATATGTGAGGGTTTACAACCACTTCAAGTAGAGGAGTGCTAGAACCCCTGTGAGTGTTTATTGTCTTTTTCACTGTTGCAGATGTTCTCTCACTTCCCTTGTGATAAAACGTTGTCCCCATAGCAGAAAGTGAGCCTAGGATAGCAGTAAACACTGACAGGGGTTCTAACCTTTACCATTCTATCCAAGACAAAAGAAATGGGTATGTAGACACTAACACACACACAAGAAAAACCATAGAGTCCTTATTACAGAAAATGTCTTTATGATTAGCACAAAACTTTTTATTTTCTTTGAAAACTAGAATAGTTTATATTCGCTCTGTATTAGGGTTAATTTGTTCTGCCCTTTTTTTATGTTTGTTTTACCTTGGCAGACCTTTTCATATAGCTCCAGGTTATAGAGTATTTTTAGAAGCTGCCTTTAAATTTAATTCCCTCTGTTTACTGAAGTGTTTAGTCCATTTCAAAACAGGCATACACAGTGAAATAAACAAATAAAACATCCCCTAAAGCAACCAAATTTTATTAGCTAGTAAAACACTTGCTAACGGTGCCCTGCTCTCTGTTGGAACCGCCAGAAAGTCATAAACTGGAAGTGCTTCATGGCAATAGAAGGATTCCAAGAAAGATGGGCTACTGTATGCACGGTGAATCACTTCGTACCCTTCTGTTCCATATCAATAGGTGTAACCAAACCAATTATCCCTTTCAGATCGGAATTCCAATAAGTTGTTTTACTGAACAAAAACAAACATTGTCAATAGATAAATTAGGAGAGATAAACCCAACCTCTAATGCCATGGCATATCCTTCTTGTATGCTACAGATAAAATCATTATAAGATTTTATCTGGTCCAGAGCTAAGGTCAGTGGCGTATCCTCAATGTGCACAATATATGGGTTCAGGACAGTAGAGGCTGCCTATGGTCTCTGCTTTTCCTCCCCTAACACCCCCTTTTGCAGCCTCCAGCGCAGGTTCACAACTGGTATGTCATCATTCCTGTCATTGGTTGAACCTCCAGCAACCTAGAAGCTACTGATGTGTTTGCCACAGTAATGCCACAGGTGTTGCGCCCCCCAAAAAAATGGCGTGGGGCTCACACGTGTGCAGTGGAAAACTGCCTGTATATCCGCAAGGCCAGTTTCCCTTAGTTAAAGGGTTTGTAAAGGATTTTTTTTTATCTTAACCTGCCTGGCAGTATCCCCGAGCGTGACTCGGGGTGGTTTTTCCATGCCAGGATCGGTATCCCCGAGTCACGCTTGGGGTAGATGTGCAGAGTGTGCAACGGCGCGGCTTACCTTTCGCAGCATCCACAGACAAGTTACTCACCTTGTCCCTGCGATGCATCCCCGCTGTGTGAGCCCTCACTCGATTCACAGTGTCCCCATGTGCTGCCGATCTCCGTTCCCTGCGACGTTACGACGCACGGGGGCGGAGAACGGCGCCAAATTCAAAAAAGTAAACAAACACAATACATACAGTATACTGTAATCTTATAGATTACAGTACTGTATGTAAAAAATACACCCCCCCCTTGTCCCTAGTGGTCTGCCCGGTGCCCTACATGTTCTTTTGTATAATAAAAACTGTTCTTTCTGCCTGCAAACTGTAGATTGTCCAAAAGTGTCCCTTTATGTCAAAAATGGTTTTAGATCAGCTAGAAAACAGCGATAATAAATTATAATCACTTGCAGAATTGTGCGATAGCGATTTGTGGGGAAATACGTCATAAAAAAATAAAAGTAATGACAGTGACAATTCTGCAACTGAGCAAATTTCAGTGATTTTGAGTTGATTACATTATTGAATAATTTTTATTATAATTATAATATTATTTGTTATAATTATTTATAATTATTAATTATATTATAATTTATAATTTTGTTTTTTAAAAAAAAAATCTAACCCGGGATGCCTACAAGACTCTTGTTTGGTCAGATTTAAGTGAGTTATTCCTAAAAATTACAGGCCTACAGTATAAAACGCCAAATTTCCTTGCAAAATAATTGTACCGCTTTTGGTACGTAATTCCAGACAGAATCATACCGCCAGGGAGGTTAATAGCTTCCTTTACCTTAATGCAGTGCTGTCTTCATGTCCTCATTGTTCGTTTTTGCTCTCAAGTTGCTGTAATTCTTCTCTGATCTCCACCTTTCCTGGTTGTCTGTTTCCTGATAACCACAGTACTGGGAGCTTTCTCTCTGTGGTCACTAATCAAGGAGGTGTAATTACTGTGTGTCTAAAACGCCACAGCACCAATCAGTTTTGTTTTCCAAACCATCACTGACCTGTATTGGCTCTGTGGCTCTGTTCAGCAGAGAAGCAGGAAACATGCAAGAACAAAACTAGAAACTACAAGTACATTATATGATTGATTTTTATCTATTTTTAATTATTTTTAAAAGGAATCAGTTAACTATTATGTCTCTATACCCTGTAAACAGTCATTTCAGCAAAAAAAGAAAAAATTTTTTTATTTACAACTCCTTTAAGATGCCAGCACCTGGACCCAAAGCCGATTGAACCAGCAGGCTTGGATGAGGACAGCGCTGGATCCCTGGACAGGTAAGTGTTCTTATATTAAAAGTCAGCAGCTACAGTATTTGTAGCTGCTGACTTTTTAATTTTTTTAGGAGGAGATTGGAGCTCCTCACTAAATTAATTTAAATTTAAAAGAGCTTTATAAAAACATGCAACCATTTCTCAAAAATGTACATACAATCATATTTATGCAACTCTACATAATTCTCAGTGGTCCAGATAGAACAAACCATTCCTTGTTAATATGGTTTGTTCCAGTTGGACAAGTAAGTGTTATATAGAGTTCTTCATACAGTATATCATTGTATGGTAAATGATTGCATGACATTCCATGCTATGTTTTTAAAACCTCTTTAATAAGAATGTCAAAAAAAGAAGGGGCTAGATTCAGGTAGCCGGGCGCATTGTTACAGCGGCGTAGCGTATCGTATTTACGCTACGCCGCCATAAATCAGAGAGGCAAGTGCTGTATTCACAAAGCACTTGCCTCCTAAGTTAGGGCGGCATAGCTTAAATGGGGCCGGCGTAAGCGCGCCTAATTTAAATGAGTATGAGGGGGCGTGTTTTATGGAAATGGGTGGTGACCCGACGTGATTGATGTTTTTTACGAATGGCGCATGCGCCGCCCGTGTACATATCCCAGTGTGCATTGCTCCAAAGTACGCCGCAAGGACGTATTGGTTTCGACGTGAATGTAAATTACGTCCAGCCCTATTCGCGAACGACTTTATGCAAACAACGTAAAAAATAAAAAATTCGATGCGGGAACAACGTCCATACTTAACATTGCGTACGCCTCATAGAAGCAGGAGCAACGTTACGCCGAAAAAGCCTTACGCAAACGACATAAAAAAAATCCGCCAGGCGCACGTACGTTTGTGAATCGGCGTATCTAGGTCATTTGCATATTCTACGCCAAAAACGACGGAAGCGCCACCTAGCGGCCAGCGTAAATATGCACCCTAAGATACGACGGTGTAAGAGACTTACGCCAGTCTGATCTTAGGCTAATTTCGACGTATCTTGCTTTCTGAATACAGAAAGAAGATACGCCGGCGCAGCTTTGAATTTACGCGGCGTATCTTTAGATACGCCGGCGTAAATCAATGCTGAATCTAGCCCATGGAGTTTTAGAGTAGCATTCATTGATTAGTAACTACAGATGAGCCTAATGCCCTGTACACACAATCGGAATTTCCGATGGGATAAAATCCGATGGAATTTTTCGTCGGAATTCCGGTCAAGCTGTCTTGCATACACATTGTCAGACCAAATTCCGACAGTCCAAAACGCAGTGACGTAAAACACTACGACAATGCTTCCGAGCATGCGCCGACTTGATTCTGAGCATGCATGTTTTTTTCTCCGTCAGAGTTCCACACAGACGATCAAAATTTCCGATGGGATTTTTTTCTAGACTCCGACAGAAAAAAAAGTCAGATGGGGCCCACACACGTCGGAATACCCTCACAATACTTAACTGGGCACCATCTCGATCCAGTGATGTGCAGAAGCGCCTCAGCTTTCCAGGAACTCTCACTCCTTATTGGCTGAGGCAATCACAGCCAGGGAACCAAGCAAGCTGCTTGCTCTGGGGGCACTTGACAGGAGGGAGGGGCCAGGAGTGCCAGTGGGGGGACCCGAGAAGAGGTGGATCCTGGCTGCTCTGTGCAAAACCATTGCACAGAGTAGGTAAGTATAACATGTTTGTTATTTAAAAACAAAACAACAAAAAAACAAGACTTTAATATCTCTTTAATTTTTGACTGAGACATTAAATAGCTACAAGTCACCAAGGATAAGGTGGTAGAAATGTAAAAGTAAATTGAGATTTTCCTAGCTTGTGACGGAAAATATTAGTTATATGAAGACAGGAGGCGAGTATCTTATGCTCATATCTTATGCATTATCTTTCCTTTAATAATGCCCACAGCAGAAATACAACTTCAGTGAATTTCAATAATAAAAGAACTTTTAAAACAAACTACAAGTCCCAGCAGCCCCTTGGGCATATCAGCCAATCACGTGGCCTCTGTTAGTATATAAGGGGCTGCCCCTTTAATCACTTCCTCTTTCTTGGAGCGAAACTGCTAAGGACTTGAAACCGCGACTTCAACTGCAACTAGTCTTCTGACCATCAACGATTTGGGTTCGGTGAGTCGAGTAGGTAGAGGTCCCAACGGGGACAACAAAGGAGATCCCTCCGGAAAACTTCTCAGCCTGTGGCTCGCGTGTTGCGGTCATCAATAACCTGGAACAATATGAGAATAAAGACCATGATAGGGTTGGGTCGGGAGGGAAGATACTCGCCTCCTGTCTTCATATAACTAATATTTTCCGTCACAAGCTAGGAAAATCTCAATTTATATATCAGACAGGAGGCTCATATCTTATGCAAGTTCAAAGTCATACATGGATATAAATACAGTGATAACAAAATAGAACCTTATTTGAGAGGATATGCCTCACCTCCTCAAGGGATAGGGGGATGATTTCTCGTTTGTATGATTACCTCATCAACACAAATATAAATGAGAAATCCTTACAGATGCTACATTGGGAAGAAGATCTGGGTACCACAATCTCTCCTGAGACATGGTACTCTATGGCGGAGAATCTCCGTAAATGTAATAAAGCCATATCCTTCAGAGAAACACCTATTAAGATATTCTCCAGATGGTACTTTACTCCTTCTAAGCTACATTCCTTCTATGTATCTGTCTCCCCAAATTGTTTCAGAGGCTGCGCGGAGCTTGGTACCCTACTGCACACCTTCTGGAGCTGCCCCATGCTAGACCAATTATGGAAAACTGCTGCAGCTAAATTCGAAGCGACTACAGGTCACAAAATCACCCTCACACCTCAAATCGGTATCCTTTATGCGGGGATCCCTGACATACCCACCTCGTGTGTCAGACTACTACACTCCATGTGTAGCTCCATACAGTGGATGGTTGCGCTTAACTGGAGAACCAATACAATATCCTGGCAACAGGTATTGGATCGTATGGAGACTCTCAAACTCTCCGAGAGAGTCTACCATACCCTCAATGATAGCATATGTGTATATAACACCAAGTGGTCTAATTGGTCCGCCCCTTGTTAGAGATGACCCAGACTTCACTCCCTCTCGCCTTCACTATTTTTTGTACAACAGAATTTATACTATACAGTATATGCAATCAATGGTTCTAATTTTATATGATATATAACTATGAATAGCTACCCGATATCTTATGCATAGTTTTCACAATACTATCATACCAAGATTGATTTACATCCTATTTACAATACTCTGCTGTATTTTGTCCTGTCTATATTAATGTTGACTGTATGCTTATTCACATTTAAATTTACAATAAACTTTGGTAAACAAAAAACAAAAACAAAATAGAAGTCTAACTAATAACCAAGTCACAGAACCGACATAGATACGTGTTCCTCCGGTCTAAAGTTGAATTGGCGGAAGGTGGTTTCGGAAGACCAGTCCGCCGCTCTCAGAAGATCCGAAAGCGATCCTCCCGAGGTGATCACCTTCGTAGCCATGGCACCCCTGGAAGAGTGGGCACCAAATCGGGTAACGTCAATCCCAGCCATGTCCATGGTGGATCTAACCCACCGGGCCAGAGTGGCCGAGGAAACCGGAAGGTGTGGGCCGACGTAGGAAATAAGGAGTTGGGGTAGAGACGGAGACCGAAGCGGGGCCGTCTGTAACTCATACGCTTGTAAACAGCGAACCACGCATAAACGTGGATGCGATGGGAAAAAAGGATAGAATACAGATTGTATCCCTGTTTTTGTTCTACGAACTACCGAGAACTGAACGCCTTGAGGTGAGAATTGGCGTCTGGATATGTCCAGGGCTCTGACATCGGATATGCGCTTGATGGAGACAAGGCATAAAAGGACCGTAAGTTTAAAGGACAACAGTTTCAGCGGAAGAGCGTCATTGTCGTCCCATGTAGTAAACATGTTCAATACTCTAGTTACGTCCCAGGTGCTCTGATATCTGGGGCGAGGTGGGCGTTGGAACCTAACGCCTCGCAAGAGACGGCACACCACGGGGTGTTTACCCACTGGAAGGGAATCTACAGGGGAATGATAGGCCGAAATCGCAGAGCGATACACGTTAATGGAGCTATAAGATCTCCCGGATGCAAAAGAATCCGCCAGATAGTTAGCAACCATTGTTACAGGTGCGTGAACGGGATCAATTTCCCGTTGATCACACCAACGTACCCAGGTTCCCCAGGCCGATCGGTATGCCGATCTAGTCCCGGGGGCCCAGGCCAGGGCGAGGAGGTCCCTAGCTGTTCGTGAAAGGTCGCTATTTGCGTCTGACACCCCGAAATCAGCCAAGCGAGGAGATGAAGGTTGTGATCCACGACCAGAGGGTGGGGTTCTCCTGCAGGGTTGGAGAGGAGGTGGGGAACACGGGGAAGCAGCCTGGGAAGATCGACAGTCATTCCCAGGAGAAGGGGAAACCACGGTTGTGTTGGCCACCAAGGAGTGACCAGCACGACTGAAGCCCCTAGGTTTGCCACCTGCAAGAGGAATCTGAGGATCATGGAGAAGGGTGGGAACGCATAGTGTGTCCCTCGTGGCCAGGTCTGGCGAAGGGCATCTATTGCCAGGGCTTCGGGGTCCGGCCTCCAGCTGTAAAAGCAAGGAAGTTGACAATTGAGGCGGGATGCGAACAGGTCCATGGAAAAGGGACCCCACAACCGAACCAGAGAAAGGAACACCGTCCGATCCAGCCGCCAATCGCTGGAATCTGTGAGGTATCTGGAATTCCAGTCCGCGATCAAGTTCGAGGTACCCGGAATGTATTCCGCCAGGGGAACGACGTTGCGTTCCAGACAGAAGTGCCAAAACTCCTTTGCTAGATTCGCCAGAGCCTTGGATCTGGACCCTCCTAGGCGGTTGACGTATTGGACTGCGGTTACGTTGTCCATCCGCAGTAATACGCAACAATTGGAGGCGTTCGGAAGGAGACTCCTGAGGGCGAAAAAGGCCGCCATGAGTTCCAACGCATTGATATGTAGCAGAGACTCCTCTGCGGACCAGGTCCCTCCTGTGGTGGAGGTTCCGCAGCGAGCCCCCCAGCCGTGCCGACTCGCATCCGATTCTATAATGTAATCCGGATTGGAGCTGAAAATGGTCTTCCCGTTCCAATCGATGGCGTGACTCAGCCACCAACGCAACTCCACTACTGTTTCCGCATCCAGAGGCACTTCGTCTGCATAGCGAAGACCCTGTCGCAGGTGGAGCGCTTTGAGTCTCTGAAGGGCTCGGTAATGGAGAGGTGCCGGGAAGATGGCCTGAATTGAGGCCGATAAAAGTCCTACTAATCGGGCCAAACCGCGTAAGGATACTCGCCGTTTGTATAATACGGAACGAATCTCCTTGCGGATAGTAGCTAGTTTGGCTTTGGGTAAGCGAAGTATAGAGTGTTTGGTGTCCACTAAGAACCCCAAAAACTCCATCTCTTGTGAAGGAATCAAGATGGATTTCTCGTGATTTATGACGAAACCTAGCCCCTGGAGCAAGCTGACGGTCCAGGAGGCATGAATCATCGCCTGATGGTGAGATCGGGCCATTATGAGGAGGTCGTCTAGGTATATGATTAACCGAACGCCTCTGCTCCGTAAGGCCGCCACCACCGGCTTCAGCAACTTGGTGAAGCACCATGGGGCGGAGGAGAGTCCGAAGGGGAGGCAAGTGAATTGCCACAGCCTGTCTCTCCAAAGGAAGCGTAGAAGGTGTTGGGAAGCAGGATGAATGGGGACTGTGAGGTAGGCGTCCTTCAAGTCCACCTTTACTAGCCAGTCCTCGGGGCGTAACAGGTCTCTCAGATAATGGATCCCCTCCATCTTGAAGTGTCGGTAGACGACATGTTGATTGAGTGTCCTTAGATTTATAACGGGGCGAAATCCGCCATCCTTTTTTCTGACTAGAAAAAGGTTGCTGAGAAACCCTGGGGAGACAGGGTCCACCTCTATCACGGCCTGTTTGGTAAGAAGGGCCTGAAGTTCTAGGTCTATGAGTGTTGAGTTTTGGTTTGAGAATTTGATGGGTTGAGGCATCACATTCATTTCTGGCAAGGAGTACAGTTCTATCTGATATCCCGCCACCGTGTTGAGTATCCAGGCGTCTGCCGTAATCGCAGACCAGGCGTGGATAAAATGTCTCAACCTTCCCCCCAAGAGAATGTGAAAAGAATTCGGGTGTGTGACACTCACCGGTAGTAGGTCTTGAGCGGGGATAGCCTCTCCCTCCGCGTCCTCTCCAGGGACGTCCGCGTGGTGGGAAGAAGGGAGCTGGTTCTGCCACTGGGATTGGGTATGATTGTGGAGCCTGGCTATACTGAGCGGGAGCTCTATAGTACTGCCTGCCTGCGGAATAGCGACCGGCAGAACGGCCCCTGTTTCTGCCGGCCCTAGGAAAAATTTTGGATGACCCTGCCTTTTTTAGTGATGACTGGGCTTTGTCCAGACTTGTGTACAGTCCGACCATCTTATTAATGTCCTTAATAAGGGAATCGCCAAAGAGCATACCTTCGGCTGAAGGGCCCGGTTCTGAGTCTGCGAGGTGAGACAGTTGAGGGTCCAGCCTCATCAGGATGGAGCGGCGACGCTCCGTGGAACAAATGGTATTGGCGCAGCCCAACAGACACACTGTTCTCTGGGCCCAACCTCTAAGTTGGTCCAGGTCGACCGGGGTATCCGTGGAGGAGGCCTGTTCGGCAATGTTTAGGATTTTGGTGACCGGGCCAAACAGGTCGAAGATTCGGTCCTGAATGGAGCGGAAGGATCTTTCAATACCCTTTTTTGAGTATTTACCCTGTTTGGTAAGGTACCTGAGAAGTACCGGGTCCACCTCGGGGGTGACTACCGTCTTCTTCGGAATACAGGGTCGGGGACACTCAGCCCTCAATTTACTGCGATTATTTTTATCCACGGACCTACGGGCCCAGTACTGGATATATTGGGCAACCTCCGGGAGGGGGGCCCATTCGCCAGAGCGGGGGTGAGAAATCCCTTCTGGGTCGAAGAAGGGTTCTCCCCTGGCATCTAAGATAGTTTCGCCCTGGGTTACAGGGGTGGCGTTGTCAGGGGGCGCCATATGCCCACTACCCTCATAATCAGTATCCTCATCAGACTCGTAGGCGTCTGACGCCTCAGATTCTGTGGACGAATCTGACGTGTCCACAAAGGAATCTGGTTTGGTCCGTCTAGCGGACTTTTGCCTCTGCGTTTGCTGCTCCCCGAGGCTCAGGGGTCGGTGAGAGTCTGGGAGGGTAGTGGGTCGGCAGACCGGGTTGGGTGCTGCCTGGGGCACATTATTTACTTCCCCTGCCGGGGAGTCGTATGTTGTGGGAACACCACTTTTTAGTGGGCGGTTCACCACGGCCTGGGGGTCCAGGCATGACAGGTGCAGCCAGTTGTGGCACAGGGGCGGAAGCCATGGCTATTTGCACTGAGTGATTGATTAAATCCTGTATCTGGGCAGCAGTAAGGAAAATAGGGTTATGGGGGGTAATATCTCCCTCAGATGGCATGGTAGGGAACTCAGTACATTCTTCATCAGCCATGATTGGTTCTCTATTACAGCTGAGAAGTACAGTATGGTCTCAGGGATAGATGAATTTATATCCCCAGCGTTAGAAACAGATACTATGAGTATCTATAAGGGTACCTATCCGGATGGAAGGGGTTAATAGTATTAAACTGACTTTATAGGGACCGCAGAGGCACTATAGGGGCGTCCTACCGTTCAGCCGACTCACTCCACACTGGAGCAGCGGCGAAAGGTAGGAACTTCCCCGCTCAGGAGGGCGTAATCTCGCGAGATTACGTCTCCTGCGCACTGATAGGCTGGAGCGGAGGTCCGCCGGGCACGCCCCCCGCAGCGTACGGTGCGCTGATAGGAGAAGCGTGGGGCTTGCTCGACACGCCCCCCTCAGCGACGAGACTGTCTGAGGGGAAGCGCGCGGAGAGTGTGAGGAGGTGAGGGAAGGCGCCAAGTTAATTAAAATGGCGCTGCCTGCGGAGTGAAAACTTCAGGGGGAAGAGATAGAAGAAGAAGATTTTTCTGAAAAACGCCGCAAACGGAGCGTTTTAACGCTAGATAAACAGTAGTAATTTACTACCTTTTTTCCATCCTCAGACAATATGGGATAAATAGAAAAAAATACAAATAAAAGAAATGAGTACAGTACATGAATATGGACAGTACCTAAATTGTGGATAGGAAACGTGGAGGGAACAAGTTCCAGTCCACGAATCCCAGCAAAGTAGTAAATACAATCTCTAAATAAATCTATAAACAGTACTTATGTAAATAGTACTTATCTGGTTTCTTGCTGTGAGCAGAAAGAAAGAGGGAGTGATTAAAGGGGCAGCCCCTTATATACTAACAGAGGCCACGTGATTGGCTGATATGCCCAAGGGGCTGCTGGGACTTGTAGTTTGTTTTAAAAGTTCTTTTATTATTGAAATTCACTGAAGTTGTATTTCTGCTGTGGGCATTATTAAAGGAAAGATAATGCATAAGATATGAGCATAAGATATGAGCCTCCTGTCTGATATATAACTCATAGTTACATAGTTAAAGCGGTGGTTCACCCTTAGAGGGCACTTTTCCCCCTTAGATTCCTGCTCGTTTTTACTAGGGGAATCGGCTATTTATTTTAAAATATGTGCAGTACTTACCCGTTTACGAGATGCATCCTCTCCGTCGCTTCCGGGTATGGGCTGCGGGAATGGGCGTTCCTTCTTGATTGACAGTCTTCCGAGAGGCTTCCGACGGTCGCATCCATCGCGTCACGATTTTCCGAAAGAAGCCGAACGTCGGTGCGCAGGCGCAGTATAGAGCCGCACCGACGTTCGGCTTCTTTCGGCTACGAGTGACGCGATGGATGCGACCGTCGGAAGCCTCTCGGAAGGCTGTCAATCAAGAAGGAACGCCCGCTCCCGAAGACCCATACCCGGAAGCGACGGAAGAAGATGCAGCTCGAAAACGGGTAAGTACGGCTCATATTTTAATACAAATAGCCGATTCCCCTAGACCGAACGAGCAGGAAGCTAAGGGGAGAAATTTTTTTTTTTTATAAATGGGTGAACTCCCGCTTTAAGTTAAAAAAAAGACACAAGTCTATCTAGTTCAACCAATAAAAGGGAAAAAAAAACATTTACAGTCCCATATACACAATACAAAACCCACAGTTGATCCAGAGGAAGACAAAAAACCCAGCAAAACATGATCCAATTTTTTCCAGCAGGGGGGAAATATCCTCCCTGATCCCCCAATGGGAAATGGGATAAAATTGCCAAAAATGAATGTATTTTATGTGTTAGTTTAAAATTTGTTTGGTTTAATTTGAAGCTAAAAAAGTGTGTGTGCTGAAGGTTACAAAGTAACGAGCAGTATGTTTAATTTAGAGCACTGTTTGAATGGTAAAAAGGACGGCAGACTGAGGGCTACACATGGCACTAGGTGTCATGCTACTCAGAGAGAAACAGGATGTTGTCTGAGAAAGGCTTGGTTTCCTGCGTGTGGATCAAAACTTAGTTGAGCTTACGTGGATGAAAAGAAAAAGAAAAAGAAAAAAGAAGCACATTTAAGTGAATAGCTGTTCTCTTTGCAGATATATTAGTGATTTCTGTCTCAGCGATTTTCTTATACACCATAGATAATTTTATCCATAGGAGCAATTTGAGGTAACAAGTGCAAGTAAGCATTGAGCTACTAATGCTATCCAGCAGCGGTACTAAAGTCAGGAAGTTCAATAAGTTATTTTTATCTGAGTTTTTTTTTTTTAACCCCCTGTAGAATATATACATGGTTCCACAGAGGGCCAGTAGGAGTGTGCATAGTGCAGCTTATGCTGTGTCATTTTTTCTCTCTGTCATATGCATCACTAATCACATTCAAACCTCCAAGGCTGGTGGCTGTGAGAATTTTTTTGTGTAGTAAGTATTCTGGACTCTGCAGCCCTGTCCTGTGATTCTGATTATTGTTGCACAGGGTCGCCATCGGGAATTATGGGGCCCCTTACACAGCTTCAGGCATGGGCCCCCTGGAGCAGAGAACCGGGGGGGTGGGTGGGTGTTGCTGCCGCCGCCTGAATTTTTTTTATATATATAAAAAAAAGGGGGGGTAGCCATCCGGGGCCCTGGGGACCTCTGGGCCCTTTAATAAACAGAAAAACAGAAATAAAAAATATATATGAAAAATATATATATATATATTTTTAAAAAGGGCAACCCCCTCTTTAAAAAAGGTCCCTGGGGATCTCTGGGCCCTTTAATAAATATATATATATATATATATATATATATATATATATATATATATATATATATATATATATATATATATATATTTATATATAGATATAGATATGTAGGTATATATATAAAAATAAATTACAAAAAAGGGGGTTGCCATCGGAAACCTCTGGGCCCCTTAATAAAAAATAAATAAAAAAAATATATATAAAAAAAATAAACATTTATAAAAAAAAAGGGGGGGGGGGGGTTGCCATCCTGGGCCCTTTAAATAAAAAAAATATACAAACAAAAATAAAATGAACATTTATAAAAAAAATAAAAAAAGGGGGTTTGCCACATGGGGCCCTGGGGACCTCTGAGCCCTTTAATAATAATAATAAAAAACATATATATATATATATATATATATATATATATATATATATATATATATATATATATAAATAAAATAATATAAAAAGAAATTAAATTTGTTTATAAAAAAGGGGGGTTTCATCCGGGGCTCTGGGGACCTCCGGACCCCTAAAAAAATTGTCCCTTTAATGAAAAATAAAAATATATTAAAAAAATATTTTTTTTTTATAAAAAATAAATAAATAAAAATAAATATAAAAAATAAAATAAATTGAATTTTTTTTTTTTTTTTTTATAAAAAATAAATAGAAAAAGGCGGGGTTGCCATTTGGGGCCCTGGGGGGCTCCGGGCCCCTTACAGGTGTACTGCCTGTACCCCCCTGATGGCGGCCCTGCTGTTGCATAGTGCCTGTGTCACGAGGGATGCCAGAACTGTCACTCTTCCTCCACCCCACTGAATGTCTGTCACGAAAGGTTTCACCCGTTGGTGGCACTGTCGGTTCTGTGGATCGCAGTACTGGTGTCCACCAGCAGGTGTCTTCTAACAGGCAGGAACTGTAATGAAAGGTTTCACCTACTGGTGGCAATGTTAGATCCTTAGGACGTAGTACCGGTGTCCACCAATGGGTGTCTCCTGGCAGTATGGAGCCAACTTTATCCCCTACGATCAGGCGTTACCTGAGGCTGATTACAGCTGTGTATAAATACCCGGCAAGCTTTCACCTACTTGCCTTGGTATCCTCCTTGTGCCCTGATCCATACCTGCTACCTGTGAACCCAGTCCTGTATCCTGAACCTGTAACCTGTGTACCTGATCCTGTTACCCTGTGCATCTGATCCTGATTCTTATCCTGTCCCACCTTGCATCCCTGCCCTGCAGCCTGATCCCGTCCACCTTCCCCCTCGCCTGTCCTGTTCCTTGCCCCATCTGCTGATCTCCTGTGAATGGCTAATGTTTATAATTCCAGTATTCCCCATTTGTTGTATATACCTGTCTGACTATTGTTATTTGTGGGTTTCTGTCTGTTAGTTGGTTTGTTGTGCACTGTGTTATATTGGAGGTGGTTGTATTTATATTTTCACTTATCTTAATAAATCACAATATTTTCACTTTACATGCGTTTGATTTTTCTCTGTTGCTATCCACGAAACATCAGAAATAAGGAGGTGATGTTGTTGCAGAACAGGAAGCAGAGCAGAGAGGGGTACCTAATTAGGAAATGAATCCCTTCAGGCTCAGAATAGGACAGTCAGTGCTGAATCCAGAACCAATGGAGCATGGGGCTCCCCAGAATTCCCACTTTTCTAAGGGTGGAAACATTGAGACAGGGCCAGTACAAGGGGTGGGCAGGAGGGATGGCTGCCCTGGGCGCCTGTAGCATAGGAGGTAGAGGGGGCACTGCAAGGAGAGTTTGTGCGACTATTAGCTATTAGAAGTAGTGACAGCAGCATTACTACTTCAGTCAGCGCTTGGGGTTGTATGATATGTGCCAAATCTGGAGAGCAGGATAGAGCGGGATGTGCTCTCTTGCTTCTCTCCAGCGTCACTCTCTTATCACTGTAGCACTCTTCCATCGGGACTTTACAGTTGGTTTACCCGCCCCATCTCCTCCCAGCAAACAATGTGTAAACAAACTCTGTATAGTCCGGAGGTGACATCCACTGGCATCCCTGAGCTGCAATCCCAGTCACCTTCAGCAGCGGGTGCCATCTCTCCCGCCAGCTGCCCGTGCAAAGGCTTAGAGATCGGCTCCTCCCAGGCTCCTCCTCAGCTCTGACATGTCAACATGAGGCGGAGCTTCAGAAGAAGGACATCACGGAGCGATGTGCTGCGCTGTATCTAAGGTCTAAGTGTATGGGGAAAGCTGCAGCCCAAGCGAGGGAAAGGAGAACTGTCACAGGGATGGGGGGGAAAAGATTTCTGCTAGGTGGGGGGATTTGGGGGGGTTGTGCTAAAAGAGTTGATTGGGGAGGGGATTTGTGCTAGGACAAGAAATATTGGGCTGTTAGAAATGGGGATTGGGGGGGGGGGGGGGGATTTATGCAGGTAGGAATGATAGGAGTGCAGGGGAGGATTTGCGCTAGATGGGGAATTTGGGGGGTGAGAGGCATAAGATTTGTGCTAGGAGGGTACATTTGAGGGTGATTTGGGGGGTTTGTGCTGGGGCAATGGGCAGAAGAGGATTTGTGCTAAAAAAGGATTTTTTTTGGGGGGGGCAGGAATTTGAGGGAGAGCATTTGTGCTACTAGGGATAATTGATGGGTATTTGTGCTAGGAGGGGACATTTGGAGGAGGGGAGAATTTGTGCTTGGAGGGGAAATTTGAAGGGTGAGGATATGTGCTAACAGGGTGCTTTTTTGGGGAGGGATATTTATGCTAGCAGTGAACATTCGGGAAGGATTTAAGCTTAGAGAGAGGATTGGGGGGTGGGGGAGATGCGTGCTGGGAGAGGGGATTTCAGCGGGGAGAGTTTTGTACTCAAAGGAGGGGGATTTTTGTTTGTCAAGGTTTGCAACGGGAATTTTTGCTAAAGCCTTGTACACACAATCAGTTTTCCCGGCGGTAAAAAGTCCACAGAGAAAACCGGGGGGGGGGGGGACCGAGAACCAGCTCGGTAGCTTTTTCTCCCTACACACGGCTGGTTTTCCTGGCAGGAAAACTGGCATGAGAGCTTTGCTCAGTAAACCCAGGCGTGTGTATGCTTCATTGCAGGTTTTTCCCATAGGTAAACTACCGGCTTAAAAACGCCCGGGAATCCCGGCGGGAAAAAAGAGAACCCGGCGGTTTTCCTGTCGGGATAACGACGGGAAAACCGGTCGTGTGTACGAGGCATTAGGGCTGATTAGTGCATTAAGCGTGCTGATTAGTGCTTAATTTTTTGTATTTCTTTTTTTTGGGGGGGGGGGGGGTTTGCTAACACATGATGCTCAAACATCTTGGGGGGGGTGCAGTTTGGAATCTCACCCTGGGCGCTGGATGACCTTGTTGGCACTGCATTGAGACAACATTGAGAAAAATTAGCAATCAGAACAAGGAATGTCACAAGCACACACCATGGGTCTCCAAAAAATGAGTCCAATGCATGTCACATGCCTGATGAAGGGGTCCTGCAAGGCTCCGAAACGTTGCTGTTTTCTGTAATGATGTGATTGCTGAATAAAGCTTTGGAACCATTTTTTTGGAGACCCATGGTGTGCTGGTGACATTTCTCTCTCTAACATCGCCCCCTTGGGAAGATACAACATGGCCTAACCAGTTTGCTTCCCCACATTTATGCCCACACTCCTAGCTGGTACCTGTCTGTTCATCACTGCACATAGAATCAAGATCCTGAGAATGTCTTTTTCCCAAAAGGAATACGGACAGTTCGGGCAGGATTGCAGTTTTAACAGAATAAATACTTTACTTCTGCAGTTACAGATTATCTAACATCAGTAGAGGGTGCAGCTACTTAGTCTGCAGGTATACGTGGCTATACAGTAAAGATGGGTGAATCTCCCCCTGCGGATATTGTACATTGACTGCCAGCTGTCAAAATACTTGGACAAAGACTGCATCTGATGGAAACATTGAAGAAGGCTCTTTCGACAAAAGTCAATTGATCAATCAAGTTTTGTTAAGTGGAGCATGCCCAAAATTGGCACAGTGTATTGCCAGCTTTACTTTGCCCCCCTAGACATTATGGTAAATACAGCTCTGCCCTAATCATTATTGATCATCAGGCGCAATGTTTATTTCTTCTGTTTACTTATGATTGTATTCTTTCCCATTTAATTCTATTCAGATTTACAGTGAAAGTTTAAAGCAAATGTGTGCCACGTGCACACTGCCTAGAGAGAGAGAGGAGGGAGCCAGACTGCATCATTCCCCGTTCTGATCAAAGATTGGACTTTTATCGTTTCTGAAAGATGAGGTCAACTGTTTCAGTGCAATTTGTTTCACATATATGTGCGTCCAATCCAGAGCTGGAGATCAGCCTAGAGGTCTATTTCTTAAAGTGCCACATCATCACTGAGAAAATCACATGTGCTGCACACACAGCCTATGCCTGTGTAGAGGAATGTGAGCTATAGCCTCTCTGTCTAGAAAAAGGGGCATTGAGCGTTTACTGCAAAATAACACTCAGGACAGATCTTAATGCACACACAAAAACATGCTTGCAGTAGATGTGTAATCCCTTCTTAAAGAGAAAGTACTTAAGAATAAATAAAATGACTTTCTAAATTGAAATTGTGTTCCTGGAGCTCCAGTGTTATGTATTACCCTCAAATGTTCTTTATCCAGTTCCAACGGAACTTGACACATCTTTTGCTGAACAGATAGGGCCAGATTCAGATACATTTAAAAAGGCGCAGCGTATCAGAGACAATCAGAAATTCTGACAGCAAAAGTCCGATGTGAGCTTTTGAACGGAAACTCTGTGTATGCTCCATCGAACTTTTGCTGTCGGAATTTCCGCCAAAAAAAGATTGAAAACTGGTTCTTAAATTTTTAGACGGAAAAAAAATCCTATTGGAAAATCCGACCATCTATGGCAATTCCGATGCGCAAATTTCCGACGCATGCTTGGAAACAATTTGACGCATGCTCAGACGCATTGAACTTAATTTTCTCAGTTCGTCGTGGTGTTGTACGTCACAGCGTTCTTGAAGGTCGAAAGTTTAGAGAACTTTTGTGTGACCGTGTGTATGCAAACCAAGCTTGAGCGGAATTTCATCGGAAAAATCACCCAAGGTTTTTCCAACGGAAAATCCGATCGCGTGTTCACATCAGTCACATCAGTTACTCCCCCGAATGAGCTCAAATTTAATGTCCCATGCATATAAATACTAGGGCCAATCTAGACAGGAACCAATTCATCTACCAGCATGACTTCAAGTGGTGGGGGGTAACCTACACAATCACATGGGGAACTCCACCCAGGTAGCATCCTCGTTGGAATTTGAACCAAGAACCCCATTGCTTTAAGGTAGGAATGCTGGTCCTGTGCAGACTCTAAAAGCCCACCTGGCTGAAGCCGTCCAACTTCAATGCCAGTAACATCACAGTCTCTCCCGCAGGCTATACATCCACTCCTGGCAAGCCTCTCCCAGCTCTCCCGACTGTGTCTGTCACTCATGACACCTGGTGGATCCCTCCTGAAGACTTGCCCAGCAGTGTTCCCCGCTGTCCTCTCCTGCTCCTGTTCAGGACACCCCTTGGATTGTGTGGGTTTACTTCACAGCTCCGAGCCCCTGGCCCAAGATTACCTCCCCCCAGACTGAGGGGCTCTCTCCAAGGCCCAGACAGCCTAACACTCCATCTCTCACCCTAGTGGCCATCACTGTCATATTTTGATATAACAGCTAGCCTTTCACCCATATTACTATAGATCACCCACTTGCATACGTTTGTGTTGACCAAGAAGGGTGGTCGAGGTAGCGCGATTTATATTTTTTCTTATGTTTATTTCTTGTATTTATTGTTTACACGGTAATCGCAGCACCTGGAGGGATCAGACTGTGACTACGTTGCAGGTTCTTTTCCCCTCCTCTTTCTTCTTTTAATTTTTAGCGCAGTTTCTTTCCAATTTTCCACTCCATCTCTCAGTTCTTCCCACCAAAAAAACTCCTCCCCAGCTGGGCTGACCCAAGGTATTTTAGGAGGCCTGCCCCTTGCCAATCCTAGTTGGGGATTGGTCAGGGCTCCTCACCACACCCCAGACAGCTCCACCTCTTTTCCTCTCCTCTGCCTCTAGAATCTTCTAGAGGCCAGAGGGAGGTAACCAATAGGTGATGCTATCTGTGAGTCACCAGCTTACACTAAACCAGCCCCCAGATCAAAACAAACAGGCCTAGGCCTGCCGAAATGTACCTGCACTGGCCAAAAAACCTAACTCTAGCACCTACCTAAGGTAGAGGGTGCTAGAGGGAGAACATGCAAACTCCAGGCAGTTAGTGCCATGGTTGGGATTCAAACAATTGCCCCTAGTGCTGCTAGGTGGAAGTACTAACCATCTATCCACTGCATTAACCCCCATGGCAATGTTCCCATTACCCATTTTGTATTAAATGTATTTATTTCTAGCATTTATATACCACCAACAATTTATGCAGAGCATTGCTGCTCTCATGAAGCTTACACTCTAGTCCCCAATCCTCACATGCATACATACACATACATGAGCTAATTTAGAGCAATACAAAATATCAGAATGCTTTTTTATGCATAATCAATGCACATTTTTTCTTCATACTGTGACATGAACATTTTTGTGATTTACACATACTGAATGAGTACTGTGTAATAGTAATAGTTTAGCCATTCATAGAACCCTTTTCATTGCAGGGATAGTACAGCT
This sequence comes from Rana temporaria, assembly GCF_905171775.1. Classification (NCBI taxonomy): domain Eukaryota; kingdom Metazoa; phylum Chordata; class Amphibia; order Anura; family Ranidae; genus Rana; species Rana temporaria. Next base: position 105,969,060 of record NC_053496.1, on the reverse strand, counting down.
TTCATGAATGGAGCAGGGGGCGTATAGGACAAGCATAATTGGTTCTCTTGAAGAGTGCCTGTGACAGGTTCAGAGGCCCGTATTAACCCCTGAGATCACAGCTACAGGGGTATAGGTGGGGCAGATAAATAAATATTTCAACAGTAATCTACTCTGCATTCAATGTAAGTACCATCCCTGATGCTAATTTAAAAAATAAATACAGTAAAACCTTGGTTTGAGAGTAACTTGGTTTGAGAGCGTTTTGCAAGACAAGCAAAATGTTGCCTTGATATACAAGCGATGTCTTGATATAAGAGTAGCGTCATGTCACAACTGTGTATAAAAAAGAAGAGAGGAGCCTCTAAGTGTAGCAATATGGTTATTATTGATGCGCAGATCTGACCAAGGCAAATGTACCTTTGGGGTAATATGGTTACATTTAATGAAGGTACAACATTTCGCAACGTATTGCTACACTTAGAGGTACCTCTCTTCTCTTTTATACTCAGTAAAAAAAAAAGCTTTGATATACAAGTGCTTTGGATTACAAGCATGTTTCTGGAACGAATTATGCTCGCAAACCAAGGTTTTTAAATAAACTTAAAGTGGAGGTTCCACCTGAAAAAAAAAATTACACCAAAAATAAAAAATAAATAACAATTTTTTACTCACCCTAAATAGCTGTTGCTATGCGGAAGTGCCGAATCTGCCTCTTCATTCACCGCGGTGGATTCTCTTCCTCTTCCTACACTGGGTGTCTTCTTGTGAATGGGGCGCGCTGCATTCTGGGAACTGTGTGTGTCCCAGAAAGCAGCCGGCCCATTCACAAAGCGCCGCGCTGCTCGCGCATACGCAGTAGCAAACGTGCAGTGAAGCCGTACCGCTTCACTGCCTGTTTCCCCTACTGTGGATGGCGGCGCTTGGAGCTGCTAGGACAGGTAAGTGTCCTTATTAAAAGTCAGCAGCTACAGTGTTAGTAGCTGCTGACTTTTAATTTTTTATTTTTTTGTAATGAAACATCCGCTTTAACCACTTACCCCCCGGACCATATTGCTGCCCAAAGACCAGAGTACTTTTTGCGATTCGGGACTCTGTCGCTTTAACAGACAATTGCGCGGTCGTGCGACGTGGCTCCCAAACAAAATTGGCGTCCTTTTTTTCCCACAAATAGAGCTTTCTTTTGGTGGTATTTGATCACCTCTGCGGTTTTTAGTTTTTGCGATATAAACAAAAATAGAGCGACAATTTTGAAAAAAAATAATATTTTTTACATTTTGCTATAATAAATATGCCCCAAAAATATATAAAAAAACATTTTTTTTCCTCAGTTTAGGCCGATACGTTTTCTTCTACATATTTTTCGTTAAAAAAAATCGCAATAAGCGTTTATTGATTGGTTTGCGCAAAAGGTATAGCGTTTACAAAATAGGGGGTAGTTTTATGTCATTTTTATTATATTTTTTTTACTAGTAATGGCGGCGATCAGCGATTTTTTTTTTCGGTACTGCGACATTATGGCGGACACTGCGGACACTTTTGACACATTTTTGGGACCATTGGCATTTTTATAGCGATCAGTGCTATAAAAATGCATTGGATTACTATAAAAATGCCACTGGCAGTGAAGGGGTTAACACTAGGGGGCGGGGAAGGGGTTAAGTATGCCTGGGTGTGTTCTTACTGTGGGGGGGGGTGGCCTCACTAGGGGAAACACTGATCTTCGGTTCATACAGTGTATGAACCGAAGATCAGCATTTCCCCTGCTGACAGGACCGGGAGCGGCTGGGAGAGAGGACGTCATATTACGTGCTATCGCCCAGCAGAGCCACCTTGTGGACGTATTTTGACGGTGCGCGGTCGGCAAGTGGTTAAGCTTTAAGGATTGGCAAACTGCAATATATTACATTTTTGTTTTTGGCTTTAATACCGCTTTAAAGCGCAGGTTCACACAAAAAGTGAACCTCCGCTTTTTGGATCCTTCCCCCCCTCCGGGGTCACATTTGGCACCTTTCAGGGGGGTGCAGATACCTTCACGTCTAAACCGCCCGCCCCCCGCACCCCCCCTGCTGTCTTCTGGGAAACACTGTTCCCAGGAGAGAGTGGGGACTAGTGACAGTGCGCTGCGATACTAGCGCATGCGCATTAGGGAATCGGGCAGTGAAGCCGCAAAGCTTCACTTCCTGATTCCCTCACTGAGGATGGCGGCGGAAGCAGCCGAGGACCCAGCGATTGCTCAGCCTCGTCTGCTGACATTGTGGGAGCGCTGGACAGGTAAGTGTCCATTTTTTAAAAGTCAGCAGCTGCAGCATTTGTAGCTGCTGGCTTTTTAAAAAAATAAAATAAAAGGGTGGACCTCCGCTTTAAGGCTGGGTTCACACTTGTGTGATGCCAGACATCTTTTTATGGCCTGCACTGGAATCAGATCGCCTGGGTGTACATACATATGCGATCCGATTCCTGCACCATTTCATAGTCCGTGGTCTGCAAACTGATCTGGGGGTGCCATTTACTTTGTATTGACACCCGCAGCGATTCACAGAGGGCAGTGTAAACCGGTGGCGACTCAGGTGCGATGCGGGAACCCGCACTAGAATCGCACTGGTTCCCGCATTGCACAAGTGCGAACCGAGCCACAAACGGCTGATAAAAATTTGTGTTTGAAAATGATGCTGGTCAGTGCGGTACAAGTACATATTGAAAGTGCAAGGATCAGTATAACATTCTGCATCTAAAATATTTGTACGGTGACCATCTCACCACAGGGAACGTTTTACAAGGAATAGGGCCCATTATATGGCAATCTGCATTGTAAATGTGACATCAATCCAATCTGCTGAATGATTACTGACCCGCTTAATTCTTGTGAGTTTTAGGGTTTATGAGGCAGAGCCAGGTCAGACATTTTATTTTAACAAGCCTTTTGGATCTGTTTCAAGGAAAAGATGTAAAGACCTGAGTCAGTGATTTGCTTGTTAAATAGACACTGCGAGAATCTCTACAATCACACATCATGGCTAATGAGGCAAGTTATTACACCGCATTTAAAGATTCTTTACAAATATGGCATCTTTTTATCTGGAAACCAAAATAACATCGATGATTGGAGAGGGAAATAGATTAAGTGATTCTCAGTTAATAAATGTAAATTACGTCTATCTCGTTCCTTTTCCCTTTTTAAAACCTATAAGCAATTAACCAATTAGGCTCTCAATCACATTTCTGTTTCTAGAATGCCTGGTGAATCATTTTTTCTTTCCAGCTGGCTGGTACAGTGTGGAAGAGTCATCAAGATTTGCTAACAGAGTAATTGGGAAGTGTGCTAGGTGTCTGCTGTTATATTTAATTGCACACTGAGCTTTTTTAACAATTTCTGGAAGGATTATTTTTAAAGCCTAAGTGCATCTAGAAAGGGGGGCGTGGCCAAGAGCGGCATGTGAGCAGACGTGCCTCACAGAGCTCCCTACCAGCATCCTGGAAACGATCCTTCTCCCGGCCGAATTACACCCCAGAACGGGTCCCGGAACATACTGCAAGGTAGCCATTCACCTCGGGAACGATCTGGTGCCACGTACGACAGCTGTGCCGGCATGATGACCCGAAAACAGCTGAAGGGGGACGAGATGCTGGATGTCCAAAATGGCGCCGCCGCGCCGCAGCGGGCTCGAGGAGACAGGAAAGAGCAGGGTAAGCAGCCGCCCAAGACTCCCAAGGCACAGGGTAGGGAAGCCCCCCCTAAAGACATGCTCTACTATGCGCAGAAAATGAACAGTGTGGCGGATCGCCCCTCGGATGAGGAGATGGATGCCACGCCGGCCATATTCCAAACGCTGCAGGCAGGGGTGTCCTCCATGCAGGCCTCACATCAGGCCTCGGCCCAGCTCCCCCTGGAGGTGTCTGAGGAAGAAGGGGGGGAGGACGTGGAGCAACCCACCCTGGCAGAGATCCTTAAGGCAGTTAATAAGTGCACTGCCTCAGTTCAAACGTTACAGGTACACTTTGGGGGCCTGAAGGAGGAGGTGGGACTGATACGCCATGACATCTAGAAAATTAGGGAGCGCACCACTGCGGTGGAGGGCCGCGTCAGTGAAGTGGAGGATAGAATGGCTCCCATGATTAGAGAACTACAAGTAGCAGCCAGGATGGCGACAGCCAATGACATAAGGAACGAAGATATCGAGAATCGCCTGAGGAGAAGTAACATTCGTATAGTGGGACTGCCAGAAAAGACGGAGGGCAGGGACCCCACCGCATTTGTGGAACATTGGCTGAAAGAGGTATTCGGCGAAGAGGCTTTTATGCCATTTTTCTCAGTCGAGAGGGCGCACAGGGTTCCACCTAGGCCCTTACCCCCGGGCAGCCCGCCCCGCACTATGCTGGCTAAACTCCTCAACTACAAAGATAAGGAAATAATCCTGCGCCTTGCCAGAGAAAAGCGCAACATACAATTTAACGGGGCTAGAGTCTCCTTTTACCCAGTCTTCTCGGCGGAAGTACAGAGGCGCAGGGCCAAGTTTGGGGAGGTGAAGAAAAGGCTATACCGACTGCGCGCCAAATATGCCATGTTGTATCCTGCTAAACTCAGAATTATTGCTGGAGGCAGAGCGCAGTTCTTTGAGTCGGCGGCGGAGGCCTCGGGATGGCTGGATGCCAATGAACACCTGGTGAGACAAGCGGATGGCCCAGCGGCAGAAGCGGATTGAGTCCCGAGCACGATGAGTCCCAAGATGTTTACAGGGGAACAGATAGCTTGCCTTCGTTACTAATCTGGTTTCTTTCCCCAGTGGGGGGTAATCTTCTCATCCTTTTTGCTTTGTTTTTTCTCACATTTTTTTTTTCAAATTTTTTCTTTTTTTTCTCGATTTTTTGCTCCTAGAAGCCATGTTTATTCAGATACAAGGTCATGCGACCGGGAGAACAATATTTCTATTCACACAGGTGTTGAGCTTGTGTATTTCTCATGCGACCAGACTTGCAGCTGAAGTACCCAGAGAGGTATAGGGCCTGGACGGTTGAATGCCTGTTGCATCGAAGGCCTACATGGGTTCTTGTTTACACCCAGAAGTTTTTCAGGTTTGAGTTTTATTTCTACTTGTTTTTGTTTTTTTTGCTTCCGCATTCCAGAGAATCCCTAATTAGAGGTCACCAGGCAACACCTACGAATTTTCCTCCTTACTTTGAGACTGGGTCCCTGATAATTGGTCCTGATACTGATGCTGGATGCCGCCAGTCTCACCTACCGGTACTGTATCACGCTACACGGAACCCTTTTGTACTGTTTTTTTTCTTTATCTCCCCATGCTACTTTTTACAATGGGATATGCTGACTGTTTCCACAATTTTTGCTGCGACGTGCGTGATTTTTACTGTAGCGTGCTGGACTGAAGGGATGGGGAGGCGGATCTCTGTTGGGACACTGGGGCTATGTACAATAATGTGTGATGAATATGTGTGTTGGTATGATGGATGCGGGGGTCCATCACAGGCCGAGTTCGGCAGGTGGGCACCCTTATCCAACCTATTGCAGGGGGGCCTTTGCTCCCCAGAGGTTCCGTGATGGCAGGTATTCCGTTGGTCTCGTGGAATGTCAGGGGTTTGAGTGAACCACTCAAGCGCACCATGGTATCCACTGCACTTAGAAAGCACCTCCCGGCAGTGTGTGTTCTCCAGGAGACTCACCTGACCCCAGAGACAGTGTCATGGATGGGATTTGCTTGGGCGGGATGGACATATCATTCTACCCACACATCCTACTCCAGGGGGGTGAGCGTGATGATTCATAGAGCGCTAGATTTCCAAATGCTTGACTCCAGGGTAGATCAGGAGGGCAGGTTTGTGTTTCTGTTCTGTAGACTGCACCAATTGACCCTAATATTAGCGGCGGTGTACGTCCCGCCCCCATTTAACCCCACGATAATGCGCATTCTTCTGGCATTTCAGCTCAGTCACCCGGGGATACCACTGGTTCTGGTGGGGGATTTTAATGGGATAATTGACCCGGTTCTGGATAGGCACCCTCCCCCCCTGGGCGGACAAGTGAGGGCTAGGCCCGCTTTGGCTAAGTTCATGGACGAGGTGGGGTGGACGGATCCCTGGAGAAATAGGAACCCCTTGGAGAGACAGTTCTCTTGCTTTTCTAAAACCCACATGTCACTTTCAAGGATCGATTTATGCTTATGCTCCCAGGATGCGTCCCAGTACATCGAGAAAGTGCAATACCTTCCTAGAAGTATCTCGGACCATTCTCCCCTTTTGCTTTATTTGAGGGTCAGGCCAGAGCCACACCTACCAAGGGCACCGTGGAAACTAAACGCCTTCTGGCTGAATCTCTTTCCATCCCACACAAAAATTGGCCGTGAAATAACAACCTACTGGCAAGCTCATGTAGACGGCCCCGACCCGGGGGTCACATGGGATGCTTTTAAGGCCTTCCTGAGGGGGATATTTATATCCGAGGTTAACGCGGTTAAGCATAATACAAATGCACTTAGAGAGCAGGCTGCACGCATGGTTAAACGCTTAGAGGCAGAATACATCGCCAACTCAGGGGAGGGTGCTCGTGAGGCGTGGATAGCAGCTCAAGATGCGCTTAGCAGAATTGATGCTTCTACCGCAGACAAGAAAAGGTTCTTTAACAAATTAGCTTTTTATGAGGAGGGGGAGCAGACGGGCAAACTATTGGCCAAAATAGTGCACTCACAGGAGTCATCCCCATCCATTGGGGCCATACGCAACAAAGTGGGGAAGGTGGTGAATACCCCAGATCTGGTCATGGGCGAGCTAGTGGATTTCTACTCAGAGCTCTATGGCACGAGGCAGGCACACACAGTGGAGGAGGTTCGGGATTTCCTGCAGGGGATAGAGCTACCGTCTTTGACGGAGTCCCAGGCGGAGACTCTAGAGGCTCCCATTACTATGGAGGAGATGGTTGCTGCCACTGACTCTTTCCCCAATTCCAAGGCACCTGGGGACGATGGCATTCCCATTGAAGTCTACAAGCAGTATGGCGAGGTAATCCTACCCAGGTTGCTCCGGACACTGAACTCAGGCAGGGTTTCGCAGCGACTCCCTGACTCTATGAGACAGGCGAGCATAGTCCTACTACTTAAACCAGGAAAGGACCCACTAGACCCGGGCTCCTACAGGCCGATATCGCTCCTCCAGACCGATATTAAAATTCTAGCTAAGGTATTAGCTGTGAGACTTAATAAGGTCATAGCGTCCATTATCCATCCGGATCAATCTGGTTTTATACCGGAAAGGTCTACAGCCATCAATCTCCGGAGGCTTTTCCTCAACATGCAGTCACCGGCGGACAATCTTGGGGATAGGGCACTGCTGTCGCTTGATGCACACAAAGCATTTGACAGCATTGAGTGGCAGTACCTATGGGCGACACTGTCAAAATTTGGATTTGGGCCGATATTTCAATCCTGGGTTCAACTTTTGTATAACTCCCCATCGGCGGTCATTAGAGAGGCGGGCAGAGTGTCTTCCCCATTCCCGTTACACAGAGGAACCCGACAGGGGTGCCCCCTGTCTCCTCTGTTGTTCGCCATCGCCATAGAACCTATGGCTGAGATGGTGCGCTCCAACCCCTTAATATCCGGCTTCCAATATGGACAAATACACGAAAAAATTATGCTTTATGCGGATGACACTATGCTGCTGCTCGGGGACACGACGGGCTCCCTAGGGGAGGCCATGTCAGTGATTCAAAGGTTCGGGTCGTATTCTGGACTGAAAATTAATTGGACCAAGTCAGCAATTATGAGGCTAGACTCTACAACGCCAGAGGGACCCGAGCTGCAGAATATCCCTGTATCAGTGAAATTTAAGTACTTGGGCGTTTGGGTCACACCGCAACCGCGTGATTATATCAATCTGAACCTTTCCCCCCTACTGAACCGGATTAGAGACAAGGCGAAAATATGGTCAAAACTGAAAATGTCCCTAGTAGGTAGGGTAAATCTTATAAAAATGATTTTTATGCCACAGCTCCTGTATATCCTTCATAATACCCCGATGGTAATCCCCCTGAAGTACTTTAGAATAATAAATTCCCTATTCAGGGCCTTTCTCTGGCTTAACAAGTCCCCTAGAATCAAACTAGAACAGTTACAGAAGCCCAAGGAGCTGGGAGGGCTCGCCCTCCCTAATCCGTGGCTTTACTATCTGGCAGCCCAATTACAGCACATTGCCCGGTGGGTGTCGGGAGGTCGCAGAAGGGATCCTGTAAATGATTTGTTGAGGCACACCACAGGCGCGGATACAGTAATTATGGGCCTAGAAGCATTACAATTTGCCAAATCTAATAAACGCTTTCCCACCTATGCTTTGATCCAAAAAATTTGGAACAAGGCACGACAGCTACAGGATGTTGAGGGTTTTACAAGGCACAGTCCCATATGGAAAAACCAGTATTATAAGGAATTGGCTCAGCTGACCTGTGAGGAGAGATGGAGAAGGATAGGGGTGACACATTTGGTCCACATTTTTTCGGGCGGTAGGCTACGTTCCTTTGCGGAATTACAGGAGAGATTTGGACTCCCTCAGTCCATGCACTTCTATTATTTACAGCTCAGGCATGCCGTTAGGGCCCAAGCGGGAGATAACCCCTGGACCCTCTCCTCCGCCCCAATCTTCCAATACATGTCGGGAGTGAAATGTTTTAGGGGCTTTATCTCAGATTCATACTCAATGTTGCTGTCCGCGTTTCTGCCGGGGTTTCCTGCAAAGGTGCTGTCTTCTTGGGAGAGAGACGTTGGTATCTTCGAGGAGGATCAATGGGAGGGAGCATTACAGGCAGTTCAGGGGTGCTCACTTAACGCTGCACAACGTCTATCACAATTGTATATCTTGATGAGGGTACATTACACGCCTGCAAGATTGTTTAGAATGGGCCTGGGGGAAGATGATATCTGTTCCAGATGTGCACGAGACCGTGGGGACCTCATTCATTTAATGTGGAGGTGTCCCAAGTTACACCTATACTGGAGTGGGGTTCTTAGTACTCTGTCCGCGGTGTTTTCGGCCACGATCCCCCGGGACCCGAAGGTCTGTATCCTGGGGATCCTGGACGATATACCGGTGGAGGACAATCCTAAGCAGGCTATTGGCAGGGCCCTTTTCCAGGCCCGTAAACTCATTCTTCATCATTGGAAGGCGGTTGAGCCTCCCAAGATTAATGAATGGATAGCACAGATGGGCGTCACGTTACGCCTGGAAAAGTATATTTACCAGCACAGGGGCCGACGGGGGAAGTTTGATCTCCTGTGGGCTCCATGGCTAGATACCCCTGGGCTGGCACCTCTTGAATTGGTCCTGGAGAGACTATTGGTTTAGATGCTGAGGCGGGTGGCGAAAGCATGGTGCCGGAGTGGAGGATGGGGCTCAGTTAGGGCCTGGTGGGTGACGTGTGTAATAATGCCAATTGTATGGAGTGCGGAGGGAATCTCTATGTTTTGTTTTATAATGCTGGTCTCCCCTTCTCTTTTTTTTGTTTGGGGGGGGGATTGTTCTATGCAATGCCAAACATTTTCTGGAATAATTGACTTAGTTTAGTACAAATACCCTGTACCTGTGATTGTTGTCATATGTGTCAATAAACATTCTTTTTGAGAAAAAAAAAAAAAGTGCATCTAGAAAAAAAAAAATCAGCACAAGGGCCATAACCTGCAGTCAGTAGGATGTGTCTCTTGTGCCGATTCCTCTCCTGTTAGAAGAAATCTCCCTCTGTTCATGTCTCCCTCCCCCCGCCAACATAACCTTTGGATGCAGCAGGGGCTAATATAACTAAGGAGCTGCCACAGACTTTCATCAAGAGAGCCTGACTATGGCCACTTTTTCCAACCAGCTCTTCCAGTCATAGAGGCTGTGCTATAGTATCTATGAACAGAGGGGGAGGTCCTTCTATCCATATAGAAGGTTAAGTGCACTTGGTAACACTCGGTCCAGTTCTGAATGGTGGCCCGTTACCCCCTCTTAATGCTCGACACCTCCTAATGCTGACTATTAGGGATGAGCCCGATGTTCGCCTGTTCGCTGAATAGTAAACAATTTGGGGTGTTCGTGGGAAACCACGGAACCACCGAACACCCTTTAAAAGTCTATGGGAGAAATCAAAAGTGCTAATTTTAATGGGTTATATGCATGGTATTGTTATAAAAAAGTGTTTGGGGACCTGGGTCCTGCCCCAGGGGACATGTATCAATGCAAATAAAGTTTTAAAAACTGTATTTTTTTTTAGGAGCAGTGACTTTAATAATGCTTAAAGTGAAACAATAAAAGTGAAATATTCCTTTAAATTTCATACCTGGGGGGTGTCTATAGTATGCCTGTAAAGTGGCACATGTTTCCCATGTACAAAACTACTTGCGGCTATAATGAATTGTCGGGTCCCGCAATAAACGGCATGGTCCCCCCCCAGTCCATTACCAGGTCCTTTGGGTCTGGTATAAATATTAAGGGGAACCCCAAACTAAAATTTAAAAAAATAATTGCGTGGGGTCCCCCCCAAATTCCATACCAGTCCCTTCAGGTCTGGTATGGATATTAACCCTCCTGGCGGTATCCCCGAGCGTGACTCGGGGTTGATTTTTTCTACCAAAATCGGTAACCCCGAGTCACGCTCGGGGTAGCTGTGCAGAGCCTGCAGCGCGCGCTGGCTTACCTTCTCCTGGATCCAGCGATGTCACCACGCTGTGTGAGCGAGCGGGACCTCGCTCGATTCACACAGCGTCCTCCTTTGCCGCCGATCTCCGTTCCCTGTGACGTTACGATGCACGGGAGCGGAGTTCGGCGCCAAATTCAAAAAATTAAACAAACACTATACATACAGTATACTGTAATCTTATAGATTACAGTACTGTATGTAAAAAAAAACACACCCCCCTTGTCCCTAGTGGTCTGCCCAGTGCCCTACATGTCATTTTATATAATAAAAACCTTTCTTTCTGCCTGAAAACTGTAGATTGTCCATAGCAACCAAAAGTGTATTTTTATGTCAAAAATGGTTTTAGATCAGCTAGAAAACAGCGATAATAAATTATAATCACTTGCAGAATTGTGCGATAGCGATTTGCGGGGAAATTCGTCATAAAAATAAATAAATAATGACAGCAACAATTCTGCAACTGAGCAAATATCAGTGATTTTGAGTTGATTACATTATTGAATAATTTTTATTTTAATTATATTATTACTTGCTATAATTATTTATAATTATTTATTATATTATAATTTAAAATTTTGTTTTTAAAAAAATGTCATACCCGGGATGCCTATTAGATTCTTGTTTGGTCAGATTTAAGTGAGTTATTCCTAAAAATCACAGGCCTACAGTATAAAACACCAAATTTCCTTGCAAATAATTGTACCGCTTTCAGCATGTTTTTTCAGAAAGAATCATACCGCCAGGGAGGTTAAGGAGAACCCTGTGCCAAAATAAAAAAAAGACGTGGGGTTCCCCCCAAAAATCCATACCAGACCCTTATCTGAGCACGCAACCCGGCAGGCTGCAGGAGAAGAGGGGGGGAAGAGAGAGCGCCCCCCCTCCTGAACCGTACCAGGCCACATGCCCTCAACATGGGGATGATGCTTTGGGGTTCCAAAGCACCATGTCCCCATGTTGATGGAGACAAGGGCCTCATCCCCACAACCCTTGCCCGGTGGTTGTTGGGGTCTGCGGGCATGGGGATTATCGGAATCTGGAAGCCCCCTTTGAAACCCCCATTGTACCCCTACCATTTCACAAAAAAAGTGTCAAGAATTGTAAAAAACACAAGAGACAGCTTGGGACAAGTCCTTTATTAAAAAAGAAAAAACGAATTCCAGCGATATAATCCATTTTCGACCCGAGGATATGTAAAAAATAAAACGCCGCCATGATCTGCCTCCATAGGAGGTTCCTGTTCAATGACACTACAACCGCCATGACAGCTCTTAAATAACTGAGGGCCGGGCCACCTGTGATGTACGTGTGTGACCCCCCCCCTCCCCCCTCTGACACCATGGGGGTTTCCGGCAGGGAAATCCCTGTGGCGTCAGAGCGGGCGGAGTCACCCGTGACATGACGGGGAAACCAACCGCGTAGGGAGGAGCTGACGTCATCGCATATTTCAGTAAGTGCGGGACGCATCTTTGCTACTAGCTGGCCGGCAATTTTTTTACTATGTAATTTATGATGCTTCTTTTGAAATGTAAATGCTACTTTTTTTTTAAAAGGATGCCATTGAGATGAGAAGTACGGTCCATATCCTTACTCCTGAGTGGATCTTGTAGGCGAGTCTTGAGAATACCCTAGCCAGTGTGTTTGGCCACATGCTCATCTGACCTCTCTTTGATTAGAGGGTCCATTCAATTTGGTAAGCCTGCATCTTTACCAAGGTGGTGGTGCCACGATTTTGGAGACCTGAATGGTAATTGGATGTTCACTACTTTCATCTGAACACTTCTGAAGAGAATTGCTTTAAAAAAAATTATGATTTTATATTTAAAAACCTTTTCGCTATATTTGTGTATTTGAATTTTGTTGTACACAGGTGTTACACAAAAGATTATATGGTATTCATGTCGTCACTGTAATACCAAATTCTACCTGGTTTGATTTTTTGATGTATATATTTTGATTATCACTGTTCTATAGCGTGGCTCTTTTTTTATATATATTTGTATAAGCACTGCATAAATTGACAGCGCTATATAAGTACCTGTAATAAATAAACAATAAGCACTGCTTGTTCATTCATAATAGTAAAAGATCACTGAGAGCTTGGAGTCTGCTGATGATCGGCATATGTACATCATCATGCAACAGATATCTTACACAGAGATGCAACTAAAGCATACATCCATGTGAAGGGGCGTGTTTGCCTGCACAGGATGCACAGATATTCCATACACCCCTGTGCACACAGTCCTATTCATGTCAAATAAAATGCAGCAGCTGTACAGATACAGCCATTTATCCCAATTTGACATCCCTATGGGTGAGGGTGCATGTTCCAGAACTCACACTCATGTGTTCAAGGACCTTGTAAGATTAATGTACCTGGGACTGTTAGCTGTGTGTGGGGAAATTTAAAGCCGCTGAGTTTATACAGTGCAATGACGGCCACAGGTATTCATGACTGTTCACACAGCCAGCGATTACCTGTGGTGAACATGCATGGCTGGATGTACTTTGTGTTTGTGGAATCAGTAGATTTTTTTTCACTGAGATTTGCATCATGGCTACAAATAAAAGCCCAGGCAAAGAGCTAATACACAAATGAAATATATATGAGAGCTGTTTTACTTGCCAAAATATATAATTCTGTCCATCCAGTTCTGAGGTTTACACAGCTCTACCACACAGCACAGCCCATCTGGCAGGGCAGGAGACCTGATTTTTCTCTGTTGCATTTTGAGTTCTGCTCAAGAGGGGATTACAAGATACTAGGTCAAATTAATTTACTTAACCACTTGCTTGCTGGGCACTTAAACCCTCTTCCTGCCAAGACCAATTTTCAGCTTTCAGCGCTCTCACACCTTCAATGACAATTGTGCCATCATACAACACTGTATCCAATTAAATGTTATCATTTTTTTCCCCCACAAATAGCGATTTCTTTTGGTGGTATTTATTCACTGCTGTTTTTTTTTCTTGTTAAAGAAACTAAAAAAGACTGAACATTTAGAAAAAACAATACAAAACAGTTTTCTATTTTGTTATACAATTTTGCAAACAGGTATATTTCTCCTTCATTTATGAGGCTAATGAGGCTGCAGTGATGGGCACTGATGGGCTGTATTAATGGGCACTGATAGGGCAGCACTGGTGGACACTGATAGGGCAGCACTGGTGGACACTGATAGGTGGCGTTGATGGGTGGTACTGATGGGTGGCACTGATGGGCAGTACCGAAGGGCATTGATAGGTGTCACTGAAGGGCACTGATAGGTGGTACTGGTGGGTGGCAGCGACAGCCACTTATGGGTGGCAGTGATGGGCACTGATTGGCACCACTGGTGGGCATTGGTAGGTGGCATGGTGGGCCTTGATAAGTGGCACTGATTGGTGGCACTGATATGCACTGGTGGGCACTGGCAGGTGGCACTGATATGCACTGGTGGGCACTGGCAGATGGCACTGATATGCACAGATGATGTGGCTATGCCTCTTCCTCTTCGGGACCAAAGAGGAAGAGTGTATATATCAGTGCTGACCGACAATGCATGGCGCACAGGCATGGCACCCCTGTCCATGCATCCGTCCCCCCAATCTACATGCGGAGCGCCATATGCATGGATTCCAATCAGGGTTTTTATTTTTTGGAGCACTTTCAAAAAAGTGTGGGCTTGGGGTGCAGAGCACTGCATCCCAAGCCCACCCAGTTGTGTGACAATAGCGAATGAATATTCGCTATTGTCACATAAATTCTCCTCCCGGCCAATTAGTAAGCGGGTCTGAGACTAGTTGAAGCTCTCCAGTCTGCCTACGAGGAGAAGGAAGGAGGAGACGCACAGCGAAAGCTGCCGCCCTTTGCCCTGGAGGGAAGCGCTGCCGCACCATAGATGTGGTAAGTGCTTGGTTTGTAACCAACCTTGGGTGCGGATGACCTGACCTACTGACAGACCGGACTGGTGAGAGGGTGGTCACCACCTCTTTTTATTCTTCTCTCCTTCTACTGAGATACTGATGTTATGCTGCACCTATCTCCTCCGGCCTGCAGGGGGGGGGGGCTAAAGCCCGCAAGTCTATAGACTACTTAGAGTCCTGGGAGTTGTAGTTAGAGATAGCAGCCATATGAACGGGCGAGACTTGCACTACAGCTTCCAGTATCAACTGATCTTCCTCTTAGCACCAAGGGAGTGCATCTTTGTCTGGATATTCACCTGCCAGCAGGAGACTATAGTAGCCTGAGACTAGGGGCCTGAGACTGGGAGCGAGGACACACGGGGGGCAGCGAAGCAATGCGAGCATCAGAGCACCTGCGCCGCTGCTGCAGGAAGATTGGGGTGTCCACTCACCCTTTGCTACCCTGATCACCAAAGGCTTTCGGTAAGAGTCCGAGGCCCCCCCCCCCCATCCTACAGCAAGAGGGCACCGCAAAATCCAAGGGACTAGTGAAAGGGCTGATTGCCTAGCAGGAACTGAGCCACTGAGAGCAAGATATAAAGTGTACACAATCCATAGTGCATCCATACAGATCTCTATAAAGCACATATTCCTAACCTAGACTGCACCCATACTAATAGGGTTGCCACCTCATCCCTTTAAAAAGGAACACATCTGAATTACACAGGTTCTGAGGCTAATTTAATGCAGATAAGGCACCAAGTGAGTTTAATTACCACCTTAATCAGCCACAGAACCTGTGTAATTCAGATGTGTTCCTTTTTAAAGGGATGAGGTGGCAACCCTACATACTAACCCTATACTGCATTATACAGCACCTTTACTGCACCTGAACCACATCTACCACATCTACCTTGCACCTGTGCTGAGACTATATCTTACCTATACTGCACCCAGTGGTGGAACTACCAGGGTCGCAACAGTCACACTTACGACCAGGCCCTGGCATTCCGCCACTGTCAGGGAGCCCCAGCGGGGTTGCTAGTCGTACGGCTCTGAGCTGAGACCAAAAAAGGTAATGTAACACATGAATAAATTATGGACAAATGGTAAGAAGGGCCTTACAGAAAAAGAAAGGACCCCATACTCACCAATCGGCAAGGCCACTTCACATGGGACAGTTCGCTCTACTGCTGCAAGCTACTGATTCTACGCAGGTATACATCTTTCACCATTCTCATGCACTCTCTTGTGCCTGTTTTTTTTTTTATTCACACTTTTTCACATTTTCCCTTTTCCTTTTAGGCCGGATTCACTCTAGTGCGTTGCGTTTTTGAGCTCCGTTGTCTTTGCGAATTTCTTTATCAGGTGTTCAGCGGATCCACTGCGTTTAATCTGCGGATCAGCTGCGAATTTGAAGAAATTATCTTTAGAGCTGCGTTTTTGGTGAAGCCCAATCATTGTTAGCTGTGTGATGATGTAGCTAATAAAAGGGAGTGACCTTTCTTGGACTCTTCCTGGTTGTCCAGCAGTCAGTATTGTGTGGAATTGGATTTGGATTTCAGAAGAAATGTGTGCTGCCCTGCCCATGATCATGCCTACTGTTGTTGCTGCAACAGCAGCAATCTTGCTGGAAGTTGAGAGGAGGAGAAGGAGGAGGAGGCGAAGAAGAAAAAGATACTGGGTTCATCCCATCATTGCAAATAGGGATGAAAGAGGGCAGTTCATGATCTTATATGAAGATCTCCATGGGCATGTTTTTTGATTATACGCGCATGTCAAAAAAAAGGTAATATTATTTTTGCCTTTCCATTTTGTTCCTCCATTGTTCCATAGTTACATAGTATATGTAAGGCTACCCGACCCAACTGGACTTCGCCAAGATTAACCCCAGCACCACCGCCTCTCCCGGCTTCTTCAGTTGCCTCCTTTCCAGACCCTATGCAGCTCGGCCTAGTCCGAACCCCTCTTACTCCAGAGGAAAGACAACGCAGGCGCCAAGCCAACCTGTGCCTCTATTGTGGGGGAGCTGGCCACTTCCTCCATACTTGCCCTGTGAGACCCAGTAAGTCAAAGCCTCAACCTGCCTTCAATTACCACGTCTCAAGTATTCCACAGACTTAGGTTGTTCTTTTTCTCTCCTTACAGCTACCGGAAGGGGCAACCCGCCTACCGGCTATTGTTGATTCCAGAGCCTGCAGCTGCTTCCTGGACTCCACCTTGGCTCAGAAGCTGCATGTCCCTCTCCGCACCAAGGACCACCATTTACAAATTCACTTGGAAGATGACTCTCTCCCTCGTTCCGGACTGATCACACAGGAAACTAAACCCATTCATGCCATCACCGATTCCAGGCACCAAGAGTTTTTACGATTAGATCTCATTCCGTCCCCCATGTTTCCTATTATTTTGGGCCTTCCCTGGCTACAGGCACACCAACCCTGCATAGACTGGCTCAAGAAGGAGGTTAATTTCACTTCACCCTATTGCTCCCAACATTGTCTCCTGTCAATCATTGCCTCATGCACCACCATAACAACTCCACCGGAAAACCTTCAACATGTTCCCTCCGTCTATTTGGAATTCAAGGATGTCTTTGATAAACAGCAGGCCAACCGCCTTCCTCCTCATCGGCCGTACGACTGCCCCATCGACCTCCTACCTGGTTCCGAGGTCCCTTTCGGTCGTATCTTCCCCTTGTCGGAAACCGAGTTAAAGGCCCTCAAGGCCTACATTGATGAAAATCTGGAGAAGAACTTTATAAGCCCATCTTCTTCTCCAGCCGGAGCAGGGATCTTCTTCGTCGAGAAAAAATGGTTCTCTCTGACCTTGTATCGACTATCGGGAACTAAACAAAATAACTGTCAAAAACAGATACCCGTTGCCCCTTATCCCGGAATTATTACAATGCTTCGGATCAGCCCAAATCTTCTCCAAACTTGACCTCCGGGGGGCCTACAACCTCATTTGGATCAGGGCTGGAGATGAGTGGAAGACCGCTTTCAGGTCTAGATTTGGGCACTACGAATACCTTGTAATGCCTTTTGGACTCTGTAATGCTCCTGCCACGTTTCAGCATCTGGTCAATGACATCTTCCGTAAACATCTGGATGAATTCTTAGTTGTGTATCTGGATGACATCCTCATCTTCTTGGCCTCAATTGATATGCACCTGTACCAAGAAGGTCCTTACGATACTTAGAGAGCACAAGCTGTACCTCAAGACTGAGAAGTGTGAATTTGAAAAAACTTCTGTGCAATTCCTTGGGTTTATCATCTCCACCAGTGGGGTTGCCATGGATCCACAGAAGGTCAAGGCTATCCAAGAATGGCCAGCTCTGGTAGAAAAGAAAGGGGTGCAATGGTTCATTGGCTTAGCTAACTTCTACAGAAGATTTATCATTGGCTTCTCCTCCATCGTTGCCCCCATCACCAAGCTTACTCGCCAGGGTAACCGTTTCCAATGGTCCCAAGAGGCTCAGGAGGCCTTTGTGAAGCTTAAGGCTGTATTCTCCTCTGCACCTGTTCTGCGACATCCAGACCCAGCCCTGCCCTTTATTCTAAAAGTAGACGCCTCTGAGACTGCCACTGGTGCTATCTTATCACAGAGACAAGGATTAAAGTCCCTACTACATCCAGTAGTCTATGCTTCCCGGAAGCTGAGTCCCCCTGAGAGGAATTATGATGTCGGGGACAGGGAGCTATTAGCCATCAAATTTGCTCTGGAAGAATGGAGATATCTGCTGGAGGGGGCAGCCCATCTACCTACGATCAGCAAAACGTTTAAAACCCAGGCAAGCCCGTTGGGTTCTTTTTTTTACTTGATTCAATTTCCAAATTTCCTACAGACCCGGCTCTAAGAATGGGAAGGTGGATGCTCTCTCTAGGATGTTCCCCAAAACCTCCTGTACATCTGAACCCAGTACCATCCTATCCTCTCGAAATATTCTTCTGGTCTCTCAGGCGGACCTACTAACTTTTCTCAAGGAAACATCTAGACAATGTTCCGACCAGGAAGTCTTTTCTTTAGAAAGGCGGGATGACTTACTTTGATCTCGTTCCAGGCAAAATCTTCGTTCCAGTAAAAACCAGACAGTTGGTCCTGAGCACCTTTCATGACCATAAATTAGCAGGTCATTTTGGAACACGAAAGACGTCCAAGCTGATCTCCCGTTCCTTCTGGTGGCCAAGGTGGAGGCAGGACTGCAAGGCTTACGTCACATCATGCACCCGTTGTCAGCGCAATAAGGGGCCAAATACCAAGACCTGGGGGCTACTCAAACCATTACCCATTCCAGAGCGCCCGTGGGCAGAAGTCTCCATGGACTTCATCGTGGACCTACCTCCATCTGGGGGCTTCACCACGATCCTGGTCGTGATAGACTGCCTTTCTAAGATGGCACACTTCCTGCCCATGGTGGGTACCCCCTCCGCTGCAGATAAGGCCAGAATTTTCCTCAAAGAAATTGTCAGGCTCCACGGGATAACCAAGAGCATTGTTTCAGACAGGGGTGTACAATTCACATCCAAATTCTGGAAGGAGCTTTGTAAATCTCTGGAAATTAAAATTTGCCTCTCTTCTGCGTATCATCCTCAGAGCAACGGTCAGACAGAGAGGACAAATCAGACGTTGGAACAATATATTCGTTGCTTCTGTTCAGTCTCCCAGGATGATGACGGTTCAGGAGGGGGGCGCTCTCTCGTCCCCCCTC
Source organism: Rana temporaria (assembly GCF_905171775.1). Classification (NCBI taxonomy): domain Eukaryota; kingdom Metazoa; phylum Chordata; class Amphibia; order Anura; family Ranidae; genus Rana; species Rana temporaria. The sequence goes on along the minus strand of NC_053496.1, from coordinate 105,949,809 downwards.
TTTTCCTGCAGCCTGCCAGGTTGCATGCTCAGATAAGGGTCTGGGATTTTTGGGGAGACCCCACGCCATTTTTTTTGGGTTCCCCTTAAAATCCATACCAGACTTGAAGGGTCTAGGGAATAGCCGCTCCAGGTGGGAACCCAGATGAATATCCTACGTTGCAGACAGCTCAGGTGCAGGCAATGCACTTAGCAAAGCAGGAACAAAGATTGTCTCTGGACAGCCACACTCTGAACAAATTGTAGCCTTTTATTAAAAGAAGGACAGCACTACAAGTCACAGCAAAATAAAATAAAACCTGACTGCTGACGCGTTTTGCACTGAAACTAGTGCGAGCTATGACTAGTCAGCTATGACTAAGCACTAGTTTCAGTGCGAAACGCGTCAGAGGTCAGGTTTTATTTTATTTTGCTGTGACTTGTAGTGCTGTCCTTCTTTTAATAAAAGGCTACAATTTGTTCAGAGTGCGACTGTCCAGAGACAATCTTTGTTCCTGCTTAGACTTGAAGGGTCTGTTATGGCTTTCGAGCTATTTTTTTTTTTATTGTTGCAGGGTTCCCCTTACTATACATACCAGACCTGAAGGGCCTGGTATGGAATTTTGGAGGCCCCCCACGCAATTTTTTTTTAAATTTTGGTTTGAGGTTCCCCTTAATATTCATACCAGGTACCTGGTAGTGGACTGGGGGGGACCCATGCCTTTTTTTTCAATGACTTTTATCTGTATTGTGGGACCCAACAATTCATTATAGCCGTTTTATAGCAGTTTTAAATGACTTTTTTCCTTTAGAAATGTAATTTCTAAACACAGGAACAATTTTCCACTTTACAGGCATACTATAGACACCCCCCCAGGTACGAAATGTTAAGGAATATTTCACTTTTATTGTTTCGCTTTAAGCGCTATTAACCACTTGCTTACTGGGCACATATACCCCCTTCCTGCCCAGGCGAAATTTCAGCTTTCGGCACTGAGTCACTTTAAATGAAAATTGCGCGGTCGTGCAACGTGGCTCCCAAACAAAATTGACGTCCTTTTTTCCCCACAAATAGAGCTTTCTTTTGGTGGTATCTGATCATCTCTGCAATATTTTTTACTTTTTACTATAATAAATATGCCAATTTTTTTTTGTTTTCTCAGTTTAGGCCGATACGTATTCTTCTACATATTTTTGGGAAAAAAAAATCATAATAAGTGTATAGTGATTGGTTTGCACAAAAGTTATAGCGCCTACAAAATAGGGGACAGAATTATGATTTTTTTTTATAAGTAATGGTGGCGATCTGTGATTTTCATTGGGACTGCGACATTATGGCGGACACATCAGACACTTTTGATACTTTTTTGAGACCATTCACATTTATACAGTGATTGGTGCTATAAATATGCACGGATTACTGTATAAATGTGACTGGCAGGGAAGGGGTTAAAACTAGGGGGCAAGGAAGGGGTTAAATGTGTTCCCTACTAGTTAGTAGATTCTAACTGTGGGGGGAGGGGACTGACTGGGGAAGGTGACCGATCTGTGTCCCTATGTACAAGGGACACAGCATTGGTCTCCTCTCCCTGATAGGAAGTGGATCTGTCTGTTTACACACCCACAGATCCACGTCCTTGTCTGTGTAGCGGCCGATCGCGGGTACCTGGCGGACATAATGGCCGCTAGGCACGCGCCCCCCAGTGGACGGAGGAGCCGTGAACATCAATAGACGTAGAGCCACCTTATAGCTGTCAATATACAATGGCCGGGGCTCCTAGTGGTTAAAATCACTGCTCCCAAAAAAATGGCAGTTTTTAAAACTTTTTTTTGCATTGATACATGTGCCCTGGGGCAAGACCCGGGTCCCCAAACACTTTTTATAACAATAACTTGCACATTAGCCTTTAAAATTAGCAATTTTATCGGGACCCGACAATTCATTACAGCTTACGCTCGAATAGCGGGCTCATCCCTACTAGGTATACAATGTTTTGAACCCCCTACTTAACCCTTATCGAAACCTTGTTGAAATAATGGTTGGGGAAGGGGTCCATGGCTTCTTTCTTTCTCTTCATTTCCTTCTATTTTCTCTTCCATAATGTTGATGTTGCATCTACTCATTATGGGATAAATGTTCTCTTGTAGGATCACCCGTAATATTGATGATAATTTTATTTTATATCTTGATCTATGTAGAAGCACAACAATTTATTCAATGTCATTCTCATTTGCTTGTTTGAAGTCCCCATGCATGTAATGCAGGCTTTTACTTAAATTTGTGGTTGAATGGTAACCATTTATCCGCTGTGAGGTTTTCTTACTTCTTCTGAAAACTTGAATAAACATATTGAAACACAGATATGTATTGCCTCTCAGAGAATTCCTTTATCTGCTTTTCTTTTGAGAAGGATGAAGTCATCTTTGCTCAGCATCTTGTCTGACCACTTTTCCATAGGAGGAGGACTTGCTGGTGGTAGTAATGCTGTTTAGTGGTCATCCGTGGGTCAAAAACTACTTTTAATGTGCGTGTGATCACATCACAGACATGTCAACAAACCTTGAATCACTGAGGACATGTGGCAGGAATTGGAAATGTGCGCCAAGCACACTTTTTTACTATTTATGTGAATGTGCCCTAAAAGTGACTGTTAGTTCCTAATTTGGATTGATTGGCTGCTATTTTCTACATCCAATTAAATATGTCACAAGAGAGACATGGAGGCTACTGAAATTGCTACTTGTCTGGTTGTTATGTTGACCCTTTGGCTTTATTACCATGAGTGACTAAACAATATTGCAATCATGGGTTCTTCTTTCTGACCTCCCTTATCTGCATACTTGTTCCAGACCAGTGCCTCAGAAGTGGGACAGGTAACTTGCATTTGGAGCAGGTACTCAGCAACGGCAGCCCTAATTTCTGTCATGACAAGCAAAGCTTTATTTTGTTAATATAGCTTTTAGCAGTTCAATATTGTTGGGCTAATAAAGGATGATTAAAAAATAATAATAATAATATTTCAAAAAAACAATTGATGTTACATTTGACAAAGTTTGCAATCATTAGTCTTTTTTATCCTCCAACTCCAACTTTTCTCCTTCTTTACCCCATGCTTTTCACATGAAAACAGTTGACTGAAACCCACCTTTATTAAAACAATAATGATATTATTGAAAATAATAGAACAAAGACTAAAGTACATTATCCCAAGCAGCCATCCATCATGTACTGGTGTAAACATAGGAAAGTGATTGCTTGTAGGTTGCCATTGGGTTACTTTGATCTTTGCAAAAAAAGAAAATGTATTTTTCTATACAGCAAATCCGGGTAATGACCTATCAGTAATAATGCTTATAAGTAATTTTAGAAAATGACCCACAGGCCCATAATTTATGTCATTTTCCTCTGTGGCTTCAGGATATTTCCTCCAACAATCTTATTTTGTTGATTTAGGAAAAACTTTCCTTCATTATTGGAGAAATGGTGTTTGGGATGAGTTGTTTAAGCACATTTAGGAAATGAGGAGTACGGTAATAGATTTTTGAAGTAGCCTTCTGCTTATTTTGTACAGTGAAATAGGATGCTTCAATGGCCCTAGCATTAGTCTTTACAAGTCACTTCCTTGTAACGAAAAAGAAACCTATAACCAAAACTATTTAATGATTGGACAGAATTACCAGATGTGAGTAAATGTTCCCACCTGTCTGCACTCTCTCCTGCAACCATCTGAAACATCGGGAAAGATTATTTTTAGGCGATGAGTGACATTGTAGCATCTATCTAATAGTTATACAATAAAGTTTGTCTCCTCTATGCTTGAGCTGAGTAAAGACAGATGTGAGTTAAATGATCATTCATCTTTATACATTTGAGAGAGTTGTATTGTTATTATTCAAAAAGATAAGTTGGAAAACCTGGGGAGTCTAGTCTGGTTCTGTAGAAAAATATATTGTTTGTTATTCTAGGGGAAGATTTAAAACAGTAATGTCTACCCTACTCCACAGTCCCATGAGAGCCAGCAGTCAGTTTCTGGAATGTAGACAGCCATTCCTAAAATATCGTGCACAATGTAGGACCAGCAGCCATGTTGACAGGGTGGTCCTAAGTTGTATGTAATGATGTAAGTAAGAGGGATGGCTGCAAGACCAATTGGAAACCAACAAGAAAAGCGTCTTTGGGGGATCTCTCCCCACAAGTAAATGTGAAGAAGGCTACAGAACCATTGATGAGATTTATGTTACATCTGCCCCTAAAATAAAGCAAATTATGTTTCATCTGGAGCAAAAATAAAAAAAGATTTTATTACTAGCTATAGTTATGCTTTTGGTTCTTCTAGAAATATGAAGAGACGAGGGAGAGATTTTCAAAGATATGGAATGTGTATGTGAATTTCTGTATCACCAACAGGACTGAGCTTTATTTGATGAGTTTTAAACAGGGAATTTGGATGCAGGTTTTTGAAGGCAAGTTGAATTTGACTGGGGTGAAACTAGCTAAGAACAAAGAGGAATGTTAAAGAAACCCTGTACTTTAACCTCCCTGGCGGTATGATTCTGTCTGGAATTACGTACCAAAAGCGGTACAATTATTTTGCAAGGAAATTTGGCGTTTTATACTGTAGGCCTGCAATTCTTAGGAATAACTCATTTAAATCTGACCAAACAAGAGTCTAGTAGGCATCCCGGGTATGAATTTTTTTAAAAAACAAAATTATAAATTATAATATAATAAATAATTATAAATAATTATAACAAATAATAATATAATTATAATAAAAATTATTCAATAATGTAATCAACTCAAAATCACTGAAATTTGCTCAGTTGCAAAATTGTCGCTGTCATTACTTTTATTTTTTTATGACGGATTTCCCTACAAATCGCTATCGCACAATTCTGCAAGTGATTATAATTTATTATTGCTGTTTTCTAGCTGCTCTAAAACCATTTTTGACATAAAGGTACACTTTTGGTTGCTATGGACAATCTACAGTTTGCAGTCAGAAAGAACAGTTTTTATTATATAAAAGAACATGTAGGACACTGGGCAGACCACTAGGGACAGGGGGTGTGTATTTTTTACATACAGTACTGTAATCTATAAGATTACAGTATACTGTATGTAATGTGTTTACGTTTTCGAATTTGGCACCGTTCTCCGCCCCCGTGCGTCGTAACGTCACAGGGAACGGAGATCGGCGGCACACAGGGACACTGTGAATCGAGCGAGGACCCGCTCGCTCACACAGCGGGGATGCATCGCAGGATCCAGGGACAAGGTAAGTAATTTTGTCTGTGGATGCTGCGAAAGGTAAGCCGCGCCGCTGCACGCTCTGCACATCTACCCCGAGCGTGACTCGGGGATACCGATCCTAGCATGGAAAAACCACCCTGAGTCACGCTCGGGGATACCGCTAAGGAGGTTTAATCTAAAATGTGTCTAACATTAGCACACTTAAAAATGAAAAAGCAATCTGTGTAAAATCTACTTTAAGCATACTGTACACTTCTCAGTAAGCGTTAGCTCAACATGTCTGCATGTGCCCAGTAATATTCTGTTCTTCTGGCCTCACATGACCCTTTTATGACATCATCACAGACATATCCTGTCCACTCTTGTTTGTGATAACTGGATTACAGTGATGGCGTCATCAGAGAGCTAGGGTATAGGAACAGTAAGAGCTGTCTGGTTGCACCTCCATCAGTATAGCAGCTGGACCCAAGCCACAAAACACTGTCAAATAGATAAAAATGTGGGTCTATCTAGGCAACAGAGCAGCTGCAGATTGCTGAGTGAAAGTGCTATATCATACACAGCTGACTTGTTTTGTACTGTCTAAAGCAGGGGTCCTCAAACTTTTTAAACAGGGGGCCGGTTCACTGTCCCTCAGACCGTTAGAGGGCCGGACTATAAAAAAACTATGAACAATTTCCTATGCACACTGCACATATGTTATTTTGAAGTGAAAAAAACAAAATGGGAACAAATGCAACCCTCCCCCTTCATCATTATAAGCCCCCCTCACAATCATTAATTGCAAACCGATCATGATCATTGCAAGCCCCCCCCCCACCTCACCATCATCATCCCCTCATTGCAAGCCCCCCTCGCCATCATCATTGTAAGCCCCTCATTGCAACCCCCCCCCAAACAATCATTAATTGCAAGCCGATCAAGAACATTGCAAGCTCCCCAATCATCATTACATCATCATCATTATCATCATCATCACCCCCCCCCCCCCACCACCACCATCATCATCATCATTACATCATCAGCCCCACCATCACCATCATTAATTACATCACCATCAGCCCCCATCATCATCATCAGCCCCCCCCACCATCATCATCATTACAAAATCATCAGCCCTACCATCATCATTATCATTAAAAAATCATCAGCTCCATCATCATCATCATGATTACAAAATCATCATCTCCATCATCATCATGATTACAAAATCATCAGCTCCATCATCATCATCATTACAAAATAATCATCATTACAAAATCATCAGCTCCATCATCATCATCATTACAAAATCATCAGCTCCATCATCATCATCATTACAAAATCATCAGCTCCACCATCATCAATATTACAAAATCATCAGCCCCACCATCATCATCATCATTAAAAAATCATGCGGGTCGTAGTTTGAGGACCCCTGGTTTAAACCCCCCCACCACCATCATTATCGTAAGCCAGCCCCCCCCCCTTCATCATCATTAAAAAATCATCCGCTCCCCTCACCATCGTAAGCCAGGCCCCCCCCCCCACCATCATCATCATCATTAAAAACCCATCAGCTCCCCTCACCATCGCAAGCCAGCCCCCACCATCATCATTAAAAAATCTTTAGCTCCCCTCACCATCGCAAGCCAGCCCCCCCACCCCCATCATCATTATTAAAATAATCTTAAACTCCCCTCACAATCGCAAGCCAGCCACACCCCACCATCATCATCATTATTAAAATAATCTTTAGCTCCCCTCACAATCCAGCCACCATCATCATCCTTATTAAAATAATCTTTAGCTCCCCTCACAATCCAGCCACCCCCCCCCCACCATCATCATCATCATTAAAATAATCTTTAGCTCCCCTCACAATATAGCCACCCCCCCCCATCATCATTAAAAATAAACTTTAGCTCCCCTCACAATCGCAAGCCCCCCCCATTGTAAGCACCTCACAGCCCCCTTACTGTTTTGTGCTGTGTCAGTCTGGCTGTCACGATGCTCCCCCACTGTAACAGTTCTGGCGCGCTGTTAAATGTCCCGCCCTCCTCCTCCTCCTAGACCAGCTTGTGTGACAGACAGCACACTGGCTCTATCACACAAGCTAGTCTTCTAGGAGGAGGAGGGCGGGACATTTAATACAGCGCGCCGGAACTGTTAACGCTGTGTTTCACGGAGATCTCCGTGACACAGCGGGATTGCTGTGTAACCGGCCGGCATTGCCTGTCAGGGACGGGCGGGCCGGTTTAAAGTCCTCCGCGGGCCGCATTTGGCCCGCGGGCCGTAGTTTGAGGACCCCTGGTCTAAAGGATGGAGTTGTCTAAGTCTAGGTATAATGTAATAGATATGGAACCAAAGTATTTTTTAGGCGGGTGTCCCAAAGTTTTTTCATTCCATCCCAGTCTATTAAAATATGGGTTACAAATAAAGATTATTTTCCAAAAGCCTTTTTTTTTTTTTGTCGGGAAAAAAAATGTGGAATATGTTCTTGTACAATGATAAAGAATTTGACATGATATTCAAACTATATAGTAACATGAAGACCTTAATGAAAGATTTCTAATATGTCATGTAAAGTCTAAAATTATTGCAAGTTCTCTCAGCTGAAGACAAGCAAATCCAGGAATACAATTCAAGTAGCACTGTCCTTCTCAATGCAGTTCTCAAACAAGAGAAGTATGCATTTCTGCCACTAGGGGACAGTACAGGGGAAAAGCTCCAGTTTAGTTTGCTTGTGAGTTCCATCTTGTTCCTTCTACAGTTGGGTGATTGTTGGGATACAGTAGATGATAGTTTTTTTCCTCCCCGGCTTTAATTGACAGATAAGAGGGTACATTTGTCTGACAAATTAGTTTATCTGTATTACCTTTAAATGATTCCTATTAATGTTCTCCACCATCACAGCATAATGTTTACCTACAGTATAGTCTGCTCAGTAAAGTGTTTTTTCCTCCTCTAAGTAAAGTGGGGAGACCAACATTTAGGCCCCATACACACCATAGAATCTATCCGCAGATAAATCCCATCAAATGGGTTTCTGCGGATAGATCCTATGGTGTGTACACGCCAACGGATATTTATCCGCGGATAAATCTCCCCTGGGATGGATTTCCAGCAGATGGATATTTGCTGACATGCTCAACAAATCCATCTGCTGGAATCCATTCCAACGGATGGATCCGCTCGTCTGTACAGACTTACCGGATCCATCCGTCTAAAGGGATTCCCCGCACGCGTCGTAATGATTTGACGCATGCGTGGAATTCCTTATATGACAGCGTCGCGCCCGTCGCCGCGTCATAATAGCGGCGACGGCGCGACACGTCATCGGCAGAGGATTTCAGCGCGGATTTCAATGCGATGGTGTGTACACGCCATCGCATAGAAATCCTCTGAAATCCTCGAGAGGATTTATCCGCGGATACGGTCCGCTGGACCGTATCTGCGGATAAATCCTCTCGTGTGTATGGGGCCTCAGAGTTTGGAAACATTTCCACAGTGCAATTTCTGCTGTGAGCAAATTAGCAATTTGCAAATATTGTGAAAAGAAATGTTCTTTTCCAAATGCTACAAAGATGACAAAACACTTCCTTGCATGACAGAGGTGCTCTAAAGACATTACAACTTTTTATGAAATGACGAGGACCATAATAAAAGTAAAGGTAGCTTTTCCCTCTAGATTTATCATTCCAGAAACACTCTGGGGCAGATCCTCGTACAGCGGCGTATTTATGCGCCGGGCATAGCGTATCTAAGATACACTATGCCACCGTAACTTATTTTATTTTTTTAATACACAAAGAATCCGCGCCGTAAGTTACGGCGGCGTAGTGTATCTTTGGCGGCGTAATGGCGCGGAATTCAAATGGCTGTGATGGGGGCGTGTTTTATGTAAACAACGTTTTTTTTTTAACTGCGCATGCGCTGTCCGTGGGGGTATCCCAGTGCGCATGCTCGAAATTAAACTGGAACAAGCCAATGCTTCAGACGGTGACGTCATTCTACGCAAATCCCTATTCGCGAATGACTTACGCAAACGACGTAAAAATTTCAAATTTCTACGTGGGAAGGACGGCCATAGTTAACATTGAGTACGCCTCATAACAGTAGCTTTAACTATACGCCGGAAAAAGCCGAACGCAAACGACGTAAAAAAATGCACCGGCCAGACGTACGTTCGTGGATCGCCTAGCTAATTAGCATACTCAACGCAGAATTCGACGGAAACACCACCTAGCGGCTGCCGAAAAATTGCATCTTAGATCCGACGGCGTACTAAGGTATACACCTGTCGGATCGACCCGAGATGCCGTCGGATCTTGTTTTGTGGATACAAAACAAAGATACATTGCGGGAAATTCTTTTGTGGATCTGCCCCTCTTTCTGTTGCTCCTGGATCATCACAAATTTTAAAAAGCAACTTTAGTTTAATAACTAAATAAGCTGCATTTTTATTTCAATACTACTACTTTTATTCAATAATACTTTTATATACACTGCATTTCCCATTCCTAATGTAACAAAAACACTTTCAAATTGTAAAACGACTTCATAGACAATTTATTTTTCCAAAAATTTCAATTTCAAGGGAAAAATAAACTTTTTTTTTCTTATGGCTTCAAAATTTCCATAAATATTACATCTCTAGTTACAAATCATGATAGTGGTATTAAAGGGGAAGCGCTGGAACTGGAAGAAAGACACCACATTTGGGATGCTTCAGAATGCAAGGCTGATAGTATGACACTTTGAGTAACTCTCCTAACAATGCAGCAATACTAGGTGCACTCTTAAAGGGGTGGTTCACCCTAAAAACTACTTTTTCTTATTCCACTGCCCCCCCACATTACAATACGATTAAGGCTCTTATTATTTTTTTCATGCTATACATACCTTAGTACAGCATATTCACCCGGGTTGCGAGTCCCGCGGGAGTGGGCGTTCCTCACATGCTGGTGATTGACGTTTTGCCCAAAAACGAGCTCCCCCGTCGTGTAAGCCGCATCACGGTTGGCGAAAGGAGCCGAACGGCGAGTCGGCGCTATACTGCGCATGCGCATTGCCGTTCGGCTCCTTTCGCCAACCGTGACACGGCTTACACGACGGGGGGAGCTCGTTTTTGGGCAAAACGTCAATCACCAGCATGTGAGGAACGCCCACTCCCGCGGGACTCGAAACCCGGATGCACGGGTGAATATGCTGTACTAAGGTATGTACAGCATGAAAAAAATAATAAGAGCCTTAATCGTATTGTAATGTGGGGGGGCAGTGGAATAAGAAAAAGTCGTTTTTAGGGTGAACCACCCCTTTAAGCCCTGTACATGCGATCGGATATCTGATGGAATCTAATCCGATGGATTTTTTCGTCAGATATCTGATGAAGCTGACTTTCATCAGTCTTGCCTACACACCATCGGTCAAAAATCCGACTGTGTCCAAACGCGGTGACGTAAAACACTACGGCGTGCTGAGAAAAATGAAGTTTAATGCTTCCGAGCATGCGTCGACTTGATTCTGAGCATGCATGGATTTTTGACCGATGGACTTCCACACAGACGATTGTTTTTTTTCTATCGGTTTTTTATCCATAGGAAAAATTTAAAATATGTTCTATTTTTTTTCACCGATGGAAAACAAACCCACACACGATTGGTTTGTCCGATGAGAATGGTCCATTGGTCCGTTTTCATCAGACAAACCGATAGTGTGTACAGGGCTTTAGAAATGCAACATGCTTTTATGTTTCTTTACCTTTCCTTACCTCATCTGATTACCAAAAATTTTGAATTTGATGCCGAAAAAACGGAAAAGTCACAAAATAGTCATTCCCACAATGTTATATTTTATGAATGTAGAATTGTCTGTAACTAAAGAGATTTTTCTTTGAGAAAAAAAAAAAAACAGAAGTGTTGGAGATATAAAGTGGAGGTATCTAAAATTGGCTTCACATAGCTGCAGCAATCTCTGAAAACCTGCCTGTCTAAATCTGAAAATGCTCTGATGATCAAAGCTGTGATACTTCCAATGTTAAAAAGTTTATCTTGCCCTGTCATTATGGGGGGCATCCTCACTGACCAAAAGGAATGTAAAAGAGGCAAGAAAAGGTATCAAAAAGTAACCAAGTTTTGCTGGTCAAAACAGCTCAGCATTTGGCATTAACAGCATGGTTGTAAAGGTTGCAGCAGTTTTGCTTGTTGTACCCATGGCTGAAATCCAAACAATAGAGTTTTTGGATATATATATATATTTTTTTGTCTTTTTGGTACCTTTTCTGTGGATTTTCAGATGGACTTTCATCCTACCTTGCCACGGCGAGGTATGTCACTTCCGCGATTGCATTGGGCCCTCCTCCTTCCCCCCACTGCGTTCTGGGACCTGTGTGTCCCAGAAGACGAAGGGACCATTCAGAAAGAAACCTGAAGGCTTTACTAACGGTTTCCCTTACTTGCAATGCCGGCACTTGCAATGCCAGCACCTGCACCCAAAGCCAATGGACAGATCGTCTTGGGGTGCTGACATTGCAGGCTCCCTGGACAGGTAAGTGTCCTTATATTAAAAGTTAGCAGCTACAGTATCCGTAGCTGCTGAATTTAAATTGTATTTCTTTTTATACAGCCTGGAACTCTGCTTCAAATATATACAGCAATTTTGTTTTTTATAATCTTGTGACTTATAAGGTGTTCAATTTATAGAAATATTACACGAGAAAGTCTTACTTTGTTCCCTATACAAGTACCAAAAAAAACTTTTAAATAGGATGATTTTATTGGAACCTTAGGTATCCAAAGAGACGCAGAGAACATTCCATGTAGTAAGAGGTTCAATGAAACCTGCATTCTTTCAGTCAGTGGGTCAAGGGTCATCTAAGTCAATGAATCAGCATCTGTATACCCCACAGTGGGAAGGGGGGAAGGCTTTTGCCTAAAAGTGTAGAATGTTTGCTTAATCTTGTAAGGTCTCAAGCCTCCTTCTGTACATGGTGGCCTGCTGATTTTCCGTGTCATTTCCATCCATATCCGACACACAAAATCTCTTTTTCTCTTCAAAGTCATGCCATAAAAAATTACAATCGACAGAAAACATTCCTTCACCCATACTGAAACATGCTCTCTTCTTCCATAACCTGTGACTATGTTTAGTGGAATTTCCTTAATAAATACTCGCTTTCTTCCAGATTCCATCTCTGATGGCAAGATAAAGCATTTTTGTTTAGGTTATATATACCTCTTTTTGTAAAGCAAAAACATTGCCAAGTGTATTGCTCAGCAGGTGAATAAAGTAGGTATGCAATAGTAAGAATAAATATACAGCAAATGGTTCACTCTCATTAGAACTGAATATGGAAAAGAAAGCAAAACATATAACACAAAAGCATTAAGAGAATGCCCTTTATAATGGATAGTCCATGCATTGGAGTAAAGGGCCCAGTAAAAAATCAACAAGGTTAAAATAAATAGCTCAATAACAGGTTTGTTGCTGGGTCAGCGGACCCTTTAAGGCGCTTCACCCACAGTTCATTGTTCTCTCACCTGCTTGGACCAACAAAGTGCATAGAGAGGGGAGATAGAAAGACATTAATTGGCTGACCCTGCAACCTAGTACAATGCCCACTCCTAACCAGTGTTAATTTCATCAACGAAAATATTTTCATCAACTACATTAACACTATTTTAGTTGAATAAAATACGACGAAAAATAAAACAATTCAGGTGACTAAAACTAAAATGGCAAAATCTAAAATTTGGCAAAATGGCAAAATGTAAACTGAAATGGAAATTTAATGGCAAAATTAAACTACACTACCACATAAGAATACGTAGGGTGCATCGGCTGCTGGAAGAAAAAAAAAGGAATAGGCTTTATATTTAATGTTGGTAATATAGTCAGGTAATATGTGCAATGGCACATAGGCCCAGATTCTGAAAGGGCTTACGACGGCGCAACGCCATGTGCGCCGTCGTAAGTCCTAATCTGGGCCGTCGTATCTATGCGACTGATTCTTAGAATCAGTTACGCATAGATAACCATTAGATCCGACAGGCGTAAGGCTCTTACGCTGTCGGATCTTAAATGCAATTTTTTTTTTCTGCCGCTAGGTGTCGCCTCCGTCGTTTTCCCGATCGAGTATGCAAATTAGCAAAATACGCGAATTCCCGAACGTACGCGCGGTCGACGCAGTGAAGTTACGACGTTTACGTTAGATTTGCGATGCGTAAAGTTGCCCCTGGGTATATGAGGCGCAGTCAATGTTAAGTATGGCCGTCGTTCCCGCGTCAAAATTTGAAAATTTACGTTGTTTGCGTAAGTCGTCAGTGAATGGCGCTGGACGCCATTTACGTTAACGTCGAAACCAATTACGTCCTTGCGACGTCATTTAGCGCAATGCACGTCGGGAAATTTTAGGGACGGCGCATGCGCAGTACGATCGGCGCGGGAACGCGCCTAATTTAAATGATCCACGCCCCCTTCGCCGCGATTGTCCGCCTAGATGTGCCCCTAGATTGTCCCCCTATGGAGATGGTTCCCATCTCCTATGCCGAACGCCGAAAGCCGCCTGAAAAAAAGGTCCGGGACTTTTTTTCAGGCGGCAGGCAGCAGGCGGCAGGCGTGGAGATGTGAACCATCTCCATAGAGGGCAATGTTAAATCATCCCTCTGGCGTGTCGGGGCGGCAGCGGCGTCACACTACAGGCGACAAAACGCCTAGGTGTGAATGGGCTCTTAGAGAGATAGAGCTGCTGGATGCTGTTCCTGGGCTTTGTGGTAGCGAACACAAGGTCATGCTCACTGTTACTACTGTGCTTTGAACACAAGCGACAGGGATCAAGGTGCTGAGCAGAGACTCAAAAAAAGAGAGATCATAAAGCTGATATTTCTGCAAGAGGGCCATTTGTTGCTGTTCTGCATTGTAATGAAGAAGCAGACTGGGGAGACACCAAGAAGCTCACGCTTGAGAGGGAGACCCAGAGCGGATGGCTGTCTTTGTCTGGTCCCAGCCAATCATCAGCATCTTAGAGACCCTAATCCAGATAAGGATATTGTGGTCCAGCTGAAATCTGCATCCTGTCTGCATAATGGATGCAGACCTAGACATAAAGGCCCAGATTCTCGTACGAGTTACGCCGGCGTATCTCCAGATACGCCGTCGTAACTCTGAGTTTGAGGCGTCGTATCTATGCGCCTGATTCTTAGAATCAGTTACGCATAGATTTGTATTAGATTCGACCAGCGTAAGTCTCTTACGCCGTCGTATCTAAGTTGCATATTTACGCTGGCCGCTAGTGGCGTGTACGCTGATTTACGCCTAGAAATATGTAAATCAGCTAGATATGCCAATTCACGAACGTACGCCCGGCCGACGCAGAAGAGATACGCCGTTTACGTTAGGCTTTTCCCGGCGTAAAGTTACCCCTGCTATATGAGGCGTAGATGAGGCGTACCAATGTTAAGTATGGACGTCGGAAAAGCGTCACATTTTTCACGTTTTACGTCGTTTGCGTAAGTCGTTCGCGAATAGGGCTGTGCGTCATTTACGTTGACGTCGAAAGCATTGGCTTCTTGCGGGTTAATTTGGAGCATGCGCACTGGGATACTTTCACGGACGGCGCATGCGCCGTTCGTAAAAAGCGTAATTTACGTGGGGTCACATTAAATTTACATAACACACGCCCACATCTTCCACATTTGAATTAGGCGGGCTTACGCTGGCCTATTTACGCTACGCCGCCGCAACTTTGGTTTGAGAATACTGCAATTGCCTGTCAAAGTTGCGGAGGCGTAACGTAAATAGGATACGTTACGCCCGCACAAAGATGCGCGCTTCTACGTGAATCCGGACCGATATATCTATCTATGTGCATGTCCCACGCTTGCACACTATTCGATTAAGTAAAGACCTAGGTAACCAGTGTCCATTACCCTAGCAGACGTTGCATGCAGGATATATAGCAGAATGCTGCAATATGAGCAAAATGTGTTATTTCTCTACTGATCACTCTAAAACTCAATGGCAGTTTAGGATGTTAATAGCTATGTAAATAAGCCTGCTGTTGAAGAATAATGTGTCTCGGCAGTCACTTTTTTATTATTTAACTTTAACTGCAATGGGTGCCTTAGATGCTCAGCCCACAAATGATAGATCTCTCATTACAGACCAGCTGTGGCTCTTTGATTAACAATTACACTGCAATTAATTTGCAATCTTTGCAAAGATGAAGAAAGAAGGAACATCTGCTTGTGACTCTGCAAACTGCAGTCTCATCAACATGTTTCATTAGAAACCGAAGAAATATAACCGTAAAACTGTGATGAATAATACATTATATATAAGAGCTGAACAGGTTTGCAATAGAGAAAGTTCCCCTTACTATTCTAGTTTAAAAAAAAAATATTCCAAACATTCTGGCCTTCGTTCAGTGCTTCTTAGAATACCTAAAAGGCTATTGTGCGATACCCAGCCATGCCATTTGTAGATTTAAAGTGTATATAAACCCAAGAACAAAGAAAAAAAGAATGTCAAACATTAGCTGTAGAGGCTGCATTCATTGTGGAGGACACCGCCGTGACCCACTGCCCCACAGAGACAGGTAAGTGCGCCAGGCGCGTGGGGGGATGCACACTGGCAACATTTGCTGGGCATAATGGCGGCAATTGATTGGCACACCGGCAGCAATTGATGGGCACACTGGCAGCAATTGATGGGCACAGTAGAGGCAATTGATGGGCACGCTGGCAGCAGTTGATGGGCACAGTAGCGGCAATTGATGGGCACACTGGCAGCAATTGATGGGCACAGTAGCTGGAATTGATGGCCACACTGGCAGAAATTGATGGGTACAGTATCTACGTTTGATAGCACAGTGGTGGCAATCTATGGGTACAGTGGCTACGTTTGATGGGCTCAGTGGCTGCATTTGATGGCACAGTGGCTGCATTTGATGGCACAGTGGCTGCGTTTGATGGGCACAGTGGCTGCGTTTGATGGGCTCAGTGGCTGCATTTGATGGCACAGTGGCTGCATTTGATGGCACAGTGGCTGCGTTTGATGGGCACAGTGGCTGCGTTTGATGGGCACAGTGGCTGCGTTTGATGGCACAGTGGCTGCGTTTGATGGCACAGTGGCAGCAATTGATGTTTTTTTTTTTTCGTTTGTTTGCGCCCCCCCAAATTTTGAGCACCAGCCGACACTGCTCGCACAGGATCCTTTTTTCGGTCGGCAGCAGAATTGGATCTAATTTTTGCTGAATTGAATTGCATTCACACCCATGCAATCCGATTCCTGTCCAAATTTACAGTTCGCTCTGCAATATGCAAACTGATTTGGGGGTGTAATTAGCTTTCTATTGACACTCCCAGCAGTTCGCATATGGCAGTGTGAACTGCCTGCGAGTTGCATGCAATGATGAACCCACACTGGATTCACAGGGTTCCCGCATCACTGCAGTGTGAACCGGCCCTTAATTTTAAATATTCTTTCGGCTATTTTTCTCTTAGGATCAAACATTAGGGAATGTTACATTTTCTCAGCAAAAGACAACAAATAGAAACTAACATTACACACATATATTACTTTTATTACATTACATGTTATAAACACACAGGTATTATTTTTAAATTTTCTGCAAATGATGAGACATTCTTATTTTTATAAATAGACTCTCAAATGTTCCCTGGACATTGGCTATCACAAGTAGGTGATGACTTCTTAGAAAGCAGAAGATGTTTAAATGTTTTTGATGTTTCGGGGAAAAAAGGGAAATTAAATTACCACATTGTACATATAATAGAGAATTGAATAAACTAACTACATTTATATACTTCCTGTTTGTTTCTCCTAAATATATTATTATTAAAAAGTGAGCTGTCTGCAGCACAATATGGCATTGGCAGCATGGGTGGTAATGTCTGCAGGTAGTACATGCGTTATGGCCCATAACGCATGTGCTGCCTGCAAAGACAGTGCTGCCAATGTCGTAATGTGCTGCAGAGACAGTGCCACCCATGCTGCCAATGGCATAATGTACTGCAGACAGTGCCACTCATGCCATAGCACCATGGCACTACAGAAATTACCACCCAGGCCGCCAATGCCATATTGAGCTGCAGACAGTGCCACCCATGATGCTATTGCCATAATGCATGTGCTACCTGCTGACAGTGTCACCCATGTCTCCAATGCCATATTGTGCTGCAGACAGTGCCACCCATGCCCATTGGCAGCATGGGTGGCACTGTCTCTGCAAGCAGCACATGCGTTATAGCATTAGCGTCATGGGTGGCACTGTCTTCAGCACATTACGGCATTGGTGGCATGGGTGGCACTGTCTGCAGCACATTGCGGCATTGGTGGCATGGGTGGCACTGACTTTGCAGGCAGCACATGCGTTATGGGCCACAGCGCATGTGCTACCTGCAGACAGTGCCACCTGCCCTGCCAATGCCATATCGTGCTGAAGACAGTGCCACCCATGCCACCAATGTCATAATGTGCTGCAGATAGTGCCACCCATGACGCTAATGCCATAATGCATGCGCTACCTGCTGACAGTGCCACCCCTGCCACCAATGCCATATTGTGCTGCAGACAATGCCACCAATAGCATAGCCATTGGCAGCATGGGTGGCACTGTCTCTGCAGGCAGCACATGCGTTATGGCATTAGCATCATGGGTGGCACTGTCTGCAGCACATTACGGCATTGGCTGCACTGTCTCTGCAGGCAGCACGTGTGTTATGGCCCATAACGCATGTGCTACCTGCAGACAGTGCCACCCATGCCGCCAGTGGTGTAATGTATTAATGTATAGATGCTGCTGCAGTAGTAGTAGATCTTGAACATAGATGTCATAAAAAAAACGTAAAAAGTAAATGGGGGGTAAGGGGGGTGTGATGGGACGATGTTTGGTCATGGCTGGAGGATTTTTTTTTTTTACATTAGTTATCTGGCCGGGCCCGGTACAACAGGGCCAGTTGTACTGGCCTATCAGCGGCCCTGGCAGGATCACACCAGACTTATTCATCCATATCTGCCCCAAAACACAGTTAAAGATTTGTTGCAAATCCACACTTGCTTGATTTTTAATGAGAGACAGAGAAAAATATATTTTGCCTAAACATGAAAACATTACATATTACTAGCATTCTTAAAAATATATATATATATATGAAGAAGAAGCAACATAAAAACCCAGCAAGAACAATTTATTTTAGAGAAATAAACAGTCCATCTCAAAATATTTTTTTTTGTTTTGTGGATGTGACAATTCTACAATTATAAGCAATGGTTGAAACTTGCAATACGAGTATTGCTGTGGCAAATGGAAAACCACAATTATTCAATAATGGTGGGTGTGCTGCAATCAAAAAAAGGTGCAAGACACTCTATGGTGTCTCGTCCAGAAATAAAAATGGGTGTGGTATGTGGATTGCGCTACCCTGGTGGTTGATCTATATTCACTTACTTCTGGGCAATATTTGTAATTATTGACCCCAATACATATCACCTCTGTTAACAATACGCCAAAAAAAAAATATATATATATATATATATATGTGTGTAAGAATGTGTACCAAGTGCTCATATACAAATATTCTTCTCAGAAAAAAAAGAAAAAAAAACACATATGTATGTGTACCATACACGTAATAAATAGTGCTCTTATAAAACGTGCATTCCCTTATGTCAGATTCAAAGAATCATTACCACAAAGACAAACAAATATTATAATAACCATAAAAAAATCTATAAATGAAAAAATATACATGTGATAATTGAATAGAGGATTTCTAAATTAGTCCTCTTCCCATTAAAGTCCCAATATGCTAGCCAGGTGCTTATAAAACGATCAATGCTTCTCTCGTAAGGTGTTAAAACACAACGTGATTTCACCACTTCAGTGATATTCCCGTCACCGTTAAGAATGGCCAGTCACCAGATCTCATTTAATAAATGCCTTTGGTTCATTTTCAGGATAACCACTCCTCTTATACGTTTTCCACCAACTGCCAGGTGCCTTGGATATGCTAGTGAGGTTTCTTTTCCTACAAAGGCTCACAGAGAAAGAGTGCCCCTCATGGTGTAGTATGTAAAAAATGTATTGATTTTTAAAAACAAAAGCAGGTATTGCACTCACATTTGGTTGTGCCCGTATGCCGGCACCAAGCTTCTCCAGCCGTGTATGCAAAACATGTAAAGGATAAAAGCCGTTCCTTTCGTGTTCCCCCTACGCCTATCTCACGATCAGCATGTGGTTCCGTAGATTTCAGCAGCCTCTACGCGTTTCGCAAGATGTGTTGCGTCCTCAGTAAGCTCCTTACGGGAGAAGCATTGATCGTTTTATTAGCACCTGGCTAGCATATTGGGACTTTAATGAGAAGAGGACTAATTTAGAAATCCTCTATTCAATTATCACATGTATATTTTTTCATTTATAGATTTTTTTATGGTTATTATAATATTTGTTTGTCTTTGTGGTAATGATTCTTTGAATCTGACATAAGGGAATGCACGTTTTATAAGAGCACTATTTAATACGTGTATGGTACACATACGTATGTGTTTTTGCATTTTTTTCTGAGAAGAATATTTGTATATGAGCACTTGGTACACATTCTTACACACATATATATATTTTTGGCATATTGTTAACAGAGGTGATATGTATTGGGGTCAATAATTACAAATATTGCCCAGAAGTAAGTGAATATATATCAACCACCAGGGTAACGCAATCCACATACCACAATGGTTGAAACTTGCATTTGGCTATACACTGCAAATTTTTACTTTCCCAAACACGTTTAAGCCACGCGCAAGTTTGCAAATTATAGTGCTCTGTAAAATATGAATGGGCGTTAACCACTTGCCTTCTGCAAATATACTGCGACAAGGCGGCTTGGCTGCTCAAACCTACGTATCTGTATGTCAGTCTGTGCGAGTGGCAGTGTAGACGCGCGATCGCCGCGGGAGCGTGGCCAAGGGTCCGGTGGCAATCTGTGATCACGGTACAGAGAGGCAGAATGGGATCTACCTTAAGGTGACCAGAATTTTAAAAATGAAATTCAGGGACATATTTTTTTTTTTACTAGTAATGGCGACAATCAGTGACTCTCTGCCCTTCGCCCCGCCGCTCCCAGCCTGTCAAGTCTCACTCTCTGAGCCCCGGCTACTACTAGGTGGGGAGTGGAGGGAGATCACTCCACCAGGGAAGGCAAGGAGATAAGCAGACAGGCGGCTGGCCGGGACTTGAGCCAAGGCATGCAAGGGGAGCTGAATGGGCATGCACCCGAAACTGAAGAAAAATTCCCTCCGCTCCGACCATCACATGATCATCAGAAAGGGGCACAGATAATGGAAAAAATACACCCCCCAAGCTAGTAGGAGCGTGGGAGCGGAGGTGTGTAATTAGGAATTTTTTGTTAATCCTGCGCTGACTGTCTTTGAAATTGCCCCAGCCCCTGTTCAAATCCAATCAGGGGACAAAACCGGGGACAGACTTTGTCCGGGGACAGTGTCCTCAATCCAGGGACTGTCCCTGGAAACCAGGGATGTCTGGTCACCCTAATCTACCTATGTAAACAAGGCAGATTCTCATTCTGACAGGGGACAATATTAAGATCTGCTGTTCCTAGTGATCAGAAACAGTGATCTCTGTGTTGTTCCAGTAAGCCCACCCCCCGCACAGTCATAATACACCCAGGGAACACAATTAACTCCTTGATCTCCCCCTAGTGGTAACCCCTTCACTGCTAGTGTCATTTGTACATTGATGATTGGATTGTTTTAGCACTGATCATTGTAATAATGTCACTGGTCCCCAAAAAGTGTAATTTGGGGTCAGATTTGTCAGCCGCAATGTTGCAGTCCCGCTAAAAAATGCTGATCGCCACCATTACCAGTAAAAAAAAAAAAAAAGTCCATAAATCTATCCCCTATTTTGTAGACGCAATAATTTATCATTTATAATTTATTTACCAAAAATATGTACAGTGTAGAAGAATGCATATTTGCCTAAACTAATGAATACATTTTGTTTTTTATATATTTTTTGGGATATGTATTACAACAGAAAGTAAAAAATATAGTTATTTTTTTTCAAAATTGTCAGTCTTTATTTATTTATAGTGCAAAAATTTAACACTGCAGAGGTGATCAAATACCACCAAAAGAAAGCTCTATTTGTGGGAAAAAAAGGACATCAATTTTGTTTGGGTACAGCACTGCACCACCGCGCAATTGTCAGTTAAAACAAAGCAGTTACGGACCACAAAAAACGGCATTTCATTAAGGGGGTATATCCTTCTGGGACTGTGGTTCATTTGTGGCTATTTTGCATGTCTGAGCATGCAAACTTGTGCTGGTACATAGTTGTAGAAATAGGGGAAATGTATCTCTTCTCAGACTTCCAATCATATTTCAGTTGATACATCAATTGTTTCAGCAGTTTAACCACTTCCCTTGTCAAATGAAGTCCACGGGTGGGATTTCCCATCCTGGGTGGACGTCATATGACGTCCTGGGCTCCCCGGCCGTCTAGGGGGCGTGCATGCCCACGGCATTGCTCGGGACCTGGTGCGTGTGCCTGGCGTCCGCGATGTCCGTCGGGCACCCGCGATTGCCCGCAATCACAGCAGGACCGTGGATCCACGTCCTGTCAGAGGTGATGAGGCCGCTGTGTGTTTCCAGTACAGAGGAACACAGATCGGTCTCCTCCCCTTGTGAATTCCCTCCCCCTACAGTTAGAATCACTCACTAGGGAACATATTTATCCCCCTTCAGCGCCCCCTAGTGTTAACCCCTTCCCTGCCAGTCACATTTACACAGTAATCAGTGCAGTTTTATAGCACTAATCGCTGTATAAATGTGAATGGTCCCAAAAATGTGTCAAAAGGGACCCATATGTCCGTTGCAATGTCACGGTCACAATAAAAATCGCAAATCGCCGCCATTACTAGTAAAAAAAAAAAAAAGCAATAAATCTATCCCCTATATTGTAGATGCTATGACTTTTGCGCAAACCAATCAATATACGCTTATTGCGATTTTTTTTACCAAAAATATGTAGAAGAATACATATTGGCCTAAACTGTGGAAAAATTAATTTTTTTTAATAGATTTTTTGGGGATATTTATAATAGCAAAAAAAAAAAAATATTGCATTTTTTCAAAATTGTCTCTCTATTTTTGTTTATAATGCAAAACATAAAACACCACCAAAAAGAATGCTCTATTTGTGGGAAAAAAAGGACGCCAATTTTGTTTGGGAGCCACGTCGCACGACCGCGCAATTGTCAGTTCAAGCGACGCAGTGCCGAATCGCAAAAAGTGCTCTGGTAAGGGGGGATATTCTTCTGGGGGTTGAAGTGGTTAAAAGCAGATTATCTTTAAACAATATACCACATTTTAAAGTAACATTTAGGCTATCGTATCATGCTCAAAACATTATTTCCATGTGCAATTCCCGTGTTTCGATTACGACTACGGATTTAGATGGTCTCTGTTGTTATAGTGAATTTGATTTTGTGACAATTTTTTCCCCAGAGCGCTATAGTGAAAACATTTTTGCGCTAATTTACGTAGTATTGGGCATTTTGCGACCATTTATTTGTGCATTTGCAAATTCGCACTATAGTAAATAAACCCCATTGTGTCTACACATACTTACTGCAAGGAATTCCTGGGAAGGCCATAGGTAGCAGGGGAGGGCTGGCAGCTTTAGGCCTGAGGGGCAAGTCCAGTCAAGTGGCCCATTGAACCGCCAAATCAGCTCACCATCCATGGCCCACCCTTTTCAATGCAGCCTCACCAGTGCCCATCAGTGCAGCTGGGGCAGGTTACATGGGGTGTATTGGGGGTCAGCTAGGGGTGTCCGGGTATCTCACCTCAGTGATCTCAGCTCAGCAGGTCCTTGCACGCCATGGCCTCCTGGGGGGGTAATGCTCCTGGTCCTAGGGTCAAGTTGCAGTCAGCGCCCAGCCATGCAGCCCTGCGTTCCGACTCCCTGGCACGCCCTGCCTCTGCCTGCTTCCAAGAATCAGGTCCCAGGGAGTTGTTGTTTCCTCTGCTCTGTTTTCCACCCACCAGGAGCTTGAGCGTGGACTACAACTTCCGGGATGCAGCTGCTGGCCATTTTGAACATAAGTTAGGGTGACCTGGGAGGCAATTGCCCCCCTGCCCCCCAGCCCAGCCCTCCCCTGATAGGTAGGATCTGCTGTGGTAAACAGCTGTGGTAAAATATACCTGATATGTTACGTGAGGTTCATCCAGGAGAACAGTTTTATTTTAAGTGACCTGGGAGCAAATTGGTTTGGGGAGGGAAGGGTTTTCAGTTAACATTCGATTTAATACCTCCAATCAGCCAGACTCCTTTGCTTATCTTTTAAATGTCAGTATTTTACTGCAACTCTAGCTCTAAATATTTATACAGCAATTTCTTGGCTCATTAAAATATATATTTCTTACCGACATGTGTCACCAGGAAAGGTTTTGCCTCTACACAATGGCCTCTATTTAGCAATGTTACATGCAATGCCTGAAAATATTTGTACTGTACTAAGAATTAAAGACTAAGTGCGCAAACTGGAACATAATGCCAAAACGCCAGCCACATTACCACATCACCTTAACTTATAGCATAGGCACCTAATTTATTGCTGCAGAAATCTCTTGACCAATCATGGAAGCTGCATTTGCCAACTACCTGTCAGTACGGTTCCATAAACATAGAATATGAAACTGCTACTGAGGTAATGAATCTCCAGCTTCTGAGCCAGTGGCCTGTACTGTCTAGGTCAGACTTCTCCATTCTGTCCTGTTGCTGAGTGCTCCGTGATTGTAGGATTGCCTTAGCCAGAGAATGAGATTTAGGAAAATGGGATTATGAAGCAATGATGTGAATCTGTCACCAGGAATTAATCCCTTCTGATGTAATAGTATATAAACATTGTTGTCTACAAGGGCAGGCAGGGCCGGATTTGCTCTCCCTGCCGCCCCAAGGCCAGGTTCCGCAATGCACCCCCTCCCCGCCAACTAAACTACCCCCCCCCCCCCCCCCCAAATCAACAGAGAATGGCAACTGGATGGCAGGGGCATGGTTAGTTCAAATCTTTTTTGTTTCTTTTTTTTTTTACTTTTTAATTACTTTTTTATTTATTTTTATTGTAGCTTGTCATTTACTCTCTTGTTTAATTTTCTTATTATTTTTAATATTATTTTTCTTATTCTTTACTTTTTAATTACTTTTTTATTTTATTAATTTAATTATTATTTCTTAGTATTTTTTTATTTACATTTTTTTTAATAATTTTTTTTTCACTTAACTTTATTGCTATCACACAGGAGAAAACACTTTCCTGTGTGATAGCAATTTGAGGTGACAGGTTCTCTTTATTGACCATGTCACCTCCAAAACAGTCCTGGCACTGTGCTAGAACTCCTGTCACAGCTGAGATGGGAGGAGCACAGCTCACTGTGTACATCGGCGGCGGCGGGGACAGGAGACAGACTCGGCAGCTGGGGGGAGGACGGAGTCCCGAAGACAGAGCCAGAAGAGAGAGGTATGTGTGGGGGGGGAGGGGAGGACGGATGGCAGCACACATTTAACAAGTGATTTCGGCGACCTTGCCGCAATCACTTGTTAACGAGCGAGCAGATTCCCCCACACTACATTTAGTCCTGCAAGAAAGCAACTTACCGCCATTAACTGTATGTTCCGGGGCATCGGGGGACTCCATGCCGCTGGCCTCGGTGGCCTTGTGGGAAATCCGGGCCTGAGGGCAGGCATACTGCCTGTGCACTCTCCACATCTTCGCAGGGGCCATTAACAAGCATGGCGAAGGGGAGAAGACTTTTTTACATGCCAACTTCTGATTTCTAAGTCTGTCTGTGGAGGCACACAGCCCCAATCAGGATACCTATCTGTTCAGCACACAGAACCAGATTTATTGGGGTAATCCACCAATTGCGGCACTGTAATAAATTTCAGCTTTTGAGATGTAACTGGCATCCTCATACATTCAGTTTTGTTCACCTGTACAAGGCAGGCATGGAGGACTGTCTGATGGAGGACAGTGGCAAGAGCAACAATTACTTCTAGGTCAGTCTTGGTTTTACAACATAGTACAACTATATGTTCCTTGCAAATGATAAAGTCAAATTTCAAGGTCATTTTAGTTACATTTATGACTTTAGAATAGACTTATTTTTCAGGAGAGTGAGTAAAGAGAAAGCAATGCAAATGTGCCCATAATTAATCTTATATGCCTTTATTGCGTTAGTTGATAAATAGGGATGAGATTAAGGCTGGGGTCGAGCGTAAGTTCAACCAAAACCCAGCCTGTTCGCAGTTCAGCGAGATGCCAAATAAACTGGCCATGTTTGGATAGTTTACCCACCTGAATCTTTAACAGGATTTACATTGCTGAATGATGTGAGTAAAGGGGGCATTGTTTACATTTTTGTCCTGTAATTTTATTAAAGGGCTTTTTCACTGTGTTGGTGTGTTTATTTAATTTGTGTATGTATATTAATACTCATGGGGATGTAGGCTGTACCAAATAAATATAACTAATACCTATAAATAAAAACTCAACATACCAAAGTGTATTTAAATAATTTTATTGATAATAATTATTTCTTTATTCATTTTCTTTTTTGGTAATAGAAATGGCCGCGGCACCTTTATTGGTAAATATATAAATATATATAAATAAATAAATAATCCAATTAATAATTTAACTTCTTAATAAATAAAACTTTCAATATTCAACTTCTTAAAATAACTTTCCAAACTTAAAATTCTCTCTCAAGATCTCGCTCAGTCATAAAACTCGAGCGAATACCATAAATAATAAATAAATACAAGTCCCCCCTTGACTTCAAGGGTGACATGACACATAACAGGTGCTGCGACAGGGTGGGAGGGAAGGGGGAGCACACCACGCTGATCCAGGTTACAGCTGGTTAATGCCTCGGGGTGCTGGGCTTATATAGCCCCAAAAAGACCGGGAAAAACGTGACTTGAAAAACACCGGGAAAAACGTGACTTGAAAAAGACCGGGAAAAACGTGACTTCAGCCTTCCCGCTCAAAATCACGTTTTTGCCGCCCAAAACCAGGCTTCTACCCGCCCAAATTATACCTGACAGCCATAGTGAAGCTGACAGGACTCCATTTTTTTTTTTTTTTAAACAGACATATAAAATAACGTTTACTGTAAATTTAATTTATTTATTTATTTTTTATTTATTTTGCCAGCCACTCTCCCCATGTTGTGGGCACTAATTAATGCCCCCTTTTCATGGGAATGTAGGCTGTACCAAATAAATATAACTAATACCTATAAATAAAAACTCAACATACCAAAGTGTATTTAAATAATTTTATTGATAATAATTATTTCTTTATTCATTTTCTTTTTTGGTAATAGAAATGGCCGCGGCACCTTTATTGGTAAATATATAAATATATATAAATAAATAAATAATCCAATTAATAATTTAACTTCTTAATAAATAAAACTTTCAATATTCAACTTCTTAAAATAACTTTCCAAACTTAAAATTCTCTCTCAAGATCTCGCTCAGTCATAAAACTCGAGCGAATACCATAAATAATAAATAAATACAAGTCCCCACCAGCCGCTTTTGTCCGCTAACAAAAGCGGCCTACCCCACCACCGTGGCCATTTCTATCATGTTTTGAAAATCCATATTAAAAATATCTAAACCTATATCAGATAGGTGAACACCATCTGGCCTGTAAAGGCCAGATAAGCCACCCTCCAATTCAGTATGCCTATAGGAAAAACTGCCCAACACAGGCATGAATTTTTCAATTGAATGATTAACTCGTTTACGTATCTTCTCCAAAGATTTTTTCTCTGACAAAGATAACCAGATCAAACGAGGAATCATCTCTGAAAAAATTATTCTGGTACCTGGGAAAAATAAATGAATACGTTGCAAGTCATTTTTTATCATTAAAATTAGGTCCAACGTTGAACATTTACCTACATCGTTCCCTCCTAGGTGAATTATTAAAATATCCGGGTAAGGCAAAACATTAGAAAGCAAAGAAATATGCTGAAAAAGATTGTTCCACCGGAGGCCACGAATACCTTTCCAGAAGATTTTAAAAGAATCAGAGGGTAAAGAAAGATTAGTAGAGTAGCAACGTTGACCTGCCCTTTTGTGAGCCCAGTGAACAAATGAATGTCCAATTATCCAGACGGAAGATATTGAACCTAGAATCAAACAGATAGATTAGGGCGAATATATATACTAAATCTCTTAGATTCCCATCTACCCAGACTTTTAATAACAGAATCATTAAGACCCATTCTAGCAGCTTCCGTGGCAGCTCCAATACGGAAAGAATGAGGGGAAAATTTTAAATGACCAAGATTTAAAGAAACCAAACAGCGCCGAAATATGGTAGAAAATTGAAACTTTGTCAATGGAGAAAAATCAAGATGAACCAAAAAATTACCTGCACATGAAGGCCTAACTGAAAAATACTTGGATAAAACTATATAAGGGCAAATAATAGGATCACCGCAGGCATGCAGGGTAAGCCAATGCCCTCTGCCAAAAATATCAGTTTTTGACTTGTTGACAAAAACTTGTACTTTCCCTTGCGAGATGCAAACTTCCCCTACTTGCAAACCAGAATTACCTTTTTTATTGTTTGGAACTAGCTCCGATATGCGGAGAGCTGCAAAGAAAATTAACACGAAAGCTGTCTGGAATAGTAAGGATTCAAATTCTGAACAACAAACTTTACTTGTAGCTAAACAAATATTCCTTAAAAGCTCTATGGAAAAGGGCCTACGCGTATCTGGTGTAAATGTCTGCCTTCTATAACCCTTTAGGACCTGACGTACTGAAAAGAAGCTGTTACAGGCAGGCAAATTATGCAACTTCAGGAAAAAAGAAATCCCAGCCAAACTCTTGTTGATGTAGTGATAGGATAAACTTTGTTGCATAAGAGAACAAAGAAATGCCAGGACTGTCTGTTCCGTAGGGGAAAAACCAAATAAACCTACTTCCTCATGAAACAACAGCCACTTCCTCCATGCAACCGAATAATCGATCCATGTCTTGGGGGCAATAGAGCTCCTAATGGCTGATATAACAGGAGTTATATCAAATCCCATAAATGACTCGGGCAAGTGTAGCCCACTGGGTCCGCTTCCGGAAAGAGTTGTCTGAAACGAGCCATCTGGAAACGAGACAGTGCATCCGCTATCAGATTACTTTTCCCAGCTACATGCTTCGCTTTAACCCAGATATTAAGTTTTAGACATAATAAAACAAAATATCTCAGTAACTTTATCACCAAAATGGATTTTGAAGAAAGACAATTTAGTGCAAAAATAACACCTTTATTGTCTGAATGGACCAAAATTCTTTTATTTGCAAAAATATTCCCCCACAGTTCAAAGGCTACCACTATAGGGAATAATTCAAGTAGGACTATATTCTTGGTTGCCTTATTGGCCACCCAAAAAGGAGGCCAACTACCACAGCACCAGTGGGTGCTCCAAATTGCAGCAAAGCCATGTGCACCCGCTGCGTCAGTGTAAAGGTCCATATCCGCTGAAAAAATAAAATCTTCTTGAAAAAAGGTACGACCATTGTAATCTTCTAAAAACTGAGACCAAACCAAAAGATCATCTTTCAGCTCGGAAGTGATGCGAATATGAGAAAAAGGAGATTTTAATCCAGACATTGCCAAAGACAACCGTCTGGAAAAAATCCTGCCAACCGGCATGACCCTGGTTGCAAAAGCCAATAATCCCAAAAAGGACTGAAGTTCCTTTAACAGGACCTTCCTTCTTCTTAGAAAAAGAAAAATCAAACTTTGAATTTTTTTTTTTTCAAATAATAATTTTTGTTTATTTTCATAAAATGTCAGTACAGAATATAGCAGCAGTTCAAGTGCAAAAGATGAAAGGAGGTACAAAATTCCAGCTAGCTGGGCTTATACAGTGGCTCCATATCTATTTCTGCTATCAGTGACATGTAACACAATTGGAGATCTAAAAGAAGGAGTAAAGAAAGAGAAGAGAAAGGGAAAGAGGGGGGGTGGATATAAGGAGGGAATGGGGTGAGGAGGGGGGGACAGGGCGGGGGGGGAGGCGAGAAGGAAAAGGGAGAGGGGATGGGACAGGGGGGATAGGGGGGGGGGGCAGGCAAGATTGTCAGGGTGAGCAGTGTACCTTGGCGGCCTATTGTCGACTCACGGCGGGTCCTCCACCACGTGCCACCTCTCCCAGACCAGATCATGGGCATCCAACCTACCTGGATCCTAGCCGTCATTTTTTCCATGAGTTCTACATCTTTGACCCTAGCATAGAGGGCTTCTTGTGATGGGGGGATTGGTTTCTTCCAATGAAGCGCTATCAAGCACCTCGCAGCTGTGGTTATGTGTCTCAGCAGTTTCTTGTAGGGCTTAGCTATGCGAGGTTGGGATAGGCCCAGCAAGAACAGCTTCGGGGAGAGGGGTATGGGCGCCTCCAGGAGGCGAGATAGGAGCTCTTGCGTTTGAGTCCAGAATGGGACAATCAGGGGGCACGTCCAGTAGATGTGGAACAGTGTGCCCTTGGCTTGGCTGCAGCGCCAGCATCGGTCAGAAGTGGAGGGGTAAATCCTGTGGAGGACGTCCGGGGTCAGGTACCAGAAGAACAGCACTTTATACATATTTTCCTTATAAAGGGTGCAGATCGAACTCTTGGCCGCCTGCCTCCAGACTGCCCTCCACTCGTCCTCCGAGAGCACCTCCCCCAGCTCCCTCTCCCATCGGAGCATATATGTATGTTTACCTTTGGTTTGTGCGGGGTATTCATTGAGGATTTGGTAAATGTCTGATATTAGACCCCTTCGGGCAGTGCCCTCGAGGATGATTCGCTCAAATGGGGTCGGTTTTGAGAAGAGGAGCCGAGGGGCGATTGTTTGAGCGTAGTGCCTGATCTGTAGGTAGCTGAAAAAAGCTTGCCGTGGAATGTCATGTTTGGCTTGGAGATCAGTGAAGGAGTGTAGGGTGCGGGATCTAGGGTCTACTAAATGACCAAAGTGAAATAGGCCTCGCGATGCCCAGGGCCAGGACATCTGATGGGTGAGACTGGTCGGTATTTTAGGGTTGTAGAGGAAAGAGGTCAGCAGGGAGCTATCGGACCTAAGTCGACCGTCTTGGGCTAACCTCCTCCAGGTACTTTGAAGCTGCCGCATGGAGCCCAGTAAACGTCCGGGCTCCACTGCCGCATTTGCGTTCCACAGGAGGTTGTTGGGGTGCATAGGCGCCAACCAGATCTTTTCCACCTCCGTCCATCTATTGTAAGACTTCTGGGGGAACCATGATGCCACTGCCCGGAGCTGCGAAGCCTGGTAGTATTTGACCAGGTCTGGGAAGGCCAGGCCTCCCTCGGTTCGTGACGCCGTCATAACCGAGCGTGGGATCCTGTGGCGTTTGTAGTTCCACACGTACCGGAGGAGGTCGGCTTGTAGGGCTCGCAGATGTGCGCAGGGGACCGGGATAGGGAGGGTCTGGAAGAGGTATAGTAGTTTTGGGAGGACTACCATCTTTATTGCCGCTATCCGGCCTAATAGGGATATCTGATGGGACTTCCATTTGTGGATCAGCGCCCTTATTGAACTGTATAGGGGGGGAAGTTGGCTTGGTACAGGGATGTAAAGCTTGGGGTCAGTTGGACCCCCAGGTATTTCAGGGAGGTTCGCTCCCAGTGGTACGGGAAGACGGACTGCAAGTGTAGGGCCTCTGGTTCGGGCATATTGATTGGCATGGCCATGGACTTGGCCGTATTAGTCTTGTATCCCGAGAGGGCCCCGTAGCATTCTAATTCCCTGTGTAGGTTGGGCAGAGAAATGCGGGGGCGCGTTAGTGTCAGGATAATGTCATCGGCGAAGAGGGAGATCTTAAATTCCCTCCCCCTTACTGGGATTCCACAGATATCCGGGTTGCCTCGGATCGTCGCTGCTAAGGGCTCGACGCAGAGAGCAAAGAGGAGGGGGGAGAGGGGGCACCCCTGACGGGTCCCATTAGTAACGGGGAAGGTGGATGAAGTGGCAAAGGGCGTTTTCACCTGTGAGATCGGATTGGTGTAGAGGTGTCGGACCGCCCGGAGGAAAGGTCCCCTAAATCCCATATGCCTTAACGTGGCGAGCATGAAGGGCCAGCCAAGGCGGTCAAACGCCTTTTCCGCGTCCAGACTCAGGAGCAGAGACTCCGGGCCCTCCCTGCTCGCCACGTCAATTAGGTCGATCACCTTTCTCGTGTTGTCCCCCGCTTGGCGGAGGGGGACAAAGCCCACTTGGTCTTTATGGACCAGAGATGGTAAAACTACATTTAGGCGGAGGGAGAGGACCTTTGTGAAGATCTTGAGATCAGAGTTCAGCAGGGCTATCGGCCTGTAGCTTGCACACAGTGAGGGGTCCTTGTCTGGTTTGGGGATGAGGGTGATGAAAGAGCGCTGCATGTCCTGCGGGATGGGGGTCTGCTGTAGGAAGGCGTTGAAGAGCTTCGTCATGTGAGGGAGGAGTGTGGGGAGGAAGGTCTTGTAGTATTCGTATGGAAACCCGTCAGGGCCTGGGGATTTATGGGCGGGTAGGGACTTAATGGCTGCGGTCAGTTCCTCTCCTGTAATGGGAGCGTTAAGGGAGGCTAGGTCGCCCGGTTGTAGCCGGGAAATGCCCGCCCGAGTTAGGTATTGTGTCATCCTGTCTAACAGGTCGGGGGGGGTGGGTCATGGGGGATTTCTGGCTTGTTATACAGGTCGGCGTAGAATGCTGCGAAGGCATCCGCAATACTCTGAGGGTGTGATATAATATTGCCCGAACCATCCTGGACCTGGTGTGGGGTGGATGCGAGCGAACGGTCTGCTAGTTTCCTCGCCAGTAGCGCCTGTGCCTTGTTGCCTTTGTCATAATATACCTGGCGGAGGCGTACTAGAGCTTTCTCGACTCGACCCATCGCAAGGTCCCGGAGTGTTGACCGTACCAGGGCGATACGTTTAAGTAGCGTCAAGGAGGGGGAAGACTGTAGGCGAGTCTCTAAGGCCCGGAGCTGCGCTTCCGCCTGTTTTCTAGCCGCCTCGGCATTCCTCTTAAGGGCCGAGGAGATGGCCATACACCGTCCCCTAATTACCGCCTTATGGGCGGCCCACAGTGTGGTAGTGGAGACGTCCTGTGTGTCATTTTCGCTGAAGTAAAGTTGCAGGGTGGAGTCTATTTCCATTTTGGAGGGGGTGTGTTTCAGGAGAAAGTCATTCAAGCGCCAGTTATAGGGCCTGCGGGTGGGAGTGTCGAGGTCAAGGGTCAGGGTAATGGGGGCGTGGTCGGACCAGGAGATGGGCAGGATCTGTGCGGAGTCAGTGATGCGTAATGTAGTATTGTTGACTAAAAAGTAATCTATGCGTGAGTGCGTATGGTGGGGGGATGAATAAAAGGTGAACTGGCGATCCCCTGGGTGAAGCGCCCTCCATGCGTCGAATAGAGCATGTTTCCTCGTCAGCTGACGGAAAAGTTTAGAGTCCCGCAGGGCTTTCGTTTGAGAGGCTCGGGGGTTCACCACCAGGCGGTCCCAGGTCGCCGAATGGGGCAGGTTAAAGTCCCCCCCCACTACCAGTAGGCCGTGGGGGGATCTAGCTAGGCGGGTGAGAACCTGGCTTAGAAATCTGTGCTGATGTGCGTTGGGGGCATACAGGGTGCATAAAGTTATGTCTCGTGAGTGCCATGTCCCCCTCAGAATGATGAAGTGGCCCAGGGGGTCAATGTAGGAGTCTGTGCAGGTGAAGGGAGTGCCCCGTTTGATCAAGATTGCGACCCCTGCCCGTTTGCGCGGGCTAAAGGCCTGGTATATTAAGGGGAAGTACCTGGATGCAAACGTGAAGGAATCGCCCTTAGGAAAGTGCGACTCCTGCACCATTATAATCTCCGCCCCTGTTTGCCTGAATTCCCTAAGTGCTAGGTGACGTTTTCTGTTGGAGTTAAGCCCGTGTACGTTTAAGGATAGCAACTTAGCCATACTGTGGGTGGAGAGATCGCGGTTTGTACTTATCTGGAGTTGGTCGAGCTGGATCTGGTTCTGGGAGGGCGAGTGGGGAGACCGTCGTGGCGACGGCTACCAAGGTGTGCTGTCGGGTGCTGCCTGCACGGGGGAGGAGAGAGAGGTGTCTGAAAAGAGAGAAAAGAGTGAGAGCAAAAGCAAAACATAACACATCAACAATCAACAATGGGGGCCCGAATGGCCCGAGGGCCCTCGGGTCCCAACAGTTCCTTAAGGACCTCCCGACCAAAAAGTCCAAAAACATAGGTCGGGGGGGCAGGGGGGTGGCGTGGAGGAACTCCACTGTGGGGGTTAGGGGAAGAGGAACTCTTAGGCTATCAGCCATGGGGGGGTCCGTGATCAAAAGGGCAGCCTCTTCGACGTCTCATCCGAGACAGGCCCGATGTGTGGCGTAGGGGTAAGGCTGGGGCAACCGGGGGTAAATGGCGGGGTAAGAGCAAGAAAAATAAAAAAAGAGAAAATACAAAAACAACAGCAAAACCGGAGAGTCTCCTGTGGTGCTCGAGGCGAATTTCGTGGCCGGGGCGACCATCTTAGGCGTGCTTGTGCCTGGGGGAGTTGCGGGCAGGGTCCCGGCCCCTGGGGCGTTTAGGCGGCGGGACTCTCTGCCAGACTACTGGTGGAGGGGGTGGAGTGGCCACGAGATCCCAATCCGGCAGCCGGGGAACGGGAATGTCCAGTGTTCTGCCGAAGTCGTCCAGGTCCTCTGGGTAGCGTAGGGTGGCTGAGGTCCCCTGGTGGTTGGCGGACAGGCTAAAGGGGAAGCCCCATCGATACACAATGTCCTTGTCTTGCAGGGTGCGGAGCAGGGGTTGTAGTAGGCGTCGTTTCTGCAACGTGATCCAAGAGAGATCCGGGTAGAGTTGTAGTGGGTTGTTGTCAAAGAGGAGGTTGCGCATAGGACGGGCTTTGCGCATTATGTTTTCCTTCAGCGGGTATGAGTTTATGCGGCATATGACGTCCCGTGGTTTGGAGGCTGGTCCCTTTGGCTTGAGGGCTCGATGGGCCCTGTCCATCTCGATGGTCTTGTCTGTTGGTTCCCCCAATATTTCGTTGAATAAGTTCTGAAGGGTGAGCTGTAGGTCTTCTGCCCCATCCGCTTCAGGGAGTCCGCGTATGCGGATGTTGTTGCGGCGCCCCCTGTTGTCCAGGTCTTCCATATGCCGCTGCATGTCTCTCAGCATGAGACGGTGGTCTGACGCCTGGGTCTGGGTGCGGTGTACCGCCAGTTTAGTCTCCTGAATCTCTTCCTCAGCCATTTCCATTCTGTCATTTAAGTGTTTGAGGCCCGTTTGCAATACTTGAATTTCAGCGCGGCAAGTCGCCCTGACGTCCTCGACAAGCTGTTTAAAGTCCTCCTTCGTGGGAATGGCCTGCAAGTAAGATTGCCATGGTGGGGGGGGATGGTATGAGGGTCCCCTGACATCGTACATAGGCTGCAGTGGATCAGTGGGGGATGGATGGCGGGTGGAAGCTGGTTCCCTGTGCCGTCTGGCCTCGAGGGGGGGTTGCTGGGGCAGGTCCCATGTGTTGGACCAGGCCTCGGCCTGATCTACTGGTGGAGTAGGGGCCCTTCCCTGCCAGGGGGTGCTGGTGGTGGCCATGGAGGCATATGATGGGGGAGAGATCCCCTGCTGAGCTCCGGTCCCCGGATGGATGGCCGGATGGGTCTGTCCCTGGGCAGTAGGGGAGGTAGGGTCTGGTCTAATGCCAGCAGAGGAGCTGCCCTGCTCTGAGGGCTCCATAGAGGCCCGGGTGCTCGCGGAGGCCTGCAGGGCCGGGAAATCCTCATCAAACGTGGGTGATGTGGTGAGCTGGGAGCCGCTCTGCTGCTCAGGGTCTGGGGCTGTACGTAGCAGGCGGGGGAAGGCCCCAGTGCATTGGGTGACCTGCTCTGGAGAGGGAAGGGGGGCTGCGGCCTGTGCCTCGTGGTCCGCCGCGGGGGGGGCGGGGGTGCTGCGATCCACTCACCCATGTCTGTGATCCATCCGGGCCCGGGGATGGAGCGGTGGTCCGCGGTCGGGTGGAGGATGGCTCCGGATGGTAAGGCGAGGAGGTGCAGGGAGAAGAGGCTCCTGTTCTGAGGGTGGTCGCGTCCGGCGCCATCTTGTCCCCTCCGCCCGGCGGCATTTCGGGCGCTTTAAAGTAGTTTTTCAGGGTCGTAGCGGAGCCTGGCGGGGGTTGAGATGATCCCCTTGCTTTGCTGGATCTTGTGGTCCGCGATCCGCCCATGGATGGCGGCGAATACCCCCGGTTTGGTGCCTATTAGCTGCGGGCTGGAGAGGAGCTCTCAGGGGTTGCTTCCTTCCAGGCTGGCTTCCGGTCACGCCCCCCCAAACTTTGAATTTTATTTATTTTAGCTAAAGGAAGTTGATACTGACATAACATGGTATCAATGGAGATACCCAAAAACTCTATAACTGTAACTGGCAAAACCGTTTTTTAAGTGGCAATAGGAACGCCGAAATATTGCGAGATATTTAAAAATAATTTCAATAATAAAAAACAAACGGGAGAATTTGGCGGTCCAATAAAAAGATAATCATCTAGGTAATGGATGACGCCGTCGCAACCCGACTCGTGGGTGATGACCCATTGCAAAAACGTGGCAAACATTTCAAAATAACTACACGATAGTGAGCAACCCATGGGTAGGCACATATCAAAGAAAAACTTTTCTTCAAAACAAAAACCCAATGAGCTAAAGGATTCAGGGGAAATAGGCAATAATCTGAACGCAGATTTGATATCAGACTTTGCTAACAAGGCCCCCTTACCGAATTTTTTAATGAGTCTTATTGCGTCATCAAAACTTGCATACGAAACGGAGGCCAAGGGGCCATCAATCTCATCGTTTAATGAATCACCTTTGGGATACGAAAGGTGATGTATCAAGCGATATGAGCCAGGCTCCTTTTTGGGCACAACACCCAAAGGAGAAATGCGAAAATTTTCAAAAGGAGGAGAAACAAAAGGACCAGCAACCCTACCGGCAGCTATCTCCTTTATCAATTTCTCCCTCACTACCTGGCTATGCATCAAAACGGATTTTAAATTGCTTACCATGGTAAAATCAGACACCTGAAAACACTGGTAGTTTAAAACCTAAGGAAAAACCTTCAATTAAGGCCTCCGCCTTCTCCCTGTCTGGGAACAGCATTAGCCAAGGGTGCATTCTTTCCAGCTTCACCGGCGTGCAAGCTTTTGGAATTATCCCTGTGTTGTGAATGTGGATAATTTCTTTTGAAACACTTTGTGACTGGATGGGTCCCAAAACAAAAGGAGCACTCATGCTTGTAACGGCACGAGGTCGACCACTTGCACTGGGACTCATTGAAAGCGTAACAAAGACCTTTCTTAATTGAACTATTTTGACTTACCGGCGATTGTCTTGCAAAAGCCGGTTTTTGAGGAAGAATTAAATTTAGCCATAAGCCTACGTCTTTCATACCCCACTTTAAGTTGGGGTAAACCGACATTTTTTGGCGGAAAGATTCATCATAATTGAACCAACCATATCCGCCAAAATTCCGATAGGCTTCCAAAATATTTTCCAAATGTTGAAATAAACCGCTACATTTATCAGGGAATTTTTCTCCCATAATAGCAGAAAAAATACAAAAAGCTTGAAGCCAATTATAAAAAATTTTTGGGACCGTGCGACGCCTATCATCAGTAACCTCATCTAATTTTTTATCAAACTTCCCAGAAAATTCTTTGCCAGGAAGTAAAGTTAATAAATCAATAAAATCACCCTTCCAAATTTTCTCTTTAATATTAGTTGACAGATGAAAACCTAACGAAGAAATATCGCATGGCAAGGGCTCTTTAAAACAAATTTCAGGGACTTGCGCAGGGACTGGCAAAGAACAAACGGGATCCTGCAAAGAATTAATGTTAGAAATGCTAGGGATCAGCGAAGGGTTAACCTGATTAGACCACACATTAGCTGGGGACACTTGTGAATTTAATTGGCTACTAATAACATCTTGCAATTTGTTAATAGAATTTAATAATTGACTTAGCATTGAATGGCCAGCAGACTCACCATCTACAGAGGACGCTGCTGCCACCTGTGGTGAAATTGTAGTACTGCACGCACTGTTCTGAGAGCTTGAGGCTTGTACAGATGCTTCTGAATGACGCTGAGCCATCACCTCATCCAGCCTATTCTGCCTGGAGACTAGTGACGCTGAGGAGTCCTCCAATGAAGATGGAACCTGCAAAGGAAATAAAAAAGGCCTCTCTTCTGCTTGTGATTGACGGGCTCTACCCCGCCCTGCAGTGACGCGCACAGGAGAGGGAGAGGCCGACCTCTTCTGCTTCTTCTTCTGGATCCGGAGACTGCTGCGAGGTGTGACGCTGGCTGAGCTCATGCTGGCTTCCTCTTCCGTCCGGGACACCGATGCTTTCGCCGGGCGCTCGGGCGGCTGGCTCCTAGGAGACCTGTGGGGGAGAAAAGATGGCTGCAGAGGGAGAGGGTCCTGAGTTACCTCAGAAAGACCCGCTGTGTCTTCTTCTTCCTCGGGAACGAGAGGGAACTCCGCCTCGGGTTCAGACACGCATCTCCTCAGCCATTCCTCGCCGCCTTCAGCTGCCGCACGCTCCAGGATCTTCCGGACCAATGACTCCATGACTCCAAGGTACGAGGGGGGGGAGCACACCACGCTGATCCAGGTTACAGCTGGTTAATGCCTCGGGGTGCTGGGCTTATATAGCCCCAAAAAGACCGGGAAAAACGTGACTTGAAAAAGACCGGGAAAAACGTGACTTGAAAAAGACCGGGAAAAACGTGACTTCAGCCTTCCCGCTCAAAATCACGTTTTTGCCGCCCAAAACCAGGCTTCTACCCGCCCAAATTATACCTGACAGCCATAGTGAAGCTGACAGGACTCCATTTTTTTTTTTTTTTTAAACAGACATATAAAATAACGTTTACTGTAAATTTAATTTATTTATTTATTTTTTATTTATTTTGCCAGCCACTCTCCCCATGTTGTGGGCACTAATTAATGCCCCCTTTTCATTCCCCTGCGGAGGGAATCCTACGCCATTTTTTTTGCATTCACAGTACACATTTATTTAACAAAAAAAATAAAAATAAATGGTAAGCTGGTCTCTTTAAAATGCAAACCTGACCATTATCCAGGCATGCAACCAGGTTGCCAGGAAAGGGAGGGCAACAGGGAGGGCTTTTCCCTTTCCTGAGGTAGACTAGGTGACATAATTATCTAGGGTCCCCTACTTATAAAGAGGGATTCTAGATTATTATAAATTTCCCCCACAATCCCTCACATCTTCCTTGAGCATCTGATGTAGGAAAGAAGCCCTTGTCCCTCAATATTGTGACATGTTGCCCTGCAAAGGGGGGGGGGGGGCTTTGCCTATGGTCATGACCATATTTGGTCAGTTACGTCACTCAGGATCCCTGGGGTTGTTTGTTTCCATTTAGCACCCTGGGATATTTTATTTAAAAGCAGTAGTGTGCCGGGCAAAATTGTCAGGTGCCAGGTCATTGTTATTGACAATGGGTCTACATCACTAGACGAAGTGTTGATGATGGAAATTACAACATTGGGTTATCTGAATTTTGTTTGTCAATAAGGGGCATTTTCACACTGTGGATGTCTTTGTTTACAATATACTTTTTTTGGAAATGTCCCCCTGTACTCATTTCAGGCCCCCTTATTATAACTTTCAGATTTCTATAAGGCACCCCTCCACAAACCTCCGAATCCCCAAGCTTGGTTTTTAAACGTAATCCTTTAAACTGCATGGAAAGATCCTTTCCCCACTCAATTGTATTAAAAAATATATTTGCATTGGTACATGCCTCATGCCAGTGCCCAGAAACCCATGCCCCCTTTGACATGAAATGGCTTTGAAAATTATCTAAAAAAAA
The DNA here is from genome assembly GCF_905171775.1 of Rana temporaria. Taxonomy (NCBI): domain Eukaryota; kingdom Metazoa; phylum Chordata; class Amphibia; order Anura; family Ranidae; genus Rana; species Rana temporaria. Next base: position 105,910,605 of record NC_053496.1, on the reverse strand, counting down.
AATTAGCTAGCTCACCTCTTATGGACTTTAATGGCAAACCTGACTGGAACTGGACCCTGTGTTTTGCTAAACGGCACACGTATTTCAAAAACACAATTTGTTTTACCATTTCTCTTTCCTGTAAATATCACAGTATAAGAAGAAGTTTACCTTTAAAGGGTCATTAAAGGAATTATTTTTTTTGCTGAAATGACTGTTTATTGGGTATAGAGACATACAAGTTAACTGATTCCTTTTAAAAATGATTAAGAATTTAATCTATCATATAATGTGCCTCTAGTTTCACTTTCGATTTTAAAGTACATACATGAAGTTCCGGGTGAGAGGTGAGTCGGGAAGACACACAGAACAAAAACAAACAAATCCAGGGCAGTGTTTTGTTTTTAAAATGAATCTGATTGGTTCTGAGGAGTTTTAGACACACAGTAATGACAGCTTAGACCACAGTGAAAATCTCCCAGTATGATGGTTATAAGGAAACAGGCAACCAGGAAGTGTGGAGATCACAGCAGAATTACAGCTACTTCAAAGCAAAAACGAACAATGAGGACATGAAACCAGTACTGCAGTAAGGTAAAGGAAGCTATTTAGCTAAAAAAAAAAATTCCTTTAGTGACCCTTTAACTCTGATGCCGTGTACACACGATCATTTTTCGAGTTGTAAAAAACGAAGTTTTTCAGGCTCTAGAATAAACTAAGTTTTTTTCAACTTGATCATTAAAACGGCCTTGCCTACACACGATCGTGAAAAAAAAAATGCTCTAGCAAAGCGCGGTGACGTACAACGGCACTATAAAGGGGAAGTTCCATGCAGATGACGCCACCCTTTGGCCTGCTTTAGCTGATTTCGTGTTAGTAAAACCTGGCTCTACTTGCTGTGTAACATGTAATATGAAACCTCATTTATATTGTTAATAACACCTTTGCTGAAAAAATGTTATGCAACTTCCTGTTGAATGATGGTTCTAATCCTTAATTTCATAAATTAAAAAAACACCCCAAGAAATGTTTAAAAGCCCCCTTTCTCCCGCATCCACACACAAAGGTGAATGAAAATGACAATTGCGCTTACCATGCACAACAGAATGAGATTGACAATTCCAGGGCCAAAATCCACTGTTTTCTAAAATGATGAGCTGTTTTAAAGCATCACTTGAACAGGCCATAAATTATGTGATTTTTTTCCCCCCAGCAAACACGGGTTGTAGGAAAGAAAATTGCTGTATTTCTCCATCAACACAGTCAGTGTTAATGGGGGAATCCCTCCAGTGGAGCTATTGGGCCAGATCCACAAAGCGTTTACACTGGCGTATCTATTGATACGCCGCGTAACTTCTAGTTTTCTCCGGCGTATCTTTGTTTTGTATCCACAAAACAAGATACGCCAGAAGCTGGGCTAGATCCGACTGGCTACGTCTTAGTACGCCGTCGGATCTAAGGTGCATATTTACGCTGGCTGCTAGGTGGCACTTCCGTCGATTTCCGCGTCGAGTATGCAAATTAGCTAGATACGGCGGTCCACGAATGTACGTCCGGCCGGCGCATTTTTTCACGTCGTTTCCGTAAGGCTTTTTTCGGCGTATAGTTACCCCTGCTATGAGGCGTACGCAATGTTAAGTATGGACGTCGGGCCAGCGTTGAATTTTCCGTTGTGTACGTCGTTTGCGTAAAACGTTCGCGAATAGTGCTTTGCGTAGAATTACGTTCACGTCGAAAGCATTAGCATGCTGCGGGTTAATTTGGAGCATGCGCACTGGGATACCCACACAACATCAATTACGTGGGGTCAAGTCAAATTAACATAAAACACGCCCACATCTTTATCATTTGAATTCCGCGCCCTTACGCCGGAAGATTTACGCTACGCCATCGTAACTTTAGAGGCAAGTGCTTTGTGAATACAGCACTTGCCTCTCAAAGTTGCGGCGGCGTTGTATTACTACGATACGCTAAGCCTGCCTAAAATTACGATCCGCTACGTGGATCTGGCCCATTGTGTTCTCCCGGAGCCAGGAGGGGGGGCATGGAGACCTAAAAAGTGATTATTGCTAGCGGCTATAGCTTCTGGCAATGATCACATGTAAAATTACAGCAAACAGGTTATACCAAAGTTGATCGATGGATCGACTTGGGTACACTTAGCCTGCCCATAGATGGTTTGAATCTTGACCAGTCCCTGCTGAACCAGCTGAGATGGTAAACATCTATGGCTGGCTTAACAGATAGTTTTGTGTGCAATTTTGAAGCTTGACATATTTGGTATCTGTTTACGCAACCCCATCTTTTATATTTAACAAAAATGGGTATTATATTATGTTTGTGTAAAACAATTATTTAAGTGTATGTTTTGCAGAAAACATTTTTTTTTTTTTTTTTAAGTAGCACAATTAAACATTTTTATGTCACATGATGTCTGCTTTTAAAAAATATATAATGTTTTGAGGCATCTTAGATAATCTTTGATCCTAAAATGTGAAATTTAACCTGCATGATAATATTAATATTGTGTAGCACCCTGGGGTTTAGTCAGGGAGCTCCTCACAAATTTACTTGCCAAGAGTAGCCATCTTGGTCGATTGATAAAGTGATCTATTGATTTCTTCCTAAGTTTGGCCTTGTTGCACTTTTCTCTTCTACCACTAGGTGGCCGGGAACTTGGTGGTACTAGATATGAGAAGGGCAACCCAAGGTCAGGTTATGGGTATATGGGGTATCTCAGCCAATGGGCATGAGTTTTCTTGAATCCCTTGACCTGCTGGGAGAACCAATATATTCGGGTGAGGTCAGGTGATCTGTGCTCTGTGTTCTGTGCCACCTAGATGGCTGTCTGGGTGGACTTGCGTCGTACGCTCTAGGGCTACTAGGCTGGAGTTTGGGCCTATCCCGGGGGCATTTGGTTGCCAGGCTTACTTCTATCCAGAAGTAAGAGGGCAGCACAGGGTTGGGACTGTGGCTTGCAGTCCAACCAAAAGTGACAGTTCTGTCGGCCGGATAACCTGTCAGTGGTCGGAGGTAGAAGGGAAGCTGTCATCACAAAGGGATCAACCACCTTTACCAGGGACCACAGTGAGTAACTGAAGAAAGCACTGGAACCATATTCTCATCGAACGGGCATGGTGGAGAATCAGGAAACTTCAGGTGGTGATCAAGTCAGGGACCCAACTAGCAGAGAACAAAAGAAAAATATTTGGACAGCCGCACTCCTGGGAATTCCCGAATTGTCCTTTAATAGTAAAATGGAAATAAACTACAATCCACAGCAAAAAATAGAAAGTGGGATACACAGCTGACGTTTTGCACTGATGCTCAGTGCTTACTCATACCCAACTAGCAGAGGAGACGCTTGCAGGACAGCCATTGATTTCTCTCTAAGTTTGGCCTTGTTGCACTTTTATCTTCTACCGCTACGTGGCCGGGAACTTGGTGGTACTAGATATGAGAAGGGCGACCCAAGGTCAGGTTATGGGTATATGGGGTATCTCAGCCAATGGGCAAGGGTTTTCTTGAATCCCTTGGCCTTCTGGGAGAACCTATATATTCAAGTTGAGTCAAGCCAGGGACCTTGCCGGTCAGCAGGGGTGAAGCTTGAGAAGTATCTGGAGTGCCAAGCTAGGGACCCAGCAGGGAAATGTGGGTGACTTTTGAGGGAGATACCACTGCCAACTTTGGAGGAGCTCAAGAGATTCAGAGTCAGTGAATCAGAGAATCTAGTGAGAGAACGGGAGCTCAGTGTTGAAGAACTACAAGAGGCAGTTGTAGTAGAGCTGAAATAACTGTTTTGTTTGAGTTAGGAACTGTTAAAGACTGTTGCCATAGGAGACAGCATTCCTGCATGTTGGAGCCTTTCCCTGCATGGCCGTCCTCCTATTGTAGTCTCAGAGTCTGTCAATTGAATCAATAACTACTTAAGGGCGTCCTGGCCCTGACCCTCTTTCCCCCAAAAATACAAAAAGGACTGTCAAAAGAAATAAAACCTCTTTTTCATCCAAGAAGTGTCTGGCGCCCAATGACTTTCACCATCTTCGAACCCACTATGTCTCACAACCCACCACATATTGAAGAATATCAGCTATCTTTGGCCTTGGAGGTCCTCATTAGACTGGACAAGGCCGGAGATCTTGCTATAATTGTATAACAAAATAAATAAATAAAGCACCCCGGCAGTGAAAGGGTTAAAGAATAAGCATACTTTTAATATACTTGTAGTGCTCACCCCCAAAGGAGCCGCTAATTAGTTTGGAATCGGCTTACTGAGTTACCTTCTTGACTTGGTCTAGGGGTGACTTCTGTGAGTGTGAATAAAGAGCAAGTGTCCAGACATCAATTCAGTTTTCAATGCTTTATTCCAAGGCCCAACACGGCCAACATCAACATGGCACACGACAGAGAAAGGTTGATGAGCGTAGAGAAACTTTAGTATCAGGCCTTGGATATGAAGAGAGAGAAAGCCTGCTCTCAGCAATGATATAGCTCAATTCGTCGCCACCCCAATCAGGGTGGGTAAAGTGCCCCCGGACAGGCGGTTATCTCAGGCCTGGCAGCCGGAGCGTCACTTGCGGATCACTGGGAGGAAACAGACCTCTGCCACAGGCCTGACTCAGGGCCTCTGCCACAGGCCGGACAACTTGGGATTTGTGAGATCAATTTGAGCAAATCCTCCCAATTAGTTCAATCAGTGTCACCCACTGACAGCTTGAGCATACCTTGAGCTTGAGCATATGGTGTGGTGACCGGATCCCCGATGGTTCGTCTAGGCCTCCTGGACAACCTCTAGTTCTAGGTTCCCTCGAGCCGATCCCCCATCGCACAGCCTCCCGCTTAGGATCCTCTCAACAGAAGGTTGGGAGCCAGCAAGTTGCTGGGGCCCCTCTCAATGTCAAGATGAGGCTCCGCATGGTGCACAACCTCAGCGAAGCAGGCCACGGTGGCGGGGCCCATGGATGCGCATACCCTGAAGGTGGGTACCGCACCTGGAACTCGGGCCCCACATAGAACAACCCGCCAAAAACGGCTGCCCCAGATATACCCCCCTCCCAGCATGCCCAGCGAGGGAAGAACTCCTCGGATTGGCTGCTGGGAGAAGGTGGGTCTGTCAGAACCCCTCTAGCGCCAACTGCCGCCCAGGGGTGATAACATACCCCTGGAGCGCAGACTGACCTACAGGACCGATTCTGAAGTGGGCAGCAGCCTGAGTTTCCATAAATCACGAAGGGGAGTAAAACTAACCCTTCCATCCCCCACTAACTTTAGTGTAGCGCCCGCACTGAAAGTAAGGGGGGCGCTACATACTTATACCTGGGGAGGTGGTCAAAATTTCACCAAAGTATTTACTTACCAAAATTGTAGGTACCCAGCCAGTTATTGTGCTTAATGCACATGCATGCCACAGTTTAAATTTATTTTGATGGAAAACAATCTGGAAATGCCTAGAGGATTTTTTATTTTCCAAATGTTGATAGAACTTGGTAGGACTCCTCTTTAATGTCATTCTCTTTTAGTGGAATGCTACTTTAAATGGCATTTCCAAGATATTGTTTTATACCTCCCTGTAAGTAGATACAAAAAAGGAATATGTTATCACAAGCTATTAAGGGGTACATTGAATGATGATGATTGGTAAATTGCAGGAGATCATAAGAGTACATTTATAATCAGTGACCCAGAAGAGTTCCTGGTCAGTGACTTCTATAAAAAGATTTAACCATCATACAGTTTGAGCAATACTATTCAAAATTTCGGATCGTTTACAGGTATATAAATTATATTTCTTGCTGGTATCCCTTTTTGCAGATTATACCTCCTTTCTGTTCACCAAATAAACAAGATGCACATTGCTTTCTGTAAATAGTAAATGTACATCAATGTTGTTGGATAATGGTAAAAAAAAAAAAAAAAAAAAAAGAAAGAAGGTAATGTTACCAAACATTTGAAGAGCAAGTATATTTTTACATATTAGCAATATTTACCACTTGTCATATCAACTGAGAATATGATGGAATTGACTAAAGATAGCGTGAGTTCTAAGATCTGAACATGTGCTGAAGCTGGATACCATCAACAAAGTAAAATGAGATCACACATAAGATTTTGCAAAAAAATGGTATACAACTTCCTGTTGAATGATGAATACAATTATGTAACCTGACACTGGTTCCCATCCTTTATTTCTATTATCAATATTTAATATAAAAAAAACCACACCCAAAGAAATGTTTAAAAAAATCAACCCTCCCCCACCTCCCATACAAAAATGGCAATGGCGCTACACATATTAAGTATCACCACCCACAATGGAGTGAGAGCAATTATTTTAGGGCCATCATTCACTGTTAACTCTAAAATGAGAAGCAATAAAGGTTTTTAACCACTTCAGCCTCGGAACAATTTATCCCCTTCCTGACCAGAGCGCTTTTCGCGATACGGCACTGCATCAATTTAATTGAGAATTGCTCGGTCGTGCGACATTGCACTCAAACAAAAAACTTTTCTTTTTTCCCCACAAAGCTTTCTTTTGGTGGTATTTGATCACCTCTGCGGTTTGTATTTTTTGTGCTATAAACAAAAAAAGAGCGTAAATTTTGAAAAAATAAATATATTTTTTTACTTTTTTTTTTTAATTGTATTTTTTATTGAAAATTTTTATACATACAAAGACAGGTATGGAAACATTCAAAGGTTTAGATATTACATATATCATATCCGAAAAAAAGTATCAATACAGTCACAATGCCACCAATATAACAAAAGTCAAGATTTTACCTATATAGGTCAGGGGAAATAAGAGCAGTCGGGGGAAAAACAAAACCCAATGAGTGGGCATTTCAAAACAGCATATTTTAAATCATGGATAAGCAAAGTGTTACTCATTGGGTCAGGTGTCGATGAGACCCCCAGGGCACCCAACCAGAGAACGAGGGCACCCCTTAGAAGTCTAACCTAGAAATAAGTAATAAGAAAGAGGTGTTGGGGGAGGGGGAGGGGGGGGGGAAGGGGCACCATGGAATCATCAAGGGTTTAAGCTAACAAGCCATTGAATAGAAACGTTGGGAAACATGGTCAAGGAAGTGTCACATCATCAGGAGTTAAGGAACTAATACCAGAGTTAAGGTCTGAATGGTCCCATAAATCCCAGATCTTTGAAATTTGGGGAAGAGTGTTGTGTACTATTGCAGGCGTTCCATTCTACAGATCTGTTCCAATGTTTGCAAGACATGTGGGAGAGTAGGCGGGGATGGACACAGCCACTGCAAGGGTATAGCCCGTTTTGCAGCGAGAAGAATAAAGGTGGCCAATTTTTGGGCATATCTGGAGATGTCAGGGATGGGCAGGCCTAACAGAAAGTGGACTGGATCCAGTGGGAGGATGATATTAAACAAATCCTGTATTTTTTACTTTTTGATATATTAAATATCCCCAAAACATATATATAAAAAAATATTTCTTTCTCAGTTTAGGGCGATATGTATTCTTGTACATATTTTTGGTAAAACAAAATTGCAATAAGCGTATATTGATTGATGTGCGCAAAATCTACAGATTTATGGCCTTTTTTTTATATTAGTAATGGCGGCAATATGCAATTTTTATCATGACTGCGACATTATGGCGGACACATCGGACACTTTTGACACTATTTTGGCACCATTGTCATTTATACAGCGATCAGTGCTATAAAAATGCACTGATTACTGTGTAAATTACACTGGCAGGGAAGGTGTTAAACACTAGGGGGCAATCAAGGTGTTAAGTGTGCCCTAGGGAGTGATTCTAACTGTGGGGGGATGGGCTACCAGTGACATGAGAGCGATCACTGCTCCCGATGACAGGGAGCATTAGATCTCTGTCACCAGAACAGGGAAATGCCCGTTTTGCCTCTCGGTTTTGCGATCGCAGGCCGCAGGCGGACATCGAGAATGCGCGACCCGCAGGCATGCTCCCGCGGCGGGTGCGCGCCCGCAAGGCTGTAAATTCAAAGGGACGTACCTGTACGCCCATTTGCCTGCCTGTGCCATTCTGACGACGTATATGTGTTTGCGGCAGTCGGCAAGTGGTTAAAGTGTCACCAATGGACAATTTTGGGTACCATCGTTTTCTACAAGCAGTCTAGATGCTTGAAATATCTGGAATTTGTTCAGAGGCTCTGAGCCTTTGTATGGGATTTCACAGGCATCATACAACAAACATCCATACAAATAAACCACACCACAATTGAAAATACCATAACAATTTTTTTTATTTAAATCTTACAATTTTTTTTTTAATAATATTGGTCACGGCCTTCTTCATTGGTTTAATAAATCTATGAATATCACATCAAACTTTGTATCATAACTTCACCAACATAATCAAATATTTTCTCAAATAACCATATTCAACCCAGCCACTGAGACTCAAGCTGATTCAGCATTTATAATTAACGTTTACTGTAAACCTCCCCTCTAGCTAAAGTGTAGAGGAAGCCACCACATGAATAGGCCGCAACAACAAAAAAAGGGGAGGTAGGGTGGGGAGTCCTCTTGCTGTATTTCATTCTGGAACCGGTGCTGACCCAGACTGACTGGGCCCTTAAATAGGCCAGCACCGGCTTCCATACATTTCCTAAAGGTCATCTGATTTCACTGGCTAATCCCTGCTCGACCTTTACCCTCTTCTAGAACCCTCTAAAGCACCTAACATGGCTGACCAATCCCTAGCTATCTACCTATTCTTCCAGAACCTTCACTGAATTCTGACCTTAATTAACCCACTAACCTCCATAGCCCTCCTAGTCACCTGACCCTTCTTAACCAACCCTGAATAACCTCCACTATTCTTAAAGGGTCACTAAAGGATTTTTTTAAGCTAAATAGCTTCCTTTACCTTTCTGCAGTCCTGGTTTCATGTCCTCATTGTTCGTTTTTGCTTTGATGTTGCTGTAATTCTGCTCTGTTCTGGACACTTCCTGGTTGTCTGTTTCCTGATGACCACAGTACTGGGAGCTTCTAGTTTCGTTTTCCAAACCATCACTTCTCTATGGCTCTGTATAGCACATAGGCAGGATAACATGCAAAAACGAAACTGAAACTACAGGTACATTATATGATTGATTTTTGTCTGTTTTTAATCGTTTTTAAAAGGAATCAGTTAACTATTATGTCTCTATACCCTGTAAACAGTCATTTGAGCAAAAACATTTTTTTCCTTTACAACTCCTTTAACTTTTAAACTACTGCCAATGCTGTGGTCCCATGAGGAAAGGGGGGCCTAGAATGTATCTCCCCTTACTATCCCCATTCCCATTGACTTGGCGCAAACAAATGCCAGTGTACTGATTCTCAGGGTACCAGGAAGGTTTTATCAAATAAATTTAGTTTGCGCATTTGGGAGTGTGCATTAAGTGGCTTTTCTGATCCGTGTGGCACGCCGGCGTAATTTCAAAATTCTCGCGTTGTATCTTTGTTTTGAATCCTCAAAACAAGATACGACGGCATCTGGGTTAGATCCGACAGGCATACGTCTTCGTACGCCTTCGGATCTTAGATGCAACTTTTCGGCATCCGCTAGGTGGTGTTCCCGTCGTAATCCGCATCGAGTGTGCAAATTAGCTATTTCCGACGATCCACGAACGTACGAGCGGCCGTCGCATTTTTTTACGTTGTTTCCGTTCGGCTTATTCCGGTGTATAGTTAAAGTTGCTATCTGGTGGCGTACTCAATGTTAAGTATGGCCGTCGTTCCCATGTATAATTTTGAAAATGTTATGTTGTTTGCGTAAGTCGTCCGTGAATGGGGCTGGACGCCATTTACGTTCACATCGAAAACAATGACGTCCTTGCGACGCCCCCTACCTGCCCAAATTTGAATTCCGCGCCCTTACGCCACGACAGATACACTATGCTGCCGTAACTTACGGCGCAAATTCGTTGGGGATTCAAACCAAGTCAAAGTAAGTTACAGCGGCGTAGCGTATCTGACATCTGCGTAGGGCGCAGCGTATGTATGTGGATCTGCCCCTTCAAGTTTTCCACAGAAAATAAATGGCAGTGGCAATTTAAGAGTTTTTTTTTTTCTGCACTCTTATTGTTTATAAAACAGTAGAAAGTTTTCCCTGGTGGGAAAAATGAAACAGAGAAAAATTCCAGCCACCAGAGCACCAGTCTTGGATATCTTTGAGCTTAGACCAGTGGCGGCCCGTCCATAGGGACGCACGGGCCCCCCCCCCCCCCCCTCCCACAGTCACAAAAAAAAAAAAAAAAAAAACGGGCCCTTTAAGAACTTTTATTCGGCTAAAATGTCATTTTGACATTTTAGCCGCAGTTCTGGCGGCCGTCTATAGAGGGCGCTGCAGCGCCACCCCCTCTCGCAAATAACACACATTCGTGCATAAATGCACGAATGTATGTTATTGCTGGTTGCCAGCGCTGCCTGGTCTATTCAGATAACCGGATGCGGGACGCCGGTTACCCGAATAGCGGCAGCTGGTTGGCTGAGGGGAACTGCCTATCAAAGCCAGCGGCTCTGATAGGCTTTTCTCCGGCTCTCAGCTGTCTATACTCTGAGCGCAGGCAATCTGCGCTCATTGTATAAGACAAACGTCCGTTTCAGCCAATCAGGTTCCCGGATTCTGGTTATCAGGAACCTGATTGGCTGAAGCTTCACCACAGCGGCAGAAGACATCGAGGGAGCACATGGAATCCTCAGGTAAGTGCTTTTTACAGGGAAAGGGGCACAGTGACATCATGGGGCACAGTGGTGACAAAGGGCACAGAGGTGACAATTGGCACAGTGGCATCATGGGGCACAGTGGTGACAAAGGGCACAGAGGTGACAATGGGCACAGTGGCATCATGGGGCACAGTGGTGAGTGACAATTGGCACAGTGGCATCATGGGGCACAGTGGTGACAAAGGGCACAGAGGTGACAATGGGCACAGTGGCATCATGGGGCACAGTGGTGAGTGACAATGGGCACAGTGGCATCTTGGGGCACAGTGGTGACAATGGGCACAGTGGCATCATGGGGCACAGTGGTGACAATGGGCACAGTGGCATCATGGGGCACAGTGGTGACAATGGGCACAGTGGCATCATGGGGCACAGTGGTGACAATTAAAGGGCACAGTGGTGACAATTGGCACAGTGGCAACAGTTGAGGGGCACAGTGGCTGCGTTTGATGGCATGGCACAGTGGTGACAATTGATGGCACAGTGACTGTGTTTGATGGTATGGCACAGTGGTGACAATTCATGGCACAGTTGCTGTGTTGCATGGCACAGTGGTGACAATTGATGGCACAGTGGCTGCGTTTGATGGCATGGCACAGTGGTGACAATTGATGGCACCCACAGTGGTTGCGTTTGATGGCATGGCACAGTGGTGACAATTGATGGCACCCACAGTGGTTGCGTTTGATGGCATGGCACAGTGGTGACAATTGATGGCACAGTGGCTGCGTTTGATGGCATGGCACAGTGGTGACAATTGATGGCACAGTGGCTGCATTTGGTGGCATGGCACAGTGGCTGCGTTTGATGGCACAGTGGCTGCATGTGATGGGCACAGTGAGGCTGCAATTTTTTTTTTTTCGTTTGCGCCCCCCCACAAATTTTGAGCACCAGCCGCCACTGGCTTAGACTCTCTAGCCCAACCAAAAAGTGCACTCCTTGTCAATAACTCCAAAATAGTTTTTGGTAAAGAGCCATTCATTTTGGGTCCTTTCCTGAACGGCAACGCTCAATCTTCTTAACCAGCACTCACGGCTGTAGATGCCAGGTGCAAAACCTGAAATGGACTGGTATTACCAACATAAACCCCATTGTAGACCACTCCTTGCATTATCCATGCTCATTTTTACACATTTCACGATAAAGCCTGGATTTTTAAATGCACTATGCATTATATTTCACAGAATAACTAATAAATAGGTAAAATCAGCTAAAATGTTTTTATTTTTTATTTTAGATAGTTATGAAACACATTATTTTAAATTGAAATAATGTACTGCCTGTGTATCTGTAATAAGATAAAAACCACAGCAGACTGAAAACATCCTTGAATGGAAATCTATTTTCCTGCTAGAAATAACTGCTTGCCTGTGTAGTCTTCTAACCTGTTATTTCAAAACTGTTGTAAACAACTGGTTGGAAAATGAAAAAATAAATAACACGTCAAGATATAAAAATAAACAAACACTTGACTGTTTCAGTCCCAGCCAGGGCTGGACTGGGACAGAAATTTGGCCCTGGACTTCATCCATACTGGCCCATTTTGACAGGTTTCTCCCATGGCGGCCGGCCAACTCCCGCACCCCCCCCCGGCCACCCAAGCCCCCTCTCCCCCTTCACTAGCCACTAGCTGTTCTACTTTATTAGAGTAGAACGGTTGGTACTGGTACTCTTATAGACAGTACCAGTGGGGAAGCTAGACATTATATCACCCGGGGCAAAAAATCAGTTCGGTGCCCCCCCTTATGGGACAAGATTAGGCAGAAGGGAGAAACTCCCAGGCCATAGCTGTTGAGTCAGCTGTCTGTCCCCTCCCCCATGCTCCTCTGTCGTCCCCCTGCTCCTCTGGTCCTGGTCCTCTGGTGTATTCACCGCTCCTAAAGCGCTGCAAAGAAGCTGCTTGCAGATTTTTTTGGACGCCCTGCCAGCGCAGCTCCTCAGTGTGAACTCGGGCTTTTATATTGGGATTGCAGATGAGGCTTCTTTCAGGCGCTTTACAGTCGCTTTTTTTAACGCTAAGACCCCTTTCACCATTGGGCGTTTTTCAGGCGCTTTAGTGTGAAAGCATTAAGGCTTTCACATTGGGATTGCAGATGCAGCTTTTCCAGGCGCTTTACAGGTGCTTTTTTTAATGCTAAAGCGCCTGAAAAACGCCACCGTGTGAAAGGGGTCTTACTTACATTACTTATTGTTTTCTTTGAAACAATTGTACCTTCTAATTCAAGGTCTTTCTGAATCTCTACACAAGTCTTCCTTGGCTATTGGACTCTTCTCCTAATTGTTTTCTCACTCCTCTGTCAGAAATCTTGCTAGGAGCACCTGGTCGTGGCCGGTTTATGATGAAATTATGTTCTTTCCACTTCTGGATTATGGCCCCAACAGTGCTCACTGGAACATTCAGAAGTTTTAAAATCCTTTTCAACATGTGGTGAAAATTTTGGGCCGGATTCATAAAGAAGATACAACGGCGTATCTCCTGATACGCCGTCGTATCTCTGAGTCTGGCCGGTCGTATCTATGCGCCTGATTCATAGACTCAGGTTACGCATAGATCTCCCTAAGATCCGACAGGTGTAAGTGACTTACACCGTCAGATCTTAGGCTGCAATTCTAGGCCGGCCGCTAGGTGGTGATTCCATTGCGGTCGGCGTAGAATATGCAAATGAGTCATTACGCCGATTCACGAACGTTCGCTTGCCCATCGCAGTAAATTTACGCCGTTTCCGTAAGAGATACGCGGCGTAAAGATAAAGCTGCCCCCTAGGTGGCGTAGCCAATGTTAAGAATGGCCGTCGTTCCCGCGTCGAAATTTGAAAATTTTACGTTGTTTGCGTAAGTCGTCCGTGAATGGCGCTGGACGCCATTTACGTTAACGTAGAAACCAATGACGTCCTTGCGACCTCATTTAGCGCAATGCACGTCGGGAAATTTTAGGGACGGCGCATGCGCAGTACGATCGGCGCGGGAACGCGCCTAATTTAAATGATCCACGCCCTCTATCCGGATCATTTGAATTAGACGGGCTTGCGCCAGGCGGATTTAAGCTACGCCGCCGCAACTTTACAGGCAAGTTCTTTGTGAATCAAGCACTTGCCCGTAAATGTGATACGTTACACCGCCGCAGATTTGCGTGATTATATGTGAATCTGGCCCATTATGTCAATAGCACCTTTAGAAATATATTTACCTAGAAAAATGGTGACGTGTTCAATACTTATTTTACCCGCTGTATGTAGACAGTTGCTGAGCTGCTGATACCACAGCAGCGTTAAAATAAGCGATTCCTATGTGGCTCAACACATCTTATGCCCCGTACACACGATCAGATTTTCCGTCGGGATAAACTCCAATGGATTTTTGCAACGGAATTCTGTTCAAGCTGTCTTGCATACACACTGTCACACCAAATTCCAACCGCCAAGAACACGGTGACATACAACACTACGACGAGCCGAGAAAAATGAAGTTCAATGCTTCCGAGCATGCATCGACTTGATTCTGAGCATGCGTGTTTTTTTCTCCGTCTGAGTTTCATACAGACAAACGTAATTTCCGGAAAAAAATAACATTTTCTCTTCCTAAATTCCGATGAAAAAAGTCAGATGGGGCCCACATGTCTGACTTTTTTCCTCGGAAATTCCGACTTCCGGTTATTGCTGCTAAGAATGACCCTGCATATGCTAGTGTAAACTATAATGACTTCTCTTGAGTTATAAAGCAGGTTTCACACATTATTTCAGGAACATGATCCCATCCATGGGGGCACCTTATGTGATTTTTTTTTAGAACTTACATTTTAAGACCTAAGGTTTTCATGGCAAAATGGTGGTGTTAATTGTAGTTCACCAACAGTTACCTCTTTTGGTACAAGTCAGATTTCTATGAATATAATTGGTGTTTGTTAGCAATGTGCAGATTATATTAAAGTGGTTCTTCACCCTGAAAAAAAAAACTTTCCTCCTCTCCAACCCTCCTCCACTCCCTTACATACTGTGGATATCTCTAATATCTCTCCTTTTTTTAATTGGTTAATCAACACAAGAGGCATAGTCTTATGGGAAGTGGGGGGGGGGGGCACATGTTTAGCAGTGCTTCATCTGAAGGCAGCTGCCTGAACCTGGAACAGCCGGTGATCTGCCAATATGGTTCCAGCTATCAGGATGGTTCCTGTAAGGACTGCGCAGGCGCAATCCTTGCCGACGGAAATCTCCGAACCTCGGCCGGCATCCAGGGCGACGTGGAATTTGATGAAAGTGGCCAGTCGGCCTCACGTCCTCGCTTCGCTCGGACAGCTCGCTCCGCTGGCTCGGCCTCCTGGCTCTTTTTTTAACATCCTCCAATCCACGGGGATGTTAAGGAATGAGCCTGGATGCCGGCCGAGGTTCAGAGATTTCCATTGGCAAGGACTGCGCCTGCCATCTGGATAGCGGAACAATACCGACAAGTCACTGGCAGTCTCCAGGTGACTTCACAGAAAAAAATGGCAGCATGAGACCTAAGCAGTAGAGAAGTACGATTTTCTGTTTATTAGCTAGATTCAGTAAGAGTTAGGCCGGCGTATCAGTAGATACGCCGACCTAACTCGGAATCTGCGCCGTCCTAAGTTTAAGTGTATTCTCAAACAGAGATACACTTAAACGTATCTAAGATATGACGGCTTGCGCCGTTGTATCTTAGGGTGCAATATTTAGGCTGGCCGCTAGGTGGCGCTTCCATTGAGTTTGGCGTAGAATATGTAAATCACTAGATACGCCTATTCACGAACGTACGCTTGAAGTCGCAGTAAAGATACGCCGTTTACGTAAGGCATTTTCAGGCGTAAAGTTATTCCATCAAATAGCTGGCCTAGTCAATGTTAAGTATGGCTGTCGTTCCCGCGTCGAAATTTGAAAATTTTACGTCGTTTGCGTAAGTCGTTCGTGAATAGGGCTGGACGTAATTTAGGTCCAGGTTAAAACCAATACGTCCTTGCGGCGTACTTTGCCGCAATGCACACTGGGATATGTACACGGACGGCGCATGCGCCGTTCTTAGAAAATGTAAATTACGTCGGGTCACAGTTAATCAACATAAAACACGCCCCCCACATCCTCATTTGAATTTGGCACGCTTACGTCAGCCTTTTCACGCTATGCTGTCGTAACTTAGCAGGCAAGTACTTTGTGAATACAGTACTTGCCTAGCTAACTTACGGCAGCGTAGTGTAAATATAGCTAGATATGAATCTAGCTATATGTGCATAGACCTTTAAGGTTAGTTCACACAAGAGAATGCTGCAGAAAAAAGCATCCAGTACCCATACCATGCCTTAATTGCGCAAGATGGAAGCTTTTAAAATGAATGCGGCTCAGTAGTCCCTCTAAAGCCCAGTGGTTGCTTGACACTTGTGTGAATGTGGCCTCAGTAGTGCAGTCTGTTTTTCTTTTAGAAATGCAATACCTAAAACTATGAAACATATGACAAGTATAAAACAAAAATACACTGATGGGCAAGTGGACTTTGTGTTTACTGGACTCACCTGCTCCAGCCATGTAGATCTTCAACAGAAGACAACTCTGTTCTAATACTGGCCAGTCAGCTCCGGTTCCCGGAAGCCGGATGGCACATGTTTAAATAAGCTTTGCCAAGCTAATTTCTACAGAACTTTCCAAAAGTTACCTCAATTAAATGACTTTATTTTGGCGTTTTATAAAAATAACTGGGTGAGCCTGATTCATTCCACTTGAGGGGAAATAAATGTGTTTTTTATACAAACAATAATTATAGTTAAAACATCAATACAACTTTTGTTAAAAAAATAATAAAAAAACAATACAAAGTCTTGAACAACCACATTCCCAAGCCTAGATATAAATGCAAAACTTAAACACGGAGAAGAGGCTCGTGACAGCATTGCTTGAAGAAAGATAGGAAAATATATTTTGGTGTAAAAGTTTGATTTTCCCCTTAGATTGACTTTTTAGCACAGTTATGTTTGCTCACTTCTTCATGAATAAACAGTAAAAAGAGCCAAAAACACCAGGAAAGCTTGTTACCATACCAGGCTGGGGATGGTGTTGCTGAGCGTCTTCTGAAAATTGGCCGTCATATTATATATACATAACATGTTGATAAATGGAAATAAAAATGGTTGAACACCCGGCTCCATATACAGTCCATCTAGATGAGGAATCCTCCAGTTAACTTGGACATGTGAACCACCACTTCACCAGTATGTGTAATCCCATTATACTTAAAGCGGTGGTTCACCCTTAATAACAACAATCTACCATGAAATGCAGCATACTAGCGCGAGCTATAGTATGCCTTTATTTATTTTTTTTGGCGCCGTACTCACAGTTTAATGCCATAGTGAAGTTTCAGACTCCCCGCGGGGAATGGGCGTTCCTATGGAGAGGGAAGATGATTGACGGCCGGCTATGGTGCGTCACGCTTCCCGAAAATAGCCGGAGTAGGTCTCGGCTCTTCACGGCGCTATACGGCGCCTGCGCACAGACTAGGCGCAGGCGCCGTGAAGAGCCAAGTCCTATTTCGGCTATTTACGGAGAAGCGTGACGCGCCATAGCCGGCTGTCAATCATCTTCCCTATGCATAGGAACGCCCATTCCCCGAGCGGAGTCTGAAACTTCACTACGGGATTAAACTGTGAGTACGGGGCCAAAAAATAAAATAAAGGCATACTGTAGCTTGCATTACTATGCTTGATTTAATGCTAGAAATTTTTTTTTTTTTAGGGTGAACCCCCTCTTTAACTTTAACACAGCACCTGTGCTCTTCTGCCTATGTATTACACACACATGTCAATTACAAGGTGGGAACATGTGTGTCCAGTCACTGAGCTCTCTACTCGATTTTCACATGGTGAATTTTGCTAATAGCCATCTATTTTTGTTTCTTTTCAGTTTTGACCCATTACTTGGTTTGCTCTCTAGCCATCTTGAGCGACTGAACATAGGGTTTAGATGGAGTGATCCGTCTGTGGAAAGATTGATAATTAACATTTAAGTACGTTTTATGAGTGCACCCTACCTATCTCTGTCTGCTGGAATTATTTTTTTGAGGGGAAGTTTAGGGTTAGTGTTACACTAGGGTTAGTGTTTGATTAGGTGGGTTAGGCTAGGGTTAGACAGAGTTTAGGTTAGTGTTTAGGATTAGGGTTAAGCTTTGGTTAGGGTTAGGCTGGGGTTAGGATTAGGCGGGGGTTGGGGTTAGGGCTAGGGTGGCGTTAGGGCTAGCCAAAAGTTAGGGTTAGCTAGAAGTTAAGGTTAGGCTAGAGCTAGAGTTAGGTCTGTGTTAGGGTTAGGTTAGTATTATGGTTAGGCAGGGTTTTGGGTTAGGCTAGGGTTAGGTGGAGGTTAGGTTTAGGCTAGGGTTAGGGTTAGGCAGGGGTTAAGGTTAGGCTAGGATTAGGGTTAGACAGGGTTTAAGGTTAGGTGGGGGTTAAGGTTAGTTTATTGTTAGGGTAAGGCAAAGGTTAGATTTATATTTAGGGCTGACTCTAACCCTAGTAGAGGAACACAGCAGCAGACAGAAAGGGTTATAAAAAAAATCAAACAAAAAGGGAAAGCTAATTTCTTTATTACAAGGGTATTGTAACACAAATTACGCAGGAAAATTACATAACAACAACTTCAAAATGTAATATAAATAGTTTTTCTATCAAGAGAATACTTATAAGAAAAAACATGAAGTGCAATTTCAAGTGCACTTTGCACTTGTAGTTTGCACTGTAGTGCAAAGTGGATTTGCCTTTCATAAATATCCCCCACTGTGTTGGTGGACAATCCTGATCCATAGTTGGTGGGAGGTGGTCACTGTGGTACCTGGAAGTTGGTAGTGGTATTCAGTTGCTGCGGCATATGATGCATGGTGGTTGGAGAGCCAAGGGTGGATGAAATTGGGTAGGGAGTGGGATATGGAAAGTAAGGTTGTAGGGGCGTATATTGCATATTTCCAAAATCATCAGCATAGGGCCGGGGATCCAGGTGGCACACAGGAGGTGGTGGGTAGGAGGAGGTGCTGTGAAGGAGGTGATGGGTACGAACGGTAGTGCATGGTAGGTGGGGTAGATCCACAAACAAATATAGTGCTTAGCTTTGGCTAATCTTGCAATAACGATTGTGCAGTGTGCATGAGCATCACGCGCAAAGCAAATTGTTTTTCTGGTTTTATTTTTTACACATGCCCTTTAAAACTGTTGCAAAGGCTGCCTCATCGCTTTTGTGTTCCTCTAATTTCCTTGACATCTCCGTCATTACATTCAGCAGCCTAACGATGGGTTTTCCACCTCTGCCCCTTCTCCTCCCCCTTATTGGTCTTCTTACGGTCGACACAGTGCTAGGGTCTGGTTCAGGCTTCTCATCTGTTACCAGGCTAACAGACTTAAAAGTTGGGGTTAGTGGTGTGTCCCAGGGCTGTCTTAATGAGAGGACACTGCCCAGGGGCCCTAGCTGCATGGGGGGGGGGGGGCTGCACTTTCCCCAAAGCAGCTGGTCCTTGAGCCCATGCTGCCCTGTAATTGGGGGCTCCATGATGGCACTGAGAGTGATAGATACACAGGGGAGGCAGTCTGCCTCCTACCTACTTGATGTCTGTTTACCTGAACTGTCACCATTGTAGGGGCCCCAGAGCATTACTTTGCCCAGGGGCCCATGATGCTATTAAGACGGCTCTGGAGGCAGTCTGCCTCTTACCTACTTGATGTCTGTTTACCTGCACTGTTACCATTGTAGGGGCCCCAGAGCATTACTTTGCCCAGGGGCCCATGATGCTATTAAGACGGCTCTGGAGGCAGTCTGCCTCCTACCTACTTGATGTCCGTTTACCTGTATGTGATCATTGTAGGAGCCCCAGAGCATTACTTTGCCCAGGGGCCCAAGATGCAATAAGACGGCCCTGGTGTGTCCAAAAGTGAATGTTCCTCAAACTTCTTCCGGCTCCTCTTCTGCCTCCTCTGAGAGGCTGTCTTCCCATCTAGCTTGTGTTCTGGAATAGAAAAAGTTTATTGTTATTACGAAGCATGATTACACTGATAGCTTACTGTCATTTTCAATATGGGTTTTAGGAACTCCAGCTCCAGGGCATGGCAGTATCGGTAAACCTTTTTTCTTCCTGAGCCACTCCTAGCTTCCTTCATTTTTTTTAAGATCCCGATTGCAGCAGTCTTTGAGACTGAGAAAACCATACAATAATTATACCCTTTTTTCATTTCAGGTACCTGGCGACTGGTCATTCAATGGCAAGTTTACATTACGAATTCTTGATTGGAATTCGGACATCTAGAGGAATTCATGACACCTGCAGAGCCATTTTGGAGGTTCTAAAGGACCTGTTTATGAAGAATCCAAGCCAGGAAGATTGGTTACATATAACAGATGTTTCCTTGGAAAGAAGCAATTTTCCCCATTGTTTAGGCACAATTGACGGGAAACATATCCACATTGTAAAGCCCATTGGTTGTGGAACAACATTTTTGAACTATAAGAAATAGTTTTTTTTTCCTGTTGCTAGCAGTAGCTGATGCCAACTATTGTTTTACATGCATAGACATTGGCTCCTATGGCAATCTTCTTTTGTTAGGATGCTGCGGGAAGATAGACTTGAGTTTCCATCAGACTATCCTTTACCAGGGACAAACTACCCTAACACAAACCTTACTCTAACCCCCGCCTAACCCTACCCTAACCTCCGCTTAACCCTAATGCCGCGTACACACGATCGGATTTCCGATGGAATTTTCCGTCGGAATTCTGATGAAGCTGACTTTCATCAGTCTTGCCTACACACTATCAGACTCAATTCCGACCGTCCAAAAGGTGGTGACGTAAAACACTACGACGAGCCGAGAAAAGTGAAGTTCAATGCTTCCGAACATTCGTCGACTTGATTCTGAGCATGCGTGGATTTATCTCCAACAGAATTCCACACAGACGATCGGAATTTCCCATCGGATTTTTTTCCATCGGAATAATTTAAAACATGTTCTATTTTTTTACACCGATGGAAAAAAGACAGATGGGGCCCACACACGATGTTTTTTTCCGATGAAAAAAGTCCAATCAGACTTTTTTCATCAGAAAAAACGGCATAAGCCCTACCTAACCCTTACCCTCTGCCTAACTCTAGCCTAACCCTACGGCCCCTTTCACACTGGGGCGGCGTCGGCAGTAAAGCACTGATATTTTTAGCACCGCCAATTTCGCTGCGCTCTTGGGCTGCTAGCATCCGAGAAAGGGTTAAAAACTCTGCAGAGTGTCCCATTGATTTCAATGGGCAGGAGCGGTGGAGGAGCGGTATACACACCGCTGCTTCACCGCTCCAAAGATGCGGTCAGCAGGATTTTTTTTTTACCATCCTGCTAGCGCACCACTCTTGGGGCTTTCACACTGGAGAGACAGCAGCGGATGTTTAGGGTCGGCTATTTTTAGCGCAATAGCACCTGAAAACCGCTCCAGTGTGAAAGGGGTCTAACACTAGCCTAACCCTAGCCTAACCCAAACCCCCACCCTACCCTAAGCCTAGCCTAACCCTCAACCTAGCCCAACCCTAACTCCACCTAACCCTTACCTTAGCCTTACCCTTGCACTAGTTTAACCCTAGCCTAATCCTAACTCTAGACTGGGCCCAAAGTCACATGACAAGTCACACAAGTGTGAATGGGGCAATAAACAACAAACAAGGAAGAAAAAAAATGTGTAGCTTAACCACTTCAGCTCCGGGAAGGTTTACCCTCATCATGAACAGGCCATTTTTTTGTGATACGACAATTGCGCGGTTGTGCAACGCTGTACACAGATAAAATGTATGTCCCTTTTTCCCTAGAAATAAAGCTTTATTTTGGTGGTATTTGATCACCACTGTTTTTTTGTTTATAGCACAAAAAATAAACAGACAATAAAAAAAAAAAAATGTTTTACTTTCTGCTATAAGACACATCTAATAAAAAAATGTAAAAAATCATTCATTTAGGCCAACGTGTGTGTATTATGCTACATGTTTTTATAAATTATATTTTAAATAATCCCAATTGATTGCTTTGCGTTAAAGTTATAGCATCTACAAACTATGGGACATTTTTATGGAATTTTTATTTATTTTTTTACTAGTAATGGTAGCGATCAGCAAATTATAGCAGGACTGGGGCGGACAAATTGGACACTAAGTGACACTTTGTTGGGGACCAGTGACACTAATACAGTGAGTAGTGCTAAAGAATATGCACTGTCACTGTACTAATGATACTGGCAGGGAAGGGGTTAACATTTGGGGAGATCAAAGGGTTAAATGTGTCCCTAGTGAGTGCTTGCTAATTTTGTGATGGGTGCTTCCACTATGGGAAGACAGAGATCCATGTTCCTACCTAGCAGAAACACAGGATCTCTATCTTCCCTACTAATGATCAGCGGGTCCGGGCAGACATTGGGTCTGTCGGACCTGCTGATTGGCTCCCGTTGTGTCCAATCACAGTGGGAGTGGCTTGCCCCAGACCTGGAAGTGCAGAATCATGTACATGTAGGTGATTTTGTGCACAGGAACTGCTGCCCCGCAGTAAATATACAGGGAGCAGCCGGCGAAGGGTTAAAGTGTTACCAAACCCAGGACCCAGCATTCACTGTATCTGGCCTCCCACAGTACACAGCATATGGAAGTGCAATTGTTTTAGTAATCATAAACGGCTAAATATATTTTTTCATGAGCAGTTACAGCAGTCTTGTGACGTCTATCAGTGTCTGGTTAAAGCTTGTAGGAGGAGTTTTCGTTCTTC
The DNA here is from genome assembly GCF_905171775.1 of Rana temporaria. Taxonomy (NCBI): domain Eukaryota; kingdom Metazoa; phylum Chordata; class Amphibia; order Anura; family Ranidae; genus Rana; species Rana temporaria. The sequence continues at coordinate 105,888,138 of NC_053496.1, read as the reverse complement.
TCTGGCTGTCCAATGAGGCTGCAGGACCCCTGCCCCTCTGTCTGGACTGTGCTGAGTGGCCATGTGCTGATCACATGTATTCCCCTAAGAAAAAAAAAACACTTTCTAGCAGTATACAACAAACTGAGCATGTGCAGCTTGTCCCCTAGTTTGTTCTATGAGATGATGGTTTAGGGACAGAGAGGACAGGATCAAGCAGCCTTTTCACACAATGCAGAGGATTAACCCCTTAGGTTTCACAGTGAGTATAACAAGCATGATTTACTGCATATACAGACTGATTTGACAGTTGTGGGTTTAGTAACACTTTAAGCTTCTAAATATATCTCCTAAACATGTTCTAATTTTGATTTAGTTGCTTTTTATTCTCTATCAATTTAAAAATAAATGTCATGGAATGGGAAGGTAGGAGAAGTACGCAGTGAATAAAGCAGGAAGAGTCTACGTGCATGTGTTTATGTATGCGGAGGAAGTTGTGCAGAGGGTCTTTAAATGTGCCTCTGTCTCTCAGACTCTACGCCTGTGACAGAGCTTCCACTGAGATCCTGCTCAGCCTTCACAAAGCCTTTTTCATACCCAGAACAAGGCCAATACTCTTGTGGTAAAACTAGCAGCTGACCCAGGCCCTCTTGGCATAAGACTTCTGCGCACTGCTTTCTGAAATGTCACTTTTTTCCCTTAAACATTTCAATGAAACTTTTTCTCTTCTTGTTACTTTCAGTGTCCATAAAAAAAAAAAATTGATTTCCTGCATATTTTATTACGCCGCTGCTTTCCAAATGACTAACTTCCTATGGAAAACAACGGGTTAAAAATGAAAGCCTAGATGGAAGTGTAGTTTACATTCTCTGTAATTCCAATGATGTCACCAGGAGCTATAGATGGGAACTTTGGGAGACGAAGGGAAAAGTACACAGTAAAATCAATAAGATTATGACATTTACCTCAAACAGTAAAAAGGAAATAAAATAGTCTGCAGCGACTTTGAGGAAGAACCGGTCCGGCCCATTTTAAATATTTAATTATACTGAAATCATGTCTGTGTTTTTACAGGACTATTTTTAAATAACAGACTGGCTTATTCAATAAAATATAATTTCTTGTGTGTTTGTCTCACTGATTTTCCCTGAAGTCTGCACTAAGATACAAGTCAAGTTTTAGGCACCCTCTGCAATAGGAGATTTATGGGGGGAGCAGGGGGGGAGTGCCCCCCCGCCCCCCCCCAGAGCAAGATGCCTGCTTAGAGACACTCAGGGCCGATCCTGGGCAGGTGCCCTGCGCCCAGGCACAGCAACCTCCCGTAGCTGTGGCAGTCACTTACTGTTACATTCAGCAGCAGCGGCGCTGCCCTGGCTCCCTAGACTCTCTTAATGTACCGTCTGCTGGCCTTATCATTTAAGCATTTAGGGCCAGATCCTCAAAAGAGATACGCAGACTTAACTGCTGTTCAGTCTGTGTCTAACTTTGGAAACGATCCTCAAAAGGCTTTTTCCAAAGTTAGGCAGAAGATCAGGCATGTGTAATTGAATTACACTGCCGAATCTTAGGATGCAGTACCGCATCCGCCGCTGGGGGCATTTCGAGTCGAAATGCCGTTTCTAGTATGCAAATTAGCACTTAAGGCGATCCACAAAGCTTTCCAGCTTCGTTTTTTCGCCGTAAGTGTTATTTTGCAAGTGTAAAACTAGGGCTGATGTTACAAAGTGTAAACTAGTCACACCATGTAAAAGCCCATTCCAGCGACGGCATTTGGTATGCATTCCCGAGGGAGAACTCCACGGCAATTTGTAAAAACAAAACCGGCATGGGTTCCCCCCCAGGAGCATACCAGGCCCTTAGGTCTGGTATGGGTTGTAAGGGGACCCCCCTACGCCGAAAAATCGACGTAGGGGGTCCCCCTACAATCCATACTAGACCCGTATCCAAAGCACGCTACCCGGCCGGTCAGGAAGGGAGTGGGGACGAGCGAGCGCCCCCCCCTCCTGAGCCGTGCCAGGCCGCATGCCCTCAACATGGGGGGGTTGGGTGCTCTGGGGCAGGGGGGCGCACTGCGGGCCCCCCCACCCCAGAGCACCCTGTCCCCATGTTGATGAGGACAGGACCTCTTCCTGACAACCCTTGCCATTGGTTGTCGGGGTCTGCGGGCGGGGGGCTTATCGGAATCTGGGAGTCCCCTCAAATAAGGGGGCCCCCAGATACCGGCCCCCCACCCTAAGTGAATGGATATGGGGTACATCGTACCCCTATCCATTCACCTGTAGGCAAAAAGTTAAAGTTAGTAAACACACAACACAAGGCTTTTTAAAATAATTTATTATTCTGCTCCGGATGCCCCCCCTGTCTTCTTTATTAGCTCTATTAGCAGGGGGGGCTTCTTCTTCCGCTCTCCGGGGGTCTTCTCCGCTCGCCGGGGGGGGTTTCTTCTTCCGCTCTCCGGGGGGGGGCTTATCCGGACTCCGGGGGTCTTTTTCCATCTTCTCCCCTCTTCCGCTGTTGACTCGGCGAACCCCGGTTCTTCTGCAGATGTCCGGTGCCTTCTTCTTCAGCGCTGGCTGCCTGCTATCTTTGTGTGTTAGCTCAATTTCTAACAGGCAGCCGGCGCGGTCTTCTGTGACGTCAGGGTCTTCTCTTCCTTTCTTCCGATGTTGCCTCGTCGCCTGTTGTCGCTGTAATGATGGAAGCGCGCCTTGCATCCCATTTATATAGGCATCACCGTCCCATCATGCTCCGGCAGGTACCCACGTGGTGGGTGCACGTGGGTAGGCACCCACCACGTGGGTACCTACCGGAGCATGATGGGACGGTGATGCCTATATAAATGGGATGCAAGGCGCGCTTCCATCATTACAGCGACAACAGGCGACGAGGCAACATCGGAAGAAAGGAAGAGAAGACCCTGACGTCACAGAAGACCGCGCTGGCTGCCTGTTAGAAATTGAGCTAACACACAAAGATAGCAGGCAGCCAGCGCTGAAGAAGAAGGCACCGGACATCTGCAGAAGAACCGGGGTTCGCCGAGTCAACAGCGGAAGAGGGGAGAAGATGGAAGAAGACCCCCGGAGTCCGGATAAGCCCCCCCGGAGAGCGGAAGAAGAAACCCCCCCCCCCCGGAGAGCGGAGAAGACCCCCGGAGAGCGGAAGAAGAAGCCCCCCCTGCTAATAGAGCTAATAAAGAAGACAGGGGGGGCATCCGGAGCAGAATAATAAATTATTTTAAAAAGCCTTGTGTTGTGTGTTTACTAACTTTAACTTTTTGCCTACAGGTGAATGGATAGGGGTACGATGTACCCCATATCCATTCACTTAGGGTGGGGGGCCGGTATCTGGGGGCCCCCTTATTTGAGGGGACTCCCAGATTCCGATAAGCCCCCGCCCGTAGACCCCGACAACCAATGGCAAGGGTTGTCGGGAAGAGGTCCTGTCCTCATCAACATGGGGACAGGGTGCTCTGGGGTGGGGGGGCCCGCAGTGTGCCCCCCTGCCCCAGAGCACCCAACCCCCCCATGTTGAGGGCATGCGGCCTGGCACGGCTCAGGAGGGGGGGGGCGCTCGCTCGTCCCCACTCCCTTCCTGATCGGCTGGGTAGCGTGCTTTGGATACGGGTCTGGTATGGATTGTAGGGGGACCCCCTACGTCGATTTTTCGGCGTAGGGGGGTCCCCTTACAACCCATACCAGACCTAAGGGCCTGGTATGCTCCTGGGGGGTGAACCCATGCCGTTTTTTTCTTTGGAGTTCTCCCTCAGGAATGCATGCCGCTGTCATTTATTTATTTTTTTTCCCGACGCAACTTTTTTAAGCCGTCGCGATCCTCAAAACTCGGCGTAACGTAACTTCGCGCATGCGCAGTACGGCCGGCGCGGGAGCGCGCCTCATTTAAATGGGACTCGCCCCATTTGAATAGGAACGCCTTGCGCCGGCGGAATTTTAGTTACACAGCCTGAAATTTCTAGATAAGTGCTTTGTGGATCGGGCACTTAGGTAGAAACTTTAAGGCAGTGTAACTTAAATGGGATTTTTTAAGTTATGCCAGGTTTTTGTGGATCTGGCCCTTAATTATCAATTTTTTATCCGCAAATATAGCAAAGAAGTGATAATGATTGCGCCGCAGACATGTAAATGCAATCTCTTGACATCTGTACAAACACAGTTTCCATAACCACATACACATAACACTAATGCCGCGTACACACGGTCGTTTTTTGTGATGAAAAAAAAACATAATTTTTTCTCATGAAAAAAAATAAGTTTTTCAAACTTCATTTTAAAAAACGACGTTGCCTACACACCATTGTTTTTTCAAAATGCTCTAGCAAAGCGCGGTTACGTTCATCACGTACGGCGGCACTCTGTTCCATTCAAGCTTGCGTCATAACTTGCTTCTGAGCATGCGTGGGTTTAAAAACGTTTTAGCCTACTACACGGTCATTTTTTATGACACAAAAAACAATGTTTTGAAAAACAACATAAAAAATTGAAGCATGCTCGAATTTTTTTTTTGTCGTTTCTCAGAAGACATAAAACAACGTTTTCCCCACACACGGTCATTTTAAATTACATTTTTAAAAATGACATTTTTTTTTCATCACAAAAAACGACCGTGTGTACCCGGCATAAGAAGTACAGATAGCTGTGAATAATCTATATGGATTTTTGTTTGTGTAGCGCTACCCCCAAAGGAGCCGCTGGATAGAATAGGGATGGCTTGTTACCTCTATGGCTCAGACGTCTAGGTAGTTGATGAGTGCAGCAATGAGGTAATGTCCAAACAGCAGGTGTCTTTCTTGTGCTTTTATTCTTGCCCAACACGGCAAACAGTAAACTTGAGGTAGATAGATCAAAGATGGGTGAGGAGAAGAATTGCAGATTCAGGCCTAACAGCAATGGAAACAATCCTGCTTCCAATGACACTTTACTCTCGTCGCCACTCCAGCCGGAGTGGGTATAGTGTACCTGGACAGGCCTCTCACACCGACCTGGCAGCCAGGGTATCACTCGGGACCTGAGGAGAACAAGTCTCTGCCACAGACTTGGTAGAAATGAATATCAGAGCGGAACCTCTGCCACAGGCCCTTCTCTAGAATGTAGATTATAGAGAAGATTCTCCTCAGAAGCACTTGGTGCCTAAATCTCCCTCAGGTAGTTCTTAGTTAGGTCACCGACTGACAGGTTGCTGAAATTCAACCTCTCAGTGTCCGGTTACCTTGATCCGCGATGGATTGTCGAGGCCCTATTGGATTGCCTGCCTCTCTTGGCTCTCCTCAGGCTGACTCCCCACCGAACAGCAAAACTTGTTTGGGATCTCTTCTCAGGATTTGGGGACCCAGTCAATCACTGGGGCCCGCCATAGCTTCAGTTGCTCTGGGCCAACATGGCCCCAGAACTAAGAATACCGCGTAGCATGTGCGCCCCGGCCTGGTAGGCCATATCGCCGGGGCCCGTGATGTGTGGTCACCCTGAAGGTGGGTGCCACACCCGGAACAAGACTCCCGCCCAAAGGCATCTGCCACAGAAGTACTCTCCCCCAGTATGCCACGCGAGGGAAAACCCATCCTGATTGTCTGCTAGCAAGAGACACCCCAGCCTGAACTCCACTGGCGCCACCTGTCGTCCCGGGGTGGAAAAGCACCCCAGGAACACAGAATGAACCCACAGTACAGCCCAGCTGAAGCAGAGGCTCAATTTGCACAAATCACTTGGATGAGAGTCAACCAACTCTCTCATCCCCCTCTAAATTTAGAATAGCACCTGTACTGAAAGTACACAGGCGCTACATTTGCTAGCTCCATATATCATGTTTATATTTGTAACACTAAAATTATTACAAATTTTGACAAGTTGTAAGCAATGTTCAATTGTATTTTTCCAAATAAGTTAAAGGCATAAGGCCCCATTCACTCTTGTGCCATAGACATAAATGTAAACCCTCAAAAGTCACATGAAAGTCACACCTGCGACTAGTGTGCAATTTGTGTGCGACTTGTGAGAAGAATTCCAGCAACGAAAAATACATTTTTGTGTGGTTTCCTTATTTTCCAACGGATTCCAAATGTTCAGAATTAATAGATTCTGAATAGGTCGAAAATTGATCGGCCGATTACAACTCAGTGTAAGGAATAGCTGGTTTCCCCACTGACAGCTGAAGGTAAAAAAAAAAAAAAAAATGCATGCTCTGCTCCCCCCAAAGCACCTTGTCCCCATGTTGATGGGAACAAGGGCCCTTCCCCACAACCCTAGCTGGTAGTTGTGGGGGTAGTTCTGCCAGCAGGGGGCTTATTGGAACATGGAAGCCCCTTTTAACAAGTGGACTCCAGATACTGGCCCCCTCTCTAGGTGAATGAGCATAGGGTACATACACCTACTCACTCACCAAAAAAAGTAGGCAGTGTTTGACAATTCCATTGTCAATCACACGCTGGCTACTACCGAATAAAAAAAAAAAACTCCAAACGAAAGCTCCCGCTGTCTGACAGCTCTTAAATAACTAAGGGGCAAGGCCACCTGGTGACATTATCGGGCGGTACCACACCCTTGTGAAATCACTGACCCAGCATGCCCTCAGTCGATGACATCACACAGGGCGGCTTCCATATTCCAATAAGCCCCCCACCCGCAGATCCCCACAACCACCAGCCATGGTTGTGGGGAAGAGGCCCTTGTCCCCATCAACATGGGGACAGGGTGCTTTGGGGGGCCACTCCTGCACCACAGCACCTCCCCCCATGTGGAGAGCATGTGGTCTGGTATGGTTCAGAAAGGGGGGAGAGCTTGCTCATTCCCCCCTTTCTTGACATGCCAGGCTGCAGGGCCGGCACTAGCATAAGGAAGGTTAGGCAGCCTCTTTACGGCACAGCATGGAGGGGGCGGTAAAATCTTGGTACCCTACTTGCCAACTGTCCCCCCTTTGTCTTAGGAGTGAGCGCAGCCACACACATTGCTGTACATGACAGGCAGCATAGTGTGTAGCCCGGCACCTTTCTCTCTCGACACTGCAAAGCCAGTAACCCCTGTCCCCCGATCCGCCTCGCACAGGCTCGCAGTATAAGTTTAGTCTGTACCCTGCTGACACTATATCGTACATTATATACAGACCAGTCTATACACTGACACTGTATTGTACATGATCTCAAACGTTACTGTACTGAGCGGTATGTCAGGGCAGTCAGCGAGCGGTATGTCAGAGCAGAGGTATATCTGCCATAATGTGCTAATATTCTGTGCATACTAGCACATTATGGCAATACAGTACTTGCAGGGGGCCACTCAAAATAAAAATATACTAGATTTTAGGTTTGCTTTAGTAGGCTTGAAGTTTAGATAAAAAAAATCTCTATAGCTTTAGCAAGCTTACTTACCAGTGGGAAAGTTTATCGCAATCAGCTGGATCCTGGATAATCTTCTGTTCAGGGACTCTTCATCTTCTTCTAGTCTCTGAACTTCTGTTGCAGGGGTTAACAGCCTTTAGGTATTCTGTGAAAGGGTTACTAGAAACTGCACACCATAACTCCTTCCCGCAGAGGCGGGTATTCGGGTCATGTGACTGCTGTGATTGACTGTCACAGTGGTCACAGTATCGGAAAGCTCCTGATCATCTTTTAGCTGCTTTGGTTGTTATCACTAAAGAGCCAAACGCGTGCTCTAAAAAACGGTACTGGGGTTAGGCTTACAGCTGCAAGCATCCCCTCAGTATACCTTCAAGACTGAATGTAAATTTGCATACAGTCGGTGTGAAGGGGTTAAAGTTAGAGGCTGCGGAGTGTGGACATGGTACAAGAGGTGGTTAGAGGCTGCGGACAGGATAAAGGAGGTGATTGGAGGCTGCAGACATGATACAAGAGGTGGTTGGAGGCTGCTGACATGATACAGGAGATGGTTGGAAGATGAGGACACACATACTGTTGATATACAGCCATGGATGGATGGATGGTGCAGGGGTCCATGGCTGCTGGAGAGATTCTCCTACCACTCCACTGTGAGCATAGCCACACTGAGTCCTGGAGACCTGACCCCTGCACCATCCATCATGGATGGTTAAGGGTTCCGGTCTCTGTGTGGCCATGTGTACAGTGGCGTGGTGGTGGTGGGAGTCCCCATAGGCTCCAGCCGAGGTCCGGTCTCTTGATTGGGAAACATGTTCGCTGATATGCTACTGACTTCGAGGCAGCCGAGCGTTAACTGCTGTCCTTTCAAAATGGCGCCAGCTGGCACCATTACGTCATTAACTCATCGTGTATGCGCCCGCTCTGCCAAATTTTACTAAGCACGGAAGGCTTATGAACTGTGCATGCGCAGTTCCAATGTCGGCTTGCAGCCATATTTTTATTTACGGGCATGTCAAAAACTGATTCAAATTTATGGGCTGCCCGTAAATTTATGGGTGGTTGGTAACATTGTGCAGACACCTTGCTTCAGGGGGAGGGGGATCACTTTCCCCCCTTGACCCCCCCAATGTGGACACCTATGATTAGTGCACACCAACCTTGCCCCTTTCAGCTACACACTGGCCTCTGCAACAAAGTATAATGTGTTATATATGCATTAATTATACATATAGTGCCTTGAAAAGGTATTCATGCCCCTTGAAATTTTCCACATTTTGTCATGTTACAACCAACATGCATATAATGAATATAAAAACCAATATAACTACATAAAAAAATATAAAAAGAAATTAAAATAATATAAAAAGATAAAACATTTCTGTGGTTCTAATAACTAAAATTAGACTTAACATAAAATGGGAATTTTAGTATAATCTATCACAGTACTAGAATAGGGCTGGGCATAGGTTACGTTCACGTCGTAGGCAGTGATTCAACGTATTTTAGGGAGTATTTCCGACGTGATTCTGAGCATGCACACTGGGATGCGTCCACGGGACGGCGCATACGCCGTTCGTTTGGCCCATCATTTGCATGGGGTCACGCTTCATTTAAATGGATCACGCCCACTTCCACCTTCTTTGAATTAGGCCGCCTTACGCCGAAGAACTTACGTTACGCTGGCGCAACGTTGGGAGCAAGTGCTTTGTGAATACTGTGCTCGCCGCTCTGCGCTACGTCGGCGTAGCGTATATTCGATACGCTATGCCGGCATAACTATACGCCGAAGTACGAGAATCCGGGCCTAAATCTCTAAGTCAGAACAAAAGAAGCAAAGGAATTAAAGAAATAAAGGAATAAAAGAAAATTAAGCATCAGGTTGTTTTGAGCTGTATATATTAACATCTGCTCTGAGTCTCACAGTTTAAAAAAGTAATTGCTGGTTTGGGCACAAAGGCCCCAAATCTGTATCCAGGTCTTAGGTTCCCAGAGTCTGTGTGTTTCAGGGAGACATAGACCCGAATCTGAAGCAAGACCCAGGCACACACCTCCCAAGAATAGCGCCCCTTCAAAAGTCAGGACCCATAGAAGGCAAGAGGCTACCCTGCATTCCCCTCCAGAAGCCCCTGTCCTGGTTGGGTCTGTCACACTGAGATTGTATTAAAATCCAGGAACAGTTCTTTGGAATCCGTGATGGTTGGGGTAGGGGGCATGAATTTGCCCTCTATTGTGCACATTTAAGGTTTTTGTAATCAATGTTTTTAACCAAGCTTGACAGTTTTCTAAGTGAATATTAGCTGGAAAAAAAATAGATTTTTACTCTGAAGGTATGTCATTTTTACAGAAAGGGGAGAGAAGTTTTCTTAGGAGAAGGGGAATTTTGTTGAAATGTGTGAGGAGGGGATTCTTGGAGGGTTGTGAGGGATTTTTGTCTGATGGGGTAAAGAGTTTTGTTCTTGGGGGAAGGGTATGAGTTGGGATATTATTGACGGTGGGAAATGTTCACTAATGGGTGGTGAAAGGGGTGCTTATTGGGAATTGTGGGGTTTTTACTGATGGGGTGAGCAGAGGTTTTCTTTCAGCAGGGAGTACTAACAGGGGCGAGCAGGGTTTTTCTTGAGCAGGATGGGTTTGCTTGCATAATGAAAGATGTGTGCTGGGTGTAGAATTTTTCCTTTGGGTGGTAAGGGCAGAGGTTATGTTAGGGGGTGGAGAATTTGTGCTTGAGGGAGGTACAGTATATACACTTCTGACCCTTGTGTTATTTATGTTGCATACTTCTGACCCTTGCACTCGATGTGTTGGGCAGTCTTGACCCCTGTGTACTGTACTTTACATTACATACAATTGACATCTGCAATCTATATGTTACACACCCCTGACCTCTGCATTTTTTACATTACATACTGCTGACTCTTGCACTTTGTGTATTACATACCACTGACCTCTACACTCTGTGTGTTACATACCTTGATTCCTGTACGCTATGTGTTACATACTCCTGACCCACACATGCTGTAATTTACATACTCCCAACCTTTGCATGCTGTACCTTACATATTCAAGACCATTGCCCTCTGTACACTAGGTTGTACATTACGTACATCTGACCTCTTCACTCTATATGATATATTACATTACATACTTTGTAATTTGTAGGCACAAGGATTCTATTTAACTGTGACTCTTTAAGCCCCTCACATTGTTAGCACAGGGTAAGTTCCAAACCCACCGCAGGGTAATGGGTGTGCTGCATCATTGTTTTCTTCAGGGTAACCCAGGTCTTTTACAATCCTAGCAACACCCCTGATAGGGACTTTGCTATGCTGCCACATGTTATCCTGACTGAGCCACAGTGATACTGCTGTGAAGAGTCCACAATACATTATTATATAGCTTTTAAAATTTGTTTTGTATTATCCTAAAATGTAAGCATGCTCTTTGCCATTCTGACCCTGTTTTGCATTATTTATTTAATTTTTTCACTTGTTTAGTAAACTGTAAGTTACAGGTACTCCCTGGCTAATCATTCAGCTGCTAACCCATCCTAATACACTAGGGCCTCTTACACACGATAGGTTAACCAGAGGACAACGATCTGATGGACCGTTTTCATTGGTCAAAACCGATCGTGTGTGGGCCCCATAGGTTATTTAACCATCGGTTAAAAAAAAGCCAACTTGCTTTAAATTTAACCAATGGATTCCTAACCGATAGGTCAAAACCGATCTTTAGTAGGCACGACCATCGGTTAAAAATCCACGCATGCTCAAAATCAAGTCGACGCATGCTTGGAAGCATTGAACTTCATTTTTTTCAGCACGTCGTTGTGTTTTACGTCACCGCGTTCTGACACGATCGGTTATTTAACCGATGGTGTGTGGGCGCGACGGACCATCAGTCAGCTTCATCGGTTAACCGATGACAACGGTCCTTCAGACCGTTCTCATCGGATGAACTGATCGCGTGTAACCGATGGTCGTGCCTACTAACGATCGGTTTTGACCAATCGGTTAGGAATCCATTGGTTAAATTTGAAGCAAGTTTGCTTTTTTTTTTACCGATGGTTAAATAACCTATGGGGCCCACACACGATCGGTTTTGACCGATGAAAACGATCCATCAGACGGTTGTCCTCTGTTTAACCTATCGTGTGTACGAGGCCTAATATTAGTTAGGAGGCAAATACAGAAATCTTTGCGGCAATATACCAATAATTCTCTCACACATGTTGCACTTTTATTCTTCCCAAAGGAAGCCTCCCTTTCTCAGATTGGGGTTATATAAAGTACATGTAAAGTTTATATTTGGACACATTAAACCACACACACCCTTAATTATGGCATGCAATATTCTCCTTTCAAAGCCAGGCTTGCAAGTAATTGCAATAGGTCTAAAAATACAGAAGCCAACAGCTCAAGGCTTGTAATTTTAAAACAAAAAATTCAGAGGAACTTCCTGTGTGCCAGTATTTTTAGACTGCGGAAAAATGTCAATTTAAAGCGCCTAGAATACCTCTTTCTGTTTAGACAAAGGACAGTAAAGTTCCTGGCAGTATACAGCAAACAATACAAATAATTTGGAAGACCGGAGTTGTTATGCAGGAAACAAAACTAGCAGGGTAATGTTTGGTCCTAAGGGGAAGTCTGGGTCATTGGTTTATAGTAAGCCATGCAAAATAATATACTTCAGAAGGGAAAAGTAGTTATTTAAATGCAAAAAGCAGAATATCAAAATGATTGCTTGACGGTTTCATGTAAAACTGCCAACTACTGAATGATCACAAGCCACTGAGGTTTCGTTAGGGCAGTGTAAGCCTGAAGCCGGAAATTATAAACATTCTACACATATTGGGCCAGATTCTCAAAAGAGATACGCCGGCGTATCTCCTGATACGCCGTCGTATCTCTGAGTCCGCCCGTCGTATCTATGCGCCTGATTCATAGAATCAGTTACGCATAGATAAGCATTAGATCCGACAGGCGTAAGGCTCTTACGCTGTCGGATCTTTAATGCAATTTTTTTTTTTGCCACTAGGTGTCGCCGACGTCGGTTTCCCCGTCGAGTATGCAAATTAGCAAAATACGCGAATTCCCGAAAGTACGTGCGGTCGACGCAGTGAAGTTACGACGTTTACGTTAGATTTGCGATGCGTAAAGTTGCCCCTGGGTATATGAGGCGCAGTCAATGTTAAGTATGGCCGTCGTTCCTGCGTCGAAATTTGAAAATTTACGTTGTTTGCGCAAGTCGTCCGTGAATAGGGCTGGACGCCATTTACGTTCACGTCAAAACAAATGACGTCCTTGCGACGTCATTTAGCGCAATGCACGTCGGGAAATTTTAGGGACAGCGCATGCGCAGTACTTTTGGCGCGGGAACGCGCCTAATTTAAATGATCCACGCCCCCTACCCGGATCATTTGAATTAGGCGGGCTTGCGTCGGGGGATTTACGCTACGCCGCCGCAACTTTACAGGCAAGTGCTTTGTGAATCAAGCACTTGCCGTAAAACTTGCGGCGGCGTAACGTAAATGAGATACGTTACACCGCCGCAGAGATGCGGCGATCTACGAGAATCTGGCCCAAAAAGTATAGACAAACCTACCTATCCACAATAGGTGATGCAACTGGTTGCTGGGAACATTTAGGAGACATTTCCCATCTTTACAATCAGTTTACTTTCAGATTCTGCTGTTATGCTGAATGTTGTGTTGTACTATCCCCTCCAGTCAGCAGAGGGAGAACTATAGTCAGAAAAGCATATGGATTTCTTTGAAGAATCCTGAGGTTCGTGGGAATTGAAGTCCAGGGAGTGAGCCATATTGTGGAGTTTACAGACACTTTGCACTATAATTCCCAGGAGACACTGCACAAGGAGGAGCAGTGGAACTGCTTTTCTGAGACTACTCAGCTAGGCTTTCTCTCCTGGTGCCAAGGGAACCGATGAGGGCACATCTGCTGCATATTGACCAGACTGTTGAGAGGCCAAACCTCCAGAGACACCTGAGGAAGCTCAGGACAGGGCACAGTGATCACATCTTCACCGTTGACGCAGGGAGACCAGAGTATCCCCTCACCCTCTACTTCCCACCGCTGAATACCCAGAGGCATTCCATGGAGATTCCGCAACCCCTGACAACGTCATTTGCTGACGAAACACGTAGGGAGGAGTTGAAGACGTGTGACGTCATTGCGCATCAGGATGCGTGGCCATCTTGCTGGTTGGGAATGCCAGAGTTTTTTTGTAGATATGCTGTTTTTATTCATATTAAATATGAGTGTAATACTTTTTAAACAATAAACTGGGTCGAGATTTCTACACTATGAGAAGTGTTTTGTTCCTTTTTTATGATATTGGGGAGTCCTTGGAGGAGACATTCTGGAGTCCTAGAGGCATGTGGCAGATTTAAACAATAGACCTGCTCAGGAGTGCTACCTTACTGCGCATTTGACCTTTGTTGTGGATGGTAAGAGGCACTGTGATCGGATGATGGTGGTGGTCGCTTAATCCCTTTGGAGCACTGAGCTTTACAGCAATAGGATTGTCTCTTCTGAGCATGTGGATTCATAGTGGAATGGACTCTTAATTTAAGGACTCTTTAAAAATTAGATGTGAGCACTTTATAATATTTAGTGACCTTGCTCTGTCCTTCTTAAACTACTAAATCCCTCCCACTTTCTTCATCTCCACAACATGGTAACTAATCATTTTGTAGCTTATCCCCTTCGCGCCGTACGCAGATTTGCGTTCATGGCTTGAAGGGGTTAAACCGGGGTGCCGGTACTGTTTTTTAGAGACAGACATTTTTTTGACCTGACCAGTAAAGTAAAATGTGCTAGTATGCGTCGCATACTAGCACATTATGTGTAACTTACTTGCCAACGAAGCCCTCTTTGTCACTGATGAAGGCCGCATCCATCTTTGCCCATCTTCCTTCCGGGTCCACGGACTCTGGATGTGTGACTGGCTGGAGCCGAGTGACGTCACTCCTGCATGCATGCAGGAGCCGCCGGTCACAGCACAGGGCTCTGAATAAATGGCACGAGTGGCCATTCTTTCAGAGCGTATGCGCCCATGACGTCATCGACTGCATATGCAGTAAATATTTCCTAAACGGCACACGTTTAGCAGATATTTACAGTACAAACAATCCATGGAAGTTTACTTCTACTTTAAAAAAATAAGTCTTATTTTTTTTGTCTGATTTCAGCTTACACACATTGCATTAAATTTAATGTTCTATTATGCTAGTAAGAGAAAGTCCTGACTAAGCAGGGTAACATCATCATCTTGACTTGCTTTAGATAGTGATGATAGAAATCGAATTTACATAAATTAACCACTTGCCGCCCGCCCTATTACAGAATGACGGCGGCAAAGTGGTTTCAATATCCTGAGTGGACGTCATATGACGTCCTCAGGATATTGAGCCGCTGCGCGCCCCCGTGGGTGCGCATCGCGGCGATCGTTGTTGCAGGGTGTCAGTCTGACACCTCGCAACACCGATCTAGGTAAAGAGTCTCCGACGGAGACTCTTTACCACGTGATCAGCCATGTCCAATCACGGCTGATCACGATGTAAACAGGAAAAGTCGGTAATTGGCTTTTCCTCACTCGCGTCTGTCAGACGTGAGTAGAGGAGAGCCGATCGGCTGCTCCTCTGACAGGGGGGGTTTGCGCTGATTGTTTATCAGCGCAGCCCCCCCCCCCCGAGGATGCCCACACTGGACCACCAGGGATGCCACTAGACCACCAGGGATGCCTACCACAGGTATGCCACCCTAGACCATCAGGGATGACAATCACAAATAATGGATGCCAATCAGTGCCCACAGTGGATGCCAATTAGTGCCCACAATGGGCATCACTGATTGGCAGGCATTATTGTTTGCCACTGATTGGCATCCATTAGTACAACACATACATTAGTACATTAGTGCCACCTATCAGTGCCCATCCATGCCGCTTATCAGTGCCCATCCATGCCACCTATCCATGCCCATCCATGCCACCTATCAGTGCCCATCCGTGCCACCTATCTGTGCCCATCCATGCCGCCTATCAGTGCCCATCCGTGCCGCCTATCAGTGCCGCATATTAGTGCCCATCAATGCCACCACATCAGTGCCACCTCATCAGTGCCCATCAGTGCCGCTTTATCAGTGCCCGTCAGTGCAGTACCATCAGTGCCCATCAGTGAAGGAGAAAACATACTTATTTACAATGTTTTATAACAGAAATAAATAAATAACTTTTTTTTTTTCAAAATTTTCAGTCATTTTTTTTTTTTTTTTTGCAGAAAATAAAAATCCCAGAGGTGATCAAATACCACCAAAAGAAAGCTCTATTTGTGGGTACAAAATGATAAAAATTTAGTTTGGGTACAGTGTAGCACGACCGCGCAATTGTCATTCAAAGTGCAACAGCGCTGAAAGCTAAAAATTGGTCTGGGCAGGAAGGTGTATAAGTGCCCTGTATGGAAGTGGTTAAATTACAAGCAAAACACAAGTCCTATCATTAAATCCATGCAAAGTGGAAAAGATCCTATTATTTTTTATTAATTTTTCACTGAACTAATATGTTTTGCATAGCTTGTAATGAGATACAGTACTGTGGCCCCAACATTCACTGTTGGCAGACAGGTCCAACAGCAGTTGGCAGATTCATTTAAATAATTACCTTCAGGGGCCATTTAGAAGCTTGCACTGTATATTTTAATGATATCTAAAACTTGATACCACCTACACAAACTGCTGGACTGTACATTCCTTCAGTAAATGTACGTTCCGCAGACAGAGCACCAATGTTTGATTTTGCAACACAAGGATTCTCTGCATGCAAATGCATTAGGAGCTCTGTAGTCTGTCCAGTGAATAGAGACTCTGTGCAAGACTGCCAGCAGTGCAGAAGAGTTCTTGCTTACCGCATATTTAATAGAGGCTTTATGCAGAGCGATGATTAAAATTCTTACCGAGTGTCACAGCAGAATGCCTGAGAAAAGCGATCTAAAAATCAAAGTATTTAGTCTTTAGTGCCCAAATGGTCAGTCCGCCCCTGGTGATGAGACATCTAAAGTCTGACAGTTATTGACCTTACTAACTGCCTACGTGCTTCTGAATGTGATGTACAGCATCAAATAACTGAACCTTGTAATTAGAGAATTTTAAACACCAATAGCTGGATTCAGAGAGAGTTAAGCCGGCGTATCAGTAGATACGCGACCTAACTCGGAATCTGCGCCGTCCTAAGTTTAAGTGTATTCTGAAACTGAGATACACTTAAACCTAACTAAGATACGTCAGCCTGCGCCGTCGTATCTTAGGGTGCAATATTTAGGCTGGCCGCTAGGTGGTGCTTCCGTTGAGTTCGGCAAAGAATATGTAAATGACTAGATACGCCTATTCACGAACGTAAGTGCGCCCATCGCAGTAAAGATACGCCGTTTACGTAAGGCATTTTCAGGTGTAAAGTTATTCCATCAAATAGCTGGACTAGTCAATGTTAAGTATGGCCGTCGTTCCCGTGTCGAAATTTGAAAATTTTACGTTGTTTGCGTATGTCATCTGTGGGACACTGGCATATGTACACGGACGGCGCATGCGCCGTTCGTAAAAAACCTCAATCACGTCAGGTCACCTCCCATTAACATAAAACATGCCCCCTCATCCTAATTTGAATTAGGCGCGCTTACGCCGGCCCTATTTACGCTACGCCGTTGTAAGTTAGGAGGCAAGTACTTTGTGAATACAGTACCTGCCTCTCTGACTTAAGGCGGCGTAGCGTAAATACGATACGCTACGCCGCCTTAAAGTTGCGGCGGCGTCTCTGAATCCAGCTACAAATGTTAATAAAATGTGCATACTGTACTGATGTCTGAACATCCTGGCTGGAATTACTTACATTTATTTTCTGTGTATTTGTGCATATTAGTGCAATTTTAATCTCTTCAAATGAACATTACACTGTGCATGCATACATGTGTAAAATATTGAGCGGCAACACAGATTTTGCCATTTTTCTTATGCAGCACATGTTTCCATGTGTGTGTGTACAGGCACATTGAAAAAAAAAGTCTGCTATTACATCAGCAAAAAAATAAATAAATAAAGCCTGCATGCATAAAATGCTGCGTTTTAGGCCGCAGTATGCAAGATGCCTAAACCAGAACTGAACAATTTAAAGTGTTACTAAACCTAATGCCCCGTACACACCATCACTTTATGTGATGAAAAAAAATGACGTTTTTAAAAACGTCACTTTAATTGACCGTGTGTGGGGGAAAACGTCGTTTTATGTCTTGTAAAAAACGACCAAAAAAAATTGAAGCATGCTTCAATTTTATGTGTCGTTTTTCAAAAGTGCACTTTTTACTTCACAGAAATTGACCGTGTGTAGTAAAAAACGTCGTTTTCTAAGACGTTTTTTCATCCACGCATGCCCAGAAGCTACTTATGAAGCAAGCTTCAATGGTAAAACGTGGTGGAACGTAATCTCACTTTGCAAGATCATTGTGAGAAAACGATGGTGTGTAGGCAACTTCGTCTTTGAAAATTGAAGTTTCAAAAACGTCATTTTTTACTTCACAGAAAGTGTCGTTTTTTTTCATCACATAAAGTGATGGTGTGTACGCGGCATTAGACCCTGCATTCACTATATCTGGTCTCCCACAGTACACAGAATATGTAAATGTAATTTTATTTTTGTAAATATAAATTGCTAAATATCTTTTCTCTTCAGCAGTAGCAGTCTTGTGACTTCTATCAGTGTCTGGTTAAAGTTTGTGGGAGGAGTTTTCATTCTACTCTGACTTTCCTATGAGGCTGCAGAACCCCTGGCCCTCTGTCTAGACAGTGCTGATTGGCCCTGTGTTGATTACATGCACACTCTCAAGAAAAAGAAAATTAAACTCTTTATCAATACACGCCAAACTGAGCGTGTGTAGAGTGCCATCAAGACTCTGTACCGTCAGGAGATGGATTGGGGTCTGTGGAAGGAAGGGAAGGAACAGAGAAGCCCCAAAAGAGAGAGAGACTGATCAGATCCTCTCAAATATTTATCTTCCCCCCAGCCTTATGTTCAATAAAACATTCATAGCCCAAAAGATTGATTCTCCCAGTTTATGTGCTGCAATATTCTTCCCGCAACAGACAGGAGCAATCGGCCACAAGGTTTAGGGAAAAACATGAGCAGACCTGAAAAATAAATTGCAGCTGATTTGGCTACAGAAAAACCATATACAAAATTTAGCCAGCACAGGACATGTGCTGCTGCAATGAAAAATTAACCACCTCCCACCCACGCTATATCTGAATGATAGCTACAGCACGGGCCTTAAGGAGGCCATCATATGACGTCCTCCTGTGCATTGTCGGACTGTATCCGAACCGGCCAACCTTGCAGTCTGTAAGACCAAACTTTGAGGGCTAGATGAATTGCCCGAATCTCCAGAATGTTGATGGGTATGAGCTTTTTGTCCCCGAACCACTTCCCCTGGGCAGAAGCTTCTTCTAGAACTGCCCCTCAGCCCAGAAAGCTGGCGTCTGTGGTCACCACTTTCCAGGTAAACGGAGTGAAGGATTTTCCTTCTGACAGATTTTGGGGGAGCAACCACCAATTGAGGCTCTGGCGAACCTTTGGAGATAAGACCATAGGAAGATCCAGGGTCTGAACATCTTTGTTCCAAGCTGACAGAATTCTGCCCTGTAATGGTCTTGAGTGAAATTGGGCGTAAGGCACAGCCTCGAATGAGGCTACCATCTTTCCCAATAATCTCATGCATAGCCGGATGGAAGGCCTTCTTTTTTGCCTTGATCACTCAGACCAAGTCTCCTATGGCTTTTTCCTTTGGCCTGGAAAGTAATACCTTGCTTTGGGACATGTCTATAATCATGCCCAAGTACTCCAGCCTTCTTTGAGGCTGCAAGGAAGATTTCTCCAGATTGAGGACCCAGCCTAGGTACTCTAAATATTTCACTGTGCTGTACACATTGTGGCCCAAGCGTGAGGTGGACTAATCCATGATTAACAGATCATCTAAGTAGGCTTTTACTGCTATGCCTTGTGCCCTTAATCTTTGCTAGGGCCGGCGCCAGTATCTTTGTGAACACTCGAGGTGCTGTAGCCAGCCCAAAAGGAAGGGCCACAAACTGAAAGTGGCGCTGATCCACTGCAAACCTTAGAAATCTTTGGTGAGCGGGGAATATTGGCACATGTAGATATACATCTCTGATGTCTATTGATGCCAGGAATTCTCCTCCCTGAAGGGTGGAAACAACTTGCGGGGGCATCCCTTCATAGGGAAGTTTTGGGAGTCTGTTTAGACTTTGAACCCCAAGTTCTTTTCTGTTCTTGGCTCTGGGCCTTTCTCCTAGTCTTAGACTGGGGAGGCCGTCACCACTGCCTGGAAAATGAGGTTCCAGGGGCTGGAGAAAGAGTACATTTAAATAAGGGAGGCTTACTCTTCTTCTTAACCGGCAACAGAGTAGACTTGCCTCCGGTAATCTTTTGGATGTATTTATCCAGGTCATCCCCAAACAGGCGTTCTCCCCTAAAGGGGAATGCTGCCAAGCATTTCTTGCAAGAAACCTCGGCCTCCCAATGTTTTAACCAAAGGGACCTGCGCATGCGTACCTGCAGGAGATTCAAGCGGGATGCTTGTTGAACAGGGTCCATAATCGCATCAATCGCAAAACACAAGGCCTTAGGAAGGTCCTCATAAACCTCAATCTCCTTTGTAGGGAGGAGGTTAATCATCTGCTTCATTTGTTCCTTGAGGAACTGACATACACCAATGGCTGCAACTGCAGGTTGTACTACAGCCCCAGCCATGAAAGAGGAGGCTTTTAATAGGGATTCCAGCTTTTTATCAGTTGGATCCTTAAAACCCTGCGCATTGTCTATAGGACAGGTCAGGTTTTTGTTTGCACAAGAAATAGCTGCATTCTTTGCGAAACCTTCCTCCATAGGGAAAACTGCCCAGAAGGAGAAAACTGTTTATCTGGGTGAACCCAGTCATCATACATCAGTTTATCCAGCAAGGGATGAACTGGAAAAGAGCATGCAGCCTGCTGGGATTTCTGAGATCCCAAAGAGGAAACAGAGGGCCTAGAAGCTTCAACAGAGGGCAATTTGGAAGTGGCACGCACTTCATACTATTGCACCTGCATCTTTAGCGACGGAGAAGTAGCAGGAATCCTGTCATCCTCTGAGTCCTCAGACTGCACATGATCCTCATCTCCAGAGAGGGATTTGTCACGCTCAGAAGGCTCATCTGATGAGAGAGCCAGAGCAGATGAAGGGCATCTACCCCGTTTTCTTCTACTTTGCAAGGAGGTTGCGATAATAGTAGCAAACCTTTCTTCTAAGCCATCCAAAGCAACTTTTAAAGTGTCCTCAGTGACGTATACAGGAGCTGCCATAGGAGTAGCTGCAAAACCAGACAGGGGCTCATCCTGTGAGGCTGCTATCATGCTGACAAAGGGGGGATTGTAAACTGCAGGCAAGCTCAGAATCCTTAGTCGTATGCAGGGATTTTCTGGTGCCCCTTTTACTAGCCCTTGACTCTCTTCTCAGGGACTAGCCACAAATACAAATGCAATCACTGTTGTGCTATAGTCTTACAATACACAAAAAATATCAGCTCACTGCACAACCTGATGCAGAGTAGGAGTCTAGGTTTTCCTGGTTCAATCCACAGGGATGCTTACAGCCCACAGCTCTGTGTCCATGCCGCTTACAGAGGGCTCTGGCGTGCTGGGCTTTTAAAACCAGCCTCTTGGCACCTGCACACAGGTGTCCCGCGTTTGCGCACGGACACTAGCAACCACGGCCCTCCCCCTATCCATGTCTCACTTTAGACAGCTAAAGCGCGCTCCCAGCGCACGTACACTCGCGTGTGCATGCGCCGCGGTCATGTCGGCGCCCAGGAGACGAGGAAAAGGGGGAAGAGATTACTGGGGCAGACCCCCTGTATGTGTTATTGTGGCAGAGCCTGCAGGAGGCGAGTGGTGTTTAAATTTGACCGACTTCACTGAGCTTGTATCCTGGATGGCCTATGTAAGAAAACACGAGGTTTGCACTTACTCCTTCCAGTGGTGAAAACCAGGAAAGACATCCTACTCACAGAAGATAATATCAAATAAAAATGATCCTCTCATTACCTTATCCACGCTGTAGGAAAGCTACTAAAAGTAGTTCCAGCTTTCACCCATCACGGTGGGCAAGTTGTGCCAACCTTCAGGTTTATCGAGGGTTCCATTGGAGAAAACCTCATACCTGGACCTGTATAAGACTCTGCCAGAAACTTTTCGTGCCACAGATGTATTAGTATACCAAAGTCTGGATCCCAGAGCCCAGACCTCCGCAGAGAGACATTACAGGCAAACCTTGTTTCTTTTTTACACGAGGCCCAGGTACCAACCATCTTAGGCTTTTGATATTGGCCCGAGGTATGGATCCGGTTATAGCTCCTAGGTCTCCGCAGCCAGACCATCAAAAGAGCATTTTTCTTCTTAGCACATGTTGAACGTGACCAAACACCTTAAACACTGGTGAAAAAACTGAGGTACTCTCCATTTGGGAGGGGTTATATAGGGGAGGAACTCAATTTTAATTGGGTTTGCCAGTGTCCAATCACCTGTGGTGACTACATAACCCATTAAGAAATTAAGGCTCGGTGTCCCGTGATGTATGATCAAGAAATTGATATTTGCACTGTTTAGCACTGAAAACTCACATTTTTGGTACCTTTTGCAGTGCCAGTAAAAAATGCGGCTCTGACAGTAAAGTAAATTTCATGTTTTTTTGCCAGTAAAAAAAAATCTGTGCTGTTTGTAAATTTTGGCGTCCTGACAGTAATTTTCACTTCGGGGCAACACGTCTTTTGTGTTCAACGAAATAGACTCCTAGCAGAAGAAAGTCTGTATGAGGCAGTGGCGGCTGGTGCTCAAAATTTTTGGGGGGGCGCAAAGGAAAAAAAAAATTGCAGTCTCACTGTGCCCAAACGCAGCCACTGTTACATGCCATCAAATGCAGCCACTGTACCATCAATTCGCACCACTGTGCCATCAATTCGCACCACTGTGCCATGCCATTAAACGCAGTCACTGTGCCATCCATTGTCACCACTGTGCCATGCCATTAAACGCAGCCACTGTGCCATACATTGTCACCACTGTGCCATGCCATTAAACGCAGCCACTGTGCCATACATTGTCACCACTGTGCCATGCCATTAAACGCAGCCACTGTGCCATACATTGTCACCACTGTGCCATGCCATTAAACGCAGCCACTGTGCCATACATTGTCACCACTGTGCCATGCCATTAAACGCAGCCACTGTGCCATACATTGTCACCACTGTGCCATGCCATTAAACGCAGCCCCTGTGCCATACATTGTCACCACTGTGCCATGCCATTAAACGCAGCCACTGTGCCATCCATTGTCACCACTGTGCCATGCCATTAAACGCAGCCACTGTGCCATCCATTGTCACCACTGTGCCATGCCATTAAACGCAGCCACTGTGCCCTTTAATGGTCGCTGGCTGTGCCCTGTAAATTGCGTTCTCCCCCCCCCCCCCCCGCCCGGCACTTACCTTTACTGGAGTCAGGCATCCACGTCCCATGATGTCTTCTCCCGCCCTCGATGACTGACAGGCGTCTCAGCCAATCAGGTTACAGGTAGCCAGAACCGGCCAACGTGATTGGCTGAGACGCCTGTCATCTTATTCAAGGGGCGTACAGTGTGTGCGCTCCGAGAATAAGCTTCCAGGACCCGAGGGCTGTACTGGGAAAGCCTATCAGAGCCGTTGGCTTTGATAGACATTTCCCTACAGCCAACCAGCTGGCGTTATTCAGATGGCCGGACATTGAGCGCCGACCATCTGAATAACAGCGGCAGCGGCGAAAATAACATAGATTCGTGCAATGCATGAATCTATGTTATTTCACTCAGTGGCGGTGAGAGCCAGAGGGGGTGGCGCTCCAGCGCCCTCTATGGACGAACCGCCACTGGTATGAGGGTGGATATTTCCCTGAACTCTGAATTCTCTATGGTGTGGGTGAACAGGCAGACAGTTCAGCAAATATATTTGGTTAATTCTCACCCACTTCTGTATGTACAAGATGCTGCACCATGGGCCTTCCTCTCTTTTCTTCCATCTTGTACCCCCTGAGCACTGGCTGATACTACGGACAGGAGGTGGAAGATATAGAGAAGGTGGAAGTGAGAGTTGTTTTGTCTGTCAGTGATCCTCCAACATACCAGTTCCGGATACGAACGCGGTGTTCGTGGAGATAGGTCCACTATCCACAGCCTCAATGTGAGTGCGTGTATATGTGATATATCATTTCCAAGGTTTCCCACAGGATTATGCTATTATCCATTTATTTTTGCTTCCATGTTTGTATGAATATTTGATGAGGAGCCCCCTTCATCTCAACCTCAATCAGTGTGACTGCACCCCTAGGGAGACATTGTTTGGTACTTTGAGCCATCCGTGCTATGGCTCTGAGGTGAGCATCTAGTACCACAAGAGGTGTGCGCACCAAAGTTTGCCTACTTTTACACCAGACTGTCTTCTGGGACGTCACTATTTTAAATATACTTTTTTCACGCATTTTTGTTATACATTGTTTTTGTACACAGTTATTTTAGTTTGTGTAAGCTACTGTTTGGTTCACATCCGTGCACCTTTACTACTGTGTCTCTGGTTTATCCAGCCTGGTACATTCGTGCCACACCGGACTGTCTTCTGGGATGTCACTTTTTTAAATAGACAGTTTTTCACATATTTCTGTTATACATTGTTTCTGTACACAGTTATTTTAGTTTGTGTAAGCTACTGTTTGGTTCACATCCGTGCACCTTTACCATGTGTTTCTGGTTTATCCAGCCTGGTACATTCGTGTCACTTTATGTTCACATTATATGTTGTTTATTCACCTTTCTTTTCCTGTAATAGTCACCTAGTATTTATTTATTTATGTATTTCACTTTAGGGTTACCTACTTGTTAGGTATTGAGATCCCCCTTCTCTTATTAGTTCACAGCGCTTCACCATCACTTTCCATATTTGCATTTTTTTCTGTGTAAGGCAGACTTTAAAGCGGATGTCCGCTCAAAAAAAAATATTAAAAGCCAGCAGCTACAAATACTGCAGCTGCTGACTTTTAATATTAGGACACTTACCTGTCCTGGAGTCCAGCGGTGTCCGCAGCAGAGGACGAGCGATCACTCGTCACCCTGCTGCTCCCCTCTCCATCCACGGTGAGGGAACCAGGAAGTGAAGCGCTCCGGCTTCACTGCCCGGTTCCCTACGGCGCATGCGCGAGTCGCGGTACGCCCGCCGATTGGCTCCCACTGTGTGCTGGGAGCCGAGTGTTCCCAGCACACAACGGGGGACGGACAGGATGTCAGAGAAAAACCCGTCTTTTGCCCGTGACGTGTGGCCGGAAGTGGGTGCAAATACCTGTCTTCAGACAGGTATCTGCACCCCCCTCCCCCTGAAAGGTGTCAAATGTGACACCGGAGGGGGGGTAGGGGGCCGATCAGCGCGACTTCACTTTAGGGTGGAGATCCGCTTTAAGGTGATTGCAGCAGTGCCCCCCGGTGTCCAGTACAGATAGCGCAAGAGTACTACTATTTCCTTCTCGGTGATGAGTTGGCTGGTCGTATAATACGTCTATTTTATATTGCTTTGGTCTTATAGCAGCACCAGCTTAGATGTATAGCATTTTTAGGGTGTGCCCACCAAGTATCTTTTTGTATTTTGTATAGACCCTGACCAGGTCTCTTGGCTGGAGCACCCCTCCCCCTCTTCATTACCTCACATTAGTGGCCACCATTGTATAGGAAGAATCCCTTCAGTTCTCCCACATAGAGGAGTATATCTCCCATGGTTGAGACCCAGGTTCTTTCATTCTATTACTAGGGTAGGACCCACTAATTCGGGGTACTTTGTCGCAGTAAGTGGGCTTAGCACTATATGACTATATAGTGTGACCAAACCCCCGTATTTTTGAATATGTTCAGGTGTTTTTAACTAGCCTTGCAGGATAAATGTCATTTTTGCATGTGTGAGCTATAATCTGTTTTGTACTGTATTTGGTCTTATAGCAGCACCAGCTTAGATGTATAGCATTTTTAGGGTGTGCCCACCAAGTATCTTTTTGTATTTTGTATAGACCCTGACCAGGTCTCTTGGCTGGAGCACCCCTCCCCCTCTTCATTACCTCACATTAGTGGCCACCATTGTATAGGAAGAATCCCTTCAGTTCTCCCACATAGAGGAGTATATCTCCCATGGTTGAGACCCAGGTTCTTTCATTCTATTACTAGGGTAGGACCCACTAATTCGGGGTACTTTGTCGCAGTAAGTGGGCTTAGCACTATATGACTATATAGTGTGACCAAACCCCCGTATTTTTGAATATGTTCAGGTGTTTTTAACTAGCCTTGCAGGATAAATGTCATTTTTGCATGTGTGAGCTATAATCTGTTTTGTACTGTATTTGGTCTTATAGCAGCACCAGCTTAGATGTATAGCATTTTTAGGGTGTGCCCACCAAGTATCTTTTTGTATTTTGTATAGACCCTGACCAGGTCTCTTGGCTGGAGCACCCCTCCCCCTCTTCATTACCTCACATTAGTGGCCACCATTGTATAGGAAGAATCCCTTCAGTTCTCCCACATAGAGGAGTATATCTCCCATGGTTGAGACCCAGGTTCTTTCATTCTATTACTAGGGTAGGACCCACTAATTCGGGGTACTTTGTCGCAGTAAGTGGGCTTAGCACTATATGACTATATAGTGTGACCAAACCCCCGTATTTTTGAATATGTTCAGGTGTTTTTAACTAGCCTTGCAGGATAAATGTCATTTTTGCATGTGTGAGCTATAATCTGTTTTGTACTGTATTTGGACTTATAGCAGCACCAGCTTAGATGTATAGCATTTTTAGGGTGTGCCCACCAAGTATCTTTTTGTATTTTGTATAGACCCTGACCAGGTCTCTTGGCTGGAGCACCCCTCCCCCTCTTCATTACCTCACATTAGTGGCCACCATTGTATAGGAAGAATCCCTTCAGTTCTCCCACATAGAGGAGTATATCTCCCATGGTTGAGACCCAGGTTCTTTCATTCTATTACTAGGGTAGGACCCACTAATTCGGGGTACTTTGTCGCAGTAAGTGGGCTTAGCACTATATGACTATATAGTGTGACCAAACCCCCGTATTTTTGAATATGTTCAGGTGTTTTTAACTAGCCTTGTAGGATAAATGTCATTTTTGCATGTGTGAGCTATAATCTGTTTTGTACTGTATTTGGTCTTATAGCAGCACCAGCTTAGATGTATAGCATTTTTAGGGTGTGCCCACCAAGTATCTTTTTGTATTTTGTATAGACCCTGACCAGGTCTCTTGGCTGGAGCACCCCTCCCCCTCTTCATTACCTCACATTAGTGGCCACCATTGTATAGGAAGAATCCCTTCAGTTCTCCCACATAGAGGAGTATATCTCCCATGGTTGAGACCCAGGTTCTTTCATTCTATTACTAGGGTAGGACCCACTAATTCGGGGTACTTTGTCGCAGTAAGTGGGCTTAGCACTATATGACTATATAGTGTGACCAAACCCCTGTATTTTTGAATATGTTCAGGTGTTTTTAACTAGCCTTGCAGGATAAATGTCATTTTTGCATGTGTGAGCTATAATCTGTTTTGTACTGTATTTGGTCTTATAGCAGCACCAGCTTAGATGTATAGCATTTTTAGGGTGTGCCCACCAAGTATCTTTTTGTATTTTATATTGCTGTCGATGTATTTTTTTTAAATTTTGTATTTCCTGTCTTTTTATGTTATTTTCAATAAATTGATTCATTTTTTACCTTTATTACATTCCTCTTTCATATCCTCTTACCTAGTACCGCTATAGTCCCCCCGCCCCTACCTACCCTTTTGGCTTTTTTGGGTCTCTATTCAAACTATCTGCATGGAGTTTGCATGTTCTCCCTGTGCTTGCATGGGTTTCCTCCGAGTTCTCTGGTTTCCTCCCACACTATAAAAGTTATGCTACTCTCTTTCTTTCCTTCTCTCTCTCTCTTTCTTTCCATCATCTCTGAGCTCTATTGGACATCACTGATGTACCCCACTCAGCCGGGGCAGGCCTAAAAGAACAGAGGCCGTCAATGGGCAGCATAGAGGCTTAGTGGTTAGCCTTGCAGCACTGGAGTCCTTTGTTCAAATCCTGACCAGGACACTATCTGCATGGAGTTTGCATGTTCTCCCTGTGCTTGCGTGGGTTTCCTCCGGGTTCTGTGGTTTCCTCCCATGCGATAAAAGACATGCTACTTTTTGCGTTGGTGGTGCAGTGGTGAGCATCGCTGCTTTCTAAACAGGTGACCCGGGTTTGATTCCCAGCCAATGCCATCTCCAAGAGATCTGCCTCACCTTCAAAGTGTATTGAGTCCCCAGGGGGGAAGTGCTATACAAATTATGTTTTTGTTTTTTTTCTTTCCTTCTCTCTCTCTCTCTTTCCTTCTTTCTCTCTCTCTTTCTCGTTCCTTCCTTCACTCTTTCTTCACTTCTCTCTCTCTTTTTTCTTTCCTTCTATCTCTCTTCCTCCATCCCTCTTTATTTCCTTCTCTCTCTTTCTTTCTTTACTTCTCTTTCTTTCCATCATCTCTGAGCTCTATTGGACATCACTGACTTACCCCGCTCAGTGGGGGTGGGCCTTATAGAACAGAGGCCGTATATGGGCAGCACAGAGGCTTAGTGGTTAGCCTTGCAGCACGGGTAACAATCCAAGACGTGTTTACCTTTATACTAGCACAGTTGGCATGAGCAGGGCAGCAAAATGCCATGTTTCTTTGGCCTCAAGGCAAGAATGTCAACGTGCCCTCCCTCCCCCCACCCTTACCAATCACGGCTATTTAATTTGGCGTTATAAAAATTAACGCAAATTTAAAACTCTAAAAAAAGCTATGGGAAGGGAATGACAGTTACAGTTTTTCTCTATTGTTTTGGCTCATTTCTTGAAACAGAAATGACATTCTCAAAACTCAAAGATCATTTGGCAAAACAGTCTTAGGCCCCGTACACACGACAGAGTTTCTCGGCAGAATTCACAGAGAAACTCGGTCAAAACCCGGATTCTGCCGAGAAACTCTGTCGTCTGTACAGTTTTGGCTCGATGGAGCCGCCGAGGAACTCGACGAGAAAATAGAGAACATGTTCTCTATTTTCTCGTTGTTCTATGGGAGAAGGCGGCCCGCCGAGCTCCTCGGCGGCTTCATCCCAAAACTCGACGAGGAACTCGACGTGCCAAGCACGTCGAGTTCCTCTGTCGTGTGTACGGGGCCTTACAGTTTAGCACAACACTATAACTCATGTGCAAAAGCTCATATCTCTCCCAAAACTGTTCACTCTTGCTTCAAAACCATATTCCTTTCTCATATAAAGAGTCAGTGCCTTCAAAATGGCAAAGATTCTTCTCAATTGCTTTGGCTCATTTCTTGATACAGACCGGACGTTCTCAGCTCTCTTGGTACTTTTGCCAAAATAACCTGGATGGCTCGGCACAACACCATGGTTCACCTTCAAAAGTTCATATCTTTCCCAAAACAGTTCACTCATGTGTCAAAACTAAATTTCTTTCTCATTCAAATAGTCAGTGCCCCCAAAATGCTTCATCCCTTTGGCATTGTGTAAGCACTGCATGTCAAAATGTTTAGATGTTTTGTCTCTATGGCAGAGGACCATTGAAATATCCCTCATGTCCACCTTTCAGTCTTAGCCCAGTCCTTCATTGACAATGGTTACTGTACAGTTTTTGTCTAGCTAATTGAATACAATTGTGTATAAAACTGAAAAAAAAGAAAAGATTTTAGGGTAAGAGTCGCCTCCAAGGTTTGACATCACACACTGCACTCATACTGCCAAGGAAAAATTACTTTACAGTATTGTAACCATTATCATTCACACACAAAGTAACTTCCATACATCAGAGTAAAAAGAAAATGTATACAGCATAATATACGGAAATATAAATACACAAACAAAAAACAAGGAAAATTACATTTAGCCTACAATGCTGTAAATAAAGCTGGAGTTTCACAACTACTGTAACATCTCTTCACTGGTCGCTGTCCTCACCCTTCCTCTCCTTGCCACCGTCCTCACCCTCCTGCCCATCCACACGCTGCTGTCTGTCTGGCCACAGATTTTCGTCAACATCACAGCGTATATCCTCCCTTGCGATGCAACTAGGGAAGAAACGGCGTGCATGTTGCAACCATCCCCTACACTGATCTCCTGTAATATCCTCACAGGCAGAGTCCATTGCATGGAGCAGGGACCTCTGATCTTGAGCCCGATGCTCATACACTCTCCACCTCCAAGCGGAGAAAAACTCCTCAATAGGATTGAGGAAAGGAGAGTAAGGTGGTAGGAACACCATATCCATCCTTGGATGAGCAGTGAACCAGGCCCTGATAAGCGGGCCATGGTGAAAATTCACATTGCCCCATACAATTATATTTTGTGGTAGGTGAGGCCTATGAGACCTCTCTCATTTTCAGGGATCAAATCCAAATGAAGGCGGTCCAAGAAGATGAGGAGCTTCTGTGTATTGTATGGGCCAAGACTGGGGATGTGAGTGGCCACACCATTCTCAGAAATGGCAGCACACAGTTATATTGCCCCCTCGCTGGCCTGGGACATCCACCGTGGCCCGGTGGCCAATAAAATTATGGCCACGTCTTCGGCCCTTGGCCAGGTTGAAGCCAGCCTCATCCACATACACGGGTATGTGAGACGTCTCATTTCCTTCCAGTGCCATTATTCTCTACAATAAAGTAAAAAAATAAAACATCAAATCAGTCATACAGAAGAGTCATACACTAGAGTTACAGACAGTTACATAGGAATGTTCTATGTTCCACAAGTTCAATATACTACTGGCCAGTATTCCAGTGGTTCCAAACCTGGGGTACATGTTCTTCTCAGAATTGGGAGAGAGAGGGGGATGGATGAGAGAGAGAGGGGGGATGAATAAGAGAGAGAGGGGGATGGATACGAGAGAGAGAGAGGGGGGATGGATACGAGAGAGAGAGGGGGTGGATAAGAGAGAGAGAGGGGGTGGATAAGAGAGAGGGATGGATAAGAGAGAGAGCGGGATGGATTAGAGAGAGAGAGGGGGATGTATGAGGGAGAGAGAGAGAGGGGAGATGGATAAGAGAGAGAGAGGGGGGATGGATAAGAGAGGGGGATGGATAAGAGAGAGAGGTGGATAAGAGAGAGAGAGAGGGGGGATGGATAAGAGAGAGAAAGAGAGAGAGGGGGATGGATAAGAGAGGGGGATGAATAAGAGAGAGAGAGAGAGAGTGATGGATAAGAGAGAGAGAGGGGGATGGATGAGAGAGAGGGGGGGGATGGATGAGAGAGAGAGAGAGGGGGATGGATAAGAGAGGGGGATGGATAAGAAAGAGAGGGGGATGGATAAGAGAGGGGGATGGATAAGAGAGAGAGAGAGGGATGGATGAGAGAGAGAGGGGGATGGATGAGAGAGAGAGAGGGAGGGATGTATGAGAGAGAGAGGGGGGATGGATGAGAGAGAGAGAGGGGGTGGATAAGAGGGGGATGGATACGAGAGAGAGAGCGGGATGGATAAGAGAGAGAGAGCAGGATGGATAAGAGAGAGAGAGCGGGATGGATAAGAGAGAGAGAGAGAGCGGGATGGATAAGAGAGAGACAGCGGGATGGATAAGAGAGAGAGAGAGCGGGATGGATAAGAGAGAGAGAGCGGGCTGAATAAGAGAGAGAGAGAGAGGGGGGTGGATAAGAGAGAGAGGGAGAGAGAGAGAGAGGGATGGATAAGAGAGAGAGAGGTGGATGGATAAGGGAGAGAGAGGGATGGATGGATAAGAGAGAGGGATGCATAAGAGAGAGAGAGAGAGAGAGGGGGATGGATGAGAGAGAGAGGGATGGATAAGAGAGAGAGAGAGGGGGGATGAATAAGAGAGAGAGAGTGATGGATAAGAGAGAGAGAGGGGGATGGATGAGAGAGAGAGAGAGGGGGATGGATAAGAGAGGGGGATGGATAAGAAAGAGAGGGGGATGGATAAGAGAGGGGGATGGATAAGAGAGAGAGAGGGATGGATGAGAGAGAGGGGGGATGGATGAGAGAGAGAGAGAGAGAGAGGGAGGGATGTATGAGAGAGAGGGGGGATGGATGAGAGAGAGAGAGGGGGATGGATAAGAGAGGGGGATGGATAAGAGAGGGGGATGGATACGAGAGAGAGCGGGATGGATAAGAGAGAGCAGGATGGATAAGAGAGAGAGAGAGCGGGATGGATAAGAGAGAGAGAGAGCGGGATGGATAAGAGAGAGAGCGGGATGGATAAGAGAGAGAGCGGGATGGATAAGAGAGAGAGAGAGCGGGATGGATAAGAGAGAGAGAGAGCGGGCTGGATAAGAGAGAGAGAGGTGGATGGATAAGGGAGAGAGAGGGATGGATGGATAAGAGAGAGGGATGCATGAGAGAGAGAGAGAGGGGGATGGATGAGAGAGAGAGGAATGGATAAGAGAGAGAGAGGGGGGATGAATAAGAGAGAGAGAGAGAGTGATGGATAAGAGAGAGAGAGGGGGATGGATGAGAGAGAGAGGGGGATGGATAAGAGAGGGGGATGGATAAGAAAGAGAGGGGGATGGATAAGAGAGGGGGATGGATAAGAGAGGGGGATGGATAAGAGAGAGAGAGGGATGGATGAGAGAGAGGGGGGATGGATGAGAGAGAGAGAGAGGGAGGGATGTATGAGAGAGAGAGAGGGGGGGATGGATGAGAGAGAGAGAGGGGGATGGATAAGAGAGGGGGATGGATAAGAGAGGGGGATGGATACGAGAGAGAGAGCGGGATGGATAAGAGAGAGCAGGATGGATAAGAGAGAGAGAGAGCGGGATGGATAAGAGAGAGAGAGAGCGGGATAGATAAGAGAGAGCGGGATGGATAAGAGAGAGAGAGAGCGGGATGGATAAGAGAGAGAGCGGGCTGGATAAGAGAGAGAGAGAGAGGGGGTGGATAAGAGAGAGAGGGAGAGAGAGAGGGATGGATAAGAGAGAGAGAGAGAGAGAGGGGGGATGGATGAGAGAGAGAGTGAGAGAGGGATGGATAAGAGAGAGAGGGGAGATGGATAAGATAGAGAGAGAGAGGGGAGATGGATGAGAGAGAGAGAGAGAGGGGGATGGATAAGAGAGAGAGAGGGGAGATGGATAAGAGA
Organism: Rana temporaria; assembly: GCF_905171775.1. NCBI lineage: Eukaryota > Metazoa > Chordata > Amphibia > Anura > Ranidae > Rana > Rana temporaria. The sequence continues at coordinate 105,855,534 of NC_053496.1, read as the reverse complement.
GAGAAAGGGCTGGATAAGAGAGAGAGGGGGTGGATAAGAGGGAGAGAGAGAGAGAGGGGGATGGATAAGAGAGAGAGAGGTGGATGGATAAGGGAGAGAGAGGGATGGATGGATAAGAGAGAGGGATGCATAAGAGAGAGAGGGGGATGGATGAGAGAGAGAGAGAGAGAGAGGGATGGATAAGAGAGAGAGAGAGAGAGAGGGAAGATGGATAAGAGAGAGAGAGAGGGGAGATGGATAAGATAGAGAGAGAGAGGGGAGATGGATAAGAGAGAGGGAGAGAGGGGGATGGATAAGAGAGGGGGATGGTTAAGAGAGAGAGGGGGTGAGTGAAATTGACCCCCTAGCCTGGCCTGCGGTCCTTCCTGTCCCAGCCCCTGTCTGTGCTGGGTAGGTGTGTACGATGCACCTACCTCCTGCCCATCCTCCTCCCCTGGACACTCGGCCAGACCATGTTTCTTCTTGATGACAGGCTGTCACAGGCAGCTGGGACTGGGAGCCGACGTTGGAGAAGTTGTTCAGGCTCTCTGGGAGGTGCCGGGGATGCAGCACTTACTGCTGCTCAGTCTCAGGTCAGGGTGGCGGTTCTCCCACTCCGTCTCACGCTGTTCCTTCAAGCCAGCCTCATACTTGACTCGGAGCTCAGCTGCGTTGGGTCCCAGCCTCCCAGGAGCAGTAGCGCGGAGGAAGAAGTGAAATCCTTCATGTGCCTCGCTTTCAACGCTGACCATGTAGGGGGTTACAGCCGTGATGTCACTGGTTGCTACATGCTAGGCGGCTCTAGCAACCAGTGGCAAGGATTAAAGTCAGGTGAAGGTGGTGTCGGAGCCAGCTCTACCGCGGCTCAGTCCGCCCCCCTGAATTCATGATTGTTCCCAGTGTCAGTTTCATTTCGGGACAATAGGAATGAAGCTGTCCGCGAACTGGGACACAGGTGTTCATTACGGCATAGTCCCGGGCAATCCTCACTCTCCCTGGACTAAATTCCACTCCCATTTTGCGAGCAAAGAGTGGAAATTTTGAGGGCTGGTCTAGGGTAATGATGAGAGCAATGACGGAATGTCCAGACCACTGGGCAACGTTTTCTGTGCTTTTATTACTGGTCCAACATGACCAACAGTCAACTCGAGGTAGATAGAGAAAGGTTGGTGAAAGGATAATTTGCAGATTCAGGCTATGGATAATAGAAGCAGTCCTGCCTCCAATGATAACTCTTGCTTCGTCGCCACTCCAGCCGTAGTGGGTACAGTGCCCCCCTGGACAGGTCTCTCTCACAGGCCTGGCAGCCAGGGTGTCACTCGGAACCGTTGAGAAGGATCAAGTCTCTGCCACCGACTTGGCTCTAATAGGATTGGAATCATACCACAACCAAGCCTCAATATATAGTGAGACTTGGTTGTGGTATGATCCTTGGTGGTACATGTGTCTAAGGTCACTGCCATTTGGAGTCCTTGGAGGCCGTCGGGGATCCGCAGCATTCGATTGGTCTATCAGATTCACATATGCATGATTGACCCTGTATGTTCTTTAGGGTTCAATCTGTCCGGTAAGCCTCTCTTCAGTTGGTGACGGCTTTTCTCCTATCCTGGTGTTTTTCACGATTGGATCAAGGGAGTACTTTTCACTTGTCGTTTCTTTAAAACATCACCTGTCACAAAGACTGTATTCATACAGATTTATTTGGACTTATAGTCACTTATTTATGTACATATAGGTAGATTCAGGTACCTGGGTGCAAACTTGCGGCGGCGTAGCTTAGCCTGTTTAGGCTACGCCGCCGTAAGTTAGCTAGGCTAGTACATGATTCTCAATGTACTTGCCTTCTAATATACGGCAGCGTAGCCTAAAGCGGGCGGGCGTAAGGGCGCCGAATTCAAATGTCTTGGAGGGGGGCGTGTTGTATGGTAATGAGGCTTGACCTCACGTTTTTCACGTTTTTTTGTAATGCGCATGCGCCGGGCGCCTACATTTCCCAGGGTGCTTTGCAGCTAAGTACGCCGCACGGGCCTATTGATTTCGACGTGGACGTAAACGACGTAAATCCCGATTCGCGGACGACTTGCACAAACGACGTAAAAAATGTGAATTTCGCGGCGAGAACGGCAGCCATACTTAACATTACTATTCCACTAGGGCCAAGCTCTAACTTTACGCGGCCTATCTCTTACGTAAACGGCGTAAAAGTACTGCGTCAGCCGGGCGTACGTTCGTGAATCGGCGTATGTCCTCATTTACATATTCTACGCCGACCGCAATGGAAGCGGCCATCCGAAATATTGCAATCTAAGATAGGACGGCGCAAGCCGTCCTATCTTAGATATGTTTAAGCGTATCTCTGTTTGAGCATACGCTTAAACATAGGTCGGCGTAGATTCTGAGTTAGGTCGACTTATCTACTAATAAGTCGGCCTAACTCTTACTGAATCTACCTAATTGTATTCAGTTTGGTGCACTTTTTCAATATTCGATCACTTATATATATATATTTATATTGTATTTAGTTTGGTGTATTCTTTACTAGTTAGAGCCCATTCACATCTAGGCGACAAAACGCCCAACGCCGGACGCTTGTGCCGCTAGAGGGGAGAATTCCCATTGCTGTCTATGGAGATGGTTCACATCTCATAGACGCCGTACGCCTGCCGCCTGAAAAAAAGTCCCGGACCCTTTTTTTCAGGCGGCATTGGCGTTCGGCCATACAAAGCAATGGCAAGGCTTTGTAAAAAAAAAAAAAAAAAAGTTACACACTCGCGGCAAAATATGCTGTATCTTGTCGCGGAGGTGTGAATGGAGCCTTATGCCCCGTACACACCATCACTTTATGTGATGAAAAAAAACGACGTTTTTAAAAACGTCACTTTAATTGACCGTGTGTGGGGGAAAACGTCATTTTATGTCTAGTAAAAAACGACCAAAAAAAATTGAAGCATGCTTCAATTTTATGTGTCCTTTTTCAAAACGTCATTTTTTACTTCACAGAAATTGACCGTGTGTAGTAAAAAACATAGTTTAAAACGACGTTTTTTCACCCGCGCATGCCCAGAAGCTACTTATGAAGCAAGCTTCAATGGAAAAAGTGGTGAGAACGTAACCTCGCTTTGCTAGAACATTGTGAGAAAAACGATGGTGTGTAGGCAACTTCGTCTTTGAAAATTGAAGTTTCAAAAACGTCATTTTTTACTTCACAGAAAATGTCGTTTTTTTTTCATCACATAAAGTGATGGTGTGTACGGGGCATTACACTGCAGCGCTACATTTATTTTGCACAATGAAGGCATTAATAACAACTAATTTGAGATTTTCCTAGCTTGTGACGGAAAATATTGATTATATGAAGACAGGAGGCGAGTATCTTATGCATTAATCTTCCTTTATTAATGCTCACAGCAGAATGTATTTCTACAAAAAACTTCAATGTAAAACTTTTCAAAACAACTACCATCCCCAGCAGTCCATACAGTCTCTAACCACGCCCCTACAGGGACCTCCATAAAAGGAGACTGCCTGAGGTGGTTCTTCCTCTTTCTTTATGCGATGACGTCTAGAGGAAAAAACAGTACCATCGTAGGACAGAGGTGTAACTTCGGAGTCCAGACCAGCCGATCGACGTCCAACAGCTTCCAGGGGACAGCTAACCACTGACCGTGACCCAACGGGGTTCCAGGAACGACCGATCCCAACAGCGGATCTCAAAGTAGAATCTGTGCCTCAGCACGAAGACGGGAGCCCCTCATCCTCCAAACTGAAGAGTCCGTCGAGAGGACGTACGCGGAGCTTCAGTAGCCTGTGAAGAAGAAAACAGCCGTAATAGGGAGGGTAGGGAGGGAAGATACTCGCCTCCTGTCTTCATATAATCAATATTTTCCGTCACAAGCTAGGAAAATCTCAAATTATATATCAGACAGGAGGCTCATATCTTATGCAAGTTCAAAGCTAACTGCAAACAGTATATAATACAACAATACACAGCTTATATTAGTCTTAAGAGATGACTGACAATGAGATATGATCCTGAGGTCTGAAATAGAATTGGCGAAACGTGGATTCCGAAGACCAGTCCGCTGCTCTCAAAAGATCGGAGAGCGAGCCTCCTGAGACGAGAACTTTGGTAGCCATAGCACTCCTGGTGGAGTGTGCACCGAACATGGTAACGTCAATGCCCGCCATCTCCATGGCGGTTCTCACCCAGCGTGCCAGAGAGGCAGACGAGACCGGGGAATGAGGTCTAACATATGACACAAGAAGTTGGGAAGAATCTGCAGGACGTAGAGCAGATGTCCGTAGTTCATATGCCCGTAGGCAACGAACGACACAGAGGAGTGGGTGATCCGGAAATGAGGGATAAAAAACCGAGGTAATGCCGGTTTTTGTTCTACGCACTATGGAGAAAAGAACCCCTTGTGGTGAAAATTGGCGTCTGGAGATATCTAGAGCTCTAACATCGGATACCCTTTTGACGGAAATCAGGCAAAGAAGGACCGTTAGTTTTATGGATAGGAGTTTCAGTGAGAGATCCGTGTTGTCCCCCCAATTGGCGAACATATCAAGCACCTTGGAAACATCCCAGGTCGCTTGGTATCTAGGCCTAGGGGGACGTTGAAATTTTGCACCCCTCAGTAAACGACACACTAGTGGATGTCTGCCAATAGGCAAGGAGTCTACGGGGCAGTGATAGGCCGAAATTGCTGACCGATAGATGTTAATTGAGCTGTATGACCTACCGGAGTCAAATGAATCTGCCAGGTAATTGACTACTAATGATACAGGGGCCTGTACGGGATCAGCCTGCCGTTGATCACACCAACGGACCCATCGCTTCCAGGCTGATCGATATGCCGATCTAGTCCCGGGGGCCCAGGCCATGGCGAGGAGATTCTGAGCTGAGTCTGAAAGGACTCTATGAGAGATTGGGACCCTGAGACCAACCACGCGAGAAGTGGAAGGTTGTCCTCTTGAATTAGGGGATGGGGTTCCCCGTTCGGACCGGTGAGAAGATGGGGAAACTGTGGAATCAGTCTGGGAAAATCTATGGACATCCCCAGTAAAAGTGGGAACCAAGGTTGGGTCGGCCACCATGGCGTGATCAGAACCACGTTCGCTCCTAGGGTGGATATCCGTAGAAGAAGTCTGGAGATTAGTTGGAAGGGAGGGAAAGCGTAGTGTGTTCCCTCCGGCCAAGGTTGGCGGAGAGCGTCCACTGCATAAGCCTCCGGATCCGGCCTCCAGCTGAAGAAGCGAGGCAGTTGGTGGTTGAGTCGGGAAGCAAAGAGATCGAAGGATAGCGGCCCCCAGAGCTTCTGTAAGAGAAGAAATGTCGAGCGATCTAGTCTCCAATCGCTGGAATCCCGAAGATAACGGGAATTCCAATCGGCCACTGAGTTGTAGATTCCCGGGATGTATTCCGCTATAGGAGTGATGTCGTGTGTTAGACAAAAGTGCCAGAAGTCCTTTGCAATATACGCCAAGGTTCTGGATTTGGTGCCTCCCAGGCGGTTGACGTATTGCACCGCGGCCACATTGTCCATGCGAAAAAGAATACAGCATGTGGGAGTATAAGGCATGAAACTCTTGACCGCGAACAGGGCTGCCAACAGCTCTAACGCATTTATATGGAGAGAAGTCTCCGAAAGGGACCAAGTTCCCCCTGTGGAGGCTGCGCCGCACCGGGCGCCCCAGCCCAGGCGACTGGCGTCCGACTCTATGACGATGTCCGGGCTGGGATTGAAGATGGTTATGCCGTTCCACTCGACGGCGTGGTGGAGCCACCAACGCAACTCCTCGGTGGTTTCTTGGCAGAGGGGAATTTCGTCCGAATACCTGAGACCCTGTCTCAGGTGCATAATTTTGAGCCTCTGAAGGGCTCTGTAGTGCAATGGGGCCGGAAATATGGCTTGGATAGACGCCGCCAGTAGGCCTACCAAGCGTGCTAGCGTACGGAGGGAAAGGTATCCTCTGCGTAGTGCTAAACGAATTTCTTTGCGGATTAGAGTGAGTTTGGTCTCGGGCAGACTGAGGGTGGATAGGACTGTGTCCACCGTAAACCCTAAAAATTCCATCTGTTGGGATGGGACTAAAATCGATTTGTCGTGATTGATTACAAAGCCCAGTCTTTGTATAAGGGATATAGCCCAGGACATGTGGAGAAGGGCCTGGTTCTTGGAATAGGCCATGATGAGTATGTCGTCTAGATAGATGATTAGACGCACTCCCCTGCTCCTCAGAGCTGCCACCACTGGTTTCATGATCTTGGTGAGCATTAGCACGTCATGCGGACGTGACGTGCGTGAGGGTGGGAGGTGCCGGAGCGCTCCCTGGCTTGTTGCAGCGAGTGGCGGCGAGACCCGAAGAGACCCGAAGATCCGACTTACCAGCCTCGGACCGGACAAAATGTCAGCATGAGAGGCTGACTTCCCCCGATGGCTGAGCCGACAGCGTGAACGGACGAATGCCGCGGAACCGCGAGATCTCCCAACCCGGAGCTGGATACTGACAGGCTGAAGAGTAACCGCGCTAAAGCTGAATCTGTGCCGCAGGGAGAGACAGCTCAACAAGGAAAGAAACTATGCGGCGACAGCAGCAGGCGGATTAGAAAAGCACTGGGCACCGGGTTGGGTGAGACGCTCAGTGAGCCGAGCAGGGTCGGGCGCCGTCCCGCTGCACCCCTACCCCCCTCCTTATCTTTGGGGGATATTCCCCCCCCTATCTGGTATGCATGAGCTGAGAATCAGTGCTTAGCCCAGCTGGAAAAGAAGTACCAGGGTATGAAGTCTCTTCTCTTTTCTTTTACCTTTCTTTTGTGTCCGGATTGGAGCATCTGGAGGCTAGTAGGAAAGGAGAGGAAGGGAAGGGGGGAGCTGAGCTATCCACATGAGCAGGAGTTTCATTGCATTTTGCCCCTACAACATATGAATGCTACAACACAATGATTACTAATTGAGGACATAAATGAGCCGACCAGATCAAAAGAAACTAATAGCTCTACATATATTGATCCCTAGTGTCTCTAAGATAAGTGACTGTAATTAGTAGAGCATAGAGGTGGGCCGAACGGAGTGCAGGAGGTTAACCTGTGCGTGTAGCAGGGACCCCCTTACGGTGGAGAGGAAAACTCTGGCATATAATGTAAACATGCCCAACTATATATAGCATATAAATGTACAACTGGACTATATCCAGCTATATCCAGCTGCAGAGTCTCGACGGGGCCAAACAGCGGGGAGAGTTCAATTGAAGTAAAGAGGATGAGAATGACTGACTATAAAATGAAATTAAAATATATTATCAACCTGGTGTAAAAAGAAGTAAATGCGAAATATCTGAGAGATATATACTGGAATTAACTCATGATCAACTCATTACTTCATCTGTAGTGACTCTCTTGTATTGCTGTCCGCCACAGATATACTAAGACACTGGCCCACTGTTACAACTAATGGAATCTCACGGTGTATCCCTATTGGCTTAGACCGGTCGGCAGAGATAAATAGGGGAACAGTGTAGGGGTGGATTTAAACTACAATCCCCCCCCCCCCTTTATTGAGAACTCCCCCATTCGAGAGCCGTTAGGCTGATTTAACATCATTTCAGCGGCCTGGGTGTTGCTGTAATAGCGTGTGGAGGAAAGACCCCTACTGCTGAATAGTGGCCACAGATGTACTATAATTTTGGACATTATCGGTACAAAATATATACGCCTGTGCCATTACAGGAATACATATGATAAACTGGGCCGACGCAATACAGGAAATATCCTTGGTAAAACACTGTAGGTATTCCCCAGTAAAAAGACAACCAGGCCGTACCAGAACAACTTAATTCAAAAGAAGTAAATGGGTCTTTAATCCGAGTGTTGGAGGAGGGAAGAGGAGAGGAAAGGGAAAGGATCACTCGGAACAACGGGTCGACCCCCCCCTCCCCCCCCCCGCGGCCCCTTTTTGTCCTTTTTTTTTTTTTTTTTCTTTTTTCTTTTCTCTGTTTCAAACTGGGGAAGAGAATCAGACCCACCAATAAAATGAATAGATCAACGAGAGGAGGTACTACAAAACCAATTAAGAACAACTCAGGGAATAGCTCCATACAACAATACATGACTCAAGAAGGGGATAGCAAAAGCCCAGGCCTCGCAAAAAAATCTGAAAAAAAGAAGATTGATACAAAAAAAGGTGCAGGAACAGGTAGCGCCGAGAGCTCTAGAGGTGAAACGACACTTGAAAGTGAGCAAGAGCAATATAATGTAGGGGAGCTAGCCCAAGATACACATCCCCCCACGAAGGCAGAGATGAATGCAATGCTGTTGAGGATGGAAAATGCCATGGAAAACATCATCAAGACAGAAATTAACAAAGTAAGAGTAGACCTAGGAGGGCTCCGCGAACGAGTGGTCGAGACGGAAAGGAGAATAGAAGAGCAGGACCAGGAAATTAACTCCCTGAAAAAACAAGTAAAAGCCCTGACTGAAAATCAGAGACTGGCGGCATATAGGATTGAGGACCAGGAGAACCGTAATAGACGACAGAATCTTAGAATTAGAGGGGTGGTAGAAGAAAAAGACGAAGATCTCAGAGACATTACGAACTTGCTATTTAACCCCCTGCTAGTAAGATCAGTAGAATCTAAGCCACTTAAGATTGAGAGAGTGCATCGGGTGGGAAACCCCCAACAGATAGGAAGATACGGTCCAAGGGATGTGATTGTACGTTTTAGAAATTATGCGGATAAAGCAGAAATCTGGGGAAGCCTCAGGGGAAAACCCCCCCTGAGATATAGAGACACTGAGCTACAAGTTTTCTCTGATCTGTCTAAAGAAACGTTGGCCAGGAGAAGACATTTGAAACCCCTTTTGGAGCTTATGAGGGCACAAAACATAAAGTACCAATGGGGATTTCCGGCGTGCCTCATAGGCATTAAAGGGGGTAAAACAGCACGTTTAAGGCACCCGGAGGAACTGTATGATTTTTGCTCCAAAATGGACTTAACGATACCAGAACTCCCAGAATGGGTAGATTAGTTGGGCACTGCACGACACGAGATTAGGGTTTGAGGTAGGGAGGGGGTCTGGGGGAGTCAGGGGAGTGCCCTGAGCATCACCACGATCGAGGAGTCAAGGATGAGGGTGAGAAATCCCACATCAGAGGCTCCCAGGCCAAGTGTGGGCCGGGGTTGGGGAGGGTGGGAGGGGGGGTTGGGGCACTGGGTGGGGGAGGGGGGTGAGGGGGGGGGAGGGGAAAAAAAAAAAAATGATCTTGGTGAAACACCATGGGGCGGACGACAGTCCGAACGGGAGGCAAGTAAATTGCCATATCTTGCCCTTCCATGGGAAGTGAAGAAGATATTGGGATTCTGGGTGAATGGGAACGGTAAGGTATGCGTCCTTTAGATCTATTTTTACGAGCCAGTCTCCAGGGTGGAGGAGGTCCCGAAGGAAGTGAATTCCCTCCATCTTGAAATGCCGGTACTGGACGTACTGGTTTAGGCCCCTGAGGTTGATCACTGGGCGGTATCCTCCTCCTTTTTTGTGTACTAGAAAGAGGTTGCTCATGAACCCTGGGGAAGAAGGATGCACTTCTATGATAGCCTGTTTGGTAATCAGGTCCAGTATCTCCTTGTCTATGAGGAGGGTGTTTCGTTTTGCAAACCGAATGGGAGGGGGGATGATGTTGAGAGGAGGTGGGACAAGTATGTCGATCACAAACCCCCCTACTGAGTTTAGAATCCACGCGTCTGCCGTAATCGCAGACCAGGCGTGGGTAAAAAATCTCAGACGGCCCCCCACAGGGATGTGGTCGAGTGTGGTGTAAGGTATGCTTACCAGTAGGAGGTCGGGATCGAGGGTAACCGCGTCCTCCACGTCCGCGCCAGGGTCTGCCTCTGGGAGGAAAAAAGGGCGCCGGTTGAGCCACCGGGGGGGCGTAGGATGGAGCCTGGTAGTGATACTGAGCCGGTGTTCTGCCCTGTGGCCTATAGTAGTTGGCACGGCTGGCAGAACGGCCTCTACTTCTGCCGGCCCTGTTGAAAACCTTATTGGTTCCTGTCCTCCTTAAGGAGTTCTGTGCCTTGTCTAGGCTGGTGAATAAGCCTACAAATTTATTAATGTCTTTAATGACCATGTCACCAAAGAGCATGCCCTCAGCCGATGGGCCGGGCTCAGATTCCGCCAGATGTGAAAGCTGGGGATCTAGGCGCATGAGGATGGATCTGCGCCGCTCCACGGAGCATGCCGTGTTGGCAGTGCCGGCTAGGCATAGGGCTCTTTGTGCCCAACCCCTTAGTTGTGGGAGATCAACAGGTTGTCCAGAAGCTGCAGCTTGCTCGGACAAATTGAGTATCTTAGTAAGTGGACCCATGAGGTCCAGGACGCGGTCCTGTATTGAGCGAAAGGAACGTTCAATACCTTTCTTCTGAAACTTCCCCGTCTTAAGGAGGTACTTGGTTAGGACCGAATCCACCTCCGGGGTGGCTACCACTTTTTTGGGTATGGAGGGCCTAGGGCATTCAGCCCTCAATTTGTTGCGGGCAGTCCTATCTAAAGACTTCCTGGCCCACAATTCCACGTATTCTGCCACATGTGGCAGGGGAGTCCATTCCCCCGAACGCGGATGGGTGATTGCGTCCGGGTGGAAGAAGGGTTCCCCAAGTGCGTCCAGAAGGACTTGGTCCTGCGTGGCAGGATTGGCGGCTGTGTCAAGCGCCGTGGCCCCAGCATCCTCCATGTATGATTCAGCGTCTGAGACGTCCGATCCCTCAGAGGGATCGGCCGAATCGTCCTCCGAGGAGTCAATATATGAGTCCGGCTTAGCCCTCCTAGAGGCTCTATACCCCTTTTGAGTCTCCCTGGGGTCCAGGGGTCGAGAAGTTTCGGACTGATGCTGGGGTTGGTAGACCGTGGTAGGGGCTACCTGATGCAAACTGTTTACTTCCCCTGCCGGGGAGTCATGCACCACCAGAGTGTGCTTCCTCTTATGTGAGGATTTTCCCTTTTTTGAGGGAGGTTCATCCTGTTGGGATGGTACTGGGTTATTGTTAGTGGATTGTAGCGTCCAAGAGGATGGAGTGGTAGATGCCAATGCAGCCTGGATGGACATGTGTATGATGTCCTTCAATTGAGAGGCACTCAGTGTATGAGAGGTGCCTGTGGGATTTACATCTCCAATGGGGTTCATTCTCTGACATGATCTCCACTGTATACAGGGCGGCTGCACTATATATTGTATGTGAATATTTTATTTTTAAAAGGATTTATGAGGGGATATTTTATTTAAAAAGGATTATGAGGTACTGCTCTCTGGGATTGAGTTCCAGGTGTATGGGTAATGCAGTCTAAAATGGTTGGCTCTGCAAGGATTATTGCAGTCTAATTTGGTTGGCTCTGCAAGGGTTATTAGGTAGTGAAATACCTCTAGCAGGGCTCTGACTACAGGCTCCGTCCTGTCCTCCCTTCCGTCGGCGCCAGACTGGTGACGGAGGGGAGGGGAGCCTGAGATCACCAGCGCCCGGGAACGAAGTCTCGCGAGACTTCCTCCGCTGGGCGCTGATTGGTCGGATGGGCGAGATCGTAAGCTCTGCCCCCCGTACGCGCGCGCTGAGTGAAGGAAGAAGAAGGATCCTCCTTCAGAATGGCGGCGGTATGACGCAGGGAGATGTGTGTAAGGGAACACAATATCAGGTAAAGAGGAGGGGAAGAGAATCCCCCGATCTACAGAGCGGCGTACAGCACAAACACAATAGGGTAAATCATCTGAATGTCGCAAAAAGTACAAGAAAATGGCAAATATAAGACGTAATTACATATAAACATATATAAATATAAAGGAGAAGGTAAAAGTTCTATGAATAGGATAAGCAGCTTAATGACAGGCAAGAAAAATGGCAGGGAAGATCCCTGCACTGCTTGCACTAGAAAATGTAATTAGAGAAATCAATACTTATCTTATCTGTGCTGCGAGCAGAAAGAAAGAGGAAGAACCACCTCAGGCAGTCTCCTTTTATGGAGGTCCCCGTAGGGGCGTGGTTAGAGACTGTATGGACTGCTGGGGGTGGTAGTTGTTTTGAAAAGTTTTACATTGAAGTTTTTTGTAGAAATACATTCTGCTGTGAGCATTAATAAAGGAAGATTAATGCATAAGATATGAGCCTCCTGTCTGATATATAATTAGAGTATATTAAGGGACAATAAGGAGCTAAAATGTTTAAAAGGAGTTACATTTTTTTATTAGGGTTCACTAACTGTTAATAAAGGGATTAAAATGTTGCATAAAGCTAAAGTGTTTTTTTTTTCTACAGTATGAATAGAAACAAAAAGACAAAACACAGTCTTCAATAATAGTTAAAAAAAAATTGAAAATTACTAAGGAAAGAAGGGAATGAAGGAGTTAATACAAATTACCGGTAATTAGGGTTCACAAACTATTAATAAAGGGGTTAAAATGTTGCATAAAGCTAAAGTTTTCATTTTTTTCTATGTATGCATACAGTATGAATATAATTTTTTTTTGTGCAAACGAAGGCTACAATAATAGATTAAAAATAAGTAACTAAAGAAAGAAGGGAATCAAAGAGTTAAAAAAAATAGGGTTCACTTACTGTTAATGAGGGGGTTAAAATGTTGCATAAAGCTAAAGTTTTTTTTTCTATTGTATAAATAGAAACGCAATTTTACAAAGGAAGGCTACAATAATAGTTAAAAAAAAAAATATGTAAAAAAATACTAAGAGAAGACATACAATCACACACATAGGTTGGACTTGATGGACTTGTATCTTTTTTCAACCTCACCTACTATGTAACTATGTAAGAAGGCAATGAAGAAGTTAATAAAAACATGAGTTTACTAATTGTTAGGACCTGGTCACACTAGGAATCAGACAGAAACGTGCTGCGTGTTCCTATGCAATTCACGTGCGGTTCAGTGCGGTGTGATTCATTTAAATGTCTCAAATCGCACTGCACTGCACCAAAAGTAATGCATACACTACATTTGGAAGCTCACTGCAACCGGATTGCATGGTACTTCTGTACTTGCGATCCAGTGCAGGCATAATGGCCTGGATTCACGTAGCACTTACGCCGGCGTATCTCGAGATACGCTGTGTAAGTGTAAATGTGCGCCGTCGTATCTGTGCACCGTGCCCACAGAACTAGATACGCCTGAAAATAGACTTCCTACGACCGACGTAAGTTTCCTACGCCGTCGTATCGTGGGCGCATATTTACGCTGGCCGCAAGGGGCGCTCCCATTGATTTACGATTCAAATATGCAGATGAGTGAGATACGCCGATTCACGAACGTACTTGCATCGGGCACATTAAGATACACGGTTTACGTAAAGGCTTACGTCCAGCGTATAGTTATTCCCCATCTAAGAGGCGCAACTCATGCAAAGGTATGGACCAGGGAACAGCCGCCGTATTTTACGTCGTTTACGTAGTAGTACGTGAATAGGGCTGGGCGTAGGTTACGTTCACGTCGTAGGCAGTGATTCAACGTATCTTAGGGAGTATTTTCGACGTGATTCTGAGCATGCGCACTGGGATGTGTCCACGGGACGGCGCATGCGCCGTTCGTTCGGCCCATTATTTGCATGGGGTCATGCTTAATTTAAATGGATCACGCCCACTTCCACCTACTTTGAATTAGGCTGGCTTACGCCTATAAATTTACGTTACGCCGGCGCAACGTTGGGAGCAAGTGCTTTGTGAATACTGTGCTCGCCGCTCTGCGCTACGTCTGCGTATCGTATATTCGATACGCTACGCCGGTATAACTATGAGCCGCTGTATGTGAATCCGGCCCAATGTGTTTGGGATGTCATTTACCTATTACTGACATCCTCTGCAGATCACAACTGCAGTGCGTTTTGAATGCGGTATGGGAAATGAGTTTTAGGGGCTTAACAAGTTTTTTACCTGGTACTAGACATGTGCGTTTCCGTTCGTAACGGATGGATTTTCGTACGAATTTGTTAGTATTCGTACATTCGGATCAATTCGAACATCCGAATAGCTGAAAGTACTAAAATACGAAAATTACGGAATTACGAATAAGCAAAATAACGAACAAGCGAAAATACGAATGTACGATTGGACAAACTTACTAAAATACAAAACACCAAAACAGCAAAATAACGAAAATGACATCTCTAACGAACGATTTGCATTCCATATATTAAATCCTTCGTCTGTTCGTAATTTCATATATTCGTATTTTCATTTGTGTGTTTTGTAAATCCGTTTTTTCCTTTACAACCCCGTTAATATCTTAGCCAATCAGCTTATCTCTTTTGTGCTGAGTCACATTGGACAGCGTACACACGATCGGACTTCAAACAAACTTTTCTGTGGATTTTTGCCTGAAGGGAGTTGGCTGAACTTTTGTTGCCGAAAAGTTTTTCCGTTTACAGAGCAAACTTTTGTTCGATGAAAACTGAAAAAGTTTGTCCGATGGAGCGTACACACGCTCAGATTTTTTCGAAAACGTGCTCATTTTGAAGTTTGTTGGCAAAAAGTCCGACCGTGTGTATGAGGCTTTAATATAGATTAGCCGCGTGTTGAAAATGAAACTAAAATACGAGATTGTGAATGACTGCCCTGCGATGTATTTACGAAAGTACAAAATTACGAATTTCCAATCAATGAAAATAAATTAGACAGACTTACGAATCATTCAGTATAAACGAAAATAAAACTGTTCTGAAAATACGAACGGGTCCGAATAGGAAAACTTGCGTCTTACGAAATTTCGAATCTTTACGAATCTACGAAACGAGACGAAACAAAACAAAACAAAAAACTAAATTTATTGTTGTGCACATGTCTACCTGGTACTAGCAAGGTGGACCTAATAAAGTATATAGTGATATGTCAGGGATTTATTCATGCAGAATTGCAGATGTACTGACCCCCGCCCCACCTCCTTTTTCATAGCATATAGGGGAGGGGTTATGTCGTTTTCAGCGGTTAAGAACAATGTAACTGATAAGAATGCAGCAGCAGCAGCTGCACAGGAAATGGTCTGGAAGATCAAGGTAGGTACAGGGCCGATCCTATACGGGGTGCAGAGGGTGCCCCGCACCCCAGCGCTGTTAGTGTAGCGCCAGCAACGCTGTATCTTGGCCTAGGCCAGTGCTTCTCAATTATTTTCTGTCATGCCCCCCCTAGGAAGAAGAAAACATTTCACGCTCCCCCGCGCGACTGTAAATAGTATCATTTGTCTATAAAATTGTTATAAGTACACCTCTGCATAACACTGTATCCACATATCCCCCCACACAGTATTGCCCTTCTTCACATATCCCCCCACACACAGTATTGCCCTTCTTCACATATCCCCCCACACACAGTATTGCCCTTCTTCACATATCCCCCCACACAGTATTGCCCCATCACATATCCCCCCACACAGTATTGCCCCATCACATATCCCCCCACACAGTATTGCCCCCTTTACATGACCCCATCACATACCCCCCCCCACAAAGTATTGCCCCCTTTACATGACCCCCATCACATATCCTGCACACAGTTTCCCCCATCACATAACCCCCCTTTTCCCCCCACAGCACAGCCCCCACTCCTCGTCCTTAACATTTCCATATATTTTTACTCCCTTCCTCCCTCTCCACTCCTACCTGTAACTTTTCAGCGCGGAGAGCAGGAGGCGGGACATTCGTCAAGTGAAGCCGCAGCAGCACTGGGCGGAGCGGGGAGACTTTTGGGCGAACTGGTGATTGGCTGCTAGGACCGCCTCCTAGCAGCCAATCACCTGCCGTCCAACATGACAGGCTGCTACCTCTCTGGTCCCGTCCCCCAGTTCAAAAATGTCCCGCCTCCCGCCGTCCGCTCCTCTAACTAGCGAAGGATGCTGGGGACAGAAGCGGATACCAAATGGCGCGATCGCCGCGGTCCGGAACGAGCCCCCCTTTATGGAGCCTCGGGCCCCCCCTGGGGGGCGCGCCCCACTATTTGAGAAGCACTGGCCTAGGCCAACATTTAGTGTAGCGCCAGTCTTATGAGGTAGACTGGGTCGCAAGACAAATCGGCCTAGCGCCCCCGTATTGACTTTCGGAATTTACAAATGCAGCAATTTAGAAATCAGATGAAAGGTTTCGTGCTGGGAAACACTTTTTGATAGCTAAAAAGTGCATTTTATATACATCTATATAGATCAGACCAAAATGAGGGACAAATGAGGAGGAATGAGGGACAAAGGGACATTGCTCCAAACCAGGGACAGTCCCTCAAAATCAGGGACAGTTGGGAGCTATGCTACACTAACAGAGGACGTCCAGATGTACATAAACTGACCGCTCCATGCTTTAGATAGATACACACAGACAGACAACCAAATTAGGAGAGAGTAGAACGCACACACAGATTATAGGATGAGGCCTACTACAAACATACATCCAACATTAGAAAAAGGATGACTAGCATCCAGTAGGGTAGCTTAGTGTAGTTTAGTGTAGGTCCTGCCCTAGAAGAGTCTACCTTGCCGTGGTGGGCAGGCTTGGAATCTCTTGGTCAACAGTGTGCCAGCAAACAGGCGAGAGGATCACTAGATCTTCACTTTTGGCCAATTGATTTTACCAAAGGACTCTTGGTTTATTCAGAGTATATATATTTGGAAAATGAAAAAAAATGTGTATAGGTCCATAATTATACTTTCATAAACACACAATAAAAAATTGTTATATTTACATTTGAATTGCTTCCTCTTTTATTTAATCCTTTCCTGACCGGGGGGGGGGGGGGAGTTATTACTACTTGGATGCACGGGCCACATTTGCAAGGCTGGGAGGGGCTCTATGGCTACTTCTTCCACTTCTGGGGTGTGTAGGGATGTGTAATAGGTGTTTCCTGGTGCCTCCATGGCAGCATACCTGTGACAAGCTCCGCCTTGGCTCCTCCCTCAGGACTAGTGAATATTATAAAAGAGTTGGTTAGCACCGCCCCCACATTCTCCTTTTTTTCCTCATACCTCATGGCAGTGAATACTGGTCGATCGTCCTACCTTCTGCATTCGGCAGCGTCCATCCGGGTTCAAGCCTCTCCCGGATGCGGTCCCTTCTCTTGGGCAGCTAAACGCGCTAATAAGGTTGGGAGTCCCTTCTGTAGGATCTTTTGGGACAGGCAGTTTGTCTCTTAACTAAGAGCTCTATCTGCAGTGTATCTCTCAGGCATCTGGCTTCCCATGGTAACGGAGGCAGCAGCTAATTCTTTCATTTTTCATTTATTTTTATCTTTTATTTTTTTTTTCCTCCTTTCCTAAACTTCATTCTGGCATCCTTTCCTGTCCCTGCAATCCCATGGCTCCCGTTTTGTATGGCTGGGGGCGTCCTCTGCTGCATTCGACGCTGGCGCCGACGGCCGGGACTTCCGGGTCCTAGAGCCGCCGGTTCGCGCATGCGCAGTACGCCCGGAGGCTCCGGCGGCTCTCTTGGAATAGGGAAAAACATAGAATTTTTGCCCTTTCTCTAAAAGTTCAGGGCAGAGGCGTTCCTCTGTCCACCTGAACCCTTTTATAACTCCCTGGCTGCCTCACTAAGATGTCTGAGGCTGTCCAGGGAGAACCAGGGTACTGAGAGCTCCAGGGCAAAAGACCTGTTTCTACAGGAAAAAAAAAAAAAAAAAAAAAAAAGGGAGCGATGTATTAAAAAAAAAAAAAAAAAAAAAAAAGAAGACATAAGATAATTTTTTCTAAAAAAAAAAAAAAAAAAACAATAACACTTAGGAATGTGTCTGTTTAGCCGGGTTAGGTTATGGCGTTTAACCTTTTCCTGTTCTTTCCTTAGCTGCTTCCTCCGCTAATCCACCTAACATGAGCCATTCGCCGTCCATACAAGATCCTACTCTACAATTAAGGTAAGGGCCTACGTCCAGGTAAGTTTACAAAAAAAAAAAAAAAAGAGTGCACTAAGGCGCATACTCTTATGTATTGCAGCCCTGTACGCCAGAAGACGTCTAAGAAGACATCAAGGCGTCATGAAGACTCTGACTCAAGCCACAGCAGGGGAAGGTCTTCCAGGCGAGGAGACCATGAGAGTGGCAAGAAGTCTTTGGCCAAAAAGCGCCATCACTCGCGCTCCCCGAGACCCAGATCTCCAAAGTGTCAGGCCTGTGGAGCTACCCCTCTTCCACATAAACGGATTTGTCAAGATTGCATGAGGGACTATGCGGCGGATAGAGAGTCCGAGGGCATGCAAGTGGCGGACCTGCTTAAGAAAGCAATAAAAGATTCCTTTGCAGAATTAGTGGCCTCAATGCCATCGCAACCGGTGGTTCCTCTCCAGGCCATTCCCGGACCGTCCACTAGCGTAATTCCTCGACCGACACCTGCCTCATCCTCTAAACATCAGGAGGAGGATGACGCCTCAGGGGATTCCTCGGATGACCAGGATGTCTCCGGCTTTGCCTTTTCCATGGTCCAGCCCTATGTGCAGGCAGTGAAACAGGCAATTGGTTGGGAGGAGACTGAGACAGAAGTCAAGAAGTCTAAGGCATACTTCCCCTTTCTCAAGCGCCAGATTTCCTTTTTTCCTCTCATGGACGAGATTAAGGGTGTGATTGAGGAAGAATAGGGAAAGACCGAAAAAAGATTCTCCCTTAACCGCCTGGGGAAACTATATCCTCTATCGGAAGCAGACTCTGTAATGCTCGAGGCCCCTCCAGTGGTCGATGCAGCTGTGGTAAGGTTAGCGAAAAACGTTACGCTGCCTATGGAAGATTCAACGTCATTTAAGGATCCACTGGATAGAAGAATGGATCTCGACCTCAAAAAAGCCTACCAGATGGCGGGCAATGCCTGCAAGCCCGCGGTTGCTTTAACATCAGTGTCCAACGCGCTACGCGTTTGGACAGAGAATATAGAGTCGGCAATCCAGCAGGATGTCCCAAAGGAAGACATTATTAAGGCCTTAGATGAGCTAAAACTCTCTGCAGACTTTATTGGGGAAGCCGCCATTGATTCAGTTCGATGCTCCGCAAGGGCGATGCTCCACACAGTAATGGCCAAACGGGCCCTGTGGCTAACACCATGGTCAGCAGATATTGCATCGAAACAGAATTGGTGCAAAATACCATTTGATGGAAAAGCCCTATTTGGGGAGAAGTTGGATAAAGCCATATCTCGCGTTACTGGCGGGAAGTCGGGCCTGTTGCCCCAGGACAGGCGATCCAAGCGCTTCAGAACATTCACACCCAGATTCCAATATTCTAAGAACAAGGACTACAGACAGTCCAGGCAAGGAAGAGGCTTTAGGCAAAATTGGAAAAGCACGCAGTCCACCTTCCTCAAGAACCGTAGACCGTAAACTCCGCAGGATTCTGCTAAGTCCTTTTGACGCCGAACCATCCCAAGCGATTCCGGTGGGGGCCAGACTCCAACACTTCTCGAAAATCTGGGAGCAAAGGTGCAGGGATCCCTGGGTAATTTCCACTGTAAAATACGGGCACTTCTGGACGTTTCTAGACAAACCCCCCAAAGACTTCTTCTCTCCAACAAGGGTGTCAAGGTCCCCTCAAAAAGCGGAGGCTCTACAGCAGTTTCTTCTCTCCTTACAGGAACAGCAGGCAGTAATCCCAGTACCTCCATCAGAAAGATTTGCAGGTTTTTACTCCACCCTGTTTCTCGTCCCCAAAAAAAACGGAGGTTGGAGACCTGTCATAGACCTAAAGAGGCTAAATCGTTACATTTTCCTAGAACGATTCAAGATGGAGTCACTACAAACAATCATCCGTGTAATCCAACCAGGGGACTGGATGTTATCAATAGACTTACGGGATGCTTACCTGCATATACCCATACTCCCCTCTTTCCAGAAGTATCTGAGGTTTGCAGTAGGCCCGGTACATCTTCAATTCCGCAGTCTCCCGTTTGGCCTCTGCACATCACCGAGAGTCTTCACAAAGACACTGACTGCCATGATAGCCCCTCTAAGGGAACAGGGACTTCGAGTATACCATTATTTGGATGACCTTCTTCTCCTGGCGAGCGATCCAGCCCAATTGATGGAACACAGGGAAGTTCTTCTGACGACGCTAGTAGACTTTGGGTGGAAGATAAACCAGGAGAAGAGTCACCTGTCTCCAACCCAGGAAATGATTTATCTGGGTGCACTGTTCAACACAGAGAATGGTACAGTGTCCCTTCCACCTCAGAAAGTGGCGTCTATTATTCAGCAGATGAAGAGTGTGAGTGCGAGACTCCATCTGACCGCCTCGAAATGTCTGAGCCTGATAGGCCGGATGTCGTCATGTATCCCCATGGTCCCTTGGGCCCATTGGCATTTGAGATATTTCCAACTGGAATTCTTGAGGCAGTGGAACAAACGATATCTATCTCAACCTATACGTCTGACGACCCTGATGCTCAGAAGTCTTCATTGGTGGATGAAGAAACACACGCTGATGAAATCACGTCCGCTAGGGCATGTAAACTGGATCACAATTACCACCGATGCCAGTTCAGCAGGTTGGGGAGCACACTGCAACCAGATCTCAGTGCAGGGGAGATGGTCCTTCCGTGCGACGGGCTTGGTGTCAAATATCCTGGAGATCCGGGCAGCCTACCGTGCATTACTAGCCCTAGAATTCGAGATCACAGGGAGACCAGTCCTTCTACGGATGGACAACAAAGCCGCTGTATCTTATATACACCGTCAAGGAGGGACGCACAGCAGGTCCCTACTGAGGGAGGTGGAGCCCATTATCCTCTGGGCGGAAAGAAACCTAAAGGACCTAAGGGCAATCTACCTACCCGGTCATCTCAACTCAAGAGCCGACCTCCTATCTCGCAGGTTCATAGATGCCAACGAGTGGTCTCTACACCCAAGAATCTTCAACTGGATAGTGAGCCAGTGGGGGCTCCCCGAACTGGACCTATTTGCAACTGCATGCAATTCCAAGCTTCCAAGGTTCATCTCGAGGCTCCCACATCCCCAAGCGGAAGCAATAGATGCTCTCTCAGCCCCATGGGCATGCAAACTGGCCTATGCATTCCCTCCACGGCCTCTCATTCCAAAACTCCTGGCGAGGATCATGATAGAGTCCACAACAGTAATAACGGTTCTACCATACTGGCCGAGACGCCCTTGGTTTCCTACGGCAATGTACCTGAGTACTCAGTCGCCGGTCAAGGTTCCGCTGATACCCTTCCTCCTCGCTCAGGGATGTCACACCCATCCAGATCCAGGCAGGCTGAACCTTCACATCTGGCTGCTGAAAGGCAAAGGTTTGAATCACTAGGATGTTCCAACGAGGTTATTGCAACCCTTCTCAGGGCTAGAAAGCCTTCCACAAACAGTATATACGATAGGGTGTGGAACAAGTTCAAGGCCTTCATGATTAGCAGAAGCTGCGATCCAGATTCTCCATCATCCTCGCAAATGCTTGAATTTTTGCAGGCAGGCCTGGATATGGGTCTTGCTCTGAGTACATTAAAAGTACAGGTAGCAGCAATTTCAACAGCAACCAGCAGAAGGTGGGCAGAGGACCCATTAATAATCCAATTTTTTAAGGCAGTCAGAAAGATCCGACCACCAACTAAACAGGCTTTTCCCACCTGGGACCTCGCTATCATCCTAGAGTCCTTAGCCAGCCCACCTTTTGCTCCTTCGGACTCGGCATCACTTTGGAATTTAACCTTGAAGCTTACCTTCTTGATAGCCATAACCTCTGGCAGACGGGTTTCAGAGCTCCAAGCTCTGGGGGCGGATGATAACCATATCATATTCTACCATGACAGAGTGGAACTGAGAACAGTACGAGGGTTTATCCCCAAGGTCACATCATCTTTGGCCATGTCGGAACCCTGGGCTCTCCCAACGTTTCTAGAACAGGAATCAGGTTCTCTTCATGAACTGGACATTGCCTCCACCCTGAAATGCTATCTCAGGGTCACGGCATCTTTCAGAGACTCTACCAAGTTGCTCATAATTCCCTGGGGGAAGAACAAAGGCAAGGAGGCGTCAGCAAGAACAATTGCCTCATGGATTGTTAAGCTTATCCACAAGGCGTACAGGGCAAAGGGTCTGGACCCCCCTTTGATGGTCAGGGCGCACTCCACTAGGGCGGTCTCTGCCTCTTGGGCGGCAAGAGCGAACGTGGCAATCGAAACTATTTTTAGGGCAGCGACCTGGTCGTCCCAACATACTTTTCTGAAGCATTACCGAGTAGACCCAGGAGCTCTCTCATCGGTAGAATTCGGCAGACAGGCGATCAAATCAGCCGTTGCTTCCTCTAATTATTGATAATAATAATAATAATTCCTTTGAAATAAACCTCCTAAGCATCATCCCACCCGTCTCAGCTAGTTATTTGTCACAGGTATGCTGCCATGGAGGCACCAGGAAAATGGAAAATTGTATCATACTTACCAGTAATTTTCCTTTCCTGGTGCCTATCCATGGCAGCATACAATCCCACCCTCGGTATTCTATATTACGGAGAATGTGGGGGCGGTGCTAACCAACTCTTTTATAATATTCACTAGTCCTGAGGGAGGAGCCAAGGCGGAGCTTGTCACAGGTATGCTGCCATGGATAGGCACCAGGAAAGGAAAATTACTGGTAAGTATGATACAATTTTCCGTTTTTTCAGGTGGAACTTGATGGAACTCAGTTCCACCACCTCTGGGTCAGACCCTCTGGTGCCTGCTCACCACAATCACTTGTAAACACAGAAGTCTGGTTTCTGTGTGTACAAGTGACAGCTCTACACTCTGTGTGTAACCCCCCCTGAACTCTGCACTCTGTGTGTAACCCCCCTGAACTCTGCACTCTGTGTGTAACCCCCCTGAACTCTGCGTGTAACCCCTCTGAACTCTGCACTCTGTGTAACCCCCCCTGAACTCTGCACTCTGTATGTAACTCCCCTGAACTCTGCACTCAGTTTGTAATGCAATCCTGGTATTTAATGCCCCTTTAAGACCCTCCTACTGTTCGTGAAATTTAACTGACCACACCCACTATTTGATGTGATTTGGAGGGTGTGTGTAGGGGAGGGGTTTTGGGGGGTCGTGGTTGAGTTCCAGCACCTATTGTTTGAGAAAAAATGCCCT
This sequence comes from Rana temporaria, assembly GCF_905171775.1. Lineage (NCBI taxonomy): Eukaryota > Metazoa > Chordata > Amphibia > Anura > Ranidae > Rana > Rana temporaria. The sequence continues at coordinate 105,832,484 of NC_053496.1, read as the reverse complement.
GTATATATGTATGTACTGACAAGCCCCTTATGTGACAGTAGTGTAGCGCTACCCCCGGAGGAGCCGCTGGTTAGATTTGGGACGGCATATTTAAGTTACCTCTGTGATTTGTCTAGGGGTGATGATGGTGGTGAGAGCAGTAACGGAATGTCCAGACTGTTGGTTGACGTTTTCAATTGTCAGGGATCGGATGGGAGACTGATTTGATGAGGTCGGCCTCTCTTATATCTCCTGTCCTGGCTCCGCTGAAGGTGAAACAGAGGAAGCCGAAGGACAAGAGGGACACGAGTGCCTGGAGCCAGAGGTCCCTGGAGAACAGCTTGGCAGGGTTCAGCGGCCTGGAACAGACTGTGATGAGCTTAGCAGGAACATGTAACAGCCAGGCAGATAACCGAGGGTTAACAGCAACCAGGAACATAGACAGGAGCAAGGTCTCAGGGATAGCCAGGTTCGTCAGCAGGCCGGCAGTGAGGTAGCAAATCATAGACAGAGCCAGAGTCAGGAACGGAGCTAGGTCAGGGATGGACATCAGTACAGGATCAGAACACAGAGCCAAGGTCAAGAACAAGCCAGGTCAAAATACTAGGAAAACACACAGGATCAGATCAAGACTCAGGAACACAGCTGAAGATCAGTCAGCAAAGCACAAGAGCCCAGACTCCCTTTAAATAGGCTATCTGGCGCCAAACGTAATTAGGCTCGTAGTGTGCGCGTGTGCGCATGCGTGCCCGCGTCTGTGCGCATGCGTGCTCGCAAATGCGCGCCTGTGTGCCATTCTATGGCAAAGACTATGCGCTTGCGCACGTCTGTGTGCAAAACGTCTCACAGGAGTTCCCTGACATCAATGCTTGATTTCTGGTCCAACAGTCAACTTGAGGTAGATAGTACAGGTTGGTGAAAAGAGAATAAACCTTGCAGATTCAGGCTATGGATAGAAGAAGCAGTCCTGCCTCCAATAATTACACTCGTCACGTCGCCACTCCAGCCGGGGTAGGTAAAGTGCCCCTGGACAGACCCCTCTCACAGAGCGTCACTTAGAACTTTTTGGGGAGGAACGGGTCTCTGCCACAGACCCGGCTCTATTAGAATTTAGGTATTGTGAGGGACCCTTGTCACAGGCCCGGTGCATCAAGAGCATGAATAGTAGAGCGAATCCTTCCCGTCAATGATCAGCCTGAATCTCCCTCAGGTAGACTTCTTGTCCTTGAGTCACCGACTGACAGTTTGCAGCATACAACCTGTCAGTGTCCAGCCACCCAGATCCCTGATGGTTCGTCAAAGCCCTAATGGATCACCTGCCTCCGGGTTCACCTGAGACCTACTCCCCATCGAACAGCACAACTCGCTTGGGATCTTCTTGATGAGGGATGGGGAACCCAGTCAATCACTGGGGCCCCTTTGCAGCATCAGTTGCTCCGAGCCATGAGGGCCCAGAGTCAGGAACTCCGTGTAGCACGTGCGCCCCGGCCTGGTAGGCCATATCACCGGGGCCCGGGATGTGCGCACACCCTAAAGGTGGGTGCCGCACCTGGAACCAGGAACCCGCGAAGAACCCAGAGCAATGGCCTCTGCCACAGAAATACCCTCCCCCAGCATGCCCCGCGAGGGAAAAACTCCTCTAATTGGCTCCTGGGGGAAGCGCCTCCGGCTGGACCCCTCTGGCGCCACCTGCCATCCAGAGATGAAATGGCATCTCTGGAGCACAGAATGACCCACAGGACAGTTCAGGGCTGGCGACAGCCGAATTTAAATAAATCGAACATGGATGAGAGCAAATAAGTCTCTCATCCCACTAAATTTAACATAGCACCTGTACTGATAAGTACACAGGCGCTACAGTAGGGACAGGGTCCTCTCAATGGAGACATCAGGGGTCTTCACCCCAAGGACGGGATATATTTCATCCTGAAATGAAACATCCCCCTTAACTAGGAAAAGAAATCAAGTTCTCAGGGAATTTTATATTCATTTTGAATTAATTTTATATTCCTACACATCCCCCTCACAAAATATATAGGGAATTATTTTCTGTTATGCAGGGCTAGAGGATCTTCTCTATTCAGAAGAAGTGTTTTTCTGCCCTCACATTCTATACTTTAGTATTAAGCCTTTCTCTAGTCTCTGTTAATTCTTTTTTGCCATACGTTCATTTCCTGCCCCATAGCCAAACAGGAAGTGAGAGGAAATCTTTGCAGATTAAGGGAATCCCTCCCCCCAAGGCCCTCAGAACTATTGTCCTCACTAGAAGATTTCAGTGCATGTCTTAAACAGGAAGGGGTGTGACCTTGACAGGAAGGGGTGGATCAAATTTAAATTAGGGGTTGCATGAGTTTATAGTCAGGTCTAGGGCAGCACAAACCTAAATACACCACTGCACAGCGCGTCGCCTCTGCGGCTGGAGATTTAGCTCTGCTTGGCTCCACCCACCTCTGCCATCTTCAGACAGCGTGGCTCAGAGGGAGGGGGGCGAGCGGAGCATTTCACAGCTGCCGCCTGACTGAGCCTGCCTCTGCCTGGTCTGCCATCTGCCAGCAGTGCCTTGCTGACTGAGACTACTGACTGCACCTGACCTGTTGTAAGTAATTTAATGTGTGCCATTAAATGTAGCCACTGTGCCCATCAAAACACAGCCACTGTGCCTATCAAAACCCAGCTACTGTGCCCATCAAAACGCAGCCTCTGTGCCCATTAAAACACAGCCACTGTGCCCATCAAAACGCAGGCACTGTGCCCATCAAAACCCGGCCACTGTGCCCATCAAAACCCAGCCACTGTGCCCTTCAAAATGCAGCCACTGTGCCCGTCAAAACGCAGCCACTGTGCCCGTCAAAACGCAGCCACTGTGCCAGTCAAAACGCAGCCACTGTGCCCATCAAAACACAGCCACTGTGCCCGTCAAACGCAGCCACTGTGCCCATCGAAACGCAGCCACTGTGCCCATCAAAACGTAGCCACTGTGCCCATCAAAACGCAGCCACTGTGCCCATCAAAACTTGTCAAAGCCATTGACTAAGTTATTGTCAAAGCAAAGTGGTGGGGCTGAAGTTGGGGGGTGAAGTTGTTGCCATAGAAACATTTGAAAGGGGAGGAGTTAGTAGGATAACCACGCCCATGTGGGGGCGCCAGAAATATTTCTGCACCCAGGCGCCTGTGACCCTAGGATCGGCCCTGTGTAGGTAGGCAGGTATTTTTTTTTGCACTTAGAGAAGCCATAGATTAATCAATTTTCTTTCCTTTCACCAGTGCTGCTCCTCTGTTCAGAAGTTAAAATATCTCTGATTAATGTGTGCAGCTATTCTGAAATAAATCTCTTCAGGCCGTTCATTAAGTCATAATAATGACAGCAAAGGTAATTAGGTAATACTTAGTAGGTGCAGTTAGTATTTACTTGATAAGTACTTGCCGTGCCCACGGTAATGAAGATGAACGGCAGTTTCCACTCTGATATATAAGTTAGGGTTATGTCAGCCAAAAGAAAAACTCTGCAACTGGTTTTCAGTATTTCACTTCAATCCTCGAACCTGTACACCCCTTATCAGGGGCGGACTGACAACTCATAGGGCCCCCGGGCAATAGAAGATTATGGGGCCCCCTGGGTTTACAGATGGCCGTCACGCCAGGAGTAAGTAACAAACAAAACAACATATAGAGTACAACAGTCAGGATGAGCTCCACGCTCACATCAGAGTCCTCCCTTACATCAAAGTCCCAACATTCTCCCTATACATCACAGTCCATAGAGTGCCGCCCTCTGGCAGAGCCTCCCAGAGTGCCACCCTATGGCAGAGCCCCCCAGTGTGCCACCCTATGGAAGAGCCCCCCCAGTGTGCCACCCTATGGCAGAGCCCCCCCAGTGTGCCACCCTATGGCAGAGCCCCCTTAGTGTCCCACCCTACTGAAGAGGCCCCCAGTGTGCCACCCTACTGAAGAGGCCCCCAGTGTGCCACCCTACTGAAGAGGCCCCCCAGTATGCCACCATACGGCAGAGCCCCCCTATGGGAGAGGCCCCCAGTGTGCCACCCTACGGCAGTGCCCCCCAGTGTGCCACTTTCCATCAGTGTCCCCTTACACACACATTTGCACCTTAGTGCTTGGTGTGGCAGGCAGCTGTCAGGAAAAGGCTTTTAATTAGAAAAAATCCAATTGTTGCTGCCTCTGAACTGCACAAGTGAGTCGTAGAGCCAGCGGAATAGTGAACTGCTGTGGTTGGCCTCAGATTGGGTAGCGGGGCATGTGAATAAAGGCCATGCTTGATGTGTGCCATGATGTCACTGCACAGGTGTGCACCCAGCCCTGTCATTCTGCCTGATCTGAGGTCGAGCTCTGCAGTGCACCAATCAGATGGCTCCAAATGGCAACAAGTGCATTTTTCACGGGCATGGGATTGTTAGATCGACTTCTGTTGAGCAGCAGTGGGCACACATGAAGCATTCAGTATACACACACCTGCACAATATACATACACATAGACACACACATTATACATACACATGCATACAGTATACATACAGTATATACACACACACACTATAATTACATACAATATACATACAGTATATACAAAAGTCTGGTTTCTGTGTGTACAAGTGACAGCTCTACACTCTGTGTGTAACCCCCCCTGAACTCTGCACTCTGTGTGTAACCCCCCTGAACTCTGCACTCTGTGTGTAACCCCCCTGAACTCTGCGTGTAACCCCTCTGAACTCTGCACTCTGTGTAACCCCCCCTGAACTCTGCACTCTGTATGTAACTCCCCTGAACTCTGCACTCAGTTTGTAATGCAATCCTGGTATTTAATGCCCCTTTAAGACCCTCCTACTGTTCGTGAAATTTAACTGACCACACCCACTATTTGATGTGATTTGGAGGGTGTGTGTAGGGGAGGGGTTTTGGGGGGTCGTGGTTGAGTTCCAGCACCTATTGTTTGAGAAAAAATGCCCTGTATATATGTATGTACTGACAAGCCCCTTATGTGACAGTAGTGTAGCGCTACCCCCGGAGGAGCCGCTGGTTAGATTTGGGACGGCATATTTAAGTTACCTCTGTGATTTGTCTAGGGGTGATGATGGTGGTGAGAGCAGTAACGGAATGTCCAGACTGTTGGTTGACGTTTTCAATTGTCAGGGATCGGATGGGAGACTGATTTGATGAGGTCGGCCTCTCTTATATCTCCTGTCCTGGCTCCGCTGAAGGTGAAACAGAGGAAGCCGAAGGACAAGAGGGACACGAGTGCCTGGAGCCAGAGGTCCCTGGAGAACAGCTTGGCAGGGTTCAGCGGCCTGGAACAGACTGTGATGAGCTTAGCAGGAACATGTAACAGCCAGGCAGATAACCGAGGGTTAACAGCAACCAGGAACATAGACAGGAGCAAGGTCTCAGGGATAGCCAGGTTCGTCAGCAGGCCGGCAGTGAGGTAGCAAATCATAGACAGAGCCAGAGTCAGGAACGGAGCTAGGTCAGGGATGGACATCAGTACAGGATCAGAACACAGAGCCAAGGTCAAGAACAAGCCAGGTCAAAATACTAGGAAAACACACAGGATCAGATCAAGACTCAGGAACACAGCTGAAGATCAGTCAGCAAAGCACAAGAGCCCAGACTCCCTTTAAATAGGCTATCTGGCGCCAAACGTAATTAGGCTCGTAGTGTGCGCGTGTGCGCATGCGTGCCCGCGTCTGTGCGCATGCGTGCTCGCAAATGCGCGCCTGTGTGCCATTCTATGGCAAAGACTATGCGCTTGCGCACGTCTGTGTGCAAAACGTCTCACAGGAGTTCCCTGACATCAATGCTTGATTTCTGGTCCAACAGTCAACTTGAGGTAGATAGTACAGGTTGGTGAAAAGAGAATAAACCTTGCAGATTCAGGCTATGGATAGAAGAAGCAGTCCTGCCTCCAATAATTACACTCGTCACGTCGCCACTCCAGCCGGGGTAGGTAAAGTGCCCCTGGACAGACCCCTCTCACAGAGCGTCACTTAGAACTTTTTGGGGAGGAACGGGTCTCTGCCACAGACCCGGCTCTATTAGAATTTAGGTATTGTGAGGGACCCTTGTCACAGGCCCGGTGCATCAAGAGCATGAATAGTAGAGCGAATCCTTCCCGTCAATGATCAGCCTGAATCTCCCTCAGGTAGACTTCTTGTCCTTGAGTCACCGACTGACAGTTTGCAGTATACAACCTGTCAGTGTCCAGCCACCCAGATCCCTGATGGTTCGTCAAAGCCCTATTGGATCACCTGCCTCCGGGTTCACCTGAGACCTACTCCCCATCGAACAGCACAACTCGCTTGGGATCTTCTTGATGAGGGATGGGGAACCCAGTCAATCACTGGGGCCCCTTTGCAGCATCAGTTGCTCCGAGCCATGAGGGCCCAGAGTCAGGAACTCCGTGTAGCACGTGCGCCCCGGCCTGGTAGGCCATATCACCGGGGCCCGGGATGTGCGCACACCCTAAAGGTGGGTGCCGCACCTGGAACCAGGAACCCGCGAAGAACCCAGAGCAATGGCCTCTGCCACAGAAATACCCTCCCCCAGCATGCCCCGCGAGGGAAAAACTCCTCTAATTGGCTCCTGGGGGGAAGCGCCTCCGGCTGGACCCCTCTGGCGCCACCTGCCATCCAGAGATGAAATGGCATCTCTGGAGCACAGAATGACCCACAGGACAGTTCAGGGCTGGCGACAGCCGAATTTAAATAAATCGAACATGGATGAGAGCAAATAAGTCTCTCATCCCACTAAATTTAACATAGCACCTGTACTGATAAGTACACAGGCGCTACAGTAGGGACAGGGTCCTCTCAATGGAGACATCAGGGGTCTTCACCCCAAGGACGGGATATATTTCATCCTGAAATGAAACATCCCCCTTAACTAGGAAAAGAAATCAAGTTCTCAGGGAATTTTATATTCATTTTGAATTAATTTTATATTCCTACACATCCCCCTCACAAAATATATAGGGAATTATTTTCTGTTATGCAGGGCTAGAGGATCTTCTCTATTCAGAAGAAGTGTTTTTCTGCCCTCACATTCTATACTTTAGTATTAAGCCTTTCTCTAGTCTCTGTTAATTCTTTTTTGCCATACGTTCATTTCCTGCCCCATAGCCAAACAGGAAGTGAGAGGAAATCTTTGCAGATTAAGGGAATCCCTCCCCCCAAGGCCCTCAGAACTATTGTCCTCACTAGAAGATTTCAGTGCATGTCTTAAACAGGAAGGGGTGTGACCTTGACAGGAAGGGGTGGATCAAATTTAAATTAGGGGTTGCATGAGTTTATAGTCAGGTCTAGGGCAGCACAAACCTAAATACACCACTGCACAGCGCGTCGCCTCTGCGGCTGGAGATTTAGCTCTGCTTGGCTCCACCCACCTCTGCCATCTTCAGACAGCGTGGCTCAGAGGGAGGGGGGCGAGCGGAGCATTTCACAGCTGCCGCCTGACTGAGCCTGCCTCTGCCTGGTCTGCCATCTGCCAGCAGTGCCTTGCTGACTGAGACTACTGACTGCACCTGACCTGTTGTAAGTAATTTAATGTGTGCCATTAAATGTAGCCACTGTGCCCATCAAAACACAGCCACTGTGCCTATCAAAACCCAGCTACTGTGCCCATCAAAACGCAGCCTCTGTGCCCATTAAAACACAGCCACTGTGCCCATCAAAACGCAGGCACTGTGCCCATCAAAACCCGGCCACTGTGCCCATCAAAACCCAGCCACTGTGCCCTTCAAAATGCAGCCACTGTGCCCGTCAAAACGCAGCCACTGTGCCCGTCAAAACGCAGCCACTGTGCCAGTCAAAACGCAGCCACTGTGCCCATCAAAACACAGCCACTGTGCCCGTCAAACGCAGCCACTGTGCCCATCGAAACGCAGCCACTGTGCCCATCAAAACGTAGCCACTGTGCCCATCAAAACGCAGCCACTGTGCCCATCAAAACTTGTCAAAGCCATTGACTAAGTTATTGTCAAAGCAAAGTGGTGGGGCTGAAGTTGGGGGGTGAAGTTGTTGCCATAGAAACATTTGAAAGGGGAGGAGTTAGTAGGATAACCACGCCCATGTGGGGGCGCCAGAAATATTTCTGCACCCAGGCGCCTGTGACCCTAGGATCGGCCCTGTGTAGGTAGGCAGGTATTTTTTTTTGCACTTAGAGAAGCCATAGATTAATCAATTTTCTTTCCTTTCACCAGTGCTGCTCCTCTGTTCAGAAGTTAAAATATCTCTGATTAATGTGTGCAGCTATTCTGAAATAAATCTCTTCAGGCCGTTCATTAAGTCATAATAATGACAGCAAAGGTAATTAGGTAATACTTAGTAGGTGCAGTTAGTATTTACTTGATAAGTACTTGCCGTGCCCACGGTAATGAAGATGAACGGCAGTTTCCACTCTGATATATAAGTTAGGGTTATGTCAGCCAAAAGAAAAACTCTGCAACTGGTTTTCAGTATTTCACTTCAATCCTCGAACCTGTACACCCCTTATCAGGGGCGGACTGACAACTCATAGGGCCCCCGGGCAATAGAAGATTATGGGCCCCCTGGGTTTACAGATGGCCGTCACGCCAGGAGTAAGTAACAAACAAAACAACATATAGAGTACAACAGTCAGGATGAGCTCCACGCTCACATCAGAGTCCTCCCTTACATCAAAGTCCCAACATTCTCCCTATACATCACAGTCCATAGAGTGCCGCCCTCTGGCAGAGCCTCCCAGAGTGCCACCCTATGGCAGAGCCCCCCAGTGTGCCACCCTATGGAAGAGCCCCCCCAGTGTGCCACCCTATGGCAGAGCCCCCCCAGTGTGCCACCCTATGGCAGAGCCCCCTTAGTGTGCCACCCTACTGAAGAGGCCCCCAGTGTGCCACCCTACTGAAGAGGCCCCCAGTGTGCCACCCTACTGAAGAGGCCCCCCAGTATGCCACCATACGGCAGAGCCCCCCTATGGGAGAGGCCCCCAGTGTGCCACCCTACGGCAGTGCCCCCCAGTGTGCCACTTTCCATCAGTGTCCCCTTACACACACATTTGCACCTTAGTGCTTGGTGTGGCAGGCAGCTGTCAGGAAAAGGCTTTTAATTAGAAAAAATCCAATTGTTGCTGCCTCTGAACTGCACAAGTGAGTCGTAGAGCCAGCGGAATAGTGAACTGCTGTGGTTGGCCTCAGATTGGGTAGCGGGGCATGTGAATAAAGGCCATGCTTGATGTGTGCCATGATGTCACTGCACAGGTGTGCACCCAGCCCTGTCATTCTGCCTGATCTGAGGTCGAGCTCTGCAGTGCACCAATCAGATGGCTCCAAATGGCAACAAGTGCATTTTTCACGGGCATGGGATTGTTAGATCGACTTCTGTTGAGCAGCAGTGGGCACACATGAAGCATTCAGTATACACACACCTGCACAATATACATACACATAGACACACACATTATACATACACATGCATACAGTATACATACAGTATATACACACACACACTATAATTACATACAATATACATACAGTATATACACACACATTACATATACAGTATATACACACACATACACACACTATACATACACACACTATAATTTCATACACTATACATACACACACTATACATACAGTACATACACATACACACACTATACATACAGTATATACACACACACACACACACACACACACTATAATTACATACACTATACATACAGTATATACACACACATTACATATACAGTATATATACACACACACACACACACTATACATACACACACTATAATTACATACACTATACATACACACACTATACATACAGTACATACACATACAGTATATACACACACACTATAATTACACACACTATACATACAGTATATACACACACTATACATACAGTATATACACACACTATACATACATAATATACACACTATACATACAGTATATACACACACTATACATACAATATATACACACACAAAGAATATACACACACTATACATAGAGTATATACACACATACAGTATACATACACACACATTATATACACATACAATATACATACAGTATACACACACACACACACACACACTATACATTATATACACACACAGTATACATACAGTGTATACACACATTATACATACACTGTGTATATATATATATATATATATATATATATATATATATATATATATATATATATATATATATACTGTATACACACACACACTATACAGTGTATACACACACTATACATAGACTATACAGTATACTGTATACACACACACAGTATATACACACACAGTATATACACACACACACTATACAGTATATACACACACACACAGTATATTCACACACTATACAGTATATACACACACTATACAGTATATATACACACACACAGTATATACACACACACTATACAGTATATATATACACACACAGTATATACACACACTATACAGTATATTCACACACTATACAGTATATATATATATATATATATATATATATATATATATACACACACACACAGTATATACACACACTATACAGTATATACACACACTATACAGTATATATATATATACACACACACAGTATATACACACACTATACAGTATATATATACACACACACACACAGTATATACACACACTATACAGTATACACACATCAGCATTTTTCACCCAAAAAATCTGCCTGATTGAACACACTGCTGCCCCCATCTCCTGACATGCTGGGACTTGTAGTGCCCCATCAGCTGACAGACACATGCGTTGGTAATACAGGAGAGGAGGGGACTGTGCCTTTATAGTGGTGGGCAGCTAATGAGTAGGGAGATGTAGTTAGTAGAGATTGGGGGAGACATTCAGGACATGCCCTTCCTCCAGCAGCAGTGCACTTATCACACACAAAAATCGATCTCAGAGACAGGAGGAGGCAACACATCCTCCCCCTCTCTGCTCTCCAGGGGAATCCACTGACAAGAATCCATTTTGTAAAGCTCAGCCAGAGCCAGCTTACCTTTATCAGTGTCAGGTCACCCGTAGCCAGGTGACGAGTGCACCCCGTTGGGGTCAGGGATGCACCACAGGGTGGTGAACCCTATGGCCGACTACTGCTAGCAGAGACGAAGCGTGAACCTAAGATCACCCAGGGCACGGAGTCTAAGACCCAGTTTTGTATTCACCAGAGCCTTTGATGGTAAGGATGGTCTTGGCCGCAACTGGGTCCAGGTCGCATCCCCGAGATTCCTCAAGTCACACTCCGCAGGGAGAAAGGGGAAGCAGTCAGCAGGACAAACAGTGGTGATGGGCAAGCCGAGGTCAGGGCAACAGGCAGACAAGGATAACCGTGGGACATGCAAATAGTCAGGGGCACAGGCAGACAAGGAAGTCGGGAACAAGCCAAAACAGTACACGGAAGATGAACGAAGCACTCTGCAAACAGGAACTAGCAACTATACTGCAGACAGGAACTAAGCATAGGAACACTGTTGAACAGCACTGCAGACCTGTAGAGCAACGGTTAATATAGGCTTCCTGGGATGGACTAGGGTGGAGCCATACAGGAAGAGGAAGTGATAAAAAGGGGAACCAGAGCAGGGTCAGCCTCTAATGAACACATGGAGATCAGGTAAGCAGACAGACTTGTTGCATATTCATGACAGTACCCTCCCTCTTAAGGCCCCTCCCCCTCCCCAGCCTGGAGCCAGGGCTAAAGGGGAATCCCAGAAGAAACCTCCTCGACAAATGGAGCACAAAGATCTCAGATGCAGAAATCCAAGACGCCTCCTCAGGACCAAAGGCCTTTTAGGAATAAGTAAGGGCATGAGAGGGTCAACAGGAATCCGAGGAGGATCAAGCAGACCCTTAAAGATGAACTGGGGATTAAGCACAGGACCATCAGACTGGGCAGAGGTCAGAGGAACCCTGAAGTCAGGTTGGTTAGAAGGTGACAGGGCACAGGAGTCAAGCTGGATAGCAGGGAAACCAGCAGAATGCAGAGAGCCCTGAAAACAAGGTAGAAAACCCCATTTGGCCGAATGAGGCAATCTATCCAAAGGATGGATTGAGCCCCTTAGACAGGTTGCAGGAGGGCCTGAACAAGAAAAGGTAGGAGGCTCACTGGGCATGGGCTGACCTGGCATAGCTGATGCAGAGGCCGATTGAATAGCATAGTCAGGTGTAGTGATTACCCGAATCGCATCACAAGGCGTAGTGACTGCAGAACTCGCAGACAAGTTAGCCTGGCTGTGCGTTTTAGGGACAGTCAACGGTAAACTGGAGTGAATGATCGGCTCAGGTTCACAGACGGGCTCCTCATCCAGAGTGCTACATTGGCTAGAAAGTGCATCAGCCTGACTATTGCAGGACACATTCCGGACACCACTACATGTGGTAGGAAGAGCAAAAGATTCTGGAATGGTGGCAACAGGAAGTTTCTCTTTTGGGGCAACCTTGGGTAGGCAAGACGTGGAACAGGAGGGACCCCAAGCCAGGATCTGTCCGGCAGTCCAGTCAATGTGAGGAGAATGGAGTCTTAACCAAGGAAGACCCAAAACGATAGGAGCTGAGGTCTTAGGTAGAACAAGGAAGGATATCCACTCCTGGTGAAGTGTGCCTACTGACATCTTAACAGGGACTGTCCGGAAGCGAATAGGACCCCCCGGGAGAACAGTGCCATCAATCGCCGAGACCACCAATGGTGTGGTGAGGGGCAAAAGGGTAAGTCTCATGGACGATGCGATTTCCCAGTCTATGAAATTGCCAGCGGCTCCGGAATCCAGATATGCCGAGACCGAATGAGAAGAAGCACCAAAATGAAGGGACACAGGAAGAAAAAGACGAGAAGGTGAAGGAGATATTTCTGGATCCAATACTCCACCTTCCAGATGTATTGAACCCAAGCGTTTCTCAGGGCGAAGAGGGCAAGTGTCACGAAAATGACTTTTGCCCCCACAGTATAGACACAGGCCTAGAGTTCTGCGCCTGGCACGTTCCTCAGGGGATAGCCTGGTCCGACCCAGCTGCATGGGTTCCTCAGTTGGCAAGGGATGCTCCACGGGTCGAAGAGAGGGGAGCTCAGGCTGACTAAGGGCCAAGGGATGTTGGCGTGGCTTTTCTAGGGTCCTTTCCTGAAAGCGAATATCGATCTGATTACACAAGGAGATCACTCCGTCCAGATCAGTGGGGATGGTTCTTCCTGCTAGTTCATCCTTCACTCTATCAGATAGGCCATGCAAAAAGGTTGCGACTAAGGCCTCATTGTTCCAGCTCAGTTCAGCTGAGTGGATACGGAACTGAAGAGAATATTGTCCCACTGAACGGGATTCTTGGCGGAGACGTAAAAGGGCGCTGGCTGCTGAAGAGACACAAGCCGGTTCTTCAAAGATATTCCGAAAAAGTTTCAAGAAAACAGGCAGGCTAGAAACCACTGGATCATTTAATTCCCACAGAGGGGCAGCCCAGGCTAAGGCTTCCCCGGAGAGGAGAGAAATGATATAGGCTATCTTGGCCCGATCAGACAAGAAGTACTAGGGCAGGAGCTCAAAATGAATAGTGCATTGGCTAAGGAATCCCCTGCAGGCTTTGGAGTCTCCAGAAAAACGGATTGGAGGTGATAACTTCAGTGAATGCGACTCTGCGACTGGTGCAACAGGTGCAGCTGCTGGTTGTACTTGGGGTTGCGGATTCGGGGTTCCCAGCGAGGTCTGAAGCTGATCAAAGCGGGAAGCCAGATCCTGAAGGAAACGCATCACCTGATCCTGATTAGCTTCATGCGTCTCGAGTCTGCGAACGTCTGCGGGGAGCGGCACGTCGGCCGGGTTCGTGGCTGTTCAAACTGTCAGGTCACCCGTAGCCAGGTGACGAGTGCACCCCGTTGGGGTCAGGGATGCACCACAGGGTGGTGAACCCTATGGCCGACTACTGCTAGCAGAGACGAAGCGTGAACCTAAGATCACCCAGGGCACGGAGTCTAAGACCCAGTTTTGTATTCACCAGAGCCTTTGATGGTAAGGATGGTCTTGGCCGCAACTGGGTCCAGGTCGCATCCCCGAGATTCCTCAAGTCACACTCCGCAGGGAGAAAGGGGAAGCAGTCAGCAGGACAAACAGTGGTGATGGGCAAGCCGAGGTCAGGGCAACAGGCAGACAAGGATAACCGTGGGACATGCAAATAGTCAGGGGCACAGGCAGACAAGGAGGTCGGGAACAAGCCAAAACGGTACACGGAAGATGAACGAAGCACTCTGCAAACAGGAACTAGCAACTATACTGCAGACAGGAACTAAGCATAGGAACACTGTTGAACAGCACTGCAGACCTGTAGAGCAACGGTTAATATAGGCTTCCTGGGATGGACTAGGGTGGAGCCATACAGGAAGAGGAAGTGATAAAAAGGGGAACCAGAGCAGGGTCAGCCTCTAATGAACACATGGAGATCAGGTAAGCAGACAGACTTGTTGCATATTCATGACAATCAGGCAGTAGTCCGCCCCACACTGCAGGCTGTGTCCCCGCCTCCCTCTTCTCTCCTCCAGCAGTCTCTCCTGGTTCTGTGTCAAAAAAGGCGCGTTGTGGAAGGGGGCGTGTACAGCTTGTTCCTATTGGCTGAGAGGACAGTGCAGAGGCGGGGCAGCTATAAACTCCAGATTTTTACATCAAAATAATGTCGGTCTCAGACATTTCAAGAACAGATGTAAAAATACACAGATTTTCACATACTGTCCCTAGTTTTACTGAGGCTGGTCACCCTGATGGGGCCCCCTAGTGGCATGGGGCCCTCGGTCTAGGGTTGCCAACTCATCCCTTTAAAACAGAACACATATTAATTACACAGGTTCTGAGGCTAATTTAATGCAAATAAGGCACCAAGTGAGTTTAATTACCTCCTTAATCAGCCACAGAACCTGTGTAATTAATATGTGTTCTGTTTTAAAGGGATGAGTTGGCAACCCTACCTCGGTCACTGCCCGAATGGTCAGTCCGCCCCTGGCTGTGTCAGTTTCATTCCGGGACCCTACTCTGCAGGCTCCGGCCTAGTGTCTGTCTCCTCAGCTGTGTGTGACAATGGGCTCTCCTGCAGATCAGCACACAGGTGACACAGTGCTCCCTTCACACAGCGATGTTGTAGCTTCACCACTCGGTCTCTTTCCTAGGGTTGCCACCTTTTCTTCAAGCCAAACCCGAACACTTTAGCGGTCCGGGACACCTTTGGGTGCCCCAAGGAGGGTAGTAATACGGTGCGCATATCGTGCCATGGAAAAATGTGGGCGTGTCTTGTTGACATCATCACCCTGCCCCTTAGTGATGCCGAACCTGCCCTCAGACAGCCGCCCCCAGCTCCCTGGCAGCAACAGATTTGTGTGCGACTATCTTGGTTACTTGGGGAGCCACAGCCCGCCTGAAACCCGGGCACATGATTCAAAATTCAGACTGTCCGGGTGAATCCTGGACGTGGCAACCCTAGCCCAGGCTGGAAAAAATGTTTTATTTCTTTTTTCTTTTTTTGATCTTTTGCTTTTAAAATGTAAAGAGAAGATTTAGGGTCTTTTTGACCCAATATCTCTTCATAAAGAGGACCCGTCAAGCCGGTTACTTGAGGAGTTACAGCCCAATTTGAATAATGTGTCCGGGTTTTAGTCCGCCTGAAACCCGGACACATGTTTCAAAACCTGGACTGTCCGGGTGAATCCCGGACAGGTGGCAACCCTACTCTTTCCCCCTCTCTGCGGCACTGGTCATCCTTCTCTCTCACTCTCACCCCCAGTCTTCTCCAGCACTTCCCATTCTCTCCCCTTCCTGTGCACGCCATTTTCTTTTTAAATGACCCCTCCTTTTATCAAAGTACTTAGGTAATGT
This sequence comes from Rana temporaria, assembly GCF_905171775.1. Lineage (NCBI taxonomy): Eukaryota > Metazoa > Chordata > Amphibia > Anura > Ranidae > Rana > Rana temporaria. Next base: position 105,816,633 of record NC_053496.1, on the reverse strand, counting down.
TGTCCAGTTTCACCAAAAGTACTTGAAGATTTCCTCCAGCAGAATACAAATCCCAGAACTCCCTGGTCAGAACTTTCTATGTTCTGAAACGACGACAAATGTCATCTTGTGGCCATTTTTTTATGTAGCACCTGTAACAGTCCCAGGTACATTTATATTCCCCATATGCAGTGTAAAACAAAAGCGACAGTTATAAGAGTCAGGCCCCGTACACACGAGTTTCTCGGCAGAATTCAGCCAGAAACTCGATCGGAGCTGGATTCTACCGAGAAACTCGGTCGTGTGTACACTTTTCAAGTTGCCTGTGTCCACATCAGAAAGATCCACTCTCTCCATTTGTCCTGGTGGACACCAGAGATGTCAACAGAACAGGCATGGAAATCTTCCAATGGGGGCAATTGTTTTGGGAATTTTCCCTAACTGTTGTGCCTGCAAAACAGGAAGTTAAATTTTAATTAAAGTCGTTTTTTCTTGTAAAATTTTTTTTTGCACAATAGCAACCTCCTCTTCTTGGGTCCCCCACTGGCACTCCTGGCTGCTCCCTCCTGCCGAGAGCCCCCACAGAAAGCAGCTTGCTATGGCTCACCCCCGCCCCCTTTCCCTTCTCATTGGCTCACACTGGCTGTTATTGACAATGGCTCCCACTTCTGTCTCAGCTAGTGAGGAGGGAAAGTCCCAAGGAGAGCCAATGCTGGCGTTCACATTGCTGGATCGCGATGAGGCTCAGGTAAGTATTAGGGGGGCTGGGGCTGCTGCACACAGAAAAATGCATGAAGGTAAGAAAAAACCTTGAGCCTTTAGAACCACTTTAAGGACACACAGTCCCCCATTCATTGAGAAAAGTTTTTTTTCATTGATTACTATACCTGTAACACAATCTGTGAATGTGGGGGGGGGGGCAGTGTTGCCAACCCCCTGAAATGAAATTTACTGGCAGGATGCCAAAAATTTACGAACGGCACCAATTTTTTACTGACACTGCAAGAAAGTACCTAAAATTACAGTTTTCATTGCTAAACAGTGCAAATATCAAAAATTAAACTATAAACATGTAGCTAGTGCTATCAGCAGTGTGTTTAATTTAAACAAAAGGCAAAAACCAACTGCCTCCATTGACATGAAGGTCAGGTTACTGTAAGCCAGCTAGCACAGAGTTGGTGGAGGACAGAGACTGCGGACATGGTACAGGAGGGGGAGGACAGAGACTGCGGGCATGGTACAGGAGGTGGAGGACAGAGGCTGCGGACATGGTACAGGAGGTGGAGGACAGAGGCTGCGGACATGGTACAGGAGGTGGGGGGCAGAGACTGCGGATCATGGTACAGGAGGTGGGGGACAGAGACTGCGGACAAGTTACAGGAGGTGGGGGACAGAGGCTGCGGACATGGTACAGGAGGGGGAGGACAGAGGCTGCGAACATGGTACAGGTGGTGGGGGACAGAGGCTGTGGACATGGTACAGGAGGGGGAGGACAGAGACTGCGGACAAGGTACAGGAGGGGGGAGGACAGAAACTGTGGACAAGGTACAGGAGGTGGAGGACAGAGTCTTCGGACATGGTACAGGTGGTGGGGGACAGAGGCTGCGGACATGGTACAGGAGGGGGAGGACAGAGACTGCGGGCATGGTACAGGAGGTGGAGGACAGAGGCTGCGGACATGGTACAGGAGGTGGGGGACAGAGACTGCGGACATGGTACAGGAGGTGGGGGACAGAGACTGCGGACATGGTACAGGAGGTGGGGGACAGAAACTGCAGACAAGGTACAGGAGGTGGAGGACAGAGTCTGCGGACATGGTACAGGAGGGGGAGGACAGAGGCTGCGGACATGGTACAGGTGGTGGGGGACAGAGGCTGCGAACATGGTACAGGAGGGGGAGGACAGAGACTGCGGACAAGGTACAGGAGGGGGAGGACAGAAACTGCGGACAAGGTACAGGAGGTGGAGGACAGAGTCTGCGGACATGATACAGGTGGTGGGGGACAGAGACTGCGGACATGGTACAGGTGGTGGGGGACAGAGGCTGCGGACATGGTACAGGTGGTGGGGGACAGAGGCTGCGGACATGGTACAGGTGGTGGGGGACAGAGGCTGCGGACATGGTACAGGTGGTGGGGGACAGAGGCTGCGGACATGGTACAGGTGGTGGGGGACAGAGGCTGCGGACATGGTACAGGTGGTGGGGGACAGAGGCTGCGGACATGGTACAGGAGGTAGAGGACAGAGGCTGCGGACATGGTACAGGAGGTGGAGGACAGAGGCTGCGGACATGGTACAGGAGGTGGAGGACAGAGACTGCGGACATGGTACAGGAGGTGGAGGACAGAGACTGCGGACATGGTACAGGAGGTGGGGGACAGAGGCTGCAGACATGGTACAAGAGGTGGGGGACAGAGACTGCGGACATGGTACAGGAGGGGGAGGACAGAGACTGCGGACATGGTACAGGAGGTGGGGGACAGAGGCTGCGGACATGGTACAGGTGGTGGGGGACAGAGGCTGCGGACATGGTACAGGAGGTAGAGGACAGAGACTGCGGACATGGTACAGGAGGTGGAGGACAGAGACTGCGGACATGGTACAGGAGGTGGGGGACAGAGGCTGCAGACATGGTACAAGAGGTGGGGGACAGAGGCTGCGGACATGGTACAGGAGGGGGAGGACAGAGACTGCGGACATGGTACAGGAGGTGGGGGACAGAGGCTGCGGACATGGTACAGGTGGTGGGGGACAGAGGCTGCGGACATGGTACAGGAGGTAGAGGACAGAGGCTGCGGACATGGTACAGGAGGTGGAGGACAGAGGCTGCGGACATGGTACAGGAGGTGGGGGACAGAGGCTGCGGACATGGTACAGGAGGTGGGGGACAGAGGCTGCGGACATGGTACAGGAGATGGAGGACAGAGGCTGCGGACATGGTACAGGTGGTGGGGGACAGAGGCTGCGGACATGGTACAGGTGGTGGGGGACAGAGGCTGCGGACATGGTACAGGAGGTGGGGGACAGAGACTGCGGACATGGAGGACAGAGACTGCGGACATGGTACAGGAGGTGGGGGACAGAGACTGCGGACATGGTACAGGAGGGGGGAGGACAGAAACTGCGGACAAGGTACAGGTGGTAGGGGACAGAGGCTGCGGACATGGTACAGGTGGTGGGGGACAGAGACTGCGGACATGGTACAGGTGGTGGGGGACAGAGGCTGCGGACATGGTACAGGTGGTGGGCAGAGGCTGCGGACATGGTACAGGAGGTGGGGGACAGAGACTATTGGTCACCCTGGCACCAACACACAATGGTCACCAGCACACAATGGTCACCCTGTCACCAGCACACTATGGTCACCCTGCTCTCACCTGCACGTACCCGGGGAAGTAGATGACATGGTGCGGCCTCTGGGCTCGGTCCCGGGGAGGGGAAAAAAGGAGATCATTACACTCGTTGGGCTCACTTCCCATCACCGCCGTCAGTGTGTACAATGCAGGGAGGTCGGTGGACGCGGCGCTCGCCCCCGCACACATGCTGATCAGTCCGGACACAGTGTGAGGTAACAGGCGGTGCGCCGAGCCCGGCAGCGCTCTCACTAAGCCGCGCATGTAATCAGTCCATCCTGTGTGCAGACACGCACCGCCGACGAGAACGAATAACGGCAGGTACTATGTACTAGGTTTAAAAATGGCGCCAGGCCGCGCCATGACGTTACTGCGCATGCGCCGCCCGGCCGAGTATGTCCGAATTTTCCCGAGCTTGGCAGGCTTCGGAACGGCGCATGCGCAGTTGCAAGAGCTGCCCCCGGCCATCATTTTTACGGGCACTGCTGCCCATAAACGGACTTTAACGGACAGCCCGAAAACGGGCTCAAATTAAGGACTGTCCGTAATTTAACGGACAGTTGGCAACACTGGGGGGGGGGGGGCATGATCAGTCTCCCCCTATTCACATATCATATTACATGCATTGTAATCATTGAAGGAACAACTGATCCATTGGCAGAATAAAATCCTAATAAAAGTATATTATATGAAGGATTCCTAAACATTGTTGTGTTACACTGCACCTATACAGTATGTTCTTTTTTTTCATGACCATAGTTCTACCATAAAGAAACACTTTTACCTTACCCATACAGTACAAGGTGACAGGATCTCTGGAAAAGGTATCCAACGCCCCCCATATACAAGTGCAAGTGTGCGCAGCTGCTAGTTCAGATCCTGATCTTAGACGATGTTGTCTTATGTTAAAGGGGTTGTAAAGGTTTGTTTTTTATTTTCTAAATACGTTACTTTAGGCTAGTGCATTGTTGGTTCGCTTACCTTTTACTGAGGAGAAACAGGAAGTGAGAAAAAACATTTAGAAGGGAAATCGAAAGAAAAGGTAAACGAACCAACAATGTACTAGCTTAACCACTTGCCCCCCGCCAATGACATATTGACGTCGGCAAAGTGGTTGTAGAATCCTGACTGGACGTCATATGACGTCATATGACGTCCTCAGGATTCTGAGCCGCTGCGCGCCCCCGCAACACCGATCTCGGTAAAGAGTCTCTCACGGAGACTCTTTACCACATGATCAGCCGTGTCCAACCACGGCTGATCACGATGTAAACAGGAAGAGTCTCGCGTCTGACAGAGGCGGCTCTCCTGACAGGGGGGGTTCATGCTGATTCTTTATCAGCGCAGCCCCCCCTCGGATCGCCACACTGGACCACCAGGGAAGCCCACCTGGACCACCAGGGAAGGGCAAACTGTAAAAAAAGCCCCCCCCCCCAAAAAAAAGTCAGAAAAAAAAAACCATAAAAAAAAAAGATGCCAATCAGTGCCCACAAATGGGCACTGACTGGCAACATAGGTGCCACCCCACAGTGTCCATCAGTGCCACCCCCACAGTGTCCATCAGTGCCACCCCACAGTGCCCATCCATGCCCAGTGCCCACCTATCAGTGCCACCCATAAGTATCCATCAGTGCCACCCATAAGTGCCACCCATGAGTGCCCATCAGTGCCACCCATAAGTGCCACCCATGAGTGCCCAGTGCCGCCCATGAGTGCCCATCAGTGCCGCCCATGAGTGTCCATCAGTGCTGCCCATGAGTGCCGCCTATGTGTGCCCATCAGTGCCGCCTATGTGTGCCCATCAGTGCCGCATACCAGCGCCGCCAATCAGTGCCACCTTATCTGTGCTCGTCAGTACTACCTCATCGATGTCCATCAGTGCCATCTCATCAGTGCCGCCATATCAGTGCCCGTAATTGAAAGAGAAAACTTACTTATTTACAAAAAAATTTACAGAAAAAAATAAAAACGTATTTTTTTTTCAAAATTTTCAGTCTTTTTTTAGTTGTTGCGCAAACAAAAAAAATCGCAGAGGTGATCAAATACCACCATAAGAAAGCTCTATTTGTGGGGAAAAAAGGACGCCAATTTTGTTTGGGTACAGTGTAGCATGACCGCGCAATTGCCATTCAAAGTGCGACAGTGCTGAAAGCTGAAAATTGGCCTGGGCGGGAAGGTGCGTAAGTGCCCTGTATGGAAGTGGTTAAAGGAACCAGTTTAGAAAATAAAAGACGAACCTTTACAATCCCTTTAATTTGCACTTGGGTGAAGGCAATTGTTTTGCTTTTTTGTCTTTAATATGTGCCACTTTTCAATAAAGCTGTGTTTTTTACTAGTCAACTGCATGTTCCACATTGTGACTTTCTTGGCAGATTTTTTGCCCCTTTTGTGCATGTTTTCCACGTGGACCGCACCTGCTATTGCTGTACATTAAGCCTAGATTCACATTTGTGTGGACACTGCATGTAATTCGTACCCATACTACGGGGAAAGATCGCATGCGATGTCTGCGCAATGCGAGTTCAGCCATACAGTTGTATGGCTGAACTTGCATTTAATTTGCTGAAAAAAGGTGCAGGGACTTCCTCCCCCCCCCTGAAATCGGATCGCATTAGTGTTCTCACCTATGCGATCCGGTTCCTGTGTGAGTTCACAGTTTGCGCTGTGATCTGTGAACCAATCGGGAGGGCCAGGTGTGGCCCGATAGGGGTGGGACGGACAGGGAGAGAGGATCATCCTTCTATTTTTTTTCATTTTTCTCACATATTTTTTACACACTTATTACACCCACTTGACACTACTGGGGGAGTGAGACACACCCCAGTAAACAACACTAATTACCTTCAATTATTATTTACTATTAATGACCGTAACATAAATGACACTACAATACAACACACAATAGCACAAGTCACAATGCCACAGATATTATATCTAGGTCCAATATGGCCCAGCATATTTCTTTTTTATTCTTTTTTTTTTGCACACATACACAAGATAAACTAATATACACAGGGGGTAATACAACCCCCGGATACACCTAAGCACTAAAGTAGTGTGATCTTTTGGGAACACAACACTAAAATACACTGGGCTTAATGGGATGGGTCCTCCTTTGCCCTGCCACAACCACCCAGAAGATGCCGTTGAGAATTGGGGGGTGGGTAGGCTCTTTCTCTTCTCTTTTTTTTTTTTTTTTTTTCTTTGGGATTTTGGGGCTACAACTGTATTCACTTTTCCAACGTTGCTGTACGGGAATATATTCTGTCAGAGGTACATAAGGGAATGTACTTCAAGAAATGATACAATATGATATGACATGATACGACATGATATGATAAAGAATGATATATAGCCCAAACAGCCCCTAGGTAAACATGGATTGAGAGCCGGATAACTGAAATAAGAGGTCCTTCGTTGTCTCTCTCTCTGATCTATTTTTTTTTTTTAAGGTGACAATATGGGGGTGAAATAGAGAGAGGGACACTCATCAATGGGAGATATGGTGGTGTAGACCCCCCACCCCCTTTTTTTTTTTTTTTTTTTTTCTTTTTTTTCTTTTTTCGCCCTGGGAGGGAGGGGGGGTTATAATTTTTGAACTCCAGCATGCCCCAACTTTTACTCTCACCTAGATCCGGGTAGCCGGTGGGAGGAGCCTAATACAAGAGGATGCGATGGGGGAACGTGGGTGGGGGGGGGTAAGGGGGGGTACAAAAAGAAACAATAACAATTTTGTTCAGGGGGGGGGTGGGGGGATATATTTGAAGGGGGGAAAAGAGGAAAAGAGAATAATGGCCAGGGCCAAAGGCTATAAAGGTGATATAAGTTATAAGTTATAATGTTATATAAGGTATATGCTACATATGTTAGGTACTAGATAAAGCAGATGTATATGTTAGAAGGGTATTGGTCTTTTTTTTTTTTTTTTTTTTTTTTTTTGGCCTTAGCTTCTGATATTAGAGAGAAGATGAGAGCCATGGGGAGACCCGGAGCTGGAGGCTCTCCCTCGTATTACTGTTCTCTATATATATATATATATATATATATATATTTTTTTTTTCTCTCTCTTTTTGGAAGTCCAACTTTAGAAGTGGGATTTTTGTATCCCTACTTTTTTTTTTTTTGTACTAAATCATAAGAGAGGAGGGGATATGGGAACATATTAGGAGGCCATTTATGGTACACGCCCTCAAACATAGGTTGACGCTCAAATACCGTTTAAACGGTGAGTGTTTTCACTTTTATTAGCAGGATAGCTAATAGTAGTAAAGGAGATTGTCTCCTTTTTCTTTTATCCCTTTTTTTTTTTTTTCCTCTCCCCCATGCCTACATTCTCAATAAATACGGGAACGAGGACAAAGTAAAATAAGATGGAGAAAGTAAATATAATATCAATAAATGCGAAGGGGTTGAATATACCCCAAAAAAGGAGGGTCCTCCTAGATGACCTTCAAAGATCAGGAATTGATGTGGCGTATATACAGGAAACACATTTTAGAGAGGATAAAATTCCAATCCTAAAGAACAGGATATACCCAATAGTATACCACGCGACAAATCAAGAGGCAAAGTCAAGGGGGGTGTCTATCCTAATAGCAGAGAGAACTCAATGGACATATGTAGATTCAATGAGAGATCCGAAAGGGAGATACCTTTTTGTGAAGGGCAAAATAGGAGGAACAGTGGTAACACTGGCCACTGTGTATGTTCCAAATGAACACCAAGAATTATTTTTAGACAAAACAATTAAACGCCTATTAGAGTTTACAGAAGGACATCTGATTCTGGGAGGGGACCTGAATATTCCGCTAGATCCCAAAGAGGATACCTCATCGGGAAAATCATCTATATCTTTTGGCGTGAGAAACCGCATCACGCAAACTTTGCACAAAAATCAACTGATTGACATATGGAGGCTGATGCATAATAAGGAAAAAGACTATACGTTCTACTCCGCCCCACATAAAATATACTCTCGTATAGATCTTTTCCTTATTCCGCATGCCCAATTACACTTTGTACAATCAACCAAAATAGGATCCATTACCTGGTCGGATCATGCTCCGATCTTTATGGTATATGAATTAAAAGATATAAGACAGACCAGAACAAATCAGTGGAGACTAAACGAGAGTTTGCTCCAAGATAACGAGGTCCTAGAAGAAGTAATTAAAGAGTTGAAGTTTTATTTTAATACCAATGACACTCCAGAGTGCGACCCCGGAATTATCTGGGAAGCTCATAAGGTAGTAATTAGAGGTGTATTAATTAAACACGGAGCTAGGATCAAGAGGAAACGCACTGAAAAATTAAATAGGCTATTGAAAGAGTTAGCTATCTTGGAGGGCAAACACAAGCAAACACGGTCACCACACGTAGAGAAAGAGCTGGTTAGTAAAAGAACTGAAATTACAGACATTCTATACTATAAAGTAAGAGCGGCAATGCAGAGATGCAAAAAGTTTGAATATGAGTCAGGAGATAAATGTGGGAAAAGATTGGCTAGACTTTTACGTGAACAGAAACTGAGTAATTACATCCCACATATCAACCCACCTAAGAAACCGAAGGTCACAAAACCAAAGGATATAGCGAGGGAATTTCAAGAATACTATCACTCTCTTTATAACATACAGAGCAAGCCCCTGACTAGCGAGCAAATTGACCAGTATTTAATAGAATCAGCAATACCAAGACTATCAGAAGCAGATAGACAGAAGCTAGATGACGCTATAACCGTGGAGGAAGTTAAATTAGCAGTGAATACAATGAAAATGGGAAAAGCTCCCGGACCGGACGGTTTTACAGGTCTATACTATAAAATTGTATTTCCCTCAATATCAGAATATATGGTTAAATTATTTAATGCCCTAGGGACGTCGGCCAGTTTAGCCAAAGATACTTTGCTAGCGTATATTTCGCTGATATCAAAAGAGGGGAAAGACCTAGCTATTTGTGGGAGTTACCGACCAATCTCGCTATTAAATTCGGACGTGAAGATCTTGGCTAAGGTTTTAGCAAATAGGATACAACAATATATCCCAGATTTAGTACATCTGGACCAGGTGGGATTTGTTCCTACTAGGGAGGCACGTGATAATACAACTAAGGCTATTAACCTGGTGCAGATAGTGAATACAACACAGACGCAATGCATACTTTTGAACACAGACGCAGAGAAGGCCTTTGACAGGGTGAACTGGAGTTTTATGTGGGCAGTCCTAAAACACGGAGGCTTTGGGAATAACATAATAAAGTGGATATCTTCCATGTATTCAGGTTTAACAGCTCAGGTACGGGCTAATGGAATACTGTCAGAGCCTTTCCGGATTTCAAACGGGACAAGACAGGGATGCCCTCTATCCCCACTCCTCTTCGCCCTGTCATTAGAGCCTTTTCTGTGCACGTTACGTTCAAACTCAAATATCTCAGGTATACAAATAGGGAAGAACCATTGTAAAATTACAGCCTATGCAGATGATATGTTGTTCACCCTTGTAAACCCGCTGATCTCAATCCCGGAATTAATGAAGGAATTTGAGAGATACGGAGTTCTATCGAACCTACGTATCAACTTTAACAAATCAGAAGCGATGGGAGTAAATGCCCCGCATACAGTGATAACATATCTTAAACAAAAATTTAAGTTTAAATGGACAGATAGAGCACTGACATACCTAGGTATACAATTAGCTGGAAAGGTGGATAAGATCTTTGAGTTGAATTTCCCACCTTTATTGCAAAAAGTGAAGATCTTACTGTATAAGTGGAATCAGGGCTTCCATAGCTGGCTGGGTCGATGCAATATTATTAAGATGAACATACTCCCGAAAATGCTCTATTTGTTACAAACACTCCCAATACATATACCAGCAAAGTATCTTAAACAATGTCAGAGAGTGATTTTTGAGTTTATATGGGCACATAAAAACCCCAGGATACAAAGGAAACAATTAATGTGTACTAAGCAGCAGGGAGGACTCGGAGTCCCAGATATACGGAAATACTATTACGCAGCACATTTGAATAGGTTACTAGATTGGAATAGACACTCAGAAACGAAGTTATGGGTACAAATTGAACAGGCACAATATAAAATACCTATTGAAAGAGCACCATGGTGGTTTGCCTCGTCGACGAAAGAAATTAATAAAAACCCGATAGTGGGTAATACGGTGAGAATTTGCGCAACAGTATTACCCATGATGGGTATTGACCTTAGGACCTCCCCACTATACCCGGTGATAGGTAATCCCCTCTTCCCATTGGGATATGAAGACGGTGCATTCCGGCATCTAAGGATCAGAGGATGCACACAAGTAGCGAGGTATATCCAAATGGGGAGATGGGTAACAATAGAGGAACTGATGGAAACAGAAAAGATATTTTGTCTAAAATTTTGGAGCGCACTTCAGATGGTACACTTCCTGAATACCCTGCCGAATCCTGAGAACTTCGAAAGACCCCTCAGGAGATTTGAGATAATGTGTAACGAACAAGGAACATTAGCACATACTCTCTCAATAAGTTATGAGTTACTAACGCAATCAGGAGTCCACCTTCCGAAGTGCGTTCAAGACTGGGAAAGGGAATTAGAGAAGACATTTAGTCTGGAACAGCGTCAATGCATATATAGGCGAACACACGAGACATCAATCTGCGTGAGAATACAAGAGACAAATTATAAGATCTTTACGAGATGGTATAGGACACCAGAAAGACTAAATAAAATTTTCTCAGAGGTAACGGATAAATGCTGGAGGTGCCAGGAAAGCAAAGGAACGATGTTACATATATTTTGGGACTGCCCAAGGTTGAGGAGTTTTTGGTTAGAGATTAAAAGAGCTCTTCAGCTCTGTTCAAAACATGAGATTCCTGAAGATCCAGAATTCTACCTTCTACATTTAAATCAAATATCAGAAAAAGACTACAGGGAAACAATTATACGCCACCTCTTAGATGCTGCAAAGGCATGTATAACAAAGATGTGGAAGTCATTAAGCCCACCAACAGTGGAGATGTGGATTGGTAGAGTTAAGGAAATAAGCAAACTAGAAGAGCTAGTCCTGACAGCACAATATCAAAAAGGAAAATACTTAAGAACGTGGATACCCTGGAAGACCTATACGGACTCCAGAGGAGAGGCTTAAGGAGGGTTGGGTCGAGCGTTATAGAAGAAGATCGAGAACGTTAAAGTGGTATGTGTATAGCTATTTGGGAAAATACAGAATTGTAGAGGGGTTGGGGGCGAGGAAACTTTTGACTTTTGATTTTCGACCCTTTTTCCTTTTAAAATTTTTTTTTTTTTTTTTTTCCTCCTTTTTTTTTTTTTTGTTGTTGTTGTTGTTGTTGTTTTGTTTTGTTTTTGTTCTGTGTGTTAGTGTTTTGTTTTTCTTGGATGCCCCTCCCGGGAATCTGGGGGGGGGGGAGAAAGATATGAATGAAAGAGATATATGCCTGACTTTGACCAAAAGGTAATAGGGGATGCATAATGATAGATAGGATTGTGATTGTCGGGTTATATTATTGTTTTTGTATTTTGTATTGTATTATTTTGCCTTATAATAAAAAGAGTTAAATTTAAAAAAAAAAAAGAAAAAAAGAAAGCTCTATTTGTGGGGAAAAAAGGACGCCAATTTTGTTTGGGTACAGTGTAGCATGACCGCGCAATTGCCATTCAAAGTGCGACAGTGCTGAAAGCTGAAAATTGGCCTGGGCGGGAAGGTGCGTAAGTGCCCTGTATGGAAGTGGTTAAAGGAACCAGTTTAGAAAATAAAAGACGAACCTTTACAATCCCTTTAATTTGCACTTGGGTGAAGGCAATTGTTTTGCTTTTTTGTCTTTAATATGTGCCACTTTTCAATAAAGCTGTGTTTTTTACTAGTCAACTGCATGTTCCACATTGTGACTTTCTTGGCAGATTTTCTGCCCCTTTTGTGCATGTTTTCCACGTGGACCGCACCTGCTATTGCTGTACATTAAGCCTAGATTCACATTTGTGTGGACACTGCATGTAATTCGTACCCATACTACGGGGAAAGATCGCATGCGATGTCTGCGCAATGCGAGTTCAGCCATACAGTTGTATGGCTGAACTTGCATTTAATTTGCTGAAAAAAGGTGCAGGGACTTCCTCCCCCCCCCTGAAATCGGATCGCATTAGTGTTCTCACCTATGCGATCCGGTTCCTGTGTGAGTTCACAGTTTGCGCTGTGATCTGTGAACCAATCCGGGGTGTCATTAACATTGTATTGAGCAGCGGTTCGCAAAGGGCAGTGTGAACTGCCCGCGGGAGAGATGCGATGCGGGAACCGGAGCTGTAATCGCGCTTGCTGCCTCGCAGCACTAGGGTTGCTGGTTGCGTGGGTTTCCTCCCACACCCCAAAGACATGCTGGTAGGTTATTTGGCTCCCGTTTAAATTGGCCCTAATATATGAGTTTAAGTTAGGGACCTTAGATTGTTAGTTCCTTGAGGGCAGGGACTGATGTGAATGTAAAAAACATATGTAATGCGCGGTGTAAGCTGTTGGTGCTATATAAGTACCTGAAATAAATAAATGTCATTCCATCAGAGAGGGACAGCTGGGAAGGAAAGAGGGACTGTGCCTCACAATTAGTGTTGCTCACGAATATTCGCATTGCGAATATTCGTTACGAATATGGCATATTCGAATATTCGCGAATAACTCGAATTTCGCGGCCAATATTCGCTATTCCGAATATTCGTATTTTTTCAAATTTATTTTTAAAACAGATCACATCCTAGTGATCTCCATCGACGTCTAAAAGCATTGCTGGTATGATTAGAGACCCTGGGCCGAGTAGCTAAGCTGAGGCGATCCTTTTATGTTGCCAAATATTCGCAATCGCGAATATTCGATTTCCGAATATTCGCGAATACTTTCTCCGCCCTTCTTTTGCATCAGAGCCAATCAGAGTTCTCCTACCACAGTTGTCATAGGAGAGAGTGGAGTGTTTCTGTGCGTTTTTCCAGTGTATCACATCTTCAGCCTAGGTTCACACTGCTGCGAATTCAAAATCGCGGTAAAATGCGATTTCGGCCGCAATTTAATGTAAATCGCGGCCCGAAATCGCAAAAAGTAGTACAGGAACTACTTTTTGAAATCGCAGATGCGGCGTCGCACTGATTAGGACAGTGCCATTGCCGACAATTGCCGGCAAATGCCGCCGATTTGAGATGCGATTTGACATGTCAAATCGCATCTCAAATCGTTCCAAATCGTACCCAGTGTGAACCAGGGCTCAAAGAATTTTCCATCTTTTGTCCCGTGTCATCATCATTTGCATTTCACCTCTTTAATGAGAATAATAACTGTTTAACATAAAGACATTTAAGAGATGTCAACGTAAACGGTTTACTTGTATTTTCCAAATCTATGGTTATTCAATATTTATTAAACTAATCAATATACAAATTGGTCAAAGTAAACCCTCAAATCTATATAATAATGTATTTATTTTATTAATACCTTGTTAGTTGCAGGGTCCATTACGTAAAACCACACTTTTTCCAAAGGGCAGGTGAAATTGAATGTTTCAAAATTTCGCAATCAATTTCGCATTCGCATTAGCGACATTTCGCAATCAGTTTCGCATTCGCATTAGCGAAATTTCGAAAAAAAAATTTTTTGATAAAATATCACGAATATTAGATTTTAGCGAATATTTCACGAATATTCGGCTATATATTCGTGATATATCGCAAAATCGAATATGGCGTATTCCGCTCAACACTACTCCCAATGAGGGGTCATAGGGAGCTAGGCAATCACCTATGCGTTTATAGTGCTTTTTGCATTTTTTATATTTGCTCTACAGAACGTGTTCCATAGGAAACCATGTTAAATGGGCTGTCGTGCAAATCTGCAAAATGCAAAAAGCACTAAAAAGGCATAAGTGTGAATCAAGCCTTATTGATTGGCACTGTAGAACACACTGATAACTGTGGAAAAGAGAAAAGTCACTTTTCCCATTTGAGCTGCTGAATAAAGACGGAGGCCAGCACATGTAGCAATACTATAGTAGAATGATGCCCTCTTGTGTGTCTTCTAAAACATGACTCACAATGGAGGCAATGCAATGTTATTCAGCGGTCATCTCCGAGCAGTACTCAAGTAGTCAGCTTTGTGTTACAAAATCAGGCTTGCCGATCACAGTGACCTGGTTACGACCATTAAAAAAAGCCTTAAAGAACTGTGGGCCAGATCCTCAAAAGGGATACGCCGGCGTAACTACTGTTACGCCGTCGTATCCCTGTTTCTAACTATGGAACTGATCCACAGAATCAGTTTTCCATAGTTAGGCAGAAGATCCGACATGTGTAAGGGACTTACACTGCCGGATCTTAGTACCGCATCCGCCGCTGGGGGCATTTCGTGTCGAAATGCCGCCTCGGGTATGCAAATTAGCACTTACGGAGATCCACAAAGCTTTTACGCTTCGTTTTTTTCTCCGTAAGTTTTAGTTTGCAAACGCAAAATTAGGGCTGCTTTTACAAATTGTAAACTGTTTACACCTTGTAAAAACAGACCCTTCTGTCCAGCGACGCGATTTTTCTTTTGTTTTGAATTTTTTTTTTTCCCGCCGTATCTTTTTTTTTTCCCGACGCAACTTTATTGACCCGTCGCGATCCACAAAGCTCGGCGTAACGTAATTTCGCGCTATGCACGTCGGGAAAATGACGTCACGAGCATGCGCAGTACGGCCGGCGCGGGAGCGCGCCTAATTTAAATGGGAATCGCCCCCATGAAAAGAGGAACGCCTTGCGCCGGCGGAATTTAAGTTACACAGCCAAAAATTTCTAGGTAAGTGCTTTGTGGATCGGGCACTTAGGTAGAAATTTTAAGGCAGTGTAACTTAAATGGGAAAATTTACGTTACGCCGGAACTTTGTGGATTACCCCCTGTATTCACAAGGAAGTGACTATAATTGATTGTAAAGGTGATTTGTAAAAGCTGAAGTAAAAATTGAGTGCATTGTTAACTTTCATCTTCAAATATTTATCTGAAAGATGTCTGCTGGAATTTTATACAGTTATCTTTTTTTTTTTCAAAAAAAAATCTAATTTTACTATCTCTTATGCCGTGTACACACGACTGTTATTCACGTCATGGAAAAAAACAAAGTTTTTCTCAACGTCATTCCTCTCAAGCCTGCCTTGCATACACACGATCGTGGTAAAAAATGTTCGAGCAAAGCGCGCTGACGTACAACACGTACGACGGCTCTATAAAAGGCGGAAGTTCCATTCGAATTGCGCCACCCTTTGGGCTGATTATGCCAATTTCCAGTCTCATAACCTGCTTCTGAGCATGCGCATTTTTTCCCCCCTTGTTAAAGCCTACACACGACCGTTTTTTACGACGAGAAAAACGACGACGTGAAATACGACGAGAAAAAAAATAGAGCACGTTCTAAATTTTTAATGCCCATTTTTCTCGTCGAGAAAAATGCTCTGGAGCCTACACACAACGCGGCATTCGAGTTCTATTTCTATTTGCAGATTATTCCGTTTGTTTTGTAAAAAATATGAATAATGAGGCTGTTGAAAGGGAAGAGTATAGCCTCTTTTAAAATAGTGGTAAAGGTAGTATAATGTGCCAACATCCCATTTGGTATGTAAAACAATGAGACCTGATTATTGAGATATCATTGGCTGCTTGAAACCAATAAACATCAAACTCATAGGTCAGAAGGGGCAAGGGGGTGGGGATTTTTTGGTGGGGACTTTTCACGGCACTGATAGGAAACGCAAATAGTAAAAAATAACAATATTTATTCAACATAAAACAGTTACTGTTGTAACTGTTTTATGTTGAATAAATATTGTTATTTTTTACTATTTGCGTTTCCTATCAGTGCCGTGAAAAGTCCCCACCAAAAAATCCCCACCCCCTTGCCCCTTCTGACCTATGAGTTTGATGTTTATTGGTTTCAAGCAGCCAATGATATCTCAATAATCAGGTCTCATTGTTTTACAGAATAATGAGGCTGCTATAATGTCTATCAGACGGACCTGATCGGACCATCCATAGCTTTCTATGGAGCGGCAGATCTCAACAGACATGTTTCCGGTGCCGCCCGGCAGCATTCGAAGCGATCATGTCTGCTAAGAACAGATGAACCTGTTCCCCACCCGCCTGGTGGATCGGATCAGATGACGGTCAGATGAAAATGGACAGGCGGTCCTTTTCCATCCAACCCCCTCATAGAGAACAGCAGGCTGTGTTTGTGTCTGCTCTGCATAGTGGAGCGGACACGGATCTGTCATCCGCCTGCTCAGCGTGGATCAGCAGAGAAATCGCCCGCTGAGCAGGCGGACCTGTTTGTCGGAGTCCTCCCCGTCTGAAAGGGGCCTTAGGCCTTGGTCACACATGTAATGGTTCTAAACCACCCCTGAACAATAATCTGCGATGGATCACTTTCCAGGAGTGGTTTAAAGCCAGCTAACAAGCATTTAGGAGGCAATACTGCCCGTTTATCTTTTTAACCTAATGGGGGTCTTACACGGCACCGCAATTGCAACTTGCATTGTCGCCCCACTGACTTCAATGCATGTGCTTTGCAAGCGGCACCACCTGCCAAATGTGACATGCTGTATAAAATTTGCCACATCACCACACAACCACAACAATGTGTAGAAACTTGAGTGACCACAATATCAGCTTGCAGGTGGGCAATTGACCTAAAGGGCCTGGTATGAAATTTGGGGGGACCCCCACACAATTGTTTTTTTAAAGCGGTTGTATGCCCTCGGAATTTTTTTTTTTTTACCCCTGTAAGGCAAAAGGCATAATGAGCTAGTATGCACCACATGCTAGCTCATTATGAAATACATACCTTTAACGAGGCTTCGGTAACTCACTTGTTCCACGCAGAGGTAGCTGACATGTTGCCTTGGCGTGTCTTTCTGGGTATCGCGGCTCCAGCCCTCTAAGTGACTGTAGCCACGATGTCGTCACTCCAGCGCATGTGTGCAGGAGATTTCTTTCCGGCAAGGTCCGGCGTCTGCTGGGCTTTCAGCTGAGAATCCCCTGTGCCCATGCGCCGCTGCAATCAGCGGCTCATTGCGAGGGGAATATCTCCTAAACCATACAGGTTTAGGAGATATTTTATTTACCTACAGGTAAGCCTTGTTATAGGCTTACCTGTAGGTAAAAGTTAAAAAACTGACTATACAACCACTTTAAAATTTTGGTTCAGGGTTCCCCTTAAAGCGGAGGTTCACCCTAAAAACGATTTTCTAACATGACATCCAGCTCACTCTCTACATTGACAGTATGCCGTTATTTTTTATTTTTTGCTGTACATACCTTTGTACAGCTATTTTCTTCCCCGGCTTCCGGGTAGGGCCTCCCGTGGGAGTGGGCGTTCCTATCCAGCAGGTGATTGACGTGATGACAAAAACGACCTCCACCCGTCGCATAAGGAGCGTCACGGGTTGCCGAAAAAAGCCAAACCGCGAGTCGGCGCTATACGGCGCCTGCGCACCGACGTTCGGCTTCTTTCGGCAACCCGTGACGCTCCTTATGCGACGGGTGGAGGTCGTTTTTGTTATCACGTCAATCACCTGCTGGATAGAAACGCACACTCCCGCAAAGGTATGTACAGCAAAAAAAAAAAAATAACGGCATACTGTCAATGTAGAGAGTGAGCTGGATGTCATGTTAGAAAATCGTTTTTAGGGTGAACCCCCGCTTTAATATTTATACCAGACCCAAAGGGCCTTTGTAATGACTTTTATCTGTATTGCCAGGACCTGACAATTCATTATAGCCGCGAGCAGTTTTAAATGACCTTTTTCCTTTAGAAATGTCATTGTGCTTCAGGGACTTTTCTAAACAGCGGAAAAAAGCGCTACTTTACCGGCATACTATAGACACCCCCCAGGTATGAAGTTTTAAAGGAATATTCCACTTTTATTGTTTGACTTTAGGCGTTATTAAAATCACTGCTCCCAAAAAAACTTCAGTTTTTAAAACTTTTTTTTGCATTGATACATGTTCCATTGGGCAGGACCCAGGTCCCTAAACACTTTTTATGACAATAACTTGCATATTATCCTTTAAAATTAGCACTTTTGATTTTTCACATTTGTGTCCCATAGACTTTAACGGTGTTTGCGTGTTCAAACAATTTTTTTGCCTGTTCGCATGTTCTGCTGCGAACCGAACCGGTCCTGCAAGCAACACCCTTTAAAAATCGACTGAGCTGGGTGGAAATTCATCAGCTGAACAGTGACTGCATCCTACTCAGGGTCGTCTTTAAGGCGGGGCAAAAGGGGCAGCTTTCCAATAGTGCAGTGTATGGAGGAGCAGGGCTGGCAGTGGGGTAGTGCAGTGGATGGAGCTGTGGATAAGGGATGGTGGATTCCAGTGATCGGTGCTGTGTCCGCCTCTCGGTGAGTGACACGGAGCAGCGGCAGCAAATAGGAAGTGAATGGTGGAGGAGCGCAAGTGCAGTGTGGCGCTGGCTGGGGCCCTGGATCCCTCCTGTAAGTCACGGTCCCCTTGTCCCTCCCTTGCAGTGCCGTCTCACCCCCCAGTCAAAAGGATGTGCTACAGGAAAAGACCGGGCTACCGGAGAACCAGCTACCCTCCTCTCTGTCCAGCTCTCTTCCTGCCTCTGATTAGTACAG
This sequence comes from Rana temporaria, assembly GCF_905171775.1. NCBI lineage: Eukaryota > Metazoa > Chordata > Amphibia > Anura > Ranidae > Rana > Rana temporaria. The sequence goes on along the minus strand of NC_053496.1, from coordinate 105,797,643 downwards.
AGGGCTCTGATTTGTGGTCCCTCTGACCCTGCCAGGGGGTTCCCTCCGACACTGTCCTCTACTCCTCTTCTAACCCTATGCGGGAGCCTTCTCTTTAACCTACACCTCCCATCTACCCTGCACCCCTCACCCCATACTGATCTACTCTACAGAACCTTGCACCCCTCACTATACACCCTGCCCTTACCACATATAACCCTGTACCCCTCACTATGCACCCCATCCCCACCTCATAGAACACTGCACCCTTCACTATATATCCCATAGAACACTGTACCTCTCACTATACACCCCACCCCATAGAACACTACACCCCTCACTATTCACCCTGCCCCCACTCTTCACTATTGACCCTGACCTATTGTACTCTATAAAATGCTGCTCCGCTCGCTATTCACCCAGCCCCGAAATTGTATAACACTGTACCACTCACTATTCACCTGCCCGCACCCCATACTTCTCCAGATTGTATAACACTGCACCCCAACTATTTACCCTTCGCCAACCCCATACTCATTCGTTTTAACACTGCACCCTAATTGTACAAGAGAGCACCCATCATTCCCACGTATAATTCTGCACCCATTACTATGCACTCTTCCTCTCACCCTATGCAACTGCTTTCCAATAGTGAGAAGGCCCAATTTGTATAACACTGTACTTATTTAGTATGTACCCTACTCCCTTTTTTTACTGGGGACCCCACTTTTAAAAACTGCATCCCTTTACTGTAAACACTGCCCGATCATACTACTAGGAAGCCCCATTCTGTATAACCCTGCACCCCCTTACTTTGTACTCAGCCACATACCCCTATTAGTACTGGGAGTCATACTCAGCCCCATCTCATACCGCTCACTAGTAGTACTAAGAAGCCCCACTCTCTAGAACACTGCACCCTTTTCTACTTATCCTGCCCCATCTCATACTACCTTATCTTGCTACCAGAGAGTCCAATCTATATAACACTGCACCTCGCTGCAGTATACCTCGCACTTACCACAATACTACTTCCTCATCGGCTCCAGGTATGGTGGCCCCACGCTTCAAAGTACTGCACTTTGTAATATTTATATATCTCCCCTCCTCTAATACTTTGTTGAGGTAGAGGCAAAATTGCATTTTTAGGGGGGCCCAAGAAAATGCTTGCCTAGGGTCCAATCAATATTAAAGACGGCCCTGATCCTACTAGATGCAGTCACTAATCGGCAGCACCTTCGTATTCATCAGCCCCAGTGGAGATTCCTCCATCCACGCTGTTTACCATAGATGGGGAAATTAATAGATTTTTCTCTAGTTCAGCTCATGGGCTGAATTAGAGAAAATCTAACCGTGTAAACCTTGCCATACACTGATTACGTTTGGCTGGCCAGTAGAGACTGGCCAAATTTATATAAGTGTGTGGGCTCCCTTGCTCAACAGAAGTCAATTGGTTAATACATTTCTGTCAAAGGGCATATTGGAAAACTCTGTTGCTCAGTGGCTGCAGCCCAGGTTCACTGTCTGAATACATTGTCCTGGCGGGGGGATATTCGCCTCATTTGTTGGCTGGACAAAAAAATAAAAAAATAAATAACAGTGTATGAACAGCTTAATGCGAGTTTTAGATCGTCTCTAAAACAGTCTTCCATGTCAAAAGATAATTTTACATTCCATTGAAATAGACATCCAGTTTGCTAAAGCACTGTTCATCATACAGTATACAATTGTAATTTTATTAAGAAAATATCTGTTTTGACCTTTCTTCATCCTTTGTTCCATCAAATTCTCCATCTTCTTGACAGTCACTATGGGCCAGATTCAGGTACCTGCGCCGCGGCGTAACGTATCCCGTTTACGTTACACCGTCGCAAGTTTTCAGCGTAAGTGCCTGATTCACAAAGCACTTACCTGTAAACTTGCGGCTGTGTATCGTAAAGTTGTCCAGCGCAAGCCCGCCTAATTCAAATGGGGCGTGTACCATTTAAATTAGGTGCGCTCCCGCGCCGAACGTTCTGCGCATGCTCCGTTCGTAAATTTCCCGACGTGCTTTGTGCAAAATTACGGCACCCCGACGTGTTTGTGAATGGCGACGTGCGTAACGTACTTACGCCGAAAACATTTTTTTTTAATTTGACGCGGGAACGACGCCCATACTTTAACATGGCTTGTGTAAAGTTAAGCAATGAAAAAGATTGTTTAACTTTGCGACGGGAAAAACCGACGTTACGCACGCGAGTAGCTTCGTGGATCGCCGTAACTGCTCATTTGCATACCCGACGCTGGAAAACGACGGGAACTCCACCCAGCGGCGGCCAAAGTATTGCAGCCTAAGATCCGACGGTGTAAGTCAATTACACCTGTCGGATCTTAGGGCTATCTATGCGTAACTGATTCTATGAATCAGCCGCATAGTTAGGACGGGCAGATCACAGAGATACGACGGTGTATCAGGAGATAAGCCGTCGTATCTCTTCTGTGAATCTGGCCCTATCTGCCTACATACACACCAGTAATTGTTACATGGTATTTCTCAAGGTAGATTTCCTGATGGTGACAATAGTGGACCATGCCTCAGTAATGTGTGTTGAGACAGTCACCCTGTAACAAGCAGGAGAAAATTGGGAAACAGGGACAGAACATTTGTCACTCTGTATAATCCGAAAGCAATTGTAAAGTAACATATTGTGAAAGATGGGATTTTTGAGGCACAACTATTAAAAATTATACTATCTTTATCCAACTAAGTATAAAAACATACTAATATACAATACAATATTCCATACAATAGGCCCATGATACAATCTTATTCATCGGTTTCACCTAAACATTTTGTTAAAGTGATATGCATATATACTGGTCTTTTGTGGCACTACGCATTTCATGGAATATTCCACGTCATCAGCAGTTGCCAGTCTAGGATTGTTTCAAAATTGATCTGAAAAAGAAAAGGTGTACAGTAAATATACATGTGTCATAATTATGATCTGAGGGGCCAGGCACCCACCACATGCCATGATAGAGAAAGGAAAGACAGCCGTGGAATAGGGTCCAGAGGGGGACCAATGGCAATAAAAGAGTAATCTTCATCGTTTCCAAACTTATAATTCAATAATCAGTAATGAAGGTCACTCTACCTGAGTAAAAACCTATTCAACAGCTGTCTTTGCTTTCTCCATCATGGCATGTGGTAGGTGGCTGAGCCCTTAGGTCAAGATGGCACTTCATAATTATGACACATGTATACCTTTTTTTCTTCAGATCAAATTTGATACAATAGTAGACCGACGGCTCTTGAAGAAGTGGCATATTCCATGAAATGCGTTGGGCCACAAAGACCAGCATATATGTATATCACTTTTGCAAAATGTTTTGCTGTCACATTGGTTGTGCTCTCAACAAAAACGGTCAAACCATCCAATGGCTGGTGTCATAACTGATCACATGTGCAGCATCATGGCAGTTGAAGATTAAACATAGGCCAAGATGGCAGCTCCCTTGCCTGAAAATGATAGGTGGGTTTACTTACACTTAAAGTTTTGCATGTTGGTGCGCTCCAGTGCCATTCATTCTTAATCAACCTTGCAGCACACTACTACTGCGCTGCTAAAAACATTGCATGCACCTTTTTTGGTGCTGGTTGGTCCATTCAAATAAATAGCCTGCCTTCACATGCATGCGTTATAGCATTTAAGCACATTTTTGTGCACTGACCGATTTTGCTTGGGCTCCTGCATTGCACAAATGTGAATGGAGCCTTGGTATGCAATAAATGATTGGTTAAACCCACCAATATATTTTTTTTTTGCAGTGGTTCTTCAAAATAAAAAAAACCACTATAGGTTATGTGGAAGGTTTGGGGCCTTTTTCAAATAAATGGCCTTTCTTCACACACATGCGGTAAAGATGTAATTTGACTCAATTATTATTATTTTTTTTGTTGTTGTTATTATTACATTACTTGTTAAAGCTTTTATTAAATTTTTGTGATTGGGTTTACATATAATTTAGGATGTATTTGCAGTTGAAAATGATAAATCTAAACATACTAAGAAAATAGGGGCATTGTTCATACAAAATAATCAAGTTACATCTATCATTCATTTTTTTTAAAGATGATCAGAAAGAAAAAAAGCAGAGTTTTGTCTGCAACCGTTTTTTTAAGCCCTTCATCCTCAAACTTCCTTTTCAAATTTCAAATAACATTAATAAACATAGAGGAACAAGACAATATTGACAAAGAAGGAGATGCCGGTTGAAAAATATTTTATTTCAAATTTGATTTTGCTTCCAGACAGGAGTAGGGGAAATTGAATGTTTGAGACCCAGATATAGCAGTGTGCATAATTCCAAGTCTTTGTCTAGGTCTGAGTAATGTAATATTGTGTATGAAGCAGTGGTGAATATAAAAAGAACGGTGCTTTGTCAGCCCTAATCCATCACTGATTACATATTATAAACATATAAAAGTTCTCTAAAAATGTGCATTGTAGACTGTCAGCCAAAACCAACATTCATTTAGCATGATCAGCCAAGAAGAAAAAACATTTTAGAGAAGAGACCTTTGAATGAAGTTAGTCATAGGTCAACAATTTAGTATACTTCATTTGTTCAAATTGAAGGGGGGGGGGGGGATCATTTATTTTTTAAGCAATGTTAATTTATAGACAGTTGATTCAAAGAGAATTTGTCAAAGTCAAGTATTAGTAGACAAACATATTTTAAATAAAATTTTGTATTTAACATTATTTCATCCATATTTAATTGTTTGTTTTGAAAAAAATAAATAAAAGGGAATTTAAACTGAAAATTATATCCCAACTGTTGTTTTCAAGCCAACTCGGACGCCAAGGTGTTAAGTGTCAGCAGCGCCGTAGATGCAGAGCATCCTGCTGGGACAGAGCTCATCAGTTCTCAGAACCAAAGAAGGCCAGACAGGCTCAGTCATGTGCAAGAGAATATTCCTAGCAGTTAATGTTTGCTTTGCAGGAACAACTGTACGCTTGATATTTAGTATACAAGCCCCTTGTGCTTTCTCACTTCTATAAGAAACTCCACCAATTCCCCAGAGAAGTCTGTAACTTGGCCTTAAATATGTCTTTGGTTTTATTTCTGGAAAGAAAAATAATACCTTTCAAATAACTAAAAAAAACTTGAGTTGCAAACCATAAGCAAGTGAAGAAGCTTGGAATAAAACTGAACAATGTTACCCAACAGGAAATGTCCAAGTGCTATGTACAATGAGATTTTTTTGGGGAAAATGAAAGCTTACCTAAACGTTTATTTTTTATCATGTAAAGTATAGAGCAGCTTTTATCAACCATGGTGCCAGGGCACCCTGGAATGCCTTCTGGGTTCTTCAGGAATGCTTTAGCAAAATGCAAAAAAAATTCCCAAAGCTGCCCATAAATTGTTCACAAGCTAGCTGTCATGGTCTTACCTCTTTGCTGGCTCCTCATCACTGACGTGTGCGAGCAGCCATCTTGCTTCATGGGGTTCTTGTAACCTGCCACACCCTGCGGCTCCTCCTTTCCACTGGGAGGAGCTGGCTGCTCAGCATATATATATGACGGCAGCTGCAGCATTTCCTCGCTTGGGCCTCTTCGTCTGACACCTCTCCTGTGATTGTGCTGCCTGCTCCTGGTTTTCGACCCAGCTTCGGACTTTCCTTCTGGTTCCTGATTCCTGGCTTCATTTCACCCCATCTCTGGCTACAGACCCCGGCTTGGCTGACTCTCATCCCTGGCTATCGACCCTGGCACCGTTGGACAACTCTTCTGGCTGTTTCGATCATCTGTGTGGACTTTGACCTTGCTGTTTGGTTTCCAATAAAATCTTCTTATTCATTTATCTGTTTTGTACGTCTGATTCATGCTTCCGTGACATTAGGCCTAAGCCATGAATCCTGACGGTACAGGGCCATCCTCACTACCCATGCTGGTTGCCAGACTTGATCAGCAGGATCACCTGCTGGGTCAGTTCGCTCAGGCGTTGCAAACCCTGCTTGCACGCACTGCTCATCTCGCTTCTGCTGCTGATAGGCCGGTTGTCGCTCCTGTTACCGCTCCTTCTGCCGCTCCGGTTGTTGCGCCTGTGTCTACCCCGGCACCCGTTGTTGCGCCTGCGGTGTTTTGGGGTATGACTGGTTCTGCCCCCCTCCCGCAGCGCTTTGGGGGTGAGCCAACTTAGTGCCGAGGCTTCCTTAACCAAGTGGGTATTTATTTCGAGTTGCTGCCGCATGCTTTTCCTACTGAGGGATCGAAGGTGGGCTTCCTGATCTCGCTGCTCTCGGACAAGGCCTTGGTCTGGGCGAGTCCTTTATGGGAGAACAACAATCCGGTGGTTGCTGAGTTTTCCGGTTTTGTTGCTTCTCTTCGGAGGGCTTTTGATGTGCCGGCTCGCTCTGCCTCTGCTGCGAAGCTCCTCATGTCCATCAGACAGGGTTCACGATCTGTAGCCGAATACGCCATTGAGTTTCGTACCCTGGCAGCAGAGGTGGGCTGGAATAATGAGGCCCTGGTGGCTGCCTTCTCCCATGGTCTCTCTGACACCTTGAAGGATGAGACTGCGGCTAAAGACCTACCCGTGGAGCTGGAGGCTCTCATTTCTTTCCTGATATTGATTGACACCAGACTCAGGGAGAGACCTTCCTTTAAGGAGAGCCTGCGGAGGCCTTCCTACAGATTGGCGCCTAAGGTTGCTGTTCCACCCGTGCCTCCCTCTCCTCCCACGCCTCCTGGGGTTGACGTGCCTGGGGGTGAGCCCATGCAGCTGGGGTTTGCTCGCCTGTCTGAGGGGGAGAGGGCACTTCGGAGACGTGAGGGTCGTTGCATGTACTGTGGCCTCAGTGGGCATTTTCGGTTGTCATGTCCGAACCGTCCGGGAAACGCTCGCACCTGAGATCCTGTCGGGGACAGACCTTGGGTGGAGTTTCTTTGTCCCCGATTTTCCGTGCTGATAAACCACTGCTCACCGTTATCCTCTCCTGGGCCAGGGGCTCGGTGGCAGCCCAGGCGTTGGTGGATTCTGGTGCTGGTGGTCTTTTCATCGACAGTAAGTTTGCTGCCGCAAACTCCATTCCTCTGCAGGCTCGAGTTTCTCCGCTGGTTCTTGAGGCGATTGACGGCAGACCCCTTCGGCCGCCGCAGGTGACTCATGAGACCCTTCCAGTGGAGATAGCCATTGGGGCCGTTCACAGGGAATCGGTCTGTCTTCAGGTAATTTTGTCTCCTCACTACTCGGTGGTCTTGGGGTACCCCTGGCTCCAGAGGCATAATCCGACGTTCGATTGGAGATCGGCTGAGATCCTCTCGTGGTCCCCACAGTGTGGGGCTAGTTGCATCCATGGGCCTGTCAAGGTGTTGTGTGCCTCTTCGGACTCCGTGTTGCCCTCTGAATACAGGGAGTACCTAGATGTATTCGATAAGGTGTGCGCTGGTGCCCTGCCTCCGCACCGCCCATATGATTGTGCCATAGATTTTGAACTTGGTGCCATTCCTCCTCGTGGCAGGGTATATCCACTGTCGGTTGCTGAGAATGAAGCCATGGAGGAGTACGTGAGGGAGGCGCTTTCCCGGGGGCACATTCGCAAATCCTCTTCCCCAGAGGGGGCTGGATTTTTTTTGTAAAGAAGAAGGGCGGAGAATTGAGGCCTTGCATCGACTATAGGGGCCTAAATCGCATCACGATTAAGAATGCATACCCGATTCCGTTGATTTCCGAGTTGTTCGACCGTCTCAAGGGGGCAACGGTCTTTACCAAACTCGACTTGAGGGCTGCGTATAACCTTGTAAGGATCAGGGAGGGTGATGAGTGGATGACCGCGTTCAACACCAGGACCGGTCATTACGAATCTCTGGTTATGCCCTTTGGGTTGTGCAATGTGCCCGCAGTCTTTCAGGAATTTATCAATGATGTTTTTCGTGACCTGTTGCAGCAGTGCGTAGTGGTCTACCTGGATGACATCTTGGTATACTCTGAATCCGTGGAGGTCCACATTCTGGACGTCAAGCGAGTGTTGCAACGGTTACGAGAGAACAAGCTTTTCTGTAAGTTTGAGAAATGCGAATTTCACCGGTCCCAGGTAACCTTCGTAGGTTACATCATTTCCGCAGAGGGGTTCTCCATGGACCCTGAGAAGGTTTTGGCAGTCCTACAGTGGCCACAGCCCACTGGTCTTCGTTCCCTGCAACGCTTTTTGGGCTTCGCCAATTATTATCGGAAGTTCATCAGGGACTTCTCCATGCTGGCCAAGCCTCTCACGGATCTGACCAGGAAGGGCAGTAATTCCCATGATTGGCCGGCCGAGGCCATTCTGGCTTTTGAGGCTCTAAAATCAGCCTTTACTTCGGCTCCAATACTGTCTCATTCCAATCCTGGGTTGCCCTTCGTCCTTGAGGTGGATGCGTCTGAGACGGGAGTAGGCGCCCTTCTGTCTCAGCGTCGGACATCAGAGGGATCTCTGCTTCCCTGTGGGTTCTACTCCAGGAAACTGTCTCCCGCGGAATGCAACTACCAGATTTGTGACAGAGAGCTGTTAGCTATCGTACAGGCTCTCAAAGAATGGAGGCACTTGCTCGAGGGTTCTGTGGTCCCGGTTCTCATCCTGACAGACTACAAGAATCTGACGTACCTTTCGGAGGCCAAGAGATTGACACCCCGTCAGGCCAGATGGGCTCTGTTCCTGTCACGCTTTAATTACATGGTCTCCTACTTACCCGGTTCCAAGAACATCAGGGCGGATGCCTTATCACGTCAATACTCCGAGCTGTCCAAAGAGGATTCGATACCGACTTCGGTCATACCTCCAAATCAGATCCTGGCCGCCATCCGTACCAGCTTGACCTCTCCCCTTGGAGAGCAGATTCTGGCAGCCCAATCTGGTGCTCCCTCTGGGAGACCCAATGGTAGGTGCTTCGTGCCTGAGGAGTTGCGTACCCGGCTGTTGCGGACCTACCATAACTCCAAGACCGCGGGGCATCCTGGAAAGAATCAGCTGTCCTGGGCTGTCTCACGCTTATTCTGGTGGCCTTCTCTACGGTCCGATATTGCTGCATATGTAGCGGCATGCTCTGTTTGTGCCCAGAATAAATCCCCTCGGCATCTTCCGTTGGGACTTTTACAACCCATTCCCAATGGGGAGCGCCCATGGTCACACCTGGGGATGGACTTCATTGTGGACCTTCCTGTGTCCCGAGGCCATACGGTCATTCTCATGATTGTGGATCGGTTCTCCAAAATGTGCCACTGTGTTCCATTCAAGAAGTTACCCACTGCACAGGAGTTGGCCACGGTTTTCGCCAGGGAGGTCTTCCGGTTGCACGGTTTGCCTAAAGAGATAGTTTCGGATCGAGGGAGTCAGTTTGTGTTCAGGTTCTGGCGTGCTTTTTGCTCCCAGTTGGGTATTCGACTCTCCTTCTCTTCGGCTTACCACCCTCAGTCCAACGGGGCCGCAGAGCGATCCAATCAAGCCCTGGAGCAATTTCTTCGTTGCCATGTCTCCGATCATCAGGACGATTGGGTTGACCTTCTGCCATGGGCTGAGTTTGCCAGGAACACGGCGGTTAACTCTTCCTCTGGGATGTCTCCCTTCATGGCCAATTATGGGTTCCAACCTGCCGTATTACCGGAGTCATTCTCTCCCCAAGATGTTCCGGCTGTGGAGAGCCACCTTTCTGCCCTATGTGCTTCATGGGTACAGATTCAGAGGTCCCTTAGGGTCTATGCGCAGCGCCAGAAGATCCAGGCTGATCGCAGGCGGTTGCCTGCTCCTTCCTACCAGGTCAGAGATCGTGTATGGTTGTCTACTCGCAATCTCAACCTCCGAGTGCCCACTCCCAAGCTGGCTCCTCGCTTTGTTGGTCCCTTCCGTGTGCTCCGCAGGGTGAACCCAGTTGCCTATGCTCTTCCGCTTCCACCTGGTATGCGGGTTTCCAATGTGTTTCACGTTTCCCTGTTGAAACCACTAATATGCAATCGTTTCACCTCCTTGGTTCCTTGGCCTCGTCCTGTCCAGGTGGGCGATCATGAAGAATACGAGATGAGCGATATCCTGGACTCACGCTTGATCCGTGGCCGGTTGCAGTTCTTGGTCCACTGACGTGGGTATGGTCCAGAGGAGCGTTCCCGGGTTCCCTCCGCAGATGTCCATGCTCCTGTCCTCCTCCGAGCCTTCCACGCGCGCTTTCCTCAGAAACCGTATTTTGCGCCGCAGAGGAGGGGCCCTTGAGGGGGAGGTACTGTCATGGTCTTACCTCTTTGCTGGCTCCTCATCACTGACCTGTTCGAGCAGCCATCTTGCTTCATGGGGTTCTTGTAACCTGCCACACCCTGCGGCTCCTCCTTTCCACTGGGAGGAGCTGGCTGCTCAGCATATATATATGACGGCAGCTGCAGCATTTCCTCACTTGGGCCTCTTCGTCTGACACCTCTCCTGTGATCGTGCTGCCTGCTCCTGGTTTTCGACCCGGCTTCAGACTTTCCTTCTGGTTCCTGATTCCCAGCTTCGTTTCACCCCGTCTCTGGCTACAGACCCCGGCTTGGCTGACTCTCATCCCTGGCTATCGACCCTGGCACCGTTGGATGACTCTTCTGGCTGTTTCGATCATCTGTGTGGACTTTGACCTTGCTGTTTGGTTTCCAATAAAATCTTCTTATTCATTTATCTGTTTTGTACATCTGATTCATGCTTCCGTGACACTAGCAAGTGGATACAGATAGATAAGAAGATCCGGAAACTTGCACATTTATATCAAAGTCTTTATTTAGCTACAGAATAGTGACAATAAAAACAGCTTACATGTTTCGGCAAATAGCCTTATGCTGCGTACACACGACCATTTTTAATATCATGGAAAAAAAAAGTTTTTCTCGACATGATTCTTGTCAATCTCAGATACGCTACGCCGCCGTAACTTAGTGAGGCTGGGGCTGGATTCACAAAGAACCTGCGCCCTAAGTTACGGCGGAGGGATCATTACTGGCTGGCAACCCTCCTTGATCCACGTTACAAGGGTAAGGTTGCGGACCTTATCTTGTCGTCGCAGAAGGGAGTAGAGGATGAAATATCTTTGGGAGGACTTGCAGAAAGGTCTGTGCAACGGTTCCCAGAGACTGGGAGGTTACAAAATCCTGGTCCTGCACAACGTGTTGCTGAGGCTTCGGTCAGTCAAAGAAGGAGCGGTGGCTAAGGCCCAATTTTTCTGCCCCTGTTCAACAGGGGTGTGTAATTACAATTTTTGATGCAATACTTTGCAGCAGTGCTCATTCCTGCGCTCCAACTAGAGTATCTGTGAGGGGTTGCTGTGTTGTGGAGCCAGGCCCAATTTTTCTTCCCCTGTTTAACAGGGGCATTTAATTACAATTCTTGATCTAATATTTCACAGCAGGGCCCATTCCTGCGCCCACCAAGAGTAACTGTGAGGGCTTACAGTGTTGTGGAAACACCACCACCACCAAAGGCCCAATTGTTCTGCCCCTGTTCAAGAATAGCATGTAATTACAATTCTTGATATAATAGTTCACAGCAGGGCGTTCCAGCGCCCACCAGGACTAACTGTTAGGGGTTACAGTGTTGTGGCAACACCAACACCTAATATCAGTAGGTAACAGAAGTACACTTACCAAGGCCAAGATGCTGAGGGCGGCTCCCTTTGCGACCTAGCGCGATCCGCCCCCTGGAGTGAGGACAGGGGGAAAGACGCACCAGGAGGCACCGGTACCGACAGGAAGGATGGAGGCCGGGTGTGTGGAGCAGGGTCAATCAGGAAGTAGTCCACTGGAAGTGGCTGGGAAACACACCGGGATGATCCTGGAGGTCCGGGAACTGGTAACGGAAACAGCAGAGGGTAATCCGGGAGACAGGCTGTGATCAAGGGAGCACGGAGATCAGGATAGTCCAGAGTTCAAGCCAATAGGTCAAGGGCAGGTGAGATCAGACAGTCCAGTAAACAAGCCGAGGTCCAAGGTTTAGGAGAAAGCAGCAATCCGGGAAACAGAGCCAAGGTCAGGTAATAGGGAACAAACAGAGTAGTTTTCACAACCAGGAAATACACCACTATTGCTGTGACAAGCCAGCAACCAGCCAGGAGAAAGGAGGTGGTTTAAATAGCCCGCTTTAGGGCTCTGATTGGTCGGACGGACTGCGGGTCCGTGCGCGCGCCCGTGCGCGCGCCCGTGCACGCGTGCGCCAACAGTGTGCACGCGTGCGGCGCTAACAGCCGCGATTGCGCCATTCTGAAGACCTGGGCAGGATTGGTGCCCTGATACCTAAGGCCCAAATTTCTGCAGAGTATATACGACAGGCCCCTACTTTCAAACATTCAACTTACAAACGACTCCTACTTGCAAACGAAAGACAACAGGAAGTGAGAGGTAATCTACCCCTAGGAATTGAAATTCTCTCCTGTAAGAGGTGTCTCCTCTCCACTGATGCTTTATCACCAATCCTTGTTTCACTCCCAAATTTTATAAAAAACATTGGGACAGAAAGTGAGGTGAAATCTTCTGAACAGGTAAACACACAGCTCCCAGTCCTGTCAGGGGGAGAAATGCCTGATCCTCTGTTCATACAATGTATGAACAGCGATCAGTCATTTCCCCCAGTCAATCAAATCAATGCATTTTTAAAGCACCAATCGCTATAAAAATGCCAATGGTCCCAAAAATGTGTCAAAAGTGTCCGAAGTGTTCGCCATAAGGTCACAGTACCGATAAAAATCGCTGATCAAAGCTATTACTAGTAAAAAAAAAATATTAATAAAAATGCCATAAAACTATGCCCTATTTTGTAGATGCTATAACTTTTGTGCAAACCAATCAATAAACGCTTTTTTTTTTTACGAAAAATATGTAGAAGAATACGTATCGGCCTAAACTGAGGAAAAAAATTGTTTTTTTATATATTTTTGGGGATGTTTATTACAGCAAAAAGTAAAAAATATTAATTGTTTTTTTTTAAATTGTTGCTCTATTTTTGTTTATAGCGCAAAAAATAAAAACTGCAGAGGTGATCAAATACCATCAAAAGAAATCTCTATTTGTGGGAAAAAAAGGACGCCAATTTTGTTTAGGAGCCATGTTGCACGACTACGCAATTGTCAGTTAAATCGACGCAGTGCCGAATCGCAAAAAGTGGCCCGGTCATTGACCAGCAATATGGTCCGGGGCTTAAGTGGTTAAAAATTTACCAGTTCAAAATTACAAACAGATTCTACTTAACAACAAATCTACAGTCCCTGTCTTGTTTGCACCGCCTTTATACTGCTGTTGAGAGTATATAGGGCCTTTTTTTAATTTGGGTGCGGGGTTCCCCTTAATATTCATACAAGACCCGAAGGGGCTGGTAATGGCCTGGGGGGGGGGGGCATGCCATTTTTCTGAATGATTTTCATCCATATTGCAGGGACCAGACATTACATTAAAGCTGCAGGCAGTTTTAAATGACTTTTTTCCTATAGAAATGTCATTTTGTGCAGGGACAGTTCTAAACACGGGAAACACGTGGCACTTCATAGGCATACTATAGACACCCAGCAGGTACGATATTTAAAAGGAATATTTCACTTTTTTTTCACTTTAAGTATCATTCAAATCACTGCTCCCGAAAAAACGTCAGTTTTTAAAACTTTTTTTGCATTGATACATGTTCCCTGGGGCAGTACCTGGGCCCCGAAACCCTTTTTAAGACAATAACTTGAATATTAGCCTTTATTATTAGCACTTTTGATTTTGAACGTTCGAGTTCCATAGACTTTAATCGGGTTCTAAAGTTCGTGCGAACGTTCGCTCCGTTCGAAGGTTCTGATGCAAACTGGGGGGGGGGGTGTTCGGCTCATCCCTATTTCTGGTATATCAATATCGAGCCAGCATACATTCATATGCAGAAAAGGGGGAGAGGAATTAATCCTAGGACCTTTGATCAATTAGAAAAACAGATGGGTGTGTCTGTAATTGTCCAGTATATGAATCTGGTGAGGAACATATTATTCCTGATGTACGAGGTGAGAGCCTTGGGAAAATAGTGTGGCACATGTTGAATAGAGGAAACTACACTTGGATGTTGGCACCTCACCTGCACAGTTCTTTGGACTTTTTATTCATCCGAATTCTTCTGCACATTTTTTTATATCCCGTTGTACTTTTGTTTATAAAGCTTCATGGTTTAAAATATTTTTTGCACTTTATTGCACACATTTGTTCACTGTTTTTATAACATATTTATTTTAATTCCTCATCTTTTTTATATATTCATTGTCGATAATTTTTTTGGATTCACTATTTATTTGGACTTGTTTACACACATGGGATTATCTCCATAACCTTTAAAAGACACTCAAAGATTTTTGGCTTTTACCATTGGTTTGCTTGCTGTTTTACAAATTTAAGTTGCACATAATATTGTATGCTAATCATACATGTTATATGGCATTGGTTTTATGATCATTTGCTATATAATTTTCACATGAGAGAATAATTCAACTGAACGCTTTAATTATTTGGATTTAGCCTTTTTTGGAATTTCCATTTAATCACTTCATTTGCAATTTTATGATGATTATTTGCATTTCCTAGGATCAAGGATTATTTGCAATTTTTATAGTAAGCACCACAATACTTGCTTTATGGGATTAAGTTATTTTTCAGTGATTTATCCTTTTATTATATCATTATTATTTTTCAATAAGCGCCACATTACCACTTTTATCAATTTAACTCTAGTGTGAGAACACCTTTTTATGTTGGCAGCGATTGAGTTAGATCTAGTCACATATATTATTACTGTGGTTTGCGCATTAGTACCCCTTCTTCACAATGTGTTTGTAATGACCTCACCGATAAATAGAATGGACACAACTACTGTATGGATGTACAGTGACAAAATAGATGGATATGGGAACCAAAGAAAGGTAGGTGAAAAGAAAGGAGGAAAACGAAAAAACACACCAAAGAGGTAATAAATGGAAAGGGTGTCAAATCAATCAAATAGTGGGAAACATCCCACTCAAAGTTTAACCCTATCGGGATCCCGGTGTGTAAAGTAAATATCCAAAACACTTTGGCCCAGATTCTCAAAGGACTTACGACGGCGTAGCGCCATGTGCACCGTCGTAAGTCCGAATGAGAGCCGTCATATCTATGCAGCTGATTCTTAGAATCAGTTACGCATAAATTCGGCTAAGATACGAGCGGCGTAAGTCTCTTACACCGTCGTATCTTATGCCGGGTACACACGAGAGGATTTATCCGCGGAAACGGTCCTCCGGACCGTATCCGCGGATAAATCCTCTGGCGGATTTTGATCTCCTGGTTGTACTAACCAGGAGATCAAAATCCCTGCGGAATTCCGTCCGCGGTGACGTGTCGCGCCGTCGCCGCGATGATGACACGGTGACGTGCGCGACGCTGTCATATAAAGATATCCACGCATGCGTCGAATCATTACGACGCATGCGAGGGATGTGTTCGGACAGATCGATCCGGTGAGTCTGTACAGACCACCGGATCGATCCGCTGGAGCCGATTCCAGCGGATAGATTTCTTAGCATGCTAAGAAATTTTTATCCGCTGGAAATCGGTCGGCCCGAAATATATCCGCGGATAAATATCCGCTGGATCGTACACACCAGCGGATCTATCCGCTGAAACCGATCCGCGGATCAATTTCAGCGGATCGATCCTCTCGTGTGTACGGGGCATTAGGGTGCATATTTACGCTTCCGTAGATTTCCGCGTCAAATATGCTAATGAGCTAGATACGCCGATTCACGAACGTACGTGCGCCCGGCGTAGCAATATACGTTGTTTACGTAAGTTACCCCTCATAAAGCAGGGGTAAGTCATGTTAGGTATGGACGTCGGAAATGTCGGAACAGCGTCGTGTTTTACGTTGTTTGTGTAAGTCGTCCGTGAATGGGGCTGGACGTAAGTTACATTCACGTCGACTAGGCATTGAGCGGGCGTAATTTAATTTGAAAATTCTACATGATACTGAGCATGCGCGTGCATGCGCCGTTCTAAAAAAGCGTTATTTATGTGGGGTCATGATTAGTTTACATAAAACACGCCCCCCTGTTCCTCATTTGATTTAGCCACGCTTACGCTGGCAAAATTACGCTACACCGCCGTAACTTTAGACGCAAGTGCTTTGTGAATACAGCACTTGCCTCTCTAAGTTGCGGCAGCGTAGCGTTAGAATCAGTTGCGCATAGATATCCATTAGATCCGACAGGTGTAAGTCTCTTGCAATTTTTTTTTCCGCGTTGAGTATGCAAATTAGCTAGATACGCAAATTCCCGAACATACGCGCGGCCGACGCAGTAAAGTTACAACGTTTACGTTAGGCTTTTCCCGGCGTATAGTTGCCCCTGCTATATGAGGCGCAGCCAATGTTAAGTATGGCCGTCGTTCCCGCGTCAAAATTTTAAAAAGTTACGTCGTTTGCGTAAGTCGTCCGTGAATGGGGCTGGACGTCATTTACATTCACGTCGAAACCAATGACGTACTTGCGACGTCATTTGGAGCAATGCACACTGGGATATTTTACGGACGGCGCATGCGCAGTTCGTTCGGCGCGGGGACACGCTTCATTTAAATGATACACGCCCCCTACCCACCGAATTTTAATTCCGCCGGGTGATTTACGCTACGCCGCCGCAACTTACGGAGCAAGTGCTTTGAGAATACAGCACTTGCCCGTGTAAGTTGCGGAGGCGTAACGTAAATGAGATACGTTACGCCCGCACAATTTTGCGCCGATCTACGTGAATCTGGGCCTTAAAGTAAAGGTATATGCAAGACCTGTAGGGGAAGAAAAAATGCAACACACACACACACCTTTCTTCCAATCTCCATGGTGCATGTCATCATTCTCCAATAAGGTCACAAGGAGGCACTGCAGCACAGTGCTGGGAGCATCTTTTCAGTTATTTGGATTACTTTACATTCCCCAAATCTTAGGGAAGACATCACCCTGCCTAGATGGGGTAGGCAGAAGCCAGGGAAATGTGATTGGATTAGGTGGGAGCAGAAAGTCATTGGCTTTCCAAACTAGATGAGCGCTTTTTATACATTTGATGGTTAAAACCAAGAGTACAGATCCTAAGTATTCACCAAATGCAGGACTCCTCACGTGGTAGTGTAGCGCTACCCCCTCGGGAGCCGCTGATTGATTTGGGATCGGCGTATTGAGTTACCTCTGTGTTGTCTAGGGGTGCAGGTAGTGAGTAGAGCAATAAGCGAATGTCCAGTTTGTAGATAAGGTTTTCTGAATGATTTATTTCTTGGCCCAACACGACCAACATCAACATGAGGTAGACAGAAAAGGTTGATGAAGTAGAGAACTTTGCGGTATCAGGCTTGGATAGAAGGAAAGCAATCCTGCTTTCAGCAATAGTAGTACAGTTCGTCGCCACTCCAGCCAGAGTGGGCAAAGTGCCCCTGGACAGACCTCTGCCACAGGCCCGGCAGCCGGAGTGCCACTTTAAGGTTGCTGGGAGGAACAGGTCTCTGCCACAGACCTGGCTCTGGTGGGGCCTCTGCCACAGGCCTAGAACTTGGATGAGCTAAATGGTTGTGCTTATCCTCCCAGTAAATTGTGCTAGGGTCACCGGTTGACAGTGGAAGTGTACCTGTCAATGCTCCGGTCACCTGATCCCCGATGGTTCGTTCAAGCCCTTTTGGATAACCTGCCTCCGGGTTCTCCTCAAGCCGATCCCCCACCGAACGGCGTACAGCCTGGGATCTTCTCAATAGAAGGGGGACCCAGTCAGTCACTGGGGCCCCTCTGTGGCATCAGTTGCTCCAAAGTCAGGAACTCCGCGTAGCGCGCGACCCCAGGCCAGGTAGGCCGTAGTGGTGGGGCCCGCAATGTGTGCACACCCTAAATGTGGGTGCCGCACCTGGAACCAGGAACCCGCGAAGAACGGCTTCCGCCACAGAAATACTCCTCCCCAGCATGCCCCGTGAGGGAAAACTCCTCCAATTGGCTGCTGGAAAGAAGCGACTCCGCCTCGATTTCTCTGGCGCCACCTGCCACCCAGGGATGGTACCGCATCCCTAGAACGCAGTCTGACCCACAGAACAATCCAGATTTGGCGAGAGGCAAATTTGACACAATCAGGAATGAGAGCAACTTATCTCTCTCATTCCCCCACTAACTTTAGCCTAGTGCCCTTACTGAAAGTAAAGGGGGCGCTACAGTAGCATTATAGAAAATTGAATGAGAGTTGATTTAAAGCAGGGATCTCCAAAATTTCTAAGGAAAGGTCCAGTTTACTTTTCATCAGAGTTTAGGGGGCCGGACTGTGCCCAGTGAGAGTAAGCAATGCTGTATCTTTGATATTAGGGGGAAGAAATAGTGCCCCATTTTTGTTGGTGGAAAAATTATGCCCCATCGTAGGTGTCACGGTCCCTACCATGCCAAGCAGATGGCGAGGCGTGGTCGTGCCCCAAGTGGCTCTGGGTGGTATTGAACCTGGGACCGCTCTGTTGCTGCTTCGGTTCTATAGGCTGCATTCACACCTGAGCGTAGCTTGTTTGGTAGTTTTTTCGGGCGTTTTTTTTCCGGCGTTTTGTCACGCGTATTTGCATACAGCGTCGTCCGACGTTTTTGTACTTCGACGTTTTTTATTTTAGCCAATAGGATAAATTATCATCTTTTCATCACTTGTTGCTATGTTGGTAGATTTTATATATCTTCTGCCTGGGTGAAATGTTCGCTTCAGGCGACAAAACGCTCAGGTGTGAAAGCAGCCTTAGGGCCCTTTCACACTGGTGTGTTTTTGCCGCGTTTTTGCAGCGTTTTCGCGGTAAAAATAGCGCTATTAAAACGCTTCCCATGCCCCCTCCATTGAAATTAATTAAAAACCGCTGTAAAAACGCGGTAAAAACTGAGCGTTAAAATCGTGGTAAAACACTGCGTTTTTACAGCGATTTTACCGCGTTTTTAATTCATTTCAATGGAGAGGGGCATGGGGAGCGTTTTAATATCGCTATTTTTACCGCGAAAACGCGGCAAAATCGCACCAGTGTGAAAGGGCCCTTACTGCTGAGCCACTCCTCAGTTTGGTATTCTGCTTGCTTTCCAGCTAAGGTGGTTCTGAATGATGTGCTGATCGCCTTTCTCTGGATCTCCTTGCAATCTGCGCCTGTCTCTCCTGGTCCAGCTGAGGCAGGTTACCCAATCAACTAGGGTATAAAACACTGCCTCACTCTGAGGGATTCGTCAGTTCATTGGGATTGTTCTGTCATTGCCAAAGGTTCCTGTGTACCTGTATCCCTGTGCTTTGTTTCAGCTACAAGACCACGGCTTAACTTTGACCATCCTTTGGCAAATCCCTGTCAAGCCCCCGTGCACAGACTCACAGCCCAGGTAGCTTCTTACTTTGTTACCGTGGGCTGTGTGTATTTGTAAGGGTGAGCATACAACTCTGCAATATGGACTCCAGCCAAGGTAAGCCCTTACAGTAGGTGTCGGTGGCAGGAATAGTGCCCTATTGTTGGTGTCGGTGGCAGGAATAGTGCCCTATTGTTGGTGTCAGTGGAAGAAATAATGCCCTATTGTCGGTGTCGGTGGAAGGAATAGTGCCCTATTGTTGGTGTCGGTGGCTGGAATAGTGCCCTATTGTTGGTGTCGGTGGCAGGAATAGTGCCCTATTGTTGGTGTCGGTGGCAGGAATAGTGCCCTATTGTTGGTGTCGGTGGCAGGAATAGTGCCCTATTGTTGGTGTCAGTGGCAGGAATAGTGCCCTATTGTTGGTGTCAGTGGCAGGAATAGTGCCCTATTGTTGGTGTCAGTGGAAGGAATAATGCCCTATTGTTGGTGTCAGTGGAAGTTATAATGCCCTATTGTTGGTGTCAGTGGAAGGAATAATGCCCTATTGTTGGTGTCAGTGGAAGGAATAATGCCCTATTGTTGGTGTCAGTGGAAGGAATAATGCCCTATTGTTGGTGTCAGTGGAAGGAATAATGCCCTATTGTTGGTGTCAGTGGAAGGAATAATGCCCTATTGTTGGTGTCGGTGGCTGGAATAGTGCCCTATTGTTGGTGTCGGTGGCAGGACTAAGCATTGATATCCAATGCGAAACGCGTCAGCTGTTTTTCCCACTGTGTGCTGATACTTGTAGTGCATTTTTCCTTTACCCAATAAAGGGCACGTCTTTTTTAAGAAATTGGAGTGCGGCTGTCCATATCTTTCTTCTTTTGCATATCCCGTGCATTGCCGGCACCCATTGGTTCCTGAGTGGACATTGATTGTTCTAGTGTGCTCACCTGGAGCGGCAGCCTCCCTACCTGTTTAGTGCCCTATTGTTGGTGTCTGTGGCTGGAATAGTGCCCTATTGTTGGTGTCGGTGGCAGGAATAGTGCCCTATTGTTGGTGTCGGTGGCTGGAATAGTGCCCTATTGTTGGTGTCGGTGGCTGGAATAGTGCCCTATTGTTGGTGGCTGGAATAATGCCTCAAGGGTCAGATAAAAACAAGCAAAGGGTTTGGAGACCACTGATTTAAAGTGTTACGAACCCCACAGCAGTAAAATCAGTCTGTAGATGCAGTAAAGCAGTGGTCGTCAACCCTGTCCTCAGGCCCCACTAACAGGCCAGGATTACAAGATAACTGAAATACATCACAGGTGATATAATTTTCTGCTCAGTGATTGCAGTATTCTAGTCTGCTTTTTCCCAAGGTAATACATAAAACCTGGCCTGTTAGTGGCCCTGAGGACAGGGTTGATGACCACTGCAGTAAAGAATGCTTGTTTTACTCTTTGGAACCTGTTTGATCCTGTCTTCTCTGATCCTCCCCTTCTTCATTGGTCCCCAACGCATCTCCTGATTTTTCTTTGGAGGGTGCATGTGATCAGCACAGAGCAAATAAGCACTGTCCAGACAGAGGGTCAGGGGTCCTGCAGCCTTATAGGACAGTCAGAGTAGAATGAAAACTCCTAAAAGCTTTAACCACTTGCCGATTGGGCCATAACCAAATAACTCTGGGAGGCCCTTGTATGACATCCTCCCAGAATCATGCTGCTGCGCACCTGGGAATGTCCCTGATCGTTCGGTCTCCCAGACCCAGCGTGTCACGGATCAGGGTAAAGGGTCAATGGCAGTGGCCCTTTATCACGCGATCACTCCGTCCAATGACAGAGTGATCACTTGTAAACAAACTAGAGCATGTCTAAATTCGGTTCCTTACCTCTCCTCACACAGAACGGTACATCGCTGTGGGCTGGATCTGAGGTCCCAAAGTGCTGATCTGTAGCCATCCCTGTCTCATCCATCCACATTCATGCTCCATCCCTGTCTCATCCATCCACATTCATGCTCATCCATTGCTCATCCATCCACATTCATGCTCATCCATCCACATTCATGCCCCATCCCTGGCCCATCCATCCACATTCATGTTCATTCATGTTCCACCCCTGGCTCATATATCCACATTCATGCTCCATTCCCTGTCTCATCCATCCACATTCATGCTCCATTCCCTGTCTCATCCATCCACATTCATGCTCCATTCCCTGTCTCATCCATCCACATTCATGCTCCATTCCCTGTCTCATCCATCCACATTCATGCTCCATTCCCTGTCTCATCCATCCACATTCATGCTCCATTCCCTGTCTCATCCATCCACATTCATGCTCCATTCCCTGTCTCATCCATCCACATTCATGCTCCATTCCCTGTCTCATCCATCCACATTCATGCTCCATTCCCTGTCTCATCCATCCACATTCAGGCTCCATCCCTGTCTCATCCATCCACATTCAGGCTCATCCATGCTCCATACATGGCTCATCCATCCACATTCATGCTCATCCATCCACATTCATGCCCCATCCCATCCATCCACATTCATGCTCATCCATGTTCCACCCCTGGCTCATATATCCACATTCATGCTCCATTCCCTGTCTCATCCATCCACATTCAGGCTCCATTCCCTGTCTCATCCATCCACATTCATGCTCCATTCCCTGTCTCATCCATCCACATTCAGGCTCCATCCCTGTCTCATCCATCCACATTCAGGCTCATCCATGCTCCATACATGGCTCATCCATCCACATTTATGCTCATCCATCCACAGTCATGCTTATCAATGCCTCATCCATCCATGCTCCAGCTCATTCATCCACATTCATGCTCATCCATGCTCCAGCCCCGGCTCATTCATCCACATTCATGCTCATCCATGCTCCATCCCTGGCTCATCCATCCACATACATGCTCATCCATGGCTCAACCGTGCCACATCAGTGATCATCCATGTCACATCAGTGCTCATCCATGCCACATCAGTTCTCATCAGTAGTGGTGAACGAACATCTGATGGGGCGGTTCGTGAACGCTAACCGCAAACTTTCTCTAATGTTCGCGAACCGCAAGTTTGCGGCGGGCCCCATTGACTTTAATGGCAGGCAAACATTAAAAACCTGCAGGTCATATTTGCAGCCACAAAATACTTACTAGCTGTGCACAAATAGTCCCCCAACATGGACACTGACCTACCAGAAGTATTAAGCAAAAAACCGGATACAGAATTAAATGTCGGCCATTACAGGCCCCAAAAATTAGCCGACAGGCGTTCACCTGACAGCAAACAACTTTGTATTCTGTGGCTGGAGGTACATTAACCACTTAAGGACTGCCGCATGTACATATACGTCGGCAGAATGGCACAATAACGTACCTGTACATGGCTGCCTTCCCGCAGGTCGGGGGGTGATCGGACCCCCCCGGTACATGCTGCGGTCCAGTTTGCTGTGGGAGCGATCCGGGATGAGGGGGCGGCCATTGGTTTCTGGCCACCCCCTCTTGATTGCTTCCAACAAATCAGATGCTTCCTCTTCCTGTGTAATGTAAACACCGGCAGAGGAAGTGATGTCACGCTCCACGAGGCGGTCTTTATGACCAGAGCTCGTGGAGAGAAGACATCTAACGTGAGTTGCACACTGACACAGTACACATAGGCACACTTTTCACCCCCAGATCACCCCCCCCCCAGCCCCCAGTCACAGTGTCACCGATTGCAGTGATCATTTATTTACTGATCACTGCCTTTAGTGTCATTTGTGACTGTAAAAAGTGTTAGGGACATTAGCTTTAGGTCCAGGATAGCCCCCTACCCCCCCCACTAATAAAGGTTTAACCCCTTGATCGCCTCCCCCCAGTTAACCCTTTCACCCCCCCTATCGCCAGTGTTACTAATCGATCGTTTTTATGATCGCTGTATTAGTGTCGCTGGTCCTGCTAGGTAGCCAGTTATTTTTTTTTTAGGTTCGCCGCCAGGTTTTTATAGCTTCAGGTACCCTGATAAATTTTCTAATAAATGTTTTAACCCCCTGGTTGCCCCTAGAGTTAACCCTTTCACCAGTGATCTCTGTATAAGTGTCACTGGTAGAGCTGGTTAGCCAGTTAGTTATTTCGTTATTTAGGTTCGCCGCCAGGTTTTTATATAGCGTCAGGTACCCCCATATATTACCTAATAAAGGTTTTAACCCCCTGATTGCCCCCTAGTTAACCCTTTCACCAGTGATCACCGTATAAGTGTTACGGGTGACGCTGGTTAGTTTGCTGTTTATAGCATCAGGGCACCCACCGTATATAACCCAATAAAGGTTTAACCCCCTGATCGACTGGCGGGTGATATCAATAAAATTTTAGCGTCAGTCAGGGTCTGCATCGCCCCAGGCAGCGTTATGTTAGTGCCAGTAACGCATACACCCCCCTTAGTGGTATGGTATCTGATCAGATCTATACTAGCATACCCAGCAGTTTAGGCTTCCCAAAAACGCATTGTTAGCAGGATCAGCCCAGATACCGCTAGCACCTGTGTTTTGCCCCTCCGCCCAGCCCACCCAAGTGCAGTATCGATCGATCACTGTCTCTTACAAAACACAACACACATAACTGCAGTGTTCGCAGAGACAGGCCTGATCCCTGCTATATAATTTTTTTTTTTTTTTTTTTTTTTTTTTTTGCGTTTTCTACATTTGCTGACAGGTCAGGTGCTTTTTTTACCTGTGAATCCTTACTAGTGTACCACTAAATTTAGAGCCCAAAATGGCAAAGCGAATGTACACTAGTAAAGAGGCCTACGAGTTTCTGAACATGACAGATAGTGAAGAGGAAGTCACGCATCTGTCAGATTCTGACTCGGAATACATCCCCATAGAAGACAGCGGCTCCATGTCGGATAGCTCTGTCGACAAAGTTGTGGTCCCTGCTAAGGCCAGGCTTACCCGACCCCATTCTGATGTTGTTGAGGAGCAAGAACCGCAGGACCCTTGTATGGAGCAGAGAGCCAGTACTAGCGCCGCTATTCCTTCTGGTGAACTGGAAAGCACCAGCAGCCTAGTACACCCTGGTCATTCATCCAGCACTGCAGTATCACGTGGTAACATGACGAGTCCCATAAGTGCAGTTCAAGCTGGCGAGGTGGCAAGCACAAGTAGTGTCCCGCTGCCACCAAGAAGAAGACAGACAGGCCGTCGTACCCATAGTGCCCTTCCTGCAGAATTTGCCTATCCTGATTGGGTCCCCACTAGAGTTGAGCGGACACCTGGATGTTCGGGTTCGGACCCGAACCCGGACTTTGATCCGGACCCCATTGAAGTCAATGGGGACCCAGACATTTGACTACAAAAATGTCTCTAAAGAACTAAGGGAAAGGGCTGGAGGGCTGCAAATGGCAGCAAAATGTCGGGAAGAGCATGGCAAGTACTCCTCTGGAAATAAATGTGGATAGGGAAATAACTTAAAATAACATAAAAAAATTAAAATTAAAAATATAATGATTTTGACCTTGGAGGACGAGGTCCATACAGTTTTGTTCAAAATTATTCAACCCCCCAATGCTGTAAAGGGTTTTAGGGAATTTAGTGTACATTTGTAATTGTATTCAGAATGAAATCCTACAAGGACTTCTTAAAGAACCATATGCAACTAATATGACATCAATTGGTTTTGTAATACAGTAGTAAATGCAAAATTCAAGGCAAAGGGCACTGTTGAAACGCTACCTGGTCGTGGCAAAAAGAAGATGTTGACTTCGACTGCTGTGCGCTACCTGAAGCGTAGAGTGGAGAAAAGTCCCTGTGTGACTGCTGAGAAACTGAGAAAAGATTTGTCAAATGTGGGTACTGAAGTTTCTGCTCAGACAATACGGCCCACACTGCGTAATGAAGGCCTTCATGCCAGAACTCCCAGGCGCACCCCCTTGCTGTCTCCAAAGAATAAGAAGAGTCGACTGCAGTATGCCAAAAGTCATGTGGGCAAACCACACAAGTTTTGGGATTGTGTTCTGTGGACTGATGAAACAAAATTAGAACTGTTTGGGCCCCATGGATCAACGCTATGTTTGGAGGAGGAAGAACAAGGCCTATGATGAAAAGAACACCTTGCCTACTGTGAAGCATGGCGGGGGGTCAATCATGCTTTGGGGTGGTTTTGCTTCTGCAGGTACAGGGAATCTTCAGCGTGTGCAAGGTACCATGAATTCTCTTCAGTACCAGGAGATATTGCATGACAATGTGATGCAGTCCGTCACAAACCTGAGGCTTGGGAGACGTTGGACCTTTCAACAGGACAATGATCCCAAGTATACCTCCAAGTCCACTAGACTAGAGCATGGTTGCAGATTAAAGGCTGGAACATTTTGGAGTGGCCATCGCAGTCACCAGACTTAAATCCGATTGAGAACCTCTGGTGGGACTTAAAGAAAGCAGTTGCAGTGCGCAAGCCTATGAATGTGACTGAAGGTGGAAGCGGCGGTGGAGGAGGAGGTAGCCAACACAGCAGGTTTTGGTTTTTAATTGATTTATTTTTTTAATTGGGGTAAACCCCAAAATAGTGAGATAGATATAGGGTTGCTACCTCATCCCTTTAAACCTGAACACAGAGTAATTACACAGGTTCTGGGGCTAATTTAATGTCGATAAGGCACCAAGTGAGTTTAATTAGCAGCACCTTAATCAGCCAGAGAACCTGTGTAATTTATATGTTTTTGCTTTGAAAGGCATGAGATGGCAACCCTAGAAAGATCAGAAAAAAAACAATGGTTGGGTAAGGCCGGCCCGGTGTCTATTCCGCACAAGGTACGGACAAGTCCTGTGGGATCCATGCCTGGTTCATTTTAATGAATGTGAGCTTGTCCACATTGGCTCTGGACAGGCAGCTGCGCTTGTCTGTGATAACGCCCCCTGCCGTGCTAAATACACGTTCAGACAATACACTGGCCGCAGGGCAGGCCAGCACCTCCAAGGCGTAAAGGGCAAGCTCAGGTCATGTGCCCAATTTGGAGACCCAGAAATTTAAGGGGGCATAGCCATCATTCACTACGTGTAGGCGTGTGCACTGCTCCACCATGTTGCTGAAATGCTGCCTCCTGCTAAAACGTTCCATATCAGCTGGTGGTGCTGTTTGTTGTGGCGTGGTGACAAAGCTTTTCCACATTTCGGCCATGCTAACCCTGCCTTCTGAGGTGCTGCTGGTGCCCCTGCTGCGTTGGCGACCTCTTCCTCTGCCTTCGCCTTCTGCTTCCACTGTGCCCCCGCTGCCAGGTGGGAATTGCACCAGCAGCGCATCTACCAGCGTGCGCTTGTACTCGCGCATCTTGCGTTCACGCTCCAGTGAGGGGATTAAGGACGGTACATTGTCCTTGTAACGGGGATCCAGCAGCGTGGCCACCCAGTATTCAGCACCTGTTATAATGTGTGAAACACGCCGGTCGTTGCATAGACACTGCAGCATGTAATTGCTCATGTGTGCCAGGCTGCCCAGAGGCAACGAACAGCTGTCCTCTGTGGGAGGTGTATCATCTGTGTCCTCTATATCCCCCCCCCCCCCAGCCACGCACCAGTAATGGCCATGAGCTGGTCTGGATGCCATCCTGCTGTGAACATGGTTCCTCATCCTCCACCGCGTCATCCTCCAGAACTGTGCCCTTGCTGGACAATTGTGTACCTGGCCTTTGTTGGTGCACAAACCCACCCTCGGAGCCACTTGTGAATGACTGCCCTGAAAGCCTTGGAAATGATCCCGATTCCTCCTGTGCCACATCCTCTTCCATCATCGCCCGTAGCCTTTTTTCAAGGAGGCATAGAACTGGGATAGTCACGCTGAGAGCGGCGTCATTGGCACTGGCCATGTTGGTGGAGTACTCAAAACAGCGCAACAAGCACACAGGTCTCGCATGGAGGCCCAGTTATTGGTGGTAAAGTGGTTCTGTTCCGCAGAGCGACTCACGCGTGCGTGCTGCAGCTGGAACTCCCACTATCGCCTGCTGCTGCTCGCACAGTCTAGCCAGCATGTGCAAGGTGGAGTTCCACCTTGTGGGCACATCACATATGAGGCGAAGTCCGAAGTTGAGCTGCCAGGCGAGCAGCAGCAGGGTGAGAACGCCGAAAGTGCGCACAGACGGCCCGCATTTTCTGCAGCAGCTGTGGCATATCGGGGTACGTTTTCAGGAAACTCTGCACCACCAAATTCAGCACATGCGCCAGGCAAGGGATGTGCGTCAAACCGGCTAGGCCCAGAGCTGCTACGAGATTTTGCCGTTTATCGCACACCACCAGGCCCGGCTTGAGGCTCACTGACGCCAACTACTCATCGGTCTGTTGTTCCATGTCCCTCCACAACTCCTGCGCGGTGTGTGGCTTTTCCCCCAAACAGGAAAGTTTTAAAACTGCCTGCTGGCGTTTACCCATGGCTGTGCTGAAGTTGGTGGTGAATTTGTTATGCTGACTGGATGAGGAGGCGGTAGAGGATGAGGAAGCGGAGTAGAAGGAGTTGGGAACAGGAGGCAAACTGAAGCGCCCTGCAATCCTCGGTGGTGGAAGGACATGCGCCAAACTGCTATCCGCCTCAGGCCCAGCCGCCACTACATTTACCCAGTGCGCTGTTAGAGAGATATAACGTCCCTGACCGTGCTTACTGGTCCACGTATCCGTAGTTAGGTGGACCTTGGCACGGATGGCGTTGCGCAGTGCACACCTGATTTTGTCCCCCACTTGGTTGTGAAGGGATGGCTCGCCTGGAAAAGTAGTGGCGGCTGGGCACGACGTACTGTGGGACAGCCAATGCCATCAGGCTTTTAAAACTCTGCGTCTCCACCAGACGGAATGACAGCATTTCGAAGGCCAGTAATTTTGAAATGCTGGCATTCAGGGCCAGGGATCGCAGGTGGGTAGAGGGGTACTTCCTCTTACGCTCCAGTGTTTGGGAGATGGAGAGCTGAATGCTTCCATGGGACATTGTGGAGATATTTGGTGACCCGGGTGGTAGTGTTGCTTGTCGGTCCTCTAATTGAAGGGTGGCACTGTCACTACAGAGGTGGATGAAGAGGCAGAGAGGCCCGAGACTGATGCAGAAGAGGAAGCAGGAGGAGCCAGAGACCTTTCTTGGTTTTTGAGGTGTCTACTCCACTGCAGCTTGTGCTTTGCACTTAGATGCCTGGTCATGCAGGTTGTGCTCAGGTTGAGAACGTTTATGCCTCGCTTCAGGCTCTGATTGCACAACGTGCAAACCACGCGTGTCTTGTCAGCACATTGTGTGAAGAACTGCCACGCTAGGGAACTCCTTGGACCTGGCTTTGGTGTGCTCGGTCCCTTGCTGCGTTGGGTAGTAGCAGGCATACTGTCTAGGGGACGGACGCTTTGCTTTGGCACCATGCTCCCTCTTTTGCTATGCTGGTGGCTCTGTGCAACCACCGCCTCTTCCTCCGAACTACATGGGTCACCTGCATGAGGTTGATTCCATGTCGGGTCGAGGACGTCATCGTCCTCCACATCATCTTCCACCCAGTCTTCACCACTGCCCTCCTTGTCGGTCTGCACAATTGCAAAAGCACCAGCAGTTGGCAACTGTGTTTCATCATCCAAGACGTGCTGTGATGGTCCCCCCATGTACTCATCTTGAAATATAAGTGGTTGGGCATCGGTGCACTCAATCTCTTCCCCTTCTGGGGCTGGGCTAGGTGGATGGCCCTGGGAACACATGCTAACAGACTCATCAAAAAGAAGAGACTGCTGCATGCTTTGGGGCTCACACTGCTTGGCTGATTTGCAAGGGGGTGAGGTGAAAGACTGATGGTGGACATCGGCTGCAGGCGCCAACTCTGAACTTTCAGCACAAGACTGGTTGGAAAACAATGTGAAGGAACTGGAGGCACTGTCAGCAACCCAATCTACTACCGCCTGTTCTGCTCCTGGCCTCAACATTCGTAGAGCTGGATTAGGCCCGACCAAATACCGCTGCAGGCTCTGTCGGCTACTTGCACCTGAGAAAGGTGTTTCACTTGTGCGTGTAGCCAGGGCTGGTGCAAGGATTTTTGGCACCCTAGGCGAAACCTCATTTTGCCGCCCCCGGCTCCACCCCTGACTCCACCCCCTTTCCCCTGCCCATATAAAGCCTACCTTTTTAATGAAGCGCCCACCAAATGTAGCCCACCAGCACCAATCAATGCAGCCTCACAAGCTCCCATCAAATGCAGCCTCACCAGCGCCCATCAAATGCAGCCTCACCAGCGCCCATCAAATGCAGCCTCACCAGCGCCCATCAAATGCAGCCTCACCAGCGCCCATCAAATGCAGCCTCACCAGCGCCCATCAAATGCAGCCTCTCCAGCGCCCATCAAATGCATCCTCTCCAGCGCCCATCAAATGCAGCCTCTCCAGCGCCCATCAAATGCATCCTCTCCAGCGCCCATCAAATGCATCCTCTCCAGCGCCCATCAAATGCATCCTCTCCAGCGCCCATCAAATGCAGCCTCTCCAGCGCCCATCAAATGCAGCCTCTCCAGCGCCCATCAAATGCAGCCTCTCCAGCGCCCATCAAATGCAGCCTCACCAGCGCCCATCAAATGCAGCCTCACCAGCGCCCATCAAATGCAGCCTCACCAGCGCCCATCAAATGCAGCCTCTCCAGCGCCCATCAAATGCAGCCTCTCCAGCGCCCATCAAATGCAGCCTCACCAGCGCCCATCAAATGCAGCCTCACCAGCGCCCATCAAATGCAGCCTCACCAGCGCCCATCAAATGTAGCCTCACCAGCGCCCATCAAATGTAGCCTCACCAGCGGCCATCAATGAATGTTTGCTTGCTTCCATTCATTCGGGAGTCGGGATACAGACTGATGCTCAGACTGAGTTGCTTGCTGCAGAGAGAAGAGAGTAAGAAAACCAGTGGCCGGGCGCCCCTAAGCAGCAAGGCGCCCTAG
Organism: Rana temporaria; assembly: GCF_905171775.1. Lineage (NCBI taxonomy): Eukaryota > Metazoa > Chordata > Amphibia > Anura > Ranidae > Rana > Rana temporaria. The sequence continues at coordinate 105,767,447 of NC_053496.1, read as the reverse complement.
GCGGCTGCCTAGTTTTCCTAGTGGTAGCACCGGCCCTGCGTGTAGCTGGCACAGATCGACCACGTCCTCTCCCTGTAACAGGAGCTCCACCAGCAGCACCACGACCGCGGCCACGCCCCTTATTTGACGTTTTCCTCATATTTCTCAAATTTAGGGTCTTGCCCTAATTTTGAGAAATTTTTAATACAAAAATAGTGTAATATGGTGAAATAGGCAGAGATTCACCTATATATTTCTCTACCTATAGCAAGAAGCAGGAACCTACCTCTAAACAATGTACTGCACAGACAGTATATCACAGGGGACAGGTGGAGTGCTGGTGGAATGGGCAGAGATTCACCTATATATTTTTCTACTTCTAGCAATAAGCAGGAAGCCAGGAAGCCAGCCCTAAACGGGAGCAGTGTACATAGATTTGATAAGATGGAAAAAGGGACCCGTGAGGCCAATTTCCGAGAGAACAAGCGCAAGCCAATCGAAGCTGACATTGTCAAAAGCTTTCTCCGCCGTCCAGAATGACAGTGGCAAAATTCCCCCCCCCCCCCCCCCCGTGTTGAATCGCATGGTCTAATACCATGTGGATGTTAAGCGAGACTGTCCTTCCTTTTACAAAACCTGACTGTGCTGGGTGTATTAAGGAGGGAATGATATTAGCGAGTCTGGTGGCAACTATTTTAGATAGAATTTTGATATCCAAGTTCAAGAGAGATGGGTCTAAAAGAACCAGGGTCCTTCCCTTTCTTTGAAATCGGTTTCACAATGGCTTGCCAGATGGAAGGTAGTGTCCAGATGTGCTTATATACGTTGAGAAGTACGGGCTCAAAGGTTTGATGGAGGGTCCTATAGAATTCTCCTGAGAGGCCGTCGAGGACTGGGGCCTTACCAAGGGCAGAATGTTTGATGGCGGAGGAGACCTCTGAGGAGGATATAGGAAGGAGTGGCTAAAGGGAGTTTGGCTTTGTCTAAAAACCTGTCGGCAATGCTGAGGTCAATGGAATCTTTTGTATAAAGGGAAGAGTAAAACGCATGCATGATTTTATTAACCTCTTGCAGCGTCTTTTTAATGGAACCGGAAGAATCCCTGAGGGATGTGATGTGTGTAGGTTTGTATGGGCCTTTGCACAGTCTAGCTAGGAGCTTGCCCGTTTTTGTTTCCAAACTTATAGAGGTGCGCGTGGACATGGCTTGTTTAGAAAGTTCCATCATATCATCATGGAAGTGTCATCATATCAGCCCAAGTGTCAAAAACATTTTTGGCGTTGCGCCATTCCTCTTTATTTCTAGTGGAATCAGAAGCAGCCAGGGTAAGTTGTGCTGTTTTGAGTTGGAGGCTAGCTGCCTTGTAGCTGGCCAGAGAATGCTTTTTGTAGGAAGAAGCATAAGATATGATTCTTCCCCATAAATACGCCTTTCCGGCATCCCAGTACAGATTGGGATTAGAGACCTGAGCGGAGTTTGCTTCAGCGTACTCCCTCCATGCCCCATCTATAAAGGACTGGAAGTCCGCGTTTTTGTATAGGTAGGATGGGAATCGCCACATACGATCATTAGAATTAGGAGTCCTGTCTTTTAAGGTAATAGATATTGGCGCGTGGTCAGAAATTGCTATTTCATGTATTTCAGTTTCAGAGATCCAAGGAATCGCATTGTCCATACCGAAAAAAAATATCGATTCTCGTTAAACGCCTTATGGGTGATGGAGTAAAATGTGTACTCTCTGTCCAGGGGGTAAGAGAGTCGCCACAGGTCAGTAAAATGGAGAGAGTCCATGGTAGAGGCTAACTGGGTTTGATCGGAGATTGGTGTGGTTCTAGGCAATTTTTTTTGTGGTCGATCTGTCTTCCAACAAGTGCAAGGTAGAGTTGAAGTCACCTCCGAAAATATGTGGTATGAGGGGGTGTTGTAGGAGTTTGGAAGACAGGTCTTCCAGAAATTGTTTGCCAGGGGAGTTGGGGGCATATATATTAGAGACTAAAAAGTCTCTGTCACCGATTTGGACATGTATGGTGATCTACCCTGGTCATATGTGGTAGTCAAGAGTATATTGCAAGGGAGGCGTTTGTGTATCAAAATAACCCTAGCCTTCCGGCCAACTGCATCGGATCCTAGAACTGAACCCACTCACAATTTTTGCAGGATGGCGGCTTTATCAGCATAATTCAAGTATTTGGCAATGATCGTGCGTGGGGAAGAACGTTCAGGGGTGTAGACCCCCATGCGGTGGGCTCTGTCAACCGTGCAAGGTCCGGGTATACCCAAAGCTTCAGGTATGCGATTTGAACAGAAATCCACTAGGGAGGAGGACTTTTGCATGACATATTGGTTAGTTTTATCATGAGCCTCTTCAAATGCCTGAGCCTTGTAAAGGTCTTCCTCTAAGCTGGCAATTTTGTCTTCAGCCTCATTAAGACGAGAGGTATGCTCAATTAGTTCCTTTTTGATTAACTGCATTCCTGCTGTGACTGCCCTTTCCACAGAGGCAAAAATGGTGGGGGCCAGAATCGCTGCTACAGCCTGAGCTATAAGATCTATTTCAGTGCTATCCCTCTGAAGTTATAGAGGGGGCTAGAATGGAGGTGCAGTCTGGTGTGATGGAGAGGGCTGCCGCTTACCTCCATGTCAGGTGCGTCCAGGCTGCATTTGGAGCAGATTTGCGGCAGGGGTAGCGGGAGCTGAGGAGATTACAGCTTCCCCATGAGGCACCTGACCCAGAAGTGATTTATTTATCTTGACAGCAACAGCGTTTGCTCCCACGATATATAAAGCCGTGACTCCAGTGCTGTAGGAGGTGATTTCACCACCACAGTTAAAAAAGAGCATATATGCCGAAGCATGGGGGCATTAGGGGGCGGAAGAGCGATTTTTTTTTTTTTTTTTTTTTTTTTTTTTTTTTTTTTTTTTTTCCCAGAGCGTCTTTCAGGACAGCACCTCGAGAGATAGTGGCTCCTCCCTCTCCAACAGGAAACACCTTCACTTCAAACTTTAAAGGGAGGCTCCTCCCAGCACACTTCAGTTTTTGTGTTTCCTCCGACCCGGAGGGAACATCTTCCAGGGAGTTCTTAGAGGTCCAGGGAAGCCCTGGATTACTCCGTTTTTTTCATACCTTTTTACAGGCTAAGAGCCTGGGAGACTCCGCTCCCCGAGCTACCCGTTCGGCGACGGTAGTAGCCGGGTTTCCCCTTCCATACATCCGGGGTTCCGGGTGCTGCGGGCGAGGTGTGCTCAGTGGGGCCACAAACAGCTGGGGATGGCGCCGGGCGGCCGCGCGCGCGATTCGCGCCATTCTGTTTACAGCGCGGGCCGATGCGTCATTTCCGGCGCGCCGGCCAGGAAGGGGCGGAGCGGGAGCTGGTGCCGATTTCCGGTCCGGCGCAACGGCGCTATAGGTCTCCGGAAGCCGGTCAGTGAAGCCACGAGTGAAGCGCTGGTATTCTGCGATGGAGACAGCAGAGAATCCAGCGGTGGGGACAGGCACAGGCACCAGCAAGACCTCGGCAGGAAGCAGCACAGTGAGTGTTTTTTCTTCCTTGTGAGTTCTGCCTTTTTTCCTTTTTTCTGTCAGGTGGATGGTCAGTCTCAATCTTTTTTTCTCCCCCCCCAGTGGCTTGGGGGCCTGTCTGGGCACTGGTTGACCTTTATTTTTCCTAGTGCACCTATTATGGGGGTCCATAAGTGTGAACAGGGTTCCTCACTAAGGTCTCCCTGCCTTCTCTTCCCTGTTTTCCTTGCAGGCTAAGTCTGACACTAGAAGGAGATGTCCATCATGTAAAACTAAGATGAGTGACAGCTGGAAGAAGGCACTTTGTAAACCATGCATTGATTCTTTAATACAGGAGGAGTCAGCCGCTATGCGGGATGAACTGATTTCCTCAGCAAAGAAAGAACTACTGTCCACATTTCAGTCCTTACATGAGTCATTAGTTCCGCCTCCCACCCCTCTAGCCTCCACTTCCCAATCCTCTCAGGATTCAGTGTCAGTACCGGAACTGATTTTGGGAACAGTTGACGCAGGTCCCAGGGAAGGGGGCTCAGGTACCAGACAGCGAGGACTCAGAGGAGTCAGAAGGGGAGTCTGTGGGGCACCCCTCAAAATTTAAACTATCCCTGGAGGAAGTGGACGGCTTAATCAGGGCTATCCATTTAACTCTAGGCCTGAGTGAGGAAAAAAGGGATCTAACCTTGCATGACCGCATGTATGCGGGTCTGGGTGAGTCAAAGGGGCGGGTCATTCCGGTCCATTCAGTGATTTCTGAGACCATAGTTAGAGAATGGCAGGACCCAGAGAAAAAACCCTTTTTCCCTAAAGCACATAGGCGCTTTCCCTTTGAGGAAGATCAAACAGCAGTTTGGAATAAAGTCCCAAAACTCGATGCGGCTTTCTCGCAAGTATCTAGGTCCACGGACCTAGCCTTTGAGGACATGGGCGTTCTAAGGGACCCCATGGATAAGCGCATGGATCTCCTCCTCAAAAGATCTTGGCAGTCAATCATGAATGGTTTAAAGCCCGCCATGGCCACAACCTGTGTTGCCCGGAATCTAGAGTTCTGGACAAATCAGCTGAAGAATCATATTTCGGCTGATTCGTCGAAAGAGGAGATTCTGGAATCATTTTCTACTCTGACCGCGGCAGTAGCCTACATTGCAGATGCCTCAGTGGAGGCCATTAAGATGTCAGCAAGGTCAGCGGCCCTGGCAAATTCGGCCAGGAGAGCGCTTTGGCTAAAAACCTGGCCAGGGGATGCGGCATCAAAGAACAAGCTTTGCGGTATCCCTTTCTCAGGAGATCTCCTATTTGGTCCAGACTTAGATAGTATCCTGGATAGGACCGCAGATAGGAAGAAATCTTTCCCGGTCAAAAGGCAAAGGCAGCCCCCTAGACGTTTTTTTCGTCAGCAAAGGGCACAAGATAAGGGCAACAAACCCCAAGGGGACAGGAGAGGTTGGGTACAGAAAGCCAAAGAAAAAAAGGGAATCCTTTTCAATCCTCCTGCACAGCCCCAAAAAACGCAATGACTCGGCGTCCCGGGTTGGCGGAAGATTACAAAAATTTCTTCCGCGATGGTCAGAGATAACCACCAATCAGTACATTCTGACCACCCTGTCCCGGGGTTACGAGATAGTTTTCAGAAACTCCACCCCAAAGATTTCTGGTGACAAATCTCCCGAAGGATCCAGCAAAATCCCTGGCCATGAAATCCTCTTTAAGGGAGTTAAGGCAGCAGGGGGTAATAATAGAGGTACCTCAGGCAGAGCAAGGCCTGGGTTTCTACTCCCATATTTTCCTGGTAAGGAAACCGACAGGAAAATTCAGGATGATCCTAAACCTGAAACCCTTAAACAGGTCAGTCAGGTACAGGAGGTTCAAAATGGACTCTATTTTCTCGGTCCGGAATCTATTGACGCCAGGTTGCTTCATGGCGTCGATAGATTTGAGGGATGCCTACCTGCACATCCCGATCTCTCCGCGATCCCAAAGATACCTCAGGTTTGCGGTAAGGAGAGGGGGGATAGTTCAGCACCTGCAGTACAGGGCTCTGCCTTTCGGGCTCTCATCCTCACCCCGGGTGTTTACCAAGGTGATGGCGGAAGCCTTGGCCCCGCTGCGGCTGCAGGGAGTAGCAGTGGTCCCATATCTAGACGACCTGCTATTTTTTTGCCTCGTCAAGGGAAAAATTACTGATAGACTTGGCCACGGCTCAAACTCACCTGGAGTCCCTGGGATGGATCCTGAACCTTCAGAAATCCTCATTGGTACCTGCTCAGGATATTCTGTTTCTAGGATTTCAGGTGAACTCTCTGAGCCAAAGTATATTTCTGCCCCAAGAAAAAAAGATCAAGGTCCACGAGACAATCTCTCGACTTCAGTCCAATCAACCCATATCCATAAGGCAAATAATGGCGGCGTTAGGACTATTAACCTCAACCATGCCTGCAATCCAGTGGGCAAGGCTGCACTTTCGGTGCCTACAAAGTTTTCTGTTAAGGTCATGGGATCACAACCTCAATTCCCTGGACAATCTAGTAAAGATTCCATCTCGGGTAAAAAGATCCCTATATTGGTGGAAGGACCAGAGGGTTCTCTCGAGAGGTCTGGAGTCGTCCTTTCCAGTGGGGGAAAGGATAACGACAGATGCCAGTGCCTGGGGATGGGGAGCCCATTTGGGAAAGAACTTTGTTCAGGGCCGATGGTCAAAGGAGGAGTCAGCTCGATCCTCGAACTGGAGGGAGTTGAGAGCAGTCTCATTAGCTCTAGAGAGGTTTGCTCCGGATCTACTAGACCAACATGTCCAGGTGTTGACGGACTAGGCTACGGCTGTAGCGTATCTGAACAGGCAGGGGGGCACCAGAAGCAAGCCCCTGCTGATGTTGGCCGAAAGCACTCTGTTATGGGCAGAAAAAAATCTGCGATCCCTCTCGGCGGTACACCTGAAGGGATCCCTGAATGGGGTGGCAGATTTTCTGAGCAGGCGTCAGGTTCAGGAGTCGGAGTGGTCTCTAAACCCCGAAGTCTTTGCAGAAATAGTCAGCAAGTGGGGTCAACCAGAGGTGGACTTATTTGCTTCGAGAGAACTCCCAGGTACCTCTGTTTTTTTTCTCTAAACAGACTGGAGGGCTCCTTAGGGGTAGATGCCCTGGCGCATCCCTGGGGATTTCGCCTCTCCTTCGCTTTCCCCCCGTTCCAACTGATTCCACTAGTCCTGAGAAAGATTCAGAAGGAGGGAGTCCCAGTAATCCTGATTGCTCCGTTTTGGCCCAAGAGACCATGGTTCTCAACACTCCTAAGCATGGCTACAAGACCATGTTGGCACCTACCTTGCAGGTCAGATCTTCTGAATCAGGGTCCAGTGTGTCATCCGGACGTATCCAGGCTCTCCCTTTCAGCTTGGTTTCTGAAAGAAAGATCCTAGAGGATAAGGGGTTTTCAGATCGGTTAGTGTCTACCCTATTAAATAGCAGGAAGAAGGTCACAAGAGCCATCTACGCTAAGGTTTGGAGAGTATTTACGTCCTGGTGTCACACTGCTAACATGGAACCTAGCAGCTTGAAGGCCATCCTAGAATTTTTGCAAAACGGAGCAGATATGGGGTTAGCGGTCAGCACTCTGAAAGTGCAAGTATCCGCCTTGGCAGTCTTCCTAGAAAGATCAATAGCCTCCGAACCGTTGGTATCAAGGTTCTTTAGAGCCCTCTCGAGGGCTAGGCCGCCACAGGTCAGGGGTTTCCCGAAGTGGGATTTGTCAATTGATTTGAAAGCTTTAGCTGAAAAGCCTTTTGAACCTTTGTGTGATGCTTCTCTTAGAGATGCTACCTTGAAGGTTCTTTTCTTGGTCGCTATCACCTCAGCTCGTAGGGTGAGCGAACTACAGGCCCTGTCAATAAGGGAACCGTTTTTTTCTTTATTTTCGGATAGGGTTGTGCTTAGAACAGACCCAAAATTCTTACCAAAGGTAGCCTCAGCAGCCAATCGCGCTCAAGAGATTGTACTACCTACATTTTGTTCAAACCCCTCGGGGGAAAAAGAATCGTTTTTTCACATGTTAGATGTGAGAAGGGCTCTGTTATGCTACCTTAAAATAACAGAGTCCTTCAGACACTCAGATTCACTATTTGTTTTGTTTGGGGGCAAAAGAAGGGGCCATCCAGCCTCAAAGGGCACGATAGCCAGATGGTTAAAGCTAGCCGTCAGGGAGGCCTATTTGCATGCAAAGATTGTCCCACCAGATGGGATCTGTGCCCATTCTACACGAGCGCTTGCGACCTCATGGGCAGAGAGAGCTGGTGCCACCCCGGAACAAATCTGCAGGGCGGCGACATGGTCAAGCTTTAACACGTTTATACGGCATTATAGATTGGACCTTATTTCTGCCAAGGACCAAGCATTTGGCAGAAAGGTCCTACAAGCTGTTGTCCCGCCCTAAGGTGGTAAGTCTCTGGTATCCTCTCGAGGTGCTGTCCTGAAAGACGCTCTGGGAAAAAGCAAGTTAGGCTTACCGGTAACTTGTTTTCCAGAAGTCTTTCAGGACAGCAGCAACCCGCCCGTTTGAGATACTTGTTAAATGTGCCATGCTGTGATTAACCTATGTGTTTATATGTTCCAGCCGGGGCCGGAGGTTTCTCGGTAACAACTGAAGTGTGCTGGGAGGAGCCTCCCTTTAAAGTTTGAAGTGAAGGTGTTTCCTGTTGGAGAGGGAGGAGCCACTATCTCTCGAGGTGCTGTCCTGAAAGACTTCTGGAAAACAAGTTACCGGTAAGCCTAACTTGCTTTTTTTTTTTTTTTTGCTTCTAATGCCGCGTACATACGGTCGACATTCTGACGGAGGCTTGCCCATGGAAAAGTCCGACCGTGTGCGCCTGGCATAACTTTTTTGCGGGAGGATGCCCCCATGCTTGGGGTATATATATTTCAGGCACAGGTTGCGTTAAATGTTTTATTTTTGACTATTTGCTTTGCAGGTATGGTATGATCTTACTGTTCTACTGTAATGTTACTTTGTTTTAATGTTAACCATCATTTGCTTAGCACAGGGATCCTCAAACTACGGCCCTCCAGCTGCTGTAGAACTACACATCCCATGAGGTATTGTAACAAACTGACATTCACAGACATGACAAGGCATGATGGGAATTGTAGTTCCTGAACAACTGGAGGGCCGTAGTTTGAAGACCCATGGCTTAGCAGGTACGCCATTCAGTTGCAGCGCGGATTTATTTAGCTTGACAGCAACAGCGTTTGCTCTCAGGATACATAAAGCCGCGACTCCAACGCTGTAGGAGGCGATTTCACCACCACAGTTAAAAAAAGAGCATATATGCCGAAGCATGAGGGCATTGGGGGTGGAGGAGCGTTTTTTTATTTTTTTGCCCGCTCCTAATGCCGCATACATACTGTATGGTCGAAAAGTCTGACCGTGTATGCACCATAACTTTTTTTGCCGCGTACATGCGGTCAAAATTCAGACGGAGGCTTGCCCGTGGAAAAGTCTGACCGTGTGTGCGCAGCATAACTTTTTTGTGGGATAATACCCCCATGCTTCGGCATATATAACTGGTGCATGTATGCCCATCATTAGAAGTGGGTGGATTAATAAAGGAATTCTAATGGTGGGCATACCCACCGATCAATCTTTTTTCGTTCAGCCAACAGGCTGCATGAAAAAAAAAAAGATTACAATACATGTCCAACAAGAACCATCAACGTACTGGTATGTTGCTGGACTTTGGTTATACCAGAATGATGCCTGTGGGTTTAGGTATCATCTTGGTATCATTCTTTTCAGCCAGCGGTCAGCTTTCATGTAAAAGCAATCCTAGTGGCTAATTGGCCTCTAGACTGCTTTTACAAGCAGTGGGAGGGAATGTTCCCCCCCCCCCCCGGAAATAAACAGCGCCATTGGGAAAGCATTTTATCACACCGATCTTGCTGTGGTCAGATGCTTTGAGGGCAGAGGAAAGATCTAGGGTCTAATAGACCCCATTTTTTTTTCAAAAAAAAGTACCTGTCACCAACTATTGCTATCATAGGGGATATTTACATTACCTGAGATAACGATAGAAATGGTAAAAAATAAATAAAAAGGAAGGCACAGTTTACAAATAATATAAAAAAGCTTAATAAATAATAAAAAAATTAAAAAATAAATCATCCCTGCTCTTGCGCAAAGGCGAACGCAAGCGTCGGTCTGGAGTCATATGTAAAAAGCAATTGCATCATGCATGTGTGGTATCACCGCAAAGGTCAGATCGAGGGCAGTAATTTTAGCAGTAGACCTCCTTTGTAAATCTAAGGCTTTTAAAAATGTGTGTAGTTTGTCGTCACTGCACGTTTGTGAGCAATTTTAAAGTATGTCGTGTTTGGTATCCATGTACTCTGCCTAAGATCATCTTTTTATTTCATCAATAATTTGGTAAATATCGTGTGTTTTAGTGTTTGAAAAATCGATGCGCAAATACTGTGTGGGAAAAAAAATGCAACAGCCACCAGTTAATCTGTAGGGCCTTTGCTTTAAAAAAATATATAATGTTTGGGGGTTCAACTTAACTTTCTTGCAAAAAAAAAAAAAAATTCATGTAAACAAAGTGTCAAAGGGCTTTGTCTTCAAGTGGTTAGAAGAGTGGGTGATGTGTGACATAAGCTTCTAAATGTTGTGCATAAAAAGCCAGGACAGTTAAACCCCCCCCCTCCCAAATGACCTTATTTTGGAAAATAGACACCCCAAGCTATTTGCTGAGAGGTATGTCGAGTCCATGGAATAATTTATATTTTGACACAAGTTGCGGGAAAAATACATTTTTTTTTTTTGCGCAAAGTTGTCACTAAATTATATATTGCGCAAACATGCCATGGGCATATGTGGAATTACACCCCAAAATACAGTTGCAATCAAAAGTATGTGAACCCCTTTGGAATGATATGTATTTCTGCACAAATTGGTCTTAAAATGTGATCTGATCTTTATCTAAGTCACAACAATAGACAACCACAGACTGCTTAAACTAATAACACACAAATAATTAAATGTTGCCATGTTTTTATTGAACACACCATGTAAACAATCACAGTGCAGGTGGAAAACATATGTGAACCCCTAGACTAATGACCTCTCCAAGAGCTAACTGGAGTCCAATTAATGAGATGAGATTGGAGGTGGTGGTTACAGCTGCCCTGCCCTATAAAAAAAAAAACACACACACCAGTTCTGGATTTGCTTTTCACAAGAAGAATTGCCTGATGTGAATGATGCCTCGCACAAAAGAGCTCTCAGAAGACCTACAATTAAGAATTGTTGACTTTCATAAAGCATCTCCAAAAGCCTTGCTGTTCATCAGTCCACGGTAAGACAAATTGTCTATAAATGGAGAAAGTTCAACACTGCTGCTGCTCTCCGTAGGAGTGTCTGTCCTGTAAAGATGATTGCAAGAGCATTGCGCAGACTGCTCAATGAGGTGAAGAAAAATCCTAGAGTGTCAGCTAAAGACTTACAAAAGTCTCTGGCATACGCTAACATCTCTGTTAGCGAATCTACGATACGTAAAACACTAAACAAGAATGGATTTCATGGGAGGATGCCACAGAGGAAGCGACTGCTGTCCAAAAAAAAACATTGCTGCACATTTACAGTTTGCACAAGAGCACCTGGATGTTCCACAGCAGTACTGGCAAAATATTCTGTGGACAGATGAAACCATAGTTAGTGTTGTGTGTTTCTTCCAAACAACTTATGTGTGGGGGGGAAAAGAGGCACAGCACACCAACATCAAAACCTCATCCCAACTGAAGTATGGTGGTGGGGGCATCATGGTTTGGGGCTGCTTTGCTGCGTCAGGGCCTGGACGGATTGCTTTTATCGAAAGAAAATGAATTCCCAAGTTTATCAAGACATTTTGCAGGAAAATTTAAGGCCATCTGTCCACCAGCTGAAGCACAACAGAAGATGGGTGTTGCAACAGGACAACGACCCAAAGCATAGAAGTAAATCAACAGAATGACTTAAACACAAGAAAATACGCCTTCTGAACTGTAGGGCCCCGTACACACGAGAGGATCGATCCGCTGGAATTGATCCGCGGACCGGCTCCAGCGGATAGATCCCCTGGTGTGTACGATCCAGCGGATCTGTTTCCGCGGATTTTTGTCCCCAGGGATAGATTTCCAGCGGATCAAAATTTCTTGACATGCTAAGAAATCGATCCGCTGGAATCCAGTCCAACGGATTGATCCGCTGGTCTGTACAGACTCACCGGATCAATCCGTCCGAATCCATCCACCGCATGCGTCGTAATGATTCGACGCATGCGTGGAATTCCTTATATGACAGCGTCGCGCACGTCGCCGCGGCGACGGCGCGACATGTCACCGCGGATGGAATTCCGCTGGGATTTTGATCTCATGGTTAGTACAACCATGAGATCAAAATCCGCCAGAGGATTTATCCGTGGAAACGGTCCCCCGGACCGTTTCCGCGGATAAATCCTCTCGTGTGTACCCGGCCAAACAGTTCTGTAAAGAGGAATAATCAAGAATTACTTCTTACCGTTGTGCACGTCTGATCTGCAACTACAGGAAACGTTTGGTTGAAGTTATTGCTGCCAAAGGAGGTTAAACCAGTTATTAAATCCAAGGGTTCACATACTTTTTCCACCTGCACTGTAAATGTTTTCAGGCGTCTCAAACTGGCGGCCCTCCAGCTGTTGCAAAACTACAAGTCCAACGAGGCATTGCAAGAATGACGGTTGCCAGCATGACTCCCACAGGCAGAGGCATAATGGGACTTGTAGTTTTACAACAGCTGGAGGGCCACCAGTTTCAGACCCTTGGTTTACATGGTGTGTTCAATAAAAACATGGTAACATTGAATTCTTGGGTGTCCGTTTAATAAACTGTGAATTTTTTTTCTCAGTTCAGTTCACGGCAGTTCTCAGGAGGAAAATTATCTCCTCTGCAGCCTGTTTAATAAACTGAGAACTTCAGTTCTCAGATGGTGAACAGAGGTGAAGTTTTGCCTGTAATCTCGTGAGATATTGTGAGATTATGGTGCAGTCGAGTTCAAAAAGTGAAACAAAGTTTAAAAGAACATGTAATTAATGTTTTCAGACATGTGATAGAGAGATTATATATATATATATATAATCACGTGTGTTATCTCCTGTGTATATATACGTGTGTGTGTGTGTGTGTGTGTGTGTGTGTGTGTATATGTATATGTGTAATATATATATATATATATATATATATATATATATATATATATATATATATATATATATATATAATATATAAATACACACATATATATACCGGATTTATATATATGTATATATATATATATATATATATATATATATGTATACATATACAGTATATATGTATATTTACACAAATACATGAATATATATATATATATATATATATATATATATTCATATGTTTGTGTATACATATATATAAATACTGTGGCCCGGATTCAGATATGAGATACGACGGCGTATCTCCTAATACGCCATTGTATCTCTGAGTGCGGGCCGTCGTATCTATGCGCCTGATTCAGAGAATCAGTTACGCATAGATTTCCCTAAGATCCGACTGGCGTAAGTGTCTTACACCGTCGTATCTTAGGCTGCATATTTACACTGGCCGCTAGGTGGCGCTTCCCTCTAGTTACGCGAGGAATATGCTATAGTTACCCCTGCTATATGAGGCGTAGCTAATGTTAAGTATGGCCGCCGTTCCCGTGGGATATTTTGCGGACGGCGCATGCGCCGTTAAAAAAAACGTCAACGCGGGGTCATCTAAAATTTAAATAAAACACGCCCACAACATCCCCATTTGAATTAGGCGGGCTTACGCCGCCACACATACGTTACGCCGCCGTAACTAAGGGCGCAAGTTCTTTCTGCATATGGAACTTGCGCCCAAAGTTACAGCGGCGTAACCTATCTAAGATACGTTACGCCCACCCATAGATAGAGCATTCTATCTGAATCCGGACCTGTGTGTATATATGTGTGTGTGTGTGTGTGTGTGTGTGTATATACATATATAAATACTGTATGTGTGTGTGTGTGTGTGCATACATATATAAATACTGTGTGTGTGTGTGTGTACATACATACATACATACATACATACATACATACATACATACATACATACATACATACATACATACATACATACATACATATGTGTATGTATATATCGAGATATTCATCTCTTCAGTGGACGGTCCGGTACACGATAACGGCGGTCTCCGCGGCGGATTCGCCGTGAGATCGCCGTTATCGGTGGCGGGAGAGGGCCCCCCCCCCCTCCCGCGCCCTCCGCCGCCTACCGTAGCGGCGGAGGCAATCAGGACCGTTCGGCTGGTGAGCGGGGACGAGACTGAAGGAAAAATCTCCTTCGCCCGTCCCCATAGCTCTGCTGGGCGGAAGTGACGTCAAAACGTCAGTCCCGCCCAGCGTCTTAAAGCAACATTTATTTATTTTTGTCATTTGAAAAAATGACATTTCCAATATTTTTTTTTTTTTTTTTTTTTTTGCATTTAAGCCTAAATATGAGATCTGAGGTCTTTTTGACCCAAGATCTCATATTTAAGAGGACCTGTCATGCTTTTTTCTATTACAAGGTATGTTTACATTCCTTGTAATAGGAATAAAAGTGATAATTTTTTTATTTCAGTGTTACAAATTGTAAAATAAATAAAAATAAATGCGAACGTATACGCGAGTAGCGCCCGCATATGAAAACGGTGTTCAAACCACACAAGTGAGGTATCGCCGTGATCGTTAGAGCGAGACCAATAATTTTAGCCTTAGGCCTACTCTGTAACTCAAAAAATGCAACCTGTAGAATTTTTTAAACATAGCCTATCGAGATTTTTATGGGTAAAAATTTGACGCCATGCCACGAGCGGGCGCAATTTTTAAGCGTGACATGTTGGGTATCATTTTACTCGGCGTAACATTATCTTTCACAATATATAAAAAAATTGGGCCAAATTTATTGTCTTATTTTTTTATTTAAAAAAGTGAATTTTTTCCAAAAAAAGTGCGCTTGTAAGACCGCTGCGCAAATACGGTGTGACAAAAAGTATTGCAATGACTGCCATTTTATTCTCTAGGGTGTTAGAAAAAAATATATAATGTTTGGGGGTTTTAAGTAATTTTCTAGCAAAAAAAAATGTTTTAGTCTCGTAAACACCGAATCTGAAAAACAGGCTCGGGGCTAAGGCTGGGTTCACACTACTATACTACTTTCATCCTACTTTGCTCTGCTACATTGGTCCTACATTTATCCTACATTGGTCCTACATCAATCCTACTTTCATGAACAGGATACTACTTTGGTCCGACTTCAATGATATTCAATGGGCCTGAAGTAGGATCAATGTAGGACCAAAAGTAGTACAGGGAGCATTTTCAAAGTCGGACCGACTTGTGTAGGACGCTACAAGACACTCTCATAGGGAAACATTGAACACAGAGCAAAGTAGGATGAAAGTAGTGTAGTAGTGTGAACCCAGCCTTAAGTGGTTAAACGTACACCTTTGTGTGTTATTAGTTTAAGCAGACTGTGATTGTCTATTGGTATAAGGAAGGGAAATGGGATAGGGGAATCTGCGCTAGGTGAAAGCAATAATAAAGCAATTAAGGGTGGGTCCCGGGAGGGACGTCCTGCAGCTGAACACAAATGTTTAGATACAAAAACAAAAAAAACGTATGGAAAAAGACAAAATATAACATCAAGTGTGAAAAGTGTGTCAATAGAATATTTAAATAAATGAATAAACCATGAATGAAAAATTATATAAGTGAAATATAAAAATAACACAATCTAATATGGCAATTATCCTCTGAAGTAAACAGGACTGTTGCAAAAAATAAACATGATGACTAAACCTGTGAAGGTAAGTGATGCCTAAAACAAATGTATTTCTGCAGTGAAGCCAGAGAACCTGTCTCAGTGTTCCAACAAATCAGTGTAAATTATGCCACATAAATAATCACAGTGATGATACAGTGTTTCAATATAAGTCCATGTTTCATGGAAAGTATAAATAAAGTTGAATAAAGGTGAGTAAAATTAAAGAGTCCACAAAGGAGAAAAAGCGAGGGAGGGGTTTTGTAGTCCCCTCAGGTGAAGATGAGTAAAAAAGCAGAAGATCCACCAACAGACCGCAGATGGAAATAGGAGGAAGCAATCCACAGACAATCCAATGTAAAGAGAAATGGAGGCTTACCTTCTCAGGAAGGGTCTAAACAGGCGTGTTGGGATACAAACGTCCCTCAGGCAGTGGAGATGGATCGATATCCTTCACGAATCAAACGTCAGGGTCCACAGCGTCATAGCTCCTCATATGGGTCAGGGATGACAGCACTCAGAGATATGTAGCAACCAGAGGTGTATCATTATCACTGTGATTATTTATGTGGCATAATTTACACTGATTTGTTGGAACACTGAGACAGGTTCTCTGGCTTCACTGCAGAAATACATTTGTTTTAGGCATCACTTACCTTCACAGGTTTAGTTATCATGTTTATTTTTTGCAACAGTCCTGTTTACTTCAGAGGATAATTGCCATATTAGATTGTGTTATTTTTATATTTCACTTATATAATTTTTCATTCAGGGTTTATTCATTTATTTAAATATTCTATTGACACACTTTTCACACTTGATGTTATATTTTGTCTAGCGCTGCACTGTCTTTTTCCATGTGATTGTCTATTGTTGTGACTTGGATGATATTTTATGACCAATTTGTGCAGAAATCCATATCATTCCAAAGGGTTCACATACTTTTTATTGCAACTGTAAATTCTGTTGCTTCTTCTGAGTACGGGGATACCACATGTGAGACTTTTTGGGAGCCTAGCCGCGTACGGGACCCCAAAAACCATTTAGCGCCTTCAGGCTTTCTAAGGGTATACCTTTTATTTGATAAAAAAAAGGAGTACATTTCTTACAATATACAAAACCACATGATGCAGCATGAGGAGATATAAAGAGACAAGGCACAGGTCTGCTTTCTTTTTTGCTTCCTGCTGCATCAGTGCAGATAGTAACGAATATGGACCGTCTGCACGGTCCTATACGGGTGTACATTTTTGATTCCACTCCTCACTACCTATCACAGTTTCGGAGGCCATGGAATGCCCAGATGGCACAACCCCCCCCCCCCCCCAAATGACCCCATTTTGGAAAGTAGACACCCCAAGCTATTTGCTGAGAGGTATGGTGAGTATTTTGCAAATCTTGCTTTTTGTCACAAAGCTTTGAAAATGTAACCACTTGACAGCCGCCTGCCGTCATATGACGTCCTGTCATTTAAAGCCTCTAGGGCGCGCGCCCGTCGCGTCACTGGGAACAAAAAACCGCACAGGCGATCAAATACCACCAAAAGAGAGCTCTATTTGTGGGGAAAAAAGTACGTCAATTTTGTTTGGGAGCCACGTCGCACGACCGCGCAATTGTCAGTTAAAGTGACGCAGTGCCGGAAGCTAAAATCTCGTCTGGGCAGGAAGGGGGTGTAGGTGCACAGTAGGCAAGTGGTAGGCAAGTGGTTAAAAAATACATTTTTTTTTTTCTTCATTTTCAAAAACTAATGAGAGCTGTAAAATACTCACCATGTCTCTCAGCAAATAGCTTGGGGTGTCTACTTTCCAAAATGGGGTCATTTGGGGGGGGTTTCGTGCTATTTTGGCATTTTATGGCCTTTGAAACTGTGATAGGTAGTGAGGAGTGAAATCAAAAATGTGTGCCCTTAGAAATGCTAAAGGCGGTGCTTGGATTTTGGGGCCCAATACGCGACTAGTCTCCCAAAAAGTCCCATACATGTGGTATCCCTGTACTCAGGAGAAGCAGCAGGATGTATTTTGGGGTGCAATTCCACATATAACCATGGCATGAGTGAGCAATATATTATTTAGTGACAACTTTTTGGTGTCTACTTTCCAAAATGGGGTCATTTGGGGGGGGGGGGGGTTTGTACTGCCCTGCCATTTTAGCACCTCAAGAATTGATAGGCAGTCATAAATTAAAAGCTGTGTAAATTCCAGAAAATATACCCTAGGTTGTAGACGCTATAACTTTTGCGAAAACCAATAAATATACACTTATTGCGTTTTTTTTTTTTTAAAGACACGTGGCTGAATACATTTTGGTCTAAATGTATGACTAAAATTGAGTTTATTAGATTTTTCTTATAACAAAAAGTTGAAAATCTTTTTTTTTTTTTTTTTCCAAATTTTCAGTCTTTTTTCTGTTTATCGCAAAAAGTTAAAATCGCAGAGGCAATCAAATACCATCAAAAGAAAGCTCTATTTGTGGAAAGAAAACTACGCAAATTTTGTTTCACATTGTTTCACATTGCATGACGGCCCAATTACCAGTTAACCACTTGCTTACTGGGCACATATACCCCCCTCCTGCCCAGGTGAAATTTCAGCTTTCGGCACTGCGTCGCTTTAACTAACAATTGCGCGGTCGTGCGACGTGGCTCCCAAACAAAATTGACGTCCTTTTTTCCCCACAAGTAGAGCTTTCTTTTGGTGGTATTTGATTGCTTGTGCGGTTTTAATTTTTGCACTATAAACAAAAAAGAGCGACAATTTTGAAAAAAATACAATATTTTTTACTTGTTGCTATAATAAATATCCCAATTTAAAAAAAAATAAAACACTTTTTTTTTCTCAGTTTAGGCCGATCGCAATAAGCGACTGGTTTGCGCAAAAGTTATAGCGCCTACAAAATAGGGGACAGAATTATTATTTTTTTTTTTTTACTAGAAATGGCGGCGATCTGCGATTTTTTTTTTTTATTGGGACTGCAACGTTATGGCGGACACATCGGACACTTTTGACACATTTTTGGCGCCATTCACATTTATACTGCGATCAGTGCTATAAATATGCACTAATTACAGTATAAATGTGACTGGCATTGAAGGGGTTAACACTAGGGGGTGAGGAAGGGGTTAAATGTGTGCCCTATATAGTGTTCTAACTGTAGGTGGAGGGGGGGTGACTGGGGGGGGGGGTGACCGATCTATGTCCCTATGTACAAGGGACACAGATCAGTCTCCTCTCCAGAGACAGCACCGCTGTCTCTGTGTAAAACGGCAATGAGAGATGATCTCATATGTTTACATATGAGATCATCTCTCATTGGCCGCACAGATCGCCTAGCAAACGGCCACTCTGATTGGCCGTTCGCGGCGATCTGTAATTGGCTGTGTCCAAGGGACGCTCTGGAGCGCGCACGGGGAACGCGCAAAGGGGTGGACGTCAATTGACGTCCACTTGGCTTTTCAGGTCTGCGCTGTAGCCGTCATTCGACTATAGCGCGGACCCCTAGTGGTTAAAGCAGCGCAGTGCCAAATTGTAAAAACACCTCTGGTCCTTAGCCTGCATATTGGTCCCGGTCTTAAGTGGTTAAGCTATTTACCGGATACAGAAGTAAGTGTCGGCCAGTACAGGCCCCCAAAAAATTAGCCCACAGGCGTTCACCTGACAGCAAACAACTTTTGTATTTTGTGGCTGGAGGTACATTAGGCATTCACAGGATAAATAAGTGCAGGCCCCAAAAATTAGGCATTCAACTGACAAAAAAAGGCCTTTTATGCCGCTGTATTTACCCTAGACGGGGACCATGAATTGTTATGGGTGGTGGATATTTGTGGCCTGTCATGAGGAATTTGAATCAAACATGGTCTACTGGTCACATTTGTTGAATTCCTCCGAGATCCATGCCTCATTCATTTTTAGAAATGTGAGGTAGTCAACACTATCGTGAGCTAGGCGAGTGCGCTTATCGGTCATGACCCCTCCTGCTGCGCTGAACGTCCTTTCGCACAGGACACTGGACGAGGGGCAAGCCAACAGTTCATTGCAAATTGTGCAAGCTCTGGCCAGAGGTCACGCCTGCCCACCCAGTAGTCCAGGGGTTCATCACTTCTCAGTGCGTCCACATCGGCCTTTAATCCGATGTAGTCGGACACCTGTCGGTCTAGGCGTTCCCTGATGCTGGATCCGGAGGACAGCTGTCGATGGGTCGGAAAGAATGATCTCATATTATTAGTGACCAACACATCTTCAACCCGCCCTCTTCTTGCAGACGCTGTTGGATTGGTACCCGCAACTGTTTCTCTGTGAGTGGAAATTCCTCTGCCAGCACACACAAAAGCAGAATGCAGCATTTCTCGAAGCAAGGCCTGGAAGTGCTGCATTCTGATAGCCCTCTGTGATGGTGGTAACATTTCCGCCATTTTTTCTTTGTACCGGGGGTCTAAGTACGTTGCCACCCAGTACTGGTCCTTGCCCGTTGTGCTTTTTATACGGGGGTCCCTCTTAAAACACTGGAGCATGAAGGCCCCATTTGCACTAAACTGGAAGCGATGTAGTGGCCTGGCTCCTGTTCATCATCCAGGATAATGTCGTCCTCGTTCTCCTCCCCCCCCATCCACAGACAACACCAGGGATCCCAGAAAGGTTTATAGCATGCTCTTCTTGCTCCTCCTCATCCGCCCCGGCATCATTCTCCTCTGACTCCTCTTCAGACCCCCATTGTTGACTTATCTCAGGTGGAGTAGCCCCCCTGGGAATTCATCCAGCATTGCGACTTTCTCATAATCCTGCTCCTCGATGGCTTGAATAATGACACAGCGCAATGCACGCTCCGGAAAGAAGGCATAAGGTACGATGTCACTGATGGCTCCCTGGCTGCGACTGACCAGTTTGGTGATCTCATCAAATGGCTGCAGAAGGCTGCATGAGTCACGCATGAGCAGCCACTGGCACGGTGAAAAAAAAAGCTCCCAGAACCTGTCCTGCCACAGAGTTCGTACAGGTAGTCGTTAGGCTGCTCCAGCAGAAACGTGCAGTTATCAAGCATATACAAGGTTGAGTTCCATCACGTCGGGCAGTCACAAATAAGACGTCTGACGGGCAGGTTGTGTCGCCGCTGAATGTCAGCAAGGCGAGCCATGGGCGTGTAAGATCTTCTGAAGTGGCCTGAGATTTTCCTGGCCTGCCGCAAGACTTCCTGGACCCCAGGATATTTGGCAACGAATCGCTGCACGACCAAGTTCAGGACGTGTGCCATGCATGGCACGTGTGTAATTTTGCCCTGTTCCAGCACGCTCAGCAGATTGGCACCGTTCTCGCACACCACTTTACGAACTGTCAAATTGAGCGGTGTTAGCCACTGATCTGCCTGTGAACGCAAAGCTGAAAGGAGTGCAGGACCAGTGTGGCTCTTGTCTTCCAGGCACAACAGACGCAGCACAGCATGGCAACGTCTCACCTGGCATGTCGAATAGGTTCTGGGGATCTTGGGCGGTGCAGCGTAAGACGGTAGCATCGGAAAAGGAGGAATCCGCCGAGGAGGAGAGGGAGGATGGAGTAGGAGGAGGAGAAGAAGCGGCAGGCCTGCATGCAATCCGTAGCGGTAAAACCAAATCTACATGGGTGCCAGGGGGGTACATGCTTGACGGCCGTCAGAAGGTTCACCCAGTGGGCAGTAAAAGTTATATACCTTCCCTACCCGTGTTTGCTAGACCACGTGTCTGTGGCCAGATTTATCTTGGCACCGACACTGTGTGCCAGAGATACATTCACTTGCCACTGAACATGGCCATATAGCTCTGGGATGCCCTTCTGTGAGAAATATTTTCGTCCTGGGACCTTCCATTGTGGTGTTCCAATGGCCACAAATTTTCGAAAGGCCTCCGAGTCCACCAGTTTATATAACAGTAGTTGGGCTATCGGTTTCCGACAAGTGTTGGGCTTACCGCGACTTATGCATTGACTGCAAAGGCTGCAGATTGTCAGCAGCGGACATGTTAAAAAAAAAAAAGCCCACACTGTGGAGCCATGGGTCGGCATCCTGGGAGATGTGACCGTACATGGTTAATGACTCGCTCCTGATACCTTAGCAGTCTGGTTTGTCCCTCCCTGTGCAATGTAAGTTCGGCCTGCTTCTCCTCCCTATCTGCTGGTCCATCCCTCCCTCTGAACTCCCCTCCTCTTCCTCTCTTGTGGGCACCCACGTGACGTCTGTAGACACGTCATTATCGATGTCGCCTTCCCCACCACTAACATTAGAGATCTCGGAGTAGGCAGCAACAGCGGGGACCAAACTCCTTGGGCTGATCTGGGTACTGTCGTCAGACTGCTGAGTGGCGGCTGTTGCTACCTCCTCTTCCTGATCCAATGCCAAGAATGGCTGCGCATTGGAAATGTCTTCTGATGGATCGGAAAATAATCCCTGTGACTCAAGCGGATGGTATATGGTGGGTGGTGGTGGTGGTGGTGGTGTTGGTGGTGAGTCACTGAACAAAGTCTGGTGCATCCTTTGACGTAATCGAACGCACCTTGTGCCACTTCCCACTTTGGCTCCGGCCTGGTGCTCCTGCCCTACCCCTACCACCCCTGTGGAAGGGCCTGCCTCTTCCTCTGCCTGTCATTTTTTTTAAATGACCCTGTGACAAAAGTCTCTAGAGAAGCGCAGTATATGTGGAAGAAGGTATATAACACCCCGCTTCAATCTGTCATTTGGGGGGCCACTGGTTTATCGCACCAGTTATAAAACTTTTTTTCCAGTAACGTTTGTCACTGTGTGTAGCAGAGGTAACGCAGCAAAACCGTAAAGAAAATTCTGCAGTACCCAAATACACCACCAGTCACAATGCTGCACAATACAAATCCACTATAATATGCTTTCTATATTAGAAAGTATAGTATAGGTGAATTACACCCCTATATACTGCACACTAGGGTTGTCCCGATACCACTTTTTTAGGACTGAGTGCAAGTACCGATACTTTTTTTTTATGTACTCGCCGATACCGAATACCGATACTTTTTTTTAAAATGTGTCCCCAAATGCAGCCATGTCCCCCGTACAGCAGCCATGTCCCCCCGTACAGCAGCCATGTCCCCCCGTACAGCAGCCATGTCCCCCCGTACAGCAGCCATGTCCCCCCGTACAGCAGCCATGGTCCCCCCGTACAGCAGCCATGGTCCCCCCGTACAGCAGCCATGGTCCCCCCGTACAGCAGCCATGGTCCCCCCGTACAGCAGCCATGGTCCCCCCGTACAGCAGCCATGGTCCCCCGTACAGCAGCCATGGTCCCCCGTACAGCAGCCATAGTCCCCCGTACCTACTGTTATCACCGCAGTGGGGAACATTACAGACAGCGTTCGTTTGAACAGCTGTTTTCCCCGCTGCGCATAGACACTCCCCCTTGGACGGATCTGTCCAATCGCGAGCAAGGGAGAGTGTCTATGTGACTCCCCCTTGCTCGCGATTGGACAGATCCGTCCAAGGGGGAGTGTCTATGCGCGGTGATTAACATGGCAGCGGCGGCTTTTTTTCGGCGGGGGGGGGGAAGTATTCTATTTTAGTATCGGGGGTATTAGCGGGAGTACGAGTACTCCCGCTAATACTCGGTATCGGTCCCGATACCGATACTGGTATCGGTATCGGGACAACCCTACTGCACACCAAACAATAGTACACCTATACCAGTCCTTAAATGGACTTTTGTGGACCTTTTAGCTAGCAATTTGTTTCAATACAGCCTGTCCCTGCTCCACACAGCAACTTCTCCCTACACTGACAAAACGCAGAATGTAAAATGGCCACCAGATCAGGTCTATTTATAATGTAGGGGGTATGTCCATGTGCTGTAATGTCCCAATTGGCTGTCCTTTACCACCTGATGGATGTGTCATGGGTCAAAGTTCTTAATGTAAAATTGCGGACGGGCGCGAATATCGGCAGATGTTCGGCGCACAAGCAAAGTTTGCTGCGAACCGACCGCCGGGCGAACCGCCAGGCCATCTCTACTCATCAGTGCCACATCACTGTTCATCCATGTCACATCAGTTTTCATCTGTGCCACATCAGTGCTCATCCGTGTCGCATCCATGCCACTACAGTGCCTATCAGTGCCTCACAAAAGTGTAATAGGTAGTCAAATTAGATTTGAAATGTGTCCCTAGCACACCTGATGGTGCTCCATGCATGTTGGGCCTCTGTATGTGGCCAGGCTGTTTAAAAGTCTCCCATACTCAAGAGGAATAGCAGAATATATTTTGGGACATATTTTTTTCACTTTCTTGCCACATTTTCCAAAAACTTGTGGAAATAAATGGCATGTTCAAAAGACTCATAGTATCTACGTTGGGGTGTTAACTTTTCAAAATGGGTTAATTTTTTGGGCGTTTCCATTGTCCTGGTGCTCTAGGACCTTCAAAAGTGTAATGCCGCGTACACATGGTCTGAATTCCCGACAAGAAAAGTTCGATGTGAGCTTTTGGTCGGAAATTCCGACTGTGTGTGGGTGTGTGTGTGTGTGCTCCATCTGACTTTTTCTGTCGGAATTTTCCGACTAGAAAAGTTCTTGTCGGATATTCCGATTGTCTGTAGGCAATTCCGACGCACCAAAAACCATGCATGCTCTGAAGCAAGTTCGAGACTGAAGCGCTCGGTCTGATAAAACTAGCGTTCGTAATGGAGATGGCACATTCGTCACGCAGAATTTTTTTGCATCTTTTAATGCAGTGCATTCTTTTCTTCTTTATAATGCTAGAATAATGAAGTTGATTTGCTGCTGATATTCACACGTATGCCGCGTACACACCATCACTTTATGTGATGAAAAAAAACGACTTTTTTAAAAACGTCACTTTAAATTTCCCTGTGTTGGGGAAAACATCGTTTTATGTCTTGTGAAAAACGACAAAAAAATTGAAGCATGCTTCAATTTTATGTGTCGTTTTTCAAAACGTCGTTTTTTACTTCACAGAAAATTGACCGTGTGTAGCAAAAAACAACGTTTAAAACGACGTTTTTACACCCGCGCATGCCCAGAAGCGAGCTTCAATGGAAAAACGTGGTGAACGTAACCTCGCTTTGCTAAAGCATTGTGAGAAAATGATGGTGTGTAGGCAACTTCGTCTTTGAAAATTAAAGTTTCAAAAACGTCATTTTTTTACTTCACAGAAAATGTGTTTTTTTTTCATCACATAAAGTGATGGTGTGTATGCGGCATTAGTTCTGACAAACTTATTTCTTTAGTATTTCACGTGATCTCATGAATAATCTTTCTTTTTTAAAGCCAGATCTCCATAATAATGTTTAGGATTTTTTTTTCTTTTATAGTCAGCCGCTGGTTAGATTTGGGACATGATGATCCTGATGATGAGGATGATGATGATGAGGAGGATGATGATGATGATCCAGATGATGATGATGATCCAGATGATGATCCAGATGATGATGATGATCCAGATGATGATAAAGATGATGATCCAGATGATGATCCAGATGATCCAGATGATGATGATGATCCAGATGATGATCCAGATGATGATGATGATGATGATGATGATGATGATGATGATGATGATGATGATGATGATGATCCAGATGATCCAGATGATGATGATGATCCAGATGATCCAGATGATGATGATGATCCAGATGATCCAGATGATGATGATGATCCAGATGATGATGATGATGATGATCCAGATGATGATGATGATCCAGATGATGATGATGATCCAGATGATGATGATGATCCAGATGATGATGATGATCCAGATGATGATGATCCAGATGATGATGATGATGATCCAGATGATCCAGATGATCCAGATGATGATGATGATCCAGATGATGATGATCCAGGTGATGACGATGATCCAGATGACGATGATCCAGATGATGATGATCCAGAACCAGATGATGATCCAGAACCAGATGATGATCCAGATCCAGATGATGATCCAGATCATCCAGATGATAATCCAGATGATGATGATCCAGATGATGATGATCCTGATGATGATGATCCAGATGATGATGATCCAGATGATGATGATCCAGATGATGATGATCCTGATGATGATGATCCTGATGATGATGATCCTGATGATGATGATCCTGATGATGATGATCCAGATGATGATGATCCAGATGATGATGATCCAGATGATGATGATCCAGATGATGATGATCCAGATGATGATGATCCAGATGATGATGATCCAGATGATGATGATCCAGATGATGATGATGATCCAGATGATGATGATGATCCAGATGATGATGATGATCCAGATGATGATGATGATCCAGATGATGATCCAGATGATGATGATGATCCAGATGATGATGATGATCCAGATGATGATGATGATCCAGATGATGATGATGATCCAGATGATGATGATGATCCAGATGATGATGATGATCCAGATGATCCAGATGATCCAGATGATCCAGATGATCCAGATGATCCAGATGATCCAGATGATCCAGATGATGATGATCCAGATGATCCAGATGATGATGATCCAGATGATGATGATGATGATCCAGATGATGATGATGATGATCCAGATGATGATGATGATGATCCAGATGATGATGATCCAGATGATGATGATCCAGGTGATGATGATCCAGGTGATGATGATGATCCAGGTGATGATGATGATCCAGATGATGATGATGATGATGATCCAGGTGATGATGATCCAGATCCAGGTGATGATGATCCAGATCCAGGTGATGATGATCCAGATCCAGGTGATGATGATCCAGATCCAGGTGATGATGATCCAGATGATGATGATGATGATCCAGATGTTGATGATGATGATCCAGATGTTGATGATGATGATCCAGATGTTGATGATGATGATCCAGATGATGATGATCCAGATGATGATGATCCAGGTGATGATGATCCAGGTGATGATGATGATCCAGGTGATGATGATGATCCAGATGATGATGATGATGATGATCCAGGTGATGATGATCCAGATCCAGGTGATGATGATCCAGATCCAGGTGATGATGATCCAGATCCAGGTGATGATGATCCAGATGATGATGATGATCCAGATGATGATGATGATGATCCAGATGTTGATGATGATGATCCAGATGATGATGATGATCCAGATGATGATCCAGATGATGATGATCCAGATGATGATGATCCAGATGATGATGATCCAGATGATGATGATCCAGATGATGATGATCCAGATGATGATGATCCAGATGATGATGATCCAGATGATGATGATGATGATCCAGATGATGATGATGATGATGATCCAGATGATGATGATCCAGATGATGATGATCCAGATGATGATGATCCAGGTGATGATGATCCAGGTGATGATGATGATGATCCAGGTGATGATGATGATCCAGATGATGATGATGATGATGATCCAGGTGATGATGATCCAGATCCAGGTGATGATGATCCAGATCCAGGTGATGATGATCCAGATCCAGGTGATGATGATCCAGATCCAGGTGATGATGATCCAGATGATGATGATGATCCAGATGATGATGATGATCCAGATGATGATGATGATCCAGATGATGATGATGATCCAGATGATGATGATGATCCAGATGATGATGATGATCCAGATGTTGATGATGATGATCCAGATGATGATGATCCAGATGATGATGATCCAGATGATGATCCAGATGATGATGATCCAGATGATGATGATGATCCAGATGATGATGATGATGATGATCCAGATGATGATGATGATGATGATCCAGATGATGATCCAGATGATGATGATGATCCAGATGATGATCCAGATCCAGATGATGATCCAGATCCAGATGATGATCCAGATGATGATCCAGATGATGATCCAGATCCAGATGATGATGATCCAGATCCAGATGATGATGATCCAGATGATGATCCAGATGATGATCCAGATCCAGATGATGATGATGATGATCCAGATGATGATCCAGATGATGATCCAGATCCAGATGATGATCCAGATCCAGATGATGATCCAGATGATGATCCAGATCCAGATGATGATCCAGATCCAGATGATGATCCAGATGATGATGATCCAGATGATGATGATCCAGATGATGATGATCCAGATGATGATGATCCAGATGATGATGATCCAGATGATGATGATCCAGATGATCCAGATGATGATGATCCAGATGATCCAGATGATGATGATCCAGATGATGATGATGATCCAGATGATGATGATGATCCAGATGATGATCCAGATGATGATGATGATCCAGATGATGATGATGATGATCCAGATGATGATGATGATGATCCAGATGATGATTATCCAGATGATGATTATCCAGATGATGATTATCCAGATGATGATTATCCAGATGATGATGATCCAGATGATGATCCAGATCCAGATGATGATCCAGATGATGATCCAGATGATGATCCAGATGATGATCCAGATGATGATCCAGATGATGATCCAGATGATGATCCAGATCCAGATGATGATGATCCAGATGATGATCCAGATGATGATCCAGATCCAGATGATGATGATGATGATCCAGATGATGATCCAGATGATGATCCAGATCCAGATGATGATCCAGATCCAGATGATGATCCAGATCCAGATGATGATCCAGATCCAGATGATGATCCAGATGATGATGATCCAGATGATGATGATCCAGATGATGATGATCCAGATGATGATGATCCAGATGATGATGATCCAGATGATGATGATCCAGATGATGATGATCCAGATGATCCAGATGATGATGATGATCCAGATGATGATGATGATCCAGATGATGATGATGATCCAGATGATGATGATGATCCAGATGATGATGATGATCCAGATGATCCAGATGATGATGATCCAGATGATCCAGATGATGATGATCCAGATGATCCAGATGATCCAGATGATCCAGATGATCCAGATGATCCAGATGATCCAGATGATCCAGATGATGATGATGATCCAGATGATCCAGATGATGATCCAGATGATCCAGATGATGATGATGATCCAGATGATCCAGATGATGATCCAGATGATCCAGATGATGATCCAGATGATGATGATCCAGATCCAGATGATGATGATCCAGATCCAGATGATGATCCAGATCCAGATGATGATCCAGATCCAGATGATGATCCAGATCCAGATGATGATCCAGATGATGATCCTGATGATGATCCTGATGATGATCCTGATGATGATGATCCAGATGATGATGATGATGATCCAGATGATGATGATCCAGATGATGATCCAGATGATGATGATCCAGATGATGATGATGATCCAGATCCAGATGATGATCCAGATGATGATCCAGATGATGATCCAGATGATCCAGATGATGATGATGATCCAGATGATGATGATGATCCAGATGATGATGATGATCCAGATGATGATGATCCAGATGATGATGATCCAGATGATCCAGATGATGATGATGATCCAGATGATGATGATGATGATCCAGATGATGATGATCCAGATGATGATGATCCAGATGATGATGATCCAGATGATGATGATCCAGATGATGATGATGATCCAGATGATGATGATGATGATGATCCAGATGATCCAGATGATGATGATGATTCAGATGATGATTCAGATGATGATGATCCAGATGATGATGATGATCCAGATGATGATCCAGATGATGATGATGATCCAGATGATGATGATGATCCAGATGATGATGATGATGATCCAGATGATGATGATCCAGATGATGATGATCCAGATGATGATGATGATCCAGATGATGATGATGATCCAGATGATGATGATGATGATCCAGATGATGATGATCCAGATGATCCAGATGATGATGATGATTCAGATGATGATTCAGATGATGATGATCCAGATGATGATGATGATCCAGATGATGATGATCCAGATGATGATGATGATCCAGATGATGATGATGATCCAGATGATGATGATGATCCAGATGATGATGATCCAGATGATGATGATGATCCAGATGATGATGATGATCCAGATGATGATGATGATCCAGATGATGATGATCCAGATGATGATGATCCAGATGATGATGATGATCCAGATGATGATGATGATCCAGATGATGATGATGATCCAGATGATGATGATGATCCAGATGATGATGATGATCCAGATGATGATGATGATCCAGATGATCCAGATGATCCAGATGATGATCCAGATGATCCAGATGATGATCCAGATGATCCAGATGATGATCCAGATGATCCAGATGATGAT